>NC_138950.1:12545342-13159842 GCF_965226115.1 Aulonocara stuartgranti
CTGTTTGAAAAGCTCAGCTATACAACAAGGAGAGATTGAGAATTTCCTTTTAGTTCTCAGTTTATTTGATATTGACAAAAGTTAGTCAGTTTTGTCTGTTCTTCTGTAAAACAAACTAAGATTTATTTTTAGAATTAATATTTTGTTTCTAAGTGGAATTGACAATTTAGTCTGTTTCATTTGTTCTATTTTGAAACTTAAACGCTTTAGCGGCTGCCTTTTGTGTAGTTTGCAATATTTGCCTTTATTTATCTGGAAAAAGTCTCATGTTCCTTAAGTACATCTACCCTGTTGAACTTATTATGGGAAATAAATATTTAAAAACAAGCTGCTGATAATTTCACATTTTACTTGTGAGCAACGGCACATTTAAATCTTACAAATATAGTTATTTGGCTTATATCGTGATAGATATCGTTATCGCCTGAAATGAAAAAAACATATCGTGATATGAAAAAATCTCATATCGCCCAGCTCTACGGTCAGCGCAACCTCATTTCACAGTCACTTGTATTTATACCTGCTAATAAGGCGCAGGAAGCTGCTACGGTATTCTCTTGAACGCTGGGTGTCACCACTCGGATAATATCGCAACATAAGTGCTGATAGAAGTAATCAAAACTAGAAACCAAGACTTTGAGTGTTTTTTGCAAAGTTTTCAAACTGTTCCATTATCTCCCTTTGGCTGTCTGTATGTTTCTGATATCAATAAAATGGTAGTAAAAACATGATCGTACACTCGTGTCTTCCACCTTGCTGTGGCAGCCATAGTGCAAGGTTACAAAAATCGAAAGCTGCATAATGGCCCCATTACATGACAGTGGTGATGCAGCATAGTCAAATATGAGAACAAAAGTAGCCTAGGTCATGTTTTCCCTGGAAATTTTAAGTAAATGTATAACTGCTTAACACTTCCACAATGACTAAAGTAATTAACTTGTTAGGAGAATGCACAATATTGTCACATCATAAAACTGAGAAATATTTTCTGCCTATGATTTTGTAGCTTTGGTTGAACTTTTTAACCAGTTGCTTAAAGCCCTGCTTTTCCATCATGTAACCAAATCTGTAATCTCCATCCACATTTGCTCTTCCTGTCATATGGAGTAATTTGCAAAGCGCTGTGCTCTGTTGGAGGCTGATGAAGTAGTTCCCTTTTTACTAAGTTTTTATTGGAGGCTGAAACACAGCTCTCGCTCTTAGATGTGTCTTGGTTAGTGTTATTGTCGTGTACTATGGAACATGACACATGGCATTGCTATATCATTGATATCACCTTTATATCATGTAAATATGTATATTACACCTCTGATTTTACTTCTTACTGACCATCTTTACCCTTGATTCTGTTATAAAAGTGTAATGTTGTAAGTCCATGCTAATAAAAGATCTATGCTGTGTGAAAAGTGTTGCTGGGATCAAATATAGGGATTTAAGTTTCTATTAAGAATATGGTTTAAACAACTTGCAAAAAATTACATTGTAGTTTGTTTGCATTTCACCGGGTGTCTGAACTTCTCATAAACAGCAGTTGCAGATACATTCAGTTCTATCAGTGCTTAGTAGGTTAGCAACAAATCTACTGGTAAGGTTTTTAATTTTTGTTTTCCTGAAAATGCAAATTGTGCTTTGTGTGCATTGTACTCTATTCAAATTTAAATGAGTTGTTGCACACAGACAATTTAGAGATTAAGATTGCCAGTCAAAAATGTCAATACTTTTTTCTCTTACATGCTTTCACATACAGACTTGTGGTTTTACCATCATGCATTGCTGCATGTATCGTCTGACTTTTCCCGATGCCAGTTTTTCTAGTGCAGCGGTATAGGAATAATGTGTCAGTATTTGCTTCCAGCCTAAAAAAAAAGATCCTTCACTAATATACATGTCAAAATGTGTATTTTTTCTACTCCTTCATGCTTTGGGTAGTAGTATGCAGATGGCATGCCAAGAGGATATAATTTTTTTTTGTCCCTGTGGGAAGTGTTTGTTTTATTGCAGCCTGCTTTCTTTGCTTTTTCTGTTAAGTGACTTCTTTTTATCAGAGCTTCTGTCTCTGAACTGTGAAAAGGGCATAACTCACCTCATCACCCCCGTCTCTCTTTGTTCCTCTTTGTGTCCATCTGTTTCTTTGTCCTCCTTTGAACTCTGCAGTGGTCTCATAGTGTTCTTTTAAAACTGAGAACTGAGCATCATACCATAAAATTTTATTTTGGTTCCCCAGCCTCTTTTTTTTTTTTTTATAAATCTAATCTGTTATGCAATTTTCAGAACATTTTTGTTCTTCAGCAACTTTGGCTGTTGGCTGTCTTCTATCATAATTACATCATACATTAAATGAAAACAAAGGCAAGTGAACAATTTAGTTTTTCAGCAACTTTAACTTCTGCTGTTGCGATTGCATCATCCGTTCACTTAAAATAAAGACCCAAAAAGTAATAACAGGTCATATTAACTTGGTGACTTGAGGCAACTATGTCTTTGGTGTTGAGTTTCAAGTATTATATTTATAAAATTAAATAGATAAGAATAGTTCATTTTCTAACTTTGGTTAGGAAATGGATTGAAGCAGATGATTTATTGCTCAGTATAAATTAACTCCTGTATGTGGATCCTGGTAATTATTTTTGCATTGTGTTAAATGTGATTTTTTTTTTTTTTTGATGGGGGTAAAATACTAGTTTCCATGTAAATAAACATGTAAAAAAGCCAGAGATAATTAAATGAGTACATTTGACATTTTCTTTTTGATGTTTGCGTGAGCTACAAGAATTAAGTGAAGCATTTAACACCATCTTTTAGTTTCTACAGTAATCTTCCATGTTGCAGTTAGAGGCACGCTCAAGCAAAATAGGATAATATCTTAAAACTAACAATCCTGGTTTCATTGCAGTCATTAATTTTCTAAACTTTAAAATTAGGTTATGAATTAATTTTGAATTATAATCACAAACAATGTTAGCTTCACATTCGGGCTTATGTGGAATTCATGGTACTGTGTTTATGTCTATTTGTATTTACCTACACAGATACAAGGATTATATGCATGTAAACTAGTCCTTCAGAAAGACAACAGCACTTAACCCAACAGGAATTATGCGATGGGCAGCGTAGCAGGTTGAAAACTGGGCCTGGGCAGCAAAAGGAGCATAGGTCACCACCTAAAGAGAGAAATGTAAAAAACCTGATATCCAAGAACGGCGTGAGAAGCTTAGAGACTCCAGCAGACATTTTGCATTGTTTTAACTTGAGCTCTTTGTATGTTTTGCCTGTTGTCTTTTCCGTGGCTGGCTGAAGGACCAACAATTGCAAAAGCGAGATGAGGCCTAAATTCAAAAATCCTTTAAAATTCTTTTTGTACATCTCTGTCCACCTTTTTCTACATTCTCCATGAAAGTTGTTGGGTAGTCGTGATTGAAGTCAATAGTGAGCATTTGTATTTCTTTATCTATGAAGATGGGCAACTATAAAACACATTATTAGGTGTCAATGATCAGAAACTCCTTAAAGCACCAGTATACAGTCCGCATTGGTCGCTTTGTGCACTGTTGCAACATCATAACGCAGTCACTTATATTAATGTCTGCTGTTCAGGCACAGGAAGCTGCAGTATTGAACTAAGGAGTTTTTTGAGGTCTTTAGACACATCTCTCACTAGTTTTCCTACCAGGCTTCTTCTATACTAAGTGGCTCTCTTTGAAGATTATACTTCTCACTCCAGTTCTTGACACTCGGATATGCTGTGATAACTTTGTATGTCCATTGCTTGCTTTGTGAACAATTCTTTTTCTCAAGTCTAAACTAATTTCTTCTTTTTTGGCATAATGCTTTCTCAAGTGAAAGCTCAAACCCTTTATCTTCCAATTTACACAAAGTATAATCTTCAGTTTTAACTTGATTTTCCAAGCTTGTGTATTGCGAAATTAAATCACATCATTATACAGCAGTGATCTGTGCTACGGCTCAATAAAAAGGTTATGTTTTTTTTATTGTTTGCAAATAAAAACACTTAATACTTTATGGAAAAAAACCCCCACTTTTGAACAAAAGTTTGCAAACAAACTACATTAACTGAGCTGCAATAGTGATGTGAGAATGTATTGAGAGTGAAACAGCGGAAAATTGAGGCTTGGAGGTCTCTTTGCAGCCTTGAGGGTATAAACATAAAGGTACAGGACAATTCAGGGCCATCTTAACCACGCTTAGGCAAAAGATTAATCAAAAAGAGGATTTTTAACTTGATGATTTGGTATTTGCTTTCCAAACCTAAACTGGACCTGGTTCAACAGGAGTGGGGCCTGATAGCTGAAGCAGTCACCTCTTATTGTACTACTGAAAACTCCAATGCAATAATATGGATCAATGAAGACTTTCTGGCCTGGTTTTTTTTTTTAAAGAAGAAGCAAAGAAACTAGAAACAAATAGCAGAAATATGATTCATCTTTCTATGTAGTTTCTTTTAGTACTCCAGCTGCAGCATTTTTGGATTAATTAGAGGCCACTCAAATAGCTTTTGGTCATCATTAGAACAAGGAATTACAGTAGTTCAGACTAGAAAAGAAGAATAATTTCACAAGATGCTCCCAGAATTCACAATGTTGCAGGAATAAAAAGTCTAAAGAGTAACCCTTTGGGTCACAGCAACTTATTTTGTCATTTTTGGCTGTAAAATTGCACAAAAATTCTCATCTTTTAGGAGTATAAATTTTCTCTCGAGCCAAGAGTCTGTCATCTGACAAGGGATTTAAAAAGAGTTATTTGAAATAAATCATTTCAGTGTAAGGAAGTCATCTAAAAGTGGTGTACATTTCAAATAACTGACAATTTGTCCAGGGCGTTTTGATGAGAGGAAAAGTCTCAGAAACATCCAAAATTTAATCAGTGGATCTGCAGGTATGCTTGGAACCGTTGTTGTCACAGTGGATGAGCCCATAATCATAAAGAGATTTTGCCTGTTAAATTCAAGGCATACCGGGAAATAGAAAAGCTGCTGGACATTTATATAAAACACCAGCATGAATCCATTTGTGCTGGAAGTGACTTTGGAGGATAAAGATATTCTTTTTTACTTGATCTGTTGATATCATTGTTGAATTAATGACTAAATCAGATATTTATATTTGTTACTGTTTGGTCCAGATATTTTGAAGTAGACAACAATATCAAGGTGATATACTTATTTTTTGTGACTGTAGGCAAGTTCATTTCTAGAGAATTATTTTGCAATTAAATTTTTGTTTAAAAGTTTTTTTTAATTCCTTCCCCAATTAAAAATGTTTTTTTTTAAATACTAAATACAAAATAAATGCCAACTTAAAAAGTACAAGATGTCCATTCCTCTTGTCTGAACAGTTTTTGCCTTTATTGAAGGGATGACACAGAGTTCTCACACAGAGGAATTGTGCTCATTGTGTTCAAATTCAATGTTTCTTTCTGTCTTCCATTTACTCTTCACACACTTAGACAATTCACACACCTATTACACTGTAGGTATAAATGAATCTGGGGAATTCCCAGCAAAATAAACCATTCTGCTACTACAACTCCAGTGGTGTCTCACTACAATAAAGCAGCAGTAAAATATAAGCAGTCTTAAGAGTTGCACTTTAAATACAGTTTACATAAATTTAATGACTTTACAGCTCTCAATAGTACAAGAAATTACAGCTTTAATAAATCTGAAACCATATCATTTGCTGAGGACCATGCCATTGTGCCCAAGGTTCTGGTTAACAGTACTCCGTCTTACAATGTAGCTGCTTGGGTTGTCATGGTAAACTGGTAATATCTGCTAAATTAACACTGCTTAGCTAGTCAAAGTGAAAACCAAGATGCTCTCTGTGGGCTGGGGTTGTAGCACAAACTTAAATTAATTGTTTATTGTGAAGAATAGCTGCTCAAATTATGACAAACCTTATACCCACATACACCCACATAGTTAGTCATTCCCTCATCATCAATCATCAATGGAAGACACTCTTAGTACTGCTGACCACTGCGTTAATGGCAGTGCCAATAGAGGGCAGATCACACAAATCAGTCACCAGATTAATCACTTGCTATGTATATACTATTAGTCAACAATATTTTTTTTATGCTTAATCTCAGCTTAATCTAAGATATGTAAAACTGTACCAGTAAAAGTGCTATTTCAATATGAAGTGGGCAAGTCAGATGTGTTATAAAAACTCATGAAAAAACTTTATTTTGTTTCCTATTTTTAATACTACTCATCTTGGAATTTAACATTATACTGTACAGATAGAAACACAGGGACATCTCATATAATCACATGTATACAACATGGTTTTTTTTTTTATGGGATAAACCCAGTCTATGGTGTGTTTTTATCCTTCTGGTCAGGTCTGTTGTTGTGAAAACTTCATGTAATCTTTGGCTTTGTTCATTCTCTCTGCCATCCACTGATAAATTGGTCTTTCCAGCACTTTCGCAGTTTGCCTCCTACTTTTGATTGTTAACATAATCCCACGTGTAGCTTTTTAGTTACCTGTGCAGCCATTAGTGTTGCAACAATAGGTATACAAAATTAGATGATTGTTGATTGACATTTCACTCATAAAGGGGATGTTTACTTTCTTTCCTATTGAGAAAGTTAAGAAAGGGGCATGTATATATGAACTGCATTTTTATTTAGCCTTGTAATATACTTATTTGATCGCTTATATTGGCCACATGGTTGGGTTGTTACTCTTATTTGGTCAAGAATGTCCAAACGAGAGCAAGAGGGAAGTGGCAGGATCTTTATGTAACACAACAACATGCATTCACACAGCCTAACACACCTCTTCTATCTGACTCACCTTTCATTTGATGGAGTAGATGGAGAAAGCTCTTCGTTTCTGTCAGCTGTGGCAGAGGTGTGGTCTGAAACCTTTCTCTGTTAATAAACTTGGCCTTTCCTGGGTAATGACCTGCCTCTCACAGCCTGCATGACACTTGGTGATCCCTTAACCTTTCATCAGCAAGAACTTCTCTGACTCTTTCTCCTTAGAACTGCTCTATCTATCACTCCATCTCATGACTATTCACTTTCAGCCTGCTCAGTCTTTTATTTGTCCCAGCTTTTATTGTTTAATGCCGTCACTGGCGCCGAAGTCTTGAAATGGTTTCAGGGCTAGTCATCTGAAAACATTTCTACACTGAATTCAAGGTCTTCGAGTTGTAATTCTCCACTGAGACATTGATGGATTTATTGAACTAAGGTGTGACAGAGTTTGACGGGAAGAAAATGTCACGGTTGATTGAAATAACGCCTTTGTTCCCAGATACTCGCTCAGTGTGTCAGACTTGGTGGCAGAGACTTCACACTGAACTGTTGAAGTCTTGTGCCTGCATGTCTGCAATATTAACTTCCACAAAAGGTATAAATAAAAAAGAAAACAACTGACAGGAGATATTGCTAGTATACAAACAGTGTAGACTAATATAATCCCAAACAGCAAACTACTGTAGCCAACACCTGTGTTTCAGAATTTTCAGACAGACATATACACACACAAAAAAAATCCTTTGTTACCATCACAGGTACACATTTTTCCTGATTTTTAGAATATCTATACGCAAGTCAAGTCTTTCAGCATCACAGTCAGCCTTTGCTGTAATATAAATAGAAAATTGGTTTCCAAGCATCTTAATAACAGATTAAATGTTTGCATCCTTTATCCAGACAAACTGTCGGCTTCTCAACTCATTTTTTTTTTTTTAAAATCACTGAAAATCGTTTCTCTTTGAGTTTGCTTCTGCTGATGTCAGCATGTTAGCTTTTTTTGCTTTGTGAGGAAATGATAGGATTAATGTAACTGGAACATCATTGGATTCTTAGTGAATTATGTAGGAAACGTACTGCAAAAACACCACAGCCTGTTTGTCAAGAAATCCCAGTTTCAATTTGTAGTTACTTTGTTTTCCAAGTAAATCCAAGTATATTTGCCCTGTAACCAGTAATCACAGTCCACAACTGTTTCTAATATAGCTGGCAAGTGGCTGGGATATATTTTGAATATAAATGTTGTGTTGTTGAAAACAAAATGATAAGAATTTGTATATTGGTGTCATTGTTTTTAACATTAAAAAAATGTCACAAAAACAGATACAATTGACATTTTATTGATTTTTATGCTTTTGCTTCTTAGGTTTGGTATATTTCTAGTTTAAAAGCTTACAAAATGTTCATTTAAGCTAATTTATTTCAGTCCCCTTTGGACTTGTGTCTAGTATGATGTCCAGTCATCATTATTGAGAAAACAAAAAAACACTTCAAATTTCCTTGTCTATGACAGAGTACATTTAATAAAAGTGTCTGCTTTCTAGTGGCTAAGAATCTCTCATATAACACTGATTTGTCTTATTTATTTTTTTAAAAATGAATATGCATGAACGTGTTTCATTTCACTGATTGCAGCCAGAGAGCAGTTTAAGAAGAGGGGAGAAAAAAAAAGCCCAGAGATTGAAATGAGACACTAGGCACTTTGGTAAATGTTGCCCTATCATCTCAGGTGGTGTAGCATATCAGTAGAGGTATCGGTGCAAATTAACTGATTCATTTTATCTTCAGTGCTCGCAAGTGCAAGTGTTTTGCTCGCATTTGGGAATAAATTTAATGTGTGCAAACAAATACTCGACTTAAAAGTATTAAAAAAAAATTAAACTCCACCAGTCTTTCTCTCTCTCTTTTTAAAAAAAAGAAATGGTTAAAAACACAAAAACAATTTGCCGATCATTTGTGTCATAAGTTTCCCCTTTATATATGTCAGCCTTCAAACTCATACACATATTTGCAGACAGCAAATACACAGGATTGTGGCATAGACAGTGAATCCAAGTAAGGAATGCAGGTGAACATAAAGATATTGTTTTGCTGGGGTAAAAAAACAACCTCAGGCTGTGTAAAAATGAGAGCCTTTGTAAGTAAAAAAGCCTTAAAAAGAGTTATTTATCACAACACCTGTTCAAGCATCAACCTGTAGAAAAGTGATTTTTCTTTTCTTCAACCAGTCATATCCACCCACCTTGTGGGGGAAAAAAAAAGAAAAGATCTAGTAGCAGGCCTTGAGCTGCAGAGACAGACCTGGGGTTATTGGTTTGGACTATATTTCCAACAACCTGTCACCCACAAAAATAAACCAAGAGCACTACTGTGGAGAGAGGACAAATCCTATGAAATGTCACTGTTTGCTGTCAGTGGAGCACTCTGAACCAGAAGCAGCAGCTATGTATAGCTGTACAGTTGAGAAAGTATCAAATAACATCTTGTCATCCCTCTAATGCAAGCATGTAACTTTTCTATTTGTTTTCTTTCTCCGGTCTCTCTCCAGTTGCTTTGCAGCTTCCAGAGGGCCTGCAAATGTTTGCCTGCATCATCAGTGACATCATTGAACGGTAAGCCACATTTAAAAAAAAAAATAAAAAAAAATGATTTCATACTTGCTTGAAAGATAATTTCAATCTCAGACTTCCCACCCATGTGTTGTGTTGTGGTTTTAAAAGCCATTCTAACTTTGCACTGTTATAATTTGCACTTGTTTGCCCCATGCAACTAATTTCTGTGTTCACCTTTCTGTCAGATTTGAGAACAAATTTAGATGGATTTGTTTGGAAAGCTGCAGTTAGCTTATTTAAAGCCTAAAGTTAGCTCAATAGGTTTTGGGGAATAAATACCTAAATTGTGCTTCGATAAACCATCACAGTGGACTTGAAATGAATAATCAAGATGGTGGAATTTCAGTTAGCCATTGCTTTTTTTTTTGTCTATAATTTGTCCTATTTCGTAGATGGTAGACCATATAAACATGACTATAATTGTAGTTTATGTGGTGGAGAAAGGTCAAAGTCTCCACTTCAGTCATATCGTGTTTGATCCAGAGGCAAAACAACAAGTGTCGTTGTCAAAGTACTTATGCACCAGTGTGTAGATGTTCACACTCTGTTTTGTGTGATTCCTCTACATCAAAGTTTTAGAATGCAAAGTTAGCACAGCATCGAGGTCCACTGTAACCACTTCATAAGAAAATATCCATACATTCTCTTCCACTTACAGCTGGTGTAGAAACCAGCATCATGACCACTTGGTATTGGAGAGCAACAGCCTTATCATAATTCCCCACCTTTGACTCAATCAGAGATTCTAAGGCATTACTCAGGTTTAGGACAGAGCAGATAACAGCCTCCCTTGCTCATAGCCCACAGCGGAGGAGGGAAGCGATATTATTCTTGTTAATTACAGTGCGTTTCAGCCTGCATATTCCCTATTACACACCAGCACTCAATCACACAGACACCACAACTTTTTTTCCCCCCTCCATCCCACAGTGAGCAGTGCTTAAGCAATAATGTCCACTAGACCTAATAGTTTGTCTTTGAAGCTACCCTGTGGTTTACCCTGCTCTCTGCTAAATAAATTTGGTTATTCAATGTTTAGGAAAACACAAATCATAAAGCACACTCAAGTGAGAGCACTGCTTTGGAATTTGTTAGTATAAGTGTCTTCTTTAAGAAAATGACTGTTATGATTAAACACTCGGAGTGGATTCCTTTCATATGTGTTTAGCCAGTGGCAGCTTCATTATGTTATGGGCAAGATAAAGAAGAGTTGTAGGATTTACCATAAATTTTTCAGGCAGGGTGCACCATTATTATGGTTTTCACAATTAGACATACTTTATATTATTATTGCAAAAAACTCTTTGCTAAAATGTGTTTCTGCTTTACGTCGTTTCCATTTTCTGTTCTGACACCATCATTTTTGTTCATCATTTCTCCTGCTGTATCATTCTCCCTCTATCCAGACTCCGGCTTTATCTTTCTGTCATTCTCTTTACAGACATTTCTTACTTTTTTATCACAAGAAAGATGATAGTGAAGTTTTGATGATAGGATCTGATCTTATCAGTCGTATTGCTATCAGACTGAGAGCTGCTACTGTGTGCTTCATGAAATTTAAACCACACAGCTATATAGTCCAGTTATATGTTCAAGTTATGACTGTTCATCATAAATCTACCAAATCGGCCACATCTCTTCTAATGAGAGCAATTAGAAGACACTAATTGCTTTTCTCGCTGTCTTCTACCTCGTTCTCTATCTCTTGTGTCTGTGTATTTTTCACCCCCTCCTCACCATCCACATTTGTCTTCCAGGCTGCAGAGTACAACATGGTTCTCACGGTTTTCCTTCATTAGGTTCTGCGCTATAGTTTCCCTGCCTCCAGAGACTTTTTCTTCTATCTCTGCTGTCTTAGTAGGAATTTCAGCTCCATACTTTCCAGATTTAACAGATGGGTTCTTTGATTACTGGATAAACATCAGAGCCTGTTCAAAGTACTGAGTATCTGCCATCTTTCCAACAGATTGACAAGTTGACAAGTATCATTTGAGTGCATCGACTTATTTTGACATAGTCTTCTCTGCAAAATCTTAAAAAAAAAAAAACGCTCTCATCGATGCTCATCCATGTTGGTCACAAGGAGCCCAAAAATGCGATTTTGTCTTAGGTTTCAACGTTATTGCAGTTTGACTTCTATTTTTTTTGGCCATTATTTGTAGTGGTCAGGTACTACAAGTCTACAAATTCCTCTGGTGCACATGCCGGACATGCCGTTAATGTCACATTGCAATGAGTTTACATTTACATTTCACATTTCTTCTTCTGTTAGGTAGAGTAAATATGATGGATATCTTCATATTTACAAAACTCGGGTTAAATGTTCGCTTATGTTGAGAATGATGACCAGAATTCATAAAAAGTTGTGAAGAATAGGTACTGTTTTGTTTTGTTTTGTTTTTTTAACTCTGACTTTTTTAATATCTCATCTCACCCTGAGAGGCAGGGCTTAGCTGTGGCTGACTCATAAGTACAGAGTCACCATGAATCTGTCAGTTTTTCTATGTCTAAATAGGAAACTGGTGATTCCCAGAAGTCATTTAATAGCACACAAGAAGTCCACTTCCCTATATAGCGATATCCTGATCTGGCTGACTGAGAATCTTCTTAGACATACTTTGTTTTAATTATGTGATAGCCACAAGGCTTTTTGAATCAAACAATTAATCTAGGAACCGTCATCTGGGGGCTCCTTAGGGTATAATCTTTGATCCTGGTGTGTCGATACTCTGTATAGTAATTGGAGCATTTGTAAGGTGGCCATGGTTTAACTCTTTTTTACTGCTGCAACAACCTTGTGCCCAGCAATTACGTACAGTCACGATAAAGGTCTTAAAATTGCAATATAACCTGAAATCCCTCTATAGCAATTACAATTCGGGACAAATGTTTTATTGATCGGAATTCTGCAAATCACCATAAGCATCCTAAGATGAATCTAGGACAAAATTAGATGAATGACAAGAACCTTTAGAAGTTTGCACAGCTTGCAGCTGACCTCATGTCACACAGCTTATGCTAAAGGCTACCAGAGGTCTCACAGGGCAGCTTTGCCATCACCATCACTATCACCCCTGTACTCGTGAGACGGGGCTGAGGTCCATATGAAAATGGGGATGAAAGGCCTAAGCTGCCCTCAGAGTAAGAAGCTTCAGCTGGATGGACTGCTAAGTCTTAATGAGGACAAGCTGCTCTGAATTATGGCCATTCCCATGGCACAGTTAATAGACTTCGGCCAAAACTGTATTAATGCATACTTTTAGCTTGCCCCACTGTGACTGTAAAAGAGTAGCATGACAATTCATAGATGGATGGATGGATGGATAGATAGACACAGCACCACAGACTACAGTGTCTAAAACACCTTAAAAATATTGCTATATTACATGTTTCTGAATGGTTCAAAAGAATTAAAGCCCAACAGTCAACAAATCAGAGACAATAGTGAATGAATAGAACTTAGATGAGATCTGTACCTAGAAATGTTAATGAATGAATGACTCACTGCTCTCTGATAGAGTTAACAGATCAGCCAGTCTCATATGTACCATGAACAGTGGTGTAATTTCCACTGGGGATTGGTGGGCATATCCGTCTTAATGTTCAGAATGGTATTTTTGTCCCTCCTCCAACGTTTAGAGTTTCCGTTTGGCTCTAGTATTAAAATCTATTTAAACATTATCCTCTTACTGTCCAGCTGCCAAAATGATACTCTGAGTGGTTAATGTGACTCATGCAAGTCACCTTCATTGTTATTATGCACTCGAGGAAATTAACCTTTCCTTGAGTACCAAGTCATTTGTGAACTTTAACTGCCCTAGGTTTCACCTAAGGCATTATACAAGGTGAGATAGACTATATATTGGCACATTGTCTTTGGCGTAGGATCTTGGAGTTGTAATCAACCTAAGAGGAAACCAGCTTGTACTATTCAGGGCTGAAAACTGTTGTTCCCTCATGTGCATTTTGTAATGTAATTTATTCAGAACATCTTAAAAGGTGGTGTTAGAAAATTAAAAGGTCTTTGTACATATACAGATATTATTTATATTAGTTATTTGCTAATATATTGATATTGACATGTATGATGACCAATAAATGAAAATATTAAAAATAAAGAAGAGATCTTAGAAACACCCTTCAGCTATGTTACAAGTACTGATATTGCATAGTTTGTTCACTATAGGGCAGTCTGCATACCTGTTGGCAGCGTGTATTTGGAACGTCACCAACACAACAACCAGTGGAGCAGAGCATAAACGAGTAATTAACAACTCATTGTGACCTTAAAACACATAACTTTTAAACCACATTGGAATATTATCTCAGTAAGGACTCATAAATGACTTCACATGACAAATATTAGGGAAGTCTGTTTTAAAGTTTTGTGTGTCTGAAAGAAAAGAAAATATGGGCTTATATATTAGATTTTTAAATCATTATATACAGGGAGTGCAGAATTATTAGGCAAATGAGTATTTTGTCCACATCATCCTCTTCATGCATGTTGTCTTACTCCAAGCTGTATAGGCTCGAAAGCCTACTACCAATTAAGCATATTAGGTGATGTGCATCTCTGTAATGAGAAGGGGTGTGGTCTAATGACATCAACACCCTATATCAGGTGTGCATAATTATTAGGCAACGTCCTTTCCTTTGGCAAAATGGGTCAAAAGAAGGACTTGACAGGCTCAGAAAAGTCAAAAATAGTGAGATATCTTGCAGAGGGATGCAGCAGTCTCAAAATTGCAAAGCTTCTGAAGCGTGATCATCGAACAATCAAGCGTTTCATTCAAAATAGTCAACAGGGTCGCAAGAAGCGTGTGGAAAAACCAAGGCGCCAAATAACTGCCCATGAACTGAGAAAAGTTAAGCGTGCAGCTGCCAAGATGCCACTTGCCACCAGTTTGGCCATATTTCAGAGCTGCAACATCACTGGAGTGCCCAAAAGCACAAGGTGTGCAATACTCAGAGACATGGCCAAGGTAAGAAAGGCTGAAAGACGACCACCACTGAACAAGACAAACAAGCTGAAACGTCAAGACTGGGCCAAGAAATATCTCAAGACTGGTTTTTCTAAGGTTTTATGGACTGATGAAATGAGAGTGAGTCTTGATGGGCCAGATGGATGGGCCCGTGGCTGGGTTGGTAAAGGGCAGAGAGCTCCAGCCCGACTCAGACGCCAGCAAGGTGGAGGTGGAGTACTGGTTTGGGCTGGTATCATCAAAGATGAGCTTGTGGGGCCTTTTTCGGGTTGAGGATGGAGTCAAGCTCAACTCCCAGTCCTACTGCCAGTTTCTGGAAGACACCTTCTTCAAGCAGTGGTATAGGAAGAAGTCTGCATCCTTCAAGAAAAACATGATTTTCATGTAGGACAATGCTCCATCACATGCGTCCAAGTACTCCACAGCGTGGCTGGCAAGAAAGGGTATAAAAGAAGAAAAACTAATGACATGGCCACCTTGTTCACCTGATCTGAACCCCATTGAGAACCTGTGGTCCATCATCAAATGTGAGATTTACAAGGAGGGAAAACAGTACACCTCTCTGAACAGTGTGTGGGAGGCTGTGGTTGCTGCTGCACGCAATGTTGATGGTGAACAGATCAAAACACTGACAGGATCCATGGATGGCAGGCTTTTGAGTGTCCTTGCAAAGAAAGGTGGCTATATTGGTCGCTGATTTGTTTTTGTTTTGTTTTTTAATGTCAGAAATGTATATTTGTGAATGTGGAGATGTTATATTGGTTTCACTGGTAAAAATAAATAATTGAAATGGGTATATATTTGTTTTTTGTTAAGTTGCCTAATAATTATGCACAGTAATAGTCACCTGCACACACAGATATCCCCCTAAAATAGCTCAAATTTAAAACAAACTAAAAACTACTTCCAAAAACATTCAGCTTTGATATTAATGAGTTTTTTGGGTTCATTGAGAACATGGTTATTGTTCAATAATAAAATTATTCCTCAAAAATACAACTTGCCTAATAATTCTGCACTCCCTGTATTGTCATTAATTTAAAAAAAAAACCTCTCTGTATAAATTCTGTATCAGTTAGGTTTTATTATCAGAATGCAACATTTTTTGGCCACGCTAATCCCAATCATATGTTGACTTTGTTGTATCTGTAGAAAATAGAGCTCTTTAATAGTGGCCCGTTGTAGTTTCCTACAACACTCTGCAAATGTTGACATAGCTATGTGAATTCACAGATGCGAAGTGAGCAAAGAAAAGCTTTCAAAGCAAAAGAGAGACTTGTTTAGAGGCAGCAGTGAAGGATGTCCTGTCACAGTTCAATGCGTTTTTTTTGCCTTTGACGGTATGCCAGCTGTCTCGTTCTAGGTTTTAAACATACTTTCATGAACTTAAAACACTATTTACTTCAGCTGCTTTTCTGACAGTGTATGACTATAAAGAGACAAGGAAAAAGCATGTGTATCTCCTATACATGGAATTTACACACAGCTTCTGTTGTTAACAGCTGAAATGAAAAATGAAACATTCAGTTTTTTGTGTCTGAACACAAGGTTCTTATACTATATATTAATCGCAAAATATAAAATAGAACAATTCAAACACATCCATTATATAATTTTGTTTGTGCCTAATTTGTAAAAAGGTCTTCCGATAAAGCAGTATTTAAGTGTGTGCTTCAATCTGATGAAATAATGAACAATTCTATTATTTTTTGTATCCAACAAACATTTGATTTTTATTAATATTCATTCAATTCATTGATATTAATTGAATTAAACTAGGGGTGGGTTTTGATAATCGATTTATCGATTAAAATCGATTCTGGCTTGAATAACGTGATATCGATTCATTAAAATCCTGAATCGATTTTTTTAATATTAATTTATTTTGCCCGAAACACCAGAATCTCAGGTTAAACCTCACAAAATTTCAAGAACCACCAAACAGCTAAAACAGTAAATGAGAGCAGGTACACAGATTCTGCACAAAGATGTAAACACAAAGCGCGACCCGCCGATGGATCAGAATCAGTGAGATGTCGCCTTTCTCACCTGATGGCATGGACACGGTCGGGGCTGAAAGCAGACAGCTCGCTGATTCTGATGTTTCGGAATCAGCGAGCTGTCCGAGCTTTGTGTTTACGCCTTTTTTGCGCTGGTTCTAAAGCTGTTAGTTTTATCTCTCTCCAAACATTATTGACCGAACCAGCTGCGAAAGAAGATCCAAACTACGCTTCACAAAAACATCGTCATGAATTCACTCTGACTTTTGCTGTTTTGTTTCCACCACACTTCATGCACAGGTCTCTCTCTCTCTCTTTTGCCACTCTACAATAGTAGGAGTGGCAAAATCTACAGTTTGGTACATCATGAGAAAGAAAGAGAGTGGTGGTGAACTCAGCAATCCAAAAAGACCTGGATGCCTAAGAAGACAACAGTGGTGGGTTATTGCAGAATCGTTTTCATGGTGAAGAGAAACCCATTGACAACAGCCAAGCAAGTGAAAAACACTCTGCAGGAGGGAGGTGTATTGAAGTCGTTCCACCACTTGACCTCCGTCAGACTCTCAGCCAGGTTCACCATAGCACTCCTTTTATTGTGGTTACATGAATATGCATAGGGTCATTAACATATGACGTCTACATACAAACAAAGAGTACCGTGTGTGTGTGTGTGTGTGTGTGTGTGTGTGTGTGTGTGTGTGTGTGTGTGTGTGTGGTCCTGCTGATCAAAGGGTCATATAACATGAAAGCACAAAAGGGTACATCCTTGGTCAGGAAGAGGGTAGTCTCCCCCTCACCCTAGATGGTTCATCCTAGATAACACGGTGAGGAAGTCCAGCAGTTCATCTAAACAAAAAGCACTTAGACTAGAACAGACGTAGCTACGTTAATCCTACCATAAAACAATAAATGGCCTGTAATGGTAAATGGCCTGTATTTATATCTCTAAGCATTCTTTCTTGAGCTCTCAGCGAAGGCGGTCGCACTTTCTCCTCTCCTCCTCACCCTTATCTTCCCTGCTTCGCCTCTATGTCCTTGTCTTGTCTTGTGTGAATTTACTTTCCCTGGAACAGTCTCTCACTGTCGTTCTCTAAACCTAAAAGAGAATTATGGATTTGATCAACTGGTCTCTGAGTGCTATTGACACCCTTAACGAGAAGTCGGGGCTCGGGAGAGCCTGAGTGCCCTGGAGGGACTTTCCCTGCCGGTTACACGATGGACGGGTGGAGAACTGGAGGACCGTGTGCCTGGCGGGACTGTCGATCGAGGACGCTGAAGATATCTACCTATTCGGAACCATGATAACAGGGTTCATGCTGATCGGCGTTGGCTTAGCCCTGGTTTATCAGAGAAATAAGAAAGCGGAACCGGCTGTTCAAACCCCCACAAGGCTGCCCGCTGGATTCGAAGCGACGGGACGAGGTGCGACCTCTCACAACGAACGTAATATGGTCAACACCTTGGAGACGCTTACAGCTGCTGTGAAGGCTCAAAACAACACCATTGAGCGTATGAGGGGAAACATCAGAGAGAGGCCTGCTCAAAATGAGACCCTTGAGCGACAGTTGGAAAACATCGCGGAACGGATCACTGCAGTTGTGAGGTCTCAGAATCAAAAGACTGACAACACCACGGAACAGAAGTTTGATACCATCATGGGGAGGCTCGCAGCTCTTCAACGGGAGATCGAGAGACCAGCCTCGGAGTGCTAGAATTCGAGCTGCTCACAAAGGAGAAATCAACAATATTCAACATTTGGACACCACGGCCCCAGTTGCAGGCCCAAGGCTGGAGCCCACCAAAACAACTCCCTGATAACGACTGTGTGATGACTATTCTTCCCGCCCCATGAAGGACACCTGGATTGGCTGGAGGACTGTTTACTTAGCCTGATAGGCCGAAGGACACTGTCTCAGCTAAACTATGGACACGCACGCACACACACACACTTACACTGATAAGCACTCACTCATCCCCCTCCCTTTCCAACGCCTTCGATGCTTGTGCCCTACCGGGGATGATAGCAGTCAACTGGACCAGCACAGATGCTGCAGGACCGGATGCGCTGTCTACGCCGGCTCTCTCTTACCCTTTACCCGCCCTGTTGCTTGTCTCGTGTTTCTATGGTGTATTGATAGTCATGTGCTTTTGTGCTGAGGTGTTTTTTCTTTTATCAAACTGTTCTCCCACTAGGAGCTCAGTCTGAGTGGAGTTTTTTTTTCTCCTCCTCTTACCTCATGTAGTGTATTTTCGTTGTTTTTTTCCTATCAGCCTACCTTCTGACATGTCTGCCCAATGTGATGTTTGTGTAAAGTTGGTCAGAAGGTTCCTTTGTGAGTGCGCATGCGCCATTAGCGTGCTGCCTGCTGTAACCCCTAATTTCCCTCGGGATGAATAAAGTATTCTGATTCTGATTCTGATTTATATAGCGCTTTTACTAGTCCCTAAGGACCCCAAAGCGCTTTACATATCCAGTCATCCACCCATTCACACACACATTCACACACTGGTGATGGCAAGCTACATTGTAGCCACAGCCACCCTGGGGCGCACTGACAGAGGCAAGGTACGACCTCTCTCATGCTCCTAGAGTGCTCTCTAATGCACACAAAGTTTGCAGACTATTAAGGATCAAACCTCTATCAATCTAAAACTACTTATAAAACTCTAAGCATACATAAGTAAATATTTCTAAGCATAAATGACAATCAACAATACAAAACCTAACACTAAGACTTTGTCAAAAAACATTTTAAAAAAGCCAGCACCGTTCTGGAAAAACATCCTTTTGACAGATACAACCAAGATTAACCTCTACCAGAATGATGGCAAGAAAAAAGTATGGAGAAGGTGAGGAACGGCTCATGATCCAAAGCATTCCACATGTAAAACACGGTGGAGGCAGTGTGATGGCTTGGGCATGCATGGCTGCCAGCAGGACTGGGACACTAGTGTTTATTGATGATGTGACACAGGACAGAAGAATCCAAATGAATACTTTGGTGTTAAGAGACACTGTCTGCTCAAATCCAGCTAATTGCAGTCAAATTGTTTGGGCAGCGTTCCATAATACAGATAGACAATGATCCAGAACATACAGCCAAAGCAACCCAGGACTTTATTCAAGCAAAGAAGTGGGATATTTTTGAATGGCCAAGCCAGTCACTTGATCCTAACTCAATTGAGCAAGACTAAACTTCAGACAGAAAGGCCTACAAACAAACAACAACAACTGAAAGTTGCTGCAGAGCATTAAAAAGGAGGAAACCCATCATCTGGTGATGTCCATGAGTTCAAGACTTCAGTCTGTCATTGCCAGTAGAAGGTTTTCAACCAAGTATTAGAAATTAACATTTTAGTTTCAGTTATTTCATTTGTCCAACTTTGAGTCCCTGAAATGAAGGGATTGTGCACTTCAACTGTATCTGAGTTCTTTCATTTAAAATTCAATACAATACAATACATTTTGGTTCAATATAGAACCCAAATGAGAAAAAAGTTGTCTCTGTCCAAATATTTAGGAGTCTAACTGTATTTATTCTAGTGCTGCATTTGAAAATCTGGTTTTGGCATAGGAAGTTCTAATCCAAATTATGCATACTAGTCTTTAACCAGTGTGATTCTGCAGTGCTTCATGTAAAAAAGCCTAGAATTGCGTTATTTACATTTGAAGTAGAGCAGGGCGATATGACCAAAAATATTTATCATGATATACATTTGAAAATTTGCGACAACGATATAACTGACGATATAATTGACACTAGACAAACACTTTACAACTCCACAACTTTATTAGTTCAAAAAAACAAAAAAACCCCAATGTATTTTCACTTAAACAAGCAGCTGTTTTTTTATGTGCATTAAAGTTATATAAAAATGTAACAGTGCAAATGCAAATTCCTCGCTGACAGTTTAACCAAAAGGCATTTCCAGTGGAAATTGGCCAACATATCCTCAGCATAACCATGTATACTATCCACAAAACTTAAAAAGAGGTTATACACACACAATACGGTAATATTATGTTGAAGCACAGTACGTATCACTCCGCGAGGCTCCTGCCTACGATAGCCGTAATGCTCCGACAATCCATCAAGCGGTGCGGGTTTGTAGTTTAGCAAATTCGTACTAAAACATTTGACAGATTTTCGAGCGCCATGTACCACATAACCAGAATTCATACATAAGGCACACGGGATTATAAGGAGCACTGTCGATTTTCAGAAAAATCAAAGGATTAATTTTAAGCGTGCCTTATTTTCCAAAAAACACGGTAATAACAACGGCCCGCTAGCATGCGTTACCAAAAATAGTGCTTTGTTGTGTATCTGACGGACGAAAGCTAAACCAGTTCCACACCACTGAAGTTACAGCATTTTTACAAACCAATTCTGGTTCATCCGTTTCATTCAACGATCCGCTTTCGCCCTTCTCATTCTCCGTTGCCACCATGCTTTTTTCTGCCATGTGTGTATGAAAACAAAGGCACTGCGCATGCGCGTTTTACCCATATTCTATTGTGATATTTCATTTTCTTATCGTTGGCCAACATTATACCGGTATTACTGTGAACGGTATGATATGGCCCAGCCCTAATTTGAAGTTAAATGTAGTGGACAATATCAGGATTTGCACTCTACTGATCACATGACATCATCTCCCCCTTCCCCCCATGCTGTAAAGAATGACATATAGCACAACATCTGTTAAAAACAATTGAGTGCATAATGCTTAAGAAGAAGAAAAACAGACAGGCAAAAATTAGGTCAAGGAATCAGTAAAGATAAGTGTCGTCTTACAGAAAATCTTGGCAGTAACCAAAATGTTCATTTCCAGTGGACCTGGCAGTTGCCTTAAAATGATTACCTCAGGTTCAGGTTTTTATGCAGATTGACAGAAAAAATGTTCCAGGTTTTTATAGTGCCTTTTAATGAGGTCCATATTTATAGAAACATGAGTATGAAGGAAGCGTTCCCAAAAGTGGCAAAAGAAATAAAGATAGAACGGTGACTGAGCCTACGCATTGACAAAAATGGCCAACCACGGCATTTAGTTTACAGTGATGAGTCAGGGATTTGCAGTTTGTAACAACAGTGCACCGTAATAAATGGTGTCTAACTCATAAAAAAAAGAAGAAGAAGAAGAAAGTGATGTCACAGAAAATGACTAATGCAGTGTGAATGCTAGCATGCCAATGTAAGTATTTAGCTCACAGTGACACACACACACACATCCTTCAGTTTCCTTATGTGTTTGAACATGTCAAATTTCTAAAAAGACATTGACTTAATTTATTTATTTTTTATAAACGGTATATAGATGGAATATATTTTCACATCTTACATGGATAGATTTTTCCAGATGCGTGTGTTTAAAACTTTTTTTTCAGAAAAGGTAAAGAAGTCAAAAGACAAATGTCAGGAAAAAGTGTGCACTAACAGTACTGTCTGAGCAAGAATAGGATTCAGTCAGGTCTGACCAGTTAGGGGAGCTGATGTGGTGACAGTTGGTTCTGGGATGCTCATTGTAGAGCTGTCTGCAGAAGTTGCATAAACCCATGAGATGGAAGGCACTTATCTCGTGATTCGAATGTTTTCTGTCTTTCTCCATCATGTACTAACGTAGATAACTGACAACATAGGTGTTAGATGGCTCAGGTAAGAGTTGTGACAGATGTGGTCTGTTGGTAAATCAAGGTACAGTAGGCACACAGAGCCCTGAGACATCTCTAGCTCCTTCACCATAGCTATCTTCATCCATCAGAATAGATTGCTCTACATGCTGCACAACAAGTTGAATCATTTCTGTGGGAGCAGCAGCCACAGCCCACAGCCTCCCAGGGTAAATGTCAAATCCACCATTAGGAAGGAGCCTGGTAGGAGCCTCCAACGCCTTTTTGCCCTCACATCGTCACAGTCTTCACAGCTCCCACAGCACAGCTGAGCTGTAGCATCAGATCTGGGCATAGATGAGTGAGTGAATGTGTATATGTGCCAGAACTTTTTATTTTTTTATCTGCATATTTGTCTGGTTTTGTGCATACACACACCCTGGTTGTGTTTCTGTGTGATTCAAGCTTCTGCCTGTTATTCAGCTTTATAAGATATTCAAACAGGAGATTCTCATAAATTAGCTGGCAGCTCCCCCCATAAAGACATGTGCTGTCTAATTAGCTCTCTTGCTATCTATACCTTTACTACCCGAAACATATGCTTTAACAATATCTCAGTATCCACTACCTTTCTGTACTTGTGACATCTCTGCAAAGAAAGACTTGGAATTTATAATCCTGGCGGCAAAATCTAAACCTCCCGCCCTGTACCCCTTCTTACTTTTGTATGTGAAAACAGGCATTTGGTTTGAATATTTTATGTTGTATTTGAAGAAAGCAAGCTGCAACATTACTTATCTCAAGTTTAACCCCTGGTGTATGGGGTAAGGTAAACTAGAAGACCCACACTGATGTCCATGTGATCCTTAGAGGCAAAGACACACACACACACACGCACACGAAAGCCTAAAAAAACTACTGGTTCTGTCTTTTCTAACCATAATCACATCTCATCTGGTTTTGGTGCGGTGTAGGTGGCATCATGTCCTAGAGTGGAAATCCTGATAGGTGCTCACACTTACACTGTGTAATATGAGATCTTCGAAGATAGCACCTTGGAAATTGCCTTAGCTGTCATGAAAGTACAATTGATTCCATCTGCAGATAGAGCAAGAAAAGAAGTAGCCATTTTGGACTTAGACAAGACTTGATAAGCCAGATGGATGTTGGAGTGTTTATTTTTAAAATCTAACCTTTGACTGTTGAATGAAATGTGAAGATAGTAATGGGTGAGGACAGTGATGAGACCACTGGGATTATCTTAGCATGGATACTTTATACTTATAAAGTAATTATATTAGCACATTTCCCCAGTGTGTCAAAGAGATAAGCAATGCCTAGTGCTGAAGGTTACAGTCCCGCTGTTCTTTCCCCAACATAACCAGTCAGACTGGCCATAATCATTCTCATTTCATATGGCGCAGTCCCAGGCAGTGCCATGTAATTGTACTCACAAAGAGCCGTGTAATATTATGCACACCCTAGAAAGAATGTATCAGAAGAATATTACACATGCTTTTAAAATGTCCTTTTACAGTAATGAAACTGACATTGCTGTGGCAGTTGAAGGGCACACCAGTGGGGTTGCATAATCTGCAAACTGGGAGGAATAAAAAAATGTATAAAGATATATTTTAAAGTTTTGTGGGATCAACTTAGTATTTCAAATCCCCATTAAATGAACATAGACTGGTCAGGTGGACACAATGTCTGGCATATTTTTCTATTTGCTATAGAAAAGTAGTAGCTCAATTTTGTTTCCTATTTTCAAATTAAAAAATTGACATGCATTCCATCCATCGCCCACTTATCTAAAGTGAGGTTGTGATTAGGGGTGGGTTTTTATAATCGATTTATCGATTAAAATAGATTCTGGCTTGGATAACGTAAAATCGATTCATTAAAATCCTGAATCGATTTTTTAATATTAATTTATTTTGCCCGAAATGCCAGAATCTCAGGTGAAAGATCACAAAATTTCAACAACCACCAAACAGCTAAGACAGTAAATGAGAGCAGGTACATGGCTTCTGCACAAAGACGTAAACACACAGCGCGGACCCGTGGATCAGAATCAGTGAGATGTCGCCTTTCTCAGCTGACGGTCGGGGCTGAAAGCCGACAGCTTGCTGATTCTGATCCGCGGGTCCGCGCTGTGTGTTTACGCCCTTTTTGCGCTGATCATATGGCTGTTAGTTTTATCTCTCTCCAAACAATATTGACTGAACCAGCAGCAAAAGAAGATCCAAACTACGCTTCACATAAACATCGTCATGAATTCCCTCTGACTTTTGCTGACTTTTCAGGATAAAAATCACACTTCATGCACAGCTCTCTCTCTCTCTCTCTCTCTCTCTCTCTCTCTCTCTCTCTCTCTTTTCTGCATTATTCGCTTGCCTGTTACGCACAAGTCTACCGTTGTTTACAGCGCTGTCGGCCGACGTTTTTTTTTCCCTTTTACTTACTTCCGAAAAGTAAACCTAATTTCTGCCGTTCAATTTTGAACAAATTTAAACTTTTTAAAATTAAGCAAAATGCAAAACGCTTAGCCGTGTCTCTAATAAAACCGCTGTAACTTCAGAGGTAATGTTCATGTGTTGATTAATGGGTTTCTTTCGTTTTTGATGTACTGCAGATTATTTTTATAAAATCCCAGGCCAGGAAAATCACCTTCATGTTTTTCTGTGTTTTATCTTCAGCTACTTTGACACAAAGGCCTCTGGTGTGATGCTCACACCTTTGATAAAGTCTTGCATGTGTCAGCTTCCTTTTAATAGATACAAAAATATGTAAATGTACTGATCTGAATTATAATATTTCCGACTGTCAAAATTTCCCAGATTCAAATCGAATCGAATCGAATTAAATCGAATCATGGATCGAATCGATTCGGGACCTTGTGAATCGGAATTGAATCGATTCTAGAAATCAGTGACGATACCCAGCCCTAGTTGTGATGGCACTAGGCTAACCTGGATATTTTAGACATCCCCTTTCCCAGTCAGGCTTTCCAGTTCCTCCTGGGGAATCCTGAGGCCTTCTCAGGCCAGTTGAGATATCTGAACATAATCTCTCCAGTAGGTTCTGGGTTATACCCTGGGCTCTTTCCCAAGTTTAGCATGGCTGGAAAACCTCTAAAACGGGCCGGCAACCTTTCTGATAACGAGTGCCATCTAAAATTTCCTCAGAAGTCAGTGTGCCATATGATTACATTAACAATAAATTTAATAACGCTCTATATGAACAGTTACACACTATATAGAACAACTTTATAGAATTATATTTGTTTGCAGATGTTGGCAGCTATCAGCGAATAGTTATCAGATATTTTGGAACAAAAAAAAGACACTTTTTATCCATAACAGCAAATGAACTGTACAACAGAAAATGCAAATGCTATTTATAGTCTCCTCACAACAATGATAAGAAAAATAATCTGGGCCAATATGGCATGTTTGTTAATACAGAGATACACATGTTAATGTGATCTCTGGTTTCCCACTCCGAGTTTCCAGCATTCAGACATGTGAAAGAAAATCTGCTCACACAGATATGTAGAGCCAAATACTGTCAATAAGGCCTGTGCAATATTCTGAAGGCAGTTAAACTTGTGAGGTAGTGATGTCCAGCAGGTGAAAAGGCAAGCTCCATGAACACGCACAGCTAGTATCAAGATGGCGCCGGTGAGGTCGGCTGCCGTCACAACTGCTCCGACCACTTTTTCTTTGTTTTTTAAGTTAGTTTTCAGCGTTTCTAAATCGGCAAAATCATCACCATTGGGTACATTAGGTATGACAGTGACACTCTTGTTTCTATTGGTGTACAATGTACTCACAATTCGAAGTTTTTAACTCCGGATCCGAGCTGGCCGAGTGAGAACTTGAGGGAGAACAAAGGGAAGCAGCGGCGGCCTAGAGGGAAGCGAGCCGGCGTCAGGAACAGGCTGAGAGCTCGTGCACACCGCACACCTCTGCCTAGCATCCTGCTTGCCAACGTCCAGTCACTGGAGAACAAGCTTGATGACCTCAGGGCCAGGATAAAGTTCCAGAGAGACATTCGGGACTGCAATCTCCTCTGCTTCACCGAGACATGGCTGAACCCAGCGGTCCACGCCATCCAGCCGGCCGAGTTCTTCTCGGTTCACCGCATGGACAGGACACGAGACTCGGGGAAGTCAAGGGGAGGCGGCGTGTGTTTAATGGTGAACAACAACTGGTGCAACAGTGCGAACGTTGTTCCTCTCACACGCTCCTGCACACCAAATCTGGAACTACTGTCCATCATGTGTCGTCCTTTTTATCTACCTTGGGAATTTACATCGGTCATTATAAGTGCCGTTTATATTCCACCACAAGCGGACACGGTCACCGCCTTATGCGAGCTGCATGAGGCACTCACACAGCACCAGACACAACACCGGGATGCTGTGCTTATTGTGACGGGGGACTTTAATAGTGCCAACCTCAAACGCGCAGCGCTGAACTTTTATCAACACATACCTGCCCCACCAGAGGTGAAAGGACGCTGGACCACTGCTACACTACGGTCAAGGACGGCTACAAGGCACAATCTCGCCCTCCGTTTGGCAAATCTGATCACGCCGCCATCTTCCTCATGCCAAAATACAAACAAAGGCTGAAACAGGAAGTTCCGGTTCAGAGAAAGGTCGCGCGCTGGACGGATCAATCGGTGGCCGCGTTACAGGACGCACTCGATGACGCAGACTGGGACATGTTCAGAAACAGCTCCGACGATGATGTCAACGTGTTTACGGAAGCGGTTGTGGGATTCATCGGGAAACTAGCGGATGATACCGTGGAGACAAAGACTATCACAACGTTTCCCAACCAGAAGCCGTGGGTGGATAAAACCATCCGTGACACTCTGAGATCCCGCACCGCTGCCTACAACACGGGACTCAAGACGGGGGACATGGACCCGTACAAAGCCGCGTCATATAACGTGCGGAGGGCGGTGAAAGAGGCGAAGCAGCGCTACGGGAGGAAACTAGAGTCACAACTCCAACAGAGTGACTCTAGGAGCCTGTGGCGGGGACTAAGGACAATAACGGACTATAAAGCACCAACAACCGGTATGACGAACGCGGCCGTGACTCTGGCAGACGAGCTGAACACTTTCTATGCTCGCTTCGAGGCTGCAGCTAAGGACTCCAACGATGCTAGTGCTAGCGGCGCTAACAGCTGCAGACAGGAAGATACTGCCAGCACCGGAAACGTTCTCGTCATCTCCGAGCATGAAGTAAGGAGAGCCTTCAAGAGAGTGAACACCAGGAAAGCAGCAGGACCAGACGGCATCCCAGTTCGTATCCTCAGAGACTGCGCATACCAGCTAGCTCCTGTGTTCACTGAGATATTCAACATCTCTTTATCTCAGTTGGTGATCCCCACATGCTTCAAAGAGTCCATCATTGTTCCTGTCCCGAAGAAACCCGACCCTGCTTCTCTCAATGACTACCGCCCTGTAGCCCTCACCTCAGTAGTGATGAAGTGTTTTGAACGCCTGGTCAGAGACTTCATCATTTCTTCACTACCAGACACACTGGACCCACTACAGTTCGCTTACCGTCCAAATTGTTCCACAGACGATGCCATCTCTCATCTCCTCCACACATCACTCACTCACTTGGACACTAGAAGGGGGAATTATGTTAAAATGCTCTTCATAGACTTCAGCTCTGCATTTAATACCATAATTCCCTCCACACTCACCACCAAGCTGGAGCATCTGGGACTCAGCTCATCTATGTGTCAGTGGATCTCCAACTTCCTAACTGGCAGACCACAGGCAGTAAGGATGGGCGGACATGTCTCAGCCTCCACCACTCTCAGCACTGGAGCCCCCTAGGGGTGTGTTCTGAGCCCCCTGCTGTACTCTTTGTACACATATGACTGTGTGGCCACTACCAGCTCCACCACCATCATCAAGTTTGCTGACGACATTGTCGTGGTGGGCCTGATCTCTGATAACAACGAGACGGCCTACCTGAAGGAGATTAGGAATCTGGAGAACTGGTGCCAGAGGAACAACCTCCTTCTAAACGTCAGTAAGACAAAGGAGCTGATAGTGGACTTCAGCACTAAGCAGGAGAGGAACTACCAGACCCCCGTCATCAACGAGTGCCCAGTGGAGAGAGTGGACAGCTTCAAATACCTTGGAGTTCACATCACGCAGGACCTGTCATGGTCCTCTCACATCAACACCGTGGTGAAAAAGGCCCGTCAGCGTCTCTACCACCTCAGACACTTGAGAGACTTCCAACTGCCCTCCAAGGTGCTCAGGAACTTTTACTCGTGCACCATAGAGAGCATCCTGACGGGAAACATCTTAACCTGGTTCGGGAACAGCACCATGCAGGACAGACGAGCTCTACAGAGGGTTGTGCGGTCAGCTGAGCGCACCATCCGCTCCGAGCTCCCTGACCTGCACTCAATCTACAGCAGGCGGTGCTGGACCAAGGCCAGGAAGATCGTGAAGGACCTCAGCCATCCCAACAACAGACTGTTCTCTCTGTTGAGGTCAGGAAAGCGATTCCGCTCCCTGAAGACCAACACAGAGAGACTGAGGAGGAGCTTCTTCCCGCAGGCGATACGGTCTCTCAATCACACCACCACACAGTACTGACCCACACATATAGTTCTTACACACACACTGGACATTCTGGACATTGTTTTCACTTCATCACTTAAATCACTTTAAGCATATTTGCACTGCACAAGACATAATGTGGATTGCACAACACTGGTCACTATATTCTTAATTTCCAGTTAATACTTGTACAGCTGTTGTTATTGTGTATATATTTATTTATTTATTTATTTATATTTTTTCATACGTTCTTATATAGTTCTATACTGTGTATTGTGTATTTTGTTGTACAGTTATTTTATTTTCAACTTTAATTTATATATTTTATCTTATTCTTTCCCAGTTAAATTTACCCTTTTTAATTTTTCATATTTATTTCCTATCTTATTCATAGCCTTTTCCCCTTTTTTTTTCTTTTTTTTTTCTTCTTTAGGTCACGAGCAGTTGTCTAAGCATTTCACTGCATATCGTACTGTGTATGACTGTGTACGTGACAAATAAAATTTGAATTTGAATTAGAATTTAGCTATGGATTCCAGCTGCATTCGTTGTTCTGCAAACTTTGAGTCAAGCTTTTCAGTTCAATCAGCTGTATTTCGATGTCCTCTGTGTCTAGCCAGTTAATGTGAGGTAAATCCAGCTGCTTATTAAAGCTTTCTGGTTTGATCAGGAAAGAAAATATTGGTCCACACCTGAAAGTCCCGAAAACACATTGTGAATTCTGTCTCGAGTCTACGGATGTATCCGTGTGTTTCCGCGGTGCTAATGCGGCACTGAGCCGACAGCTCCTGAAGCTTTTGAAGTGTTGTAATGTGGAAATTTCAACATCACTTGAAAAAACTGCCAGCTAGCAACATCCCTCTCACCTGTAGGCTAAGTTGTTTTTAGCCAATTACAAGTTGAATCTGGTAGTTGGGGTTGTTAGTTAAGGTACTGTCATTAAGAAGCGGCACAACTATGCAAGCTAATTTGTGATGTGCACCGCTGGCCCGGCCATTTATTTTTTTTAATGCACCCTCTCAGATTAATTCACTGCGTGTCATGCCCAGGGCTGGACTGGGACAAAAAAATCGTCCGGGCATTTTGACTAGAGACCGGTCAACCAGGTATTATAGGAAAAGCCATAAAGCCTTGATGTACACTGTCTTGTTGGCATATGTAGGATTTCTATACATTTTACATCAGATGAAAACTTTGGTTGTAAGATTCAGATAATTATTTATTAAAAGCTAGATATTTTAAATGAGAATAAAAAAGTATTTCTTTGTGCCCCCCTTTCCTTGATAATGCCCTACCTGGCCCCCCTGGCAAAACTTTGCTAGACCCGCCCCTGCACAGTTACCAGCTGTCAGCTACATAGAAAAGGATCCTGGTGTTATTTGTCTCTCAGAAACAGTTCATAACTTCCCTTCAACTCATTCATGTCACCTAAAAGGTAAACCTGTTTCTCCGTCACCTGTTCAGCTCTGATGATTCAGTAAGGACATCTCCTGGTTTCATCTTCATGTTTCCCTCTCACCAGATAACCAGCTGACATCATGGCCAGCAGCTTTTACAGTTGTGGCTTAAATAAATTCTAACAACAGCTTATCAAGCTTAAAGGTGCTGCTGTTGTTTAATGCGACCTCCGCTGGTTTCTTCTTTCTGGCACAACGTGGGCGATAAATAAGCTACACCTAAACTTGGTTTATATCTGACCCAGATAGACTGCAGCTCATAATTTCTTACCTGTTATGAAGTTCAGTTCACCTGACAATTGGAACGGTGGCCGGCTTGGGTCTCTCCTCCTGCCTCCCCTTTCCCTCATCCACCTGCTGGCCTCTGTGGAAGCTCCGCCATAACCACCACCAAACAACTGAGTTATTTTTACACATCGGCCACCATCTGGCCAATCCACCACCTTTCATTGTTTATATTGTTAGCCCCCCTCAAAAAAACACCAAACAAACAAAAAAAAAAACCCTGTCGGATCATAAGAACGAAAAATCACCATCAGCCCACGGACAAATGCCCGGTATGCCCGATGGCCAGTCCAGCTATGGTTGTGACATAAGTTAACCCTTTGCATGCCAGCTGTGCCAGCTCTATTAAGGGAAATTTTGTATTCATTAAATGTTTTAGTGGCAGGGATAGCTCAGTAGGTAGAGTGGTCGCCCCATGATTGGAAGGTCAGGGGTTCGAATCCACTGAACGGCTACCCTGAGGTACTCCTGAGCAAGGTACCGTCCCTAAACACTGCTCCCCGGGTGCCTGCCCCGGGCCCACTGCTTCACTGAGTGAATGGGTCAAATGCAGAGAAAGTAATTTCCCCACGGGGATCTATAAAGTATACATTATTATTATTGTTATGTTTTATATTATTATATCAACATATTAACAAAATTAAACATAAACTTCTCCACAAGAGAGGGCTAACTCTTGCTCTGTTGTCCATTTCTTACTCAGCTGAGCTTCCCGTTCACCATGCAATGAATGAAACAGAATTTACACTTGTCTGCACAGGCAGAGAAGATGTTCTCTGACTGTTCGATCACTTTTTGCTGTTATATCACAACCAGTTTTGACTGGAACAAATTCAACAGTTTCAGACACATTTGCTGGTGAGTTTGTGTTGTCTTCTAAATGTTGGAATCTTGAAGTTTTGTTCTTGCACTAGAAAACCTTGTGGAAATTACCTCGAATGTTACTCATGTGGTTCAGCCTTGGTTTCACGATGTTTATAGTTTATTTGCTTGTGATGTGATTTATTAAATATTGAATTAGATTAGCAAAGGTGTTGAGTGAACATCCCTGTGTTGTCATACACAGTGTTCACCCTACTGGACTTGCTCAGTGGACTGTAACCAAAATCAACTATGAACAGCACAGCGAGAGTGCTCTGTAATCAACAATTTCTGGGTAAAAAAACCAAAGATATTTAAGAATCCAGTTTTGATAAATTGAGGATTTCTTCCATTTTTTTCTTAGAATTGTAACCTTCTAACATGTTTTTGCATGTTTTTCAGAAATGGTTCATTTAAAAAAAAATTTTTGATTTAGTCCCCACATTTTTTTTTACATGTGGGCTTCCCATGAATGCCTTTGGTGGGATTAATTACATTAGGTCGAAGAAGAGATGAATGCATAGTTCCAGGCAGTAATCGGTGTCTTCAAGGAAGCTTTGGTGTTCCTGTGATAGTGCAGTGGAATTTAATACCCTATTATCTGTCCTCCTTAGTACTTACACTGATTCCTGTCTTTATGCCCTGCAGATCTGATAAACATTGTATCAAACTCAATTTAGTTGTCTGTATTATTTCTTTTGAGATCCCTAGAGATTAGATGCATTCCTGGTTATAGGCCTGGCCCTGAGATTTTTTTCCTTTCCTCCTTAAGCAATACCAGCCCAACAGCACTCACTTACAATAGCTGTTGCCATTTTTTTTCTTTTTATGAAATTGGATTGCAGCTCTTTAATTGTGCAATGCTATGCTATATAGATTGGGGGCTCTATCTTGATAAAGCTGTAGGCTTTTCCATAATGACCCATGGCTCAGGCTTTTGAATAAATGCCATGACAAATAGATGAGATACACTCACAGAAATAGTGGTAATGATGCTGTTTTTTGCAGGGAGTTAAAGGATTATCTAATAGCATTACTGAAAACATCTGTCTAAGCATCATCCCATATTTGCTGTGTTGCCCTTCTCTCTATTTACTCATTCCTGGCAGATGTTCAATGACTCTGGTTAGACTGTCATATTTTACTGGGGGTTTTTCTCTCCTATTTTTTTTTCTGTGGAAGACAGGCAGCCCAGGATTCCTGTGTCAATATGACATTGAAATGAAGTGAAATATGTAAGGGGAGAGGCATCAACTGCAAGCAAAAGGAGTGGAAATCATTTAATCCTCTTGCTCAGAGCCCCATGCCAAATTTATTTTGGAAGGGAATAGTTTGTTAGGATATCTATGTTATATGTGCAGAAAGCAGATTATAGATATCAGATTTGCTAATATTACGAGCCCAGCAGAAAACAGCTCATCTGTCTTACATAGGCTGTCATCTCCTCTTTGTCAGTATCATCATTTTCATCTTTTGTGACCTGCGCTCTCTTGGTGCTCTGTGGCAAGAACTCCTGTTCTCTCGTTCTGCCTTTCAACACACGTGTTTGTCATCATTTGCCTAAAATGAACTAAGAAATAATGGAGGTTCATCTCTAGTTAGCCCCCCTGCTGCCTTTGGGGAAAAGCTTCTTTTCCTGGGCCAGTCTGTTTTTCCCCTTGCCAAAGCTTACTCACACAGTAACAATGGGCTAATGGGGGCAGATATCTGAAATGTAATGTAATTAAAAGATGCACTTTTTCCAGACATAGGAAATAATGCACGTGTTTTCTGTGTATAGGAAAGTCAAGTTTGTGTCCTAATACACATATTAGCTTGTGTGTGTTTTGTCTTGGGATGCAAACGCACCACATATTCTCATTTGTGCTGTCTGCCCTCAGTGGCAACTGTGTAAGAGCAGTGTTACTGCACCTGTACCCACCTTGCCAACCTGCTTGTCACTTTGTTTCCTATGAGGCCATTGTGCTGCCTTTGCTATTATTAGATTTCAGATGTTAAAATGTCGATGGTAACACAGTCATAAGGACAGCCCTATGGACACTTACTGTGTTGTATTCTGCAGCTGCACTGTAGTGTTTCCAAGGGTAGACTATAACAATACAGACTATCCTGTCTGGAGCAAGTTCTGTGTTTATGCTTTAGCCAAACCCTATTTAATTAATGCATGTTATGTTACACCGACCTCTTTGATGCATTTACTTGGAATGCACAGGTTTGTCAAGAACCGATAAAATACCACTTTGCCCTTTTCAACCCTCAGCTCTTTTATTTTCTTCATGCTACATAATGATTAATTCTGCTGTATCGCTCAGATGTGTTAACACAAACACGTGTAAGGGTAGCTATGCCTTTGTGCTATGGATTATACTATAATACTTTAAAGCTTATGTTAAAACTTTGTGATTAATACTTTAAAATGCTTTAAAAAATGTTTTATTATCTGTACTTAAATATTCCAACTCTTGCTTGATTCAGGTTTTGAGCTCTTTTGGGGGAATTATGAAGATCAGTGATGTGCATTTTCAAATTCTTGATAGTCAAACAATTGATCTTCCTCTTGTCTTTCTAGATTTCACCAGAATCTCTGAGTGTTTTATTTTTATTATTTACCAAAACTTATGAAGTCCACAATCTGAGAAATTCAGAAAAACAGAAATAACAAAATCCATTCTGGAAAGTAATTGAAACTAAACGGAATTACAAAATAGAATCTAAGTAGAAAATACAAAGCTATAATAACTCTGGCAGGTAAGCCTTGAACCATTTAAGAAGGATTTATTAGTATGTGTAAGAGTGTCTTGCGTGTCTTGCATAAAATTTAGTAAAATGCAGCCACTCATTGCTTTCATTTTTAACCAGCAATATAGTTCAAACACAATTTATTGAGGCATTTCTTTTATTATGAGTTGAGCCAGCTAATTCAGAGTAGCCTTCTGACCCTACTGTTTATATGGAAAATAGCAGATGAAGGTATAAGCTAAGTGCCTCTGCACACCTTGCATAGATCATGGGCCAGATTTACTAATGAGGCCACATTAGCTTTAGGATACAGTTTTTAGAATTGGGTTGATGGGAGAGGAAAGATCTGTGGGTGGTTCACTGACAAAGACACAGGCAGTTTATTTCAGCCATGACTGACACATTCAAATAAAAGCAGTTCAAATTAGCAGGACAACAACAAGGAGATATAATGAGGGAGAATGTTAATCTACTATCAGAAATAATAGAGTGTAAGTGCTGATTTTAAGCATATGTTTCCCTTCGGTAACAGCATGACAGTTCAGATCCAGGAGAGGCAAGTAAATCAGAATCACTTTGTTTGACTGAAACATAGAAACACTACAAGATCATCTCTCACTGTAAAATGTAACTTAATGTAATGTAATGGGCATGTCAGACATCTAAGTTAAAACATGTATGAATTTTGTATTGGAATTACCCACTTCCCTCTGTTGTTAACTTCAGTTAAGTTCTGCTTCATCAAAATACTAGTATTGTAGAAAACCATATAGGGGTTTTGGCTATACTCAGGGTCAGGACTTCAAAGCTTTGAGCCATCCACCCATTCATTTATCTGCTTATTCTCAAAACTTCTTCCTCTGGCTTTCAAAGAAATTACACCTGTAGTGGAAGCTGTTACAGCCTTTTTTTTTCTTAGCATTATGCATAATTTGTGGAAAGTTGTCTGGTGCAGACATTAGTAAATTATGTTTTTATAATTTATTTTAATCATATTTTCACCATATTGTGTGCTTTGAAAGGGAAATGTTTACAGATATGTATGCCAAGGCCTGCTGGAAAAATCCCATTTCCACACATCAGTTGCAAAATTGACACTCAGCCGCTTTAGTAAATACAGACAGGCAGGGTTTTATGCTGGTCTTCATACCATAAGGTGAACCTGACAAAAAAAACTGTTGTAAAATTCAATTCAATTCACCTTTCCTAATTCAGTGCCGGTAGTCTCAGAGTGCTTCATATTGCAAGAGTAAGTACCCAAGAATTTGGGAGGAAAAATCCGACAATTAGAGAGTTCATTGTGAACAAGCACTTGGCGATAGTGAAAAGAAAGAACTCTGTTTTAACTAGGAGACACTTCCAGAATAACCAAGATCAGAGAGGGGCAGCGATCTGGAGCAATCGGTTGAGGTGTGATGGAAAGGGAAAGACAAGTACAATAAATAAATAATAAATAAATACAAGGCAAGGCAAGTTTATTTGTATAGCACAATTCAACAACAAGGTGATTCAAAGTGCTTTACAGAGATATTAGAAACAAAAACAAATAAAAAGCATGGACAAGGACAAAATGCAAACTGTAGGGAAAACTTGACATGCAGTAGCGACATGTAAATGCATTAGGAATGGAAAGGAATGACTAAGTGCATCTTGGGAAGTAACCCCATGTAACCTGAGCATATGCCAGCATAATTAATAAATGGCTCAGGGTCACCGATCTAGCTGTAAGTACATACGTCATCAAAAGGAAAGTTTTTCAGTCCTGATCTTTATAAACTAGAGAGTGTGTCCGTCTCCTTAATCCAAACTGGGACCTGGTTCCATAGGATGAGCAGCCTGATAGCTGATAGGCCTTCCTACTGTTCTACTCTAGGAACCACATGTGCTCTATTGGGATAATAACCAATGTAAGGACAAGACTTCGGTTGGATGCACATTATAATTCATTGTGATAAGCTAAAAAAATGTTCTCACCTTCAGTTTTTGCTGCAACAGCTTTTTCATTACCATGGGCATTACAATATGTTTAGTGACACTGTATAAGAAAACACAACAGAAGCAGTTGGGTGTTTTGATCAATTAGACACTTATTGATATTGGTTGATCAGTTATTATACTATTAATATTGAAATATGCATGCATAGTTATACTGCTGAGAAATAGCCACCGCTATCCCTTAGAGATAATGGATATCAATTCTCGAAAATGAACACGTTTCAGTTTATAAGGTTATAAATTAGGATTACCATTTTGATGCAAAATGAAAAGCACTGCCATTAAGCCTTACCTGCCCTTTATATTTCTTTAAGATCAATCAGTAATCTTGTTTAATATCCATCTGTATCAGTAACCGCCTAACTGTTTATTTTCAATAACAATTAAGTATTTGTTGTACTGTTAATGCTCAGTACGTGCATGCCAAAGAAAACAAAGTTGCCAGACGCTGCTGATGAGTTTCAGTGTGGCAAAGATATTACTCTCCAAGATATTCCTCTATAGTGCTTTTCTGAAAATGGTACAGCTTGCAGTGTATTGTAATGCATCCTAATATAGAAAACCACAAGACTCGTATATTGGTCACCTTGACAAAAGAACATATAGTAATACTTGGTTTTCTGAAAACCACAGTCTAGAGGATCCCATTGAGTCCACCGCAGCATACACCGAGTGAAAGGCAGTGAGACAGTCTGGACAGATATCCAATACATCAGGGTCAACATATTCACAGTTCCGCTTGGCAATTTAGAGTCAAAATCTATTTGCATTTCTCTGGAGTAAAAGAAATTCAGCGACCCTGGAGGAAACCCACACACCCACCAGGAGAGAATGCACACCTATTATAGCAAGGGCTTTGGCTGAAGATTAAAAATAGAACTCTATTTTGCAAAAGGACCTTGCTAACTATTAAACTCTCCTGCCAAAGTAACAGGTTTTGGGTTGCTGATGTTCACTGTCATAATACCATTTAAATTAAATCAATAAGCTGTATTTAAAAAATAAAATAAAATAATGAAAGAAACCTTTCTGTAGCATAAAAACTGTTGTTTACTGATGTTTTACTACAAAATATGTAACATTTAAAACCTTGCAATTTTGGACAAACTTTCATTATGTTCTTACTCATTTTGCTCTTCTTGTAAAGCTACTGCTGAACAAATTCATTTACATCAGCAGGGAAATAAGGAGGCATGCAAATTTGTAAATTGGATTAGCCCACCTGATGATCATGGATGACTGTGAAAAATTCAGCGGTTAACCACCCTCAGCCCACTCCACTCTACTGCACCCCACCCACATACACACAATACGGACATTATCACCCTTAAAAACAAAAAGATCTGACAGTCTAGTTGACAGTTCCCACACTTGCTGAGTAATTCATGGAATACATGTTATTCTAGTGAAACAGGCTTGGTAAGTTGGAAAATGTGGGTTTGGCAGATAAGCATTTTAATTACCCCTGGGTCAAATTTCAAATTTTTTTTTGTATATTTTACCTTTAAATTTACTGGTTTCTCAAAACAGAAAAGTAATGATGTTAGTTAGCGATACAGTTAGGGCACATAGATAATATATAGGATAACAATACAATACAATCACAATACAATACATTAAAAAAAAAAGAATATAATAGAAAACGCTATAATTTTGTAGTTAGACTCCCCAGCTGCTTTATTAGGTACATGTTGATGTTAGCGTGTTAGACCCTGTTTTGACTTCTGAATTGCTTTAGTTTTTATTGGCATAAATTCAACAAGGTAGAAATTTTCCTCAAAGACTTGAGTCCATATTGAACAGGATGGCACAGTTACTCTACATCCATGAGGAAACTCTCCCATTTCTCCCATTTTGTGGTATGATGTGTTACTCTGTTGAAAACAGACATCAGAAAATGGGTTATAAATATGGTTATATATGGACATAGTTGTCACCAATATTCAGGTAGGTTATTGCTTTTAGATTATTCTAAATTGATACTAAGGGGCCCAAGGTGTCCCTAGAAAAGATTAACTAGCACGAATTGGGACTCCTCTGTCTGAAATCTTGCGGGAAGCACTTCCAGATTTATGGTCCTGACAGTGATCACTGTCTTAAATTCTTCCATAACTATTGCCATCATTATGTTTTTCAACAGTGAGGTCTTGAGAGAGATCATTGGTTTTACCCACAATAAGATGTTTCTTGTCTGATACCTTGGTAACGAGGCACTTCTTTAAAGGCATCAGTTGGGACTGACCCAGCTGATATTAATTTGCACTATGCGACAGGATTGCTTTTTATTTGTGTTCCTGTTTCTCTTTAAACTTTATCCGGTCGTTAAGTCTGATGTCACTAGCCGTGTCTGGGCCTAAACTCCGCTGCAGGTCCATATATCAAACGATCACTATGGCATTACTGAGAGTTGAAAAACGGTCTAAAGTCTTTCATCTTTAATAAAATGATCAGCGTTCTGTTCTACCAGGTGTAACAATTGAGTTTAACATCCAGGCATCCATGAAAACGGAATTTATGACATTTAACGGAGTTAGAAGTTAGCAGGAAGTTAGCTCGCTAGCTTCTATCTAAATACAATATAGCATGTCCTGACTGCGGGGTTTTGGAAACAAATTAAAACGTACAGCTCTGTTATCACTTCCAACATAAATGAAGACAGAAAACTAAACAGCAGTGACGTTTGTAGGGTTACTGAAGTTGGGCTAGCTGATATATAATGATGTGCTACGTGACCGCTAGCGACACAGCTATGTTAGCATAATATAAACAAGATAACTTTCTTTCCACTCGATAAAAGTTAACGTGAGTGTTCTCGGTGGTCAGGAACAAATGTAATCGCATGGCAGGATGCTGTAAAAGGACCAAACTTCAGCCAGGAGAACAACTGAGATAATCCATCCATAATACGAGGTTAGTCATTCATATACTGTTGCATGGGCTGGGCTGTAGTTACATCCTAAGGTTTTAAAAACTGAGCTTAAACAAATGATTAGCAGTAATAAAAGCCGAGGGAGGTCAACAGTGATGACTGACTGTTTTAGGAGCTTTTTGAGATTAAATAGAAGAAAATACATAACGTTAACAACACAAAAGCCATATTAAACGCAGACTACTTTAGGCCCGGAAGTAGGATTCATCACGTCATCACTTAACGACCGGATTCTTCTACCTTATTCTAGTTTCTTTGCCGCTTAACTACTCCCTCAGTTTTCATCCGATTTTCACCATTCAAATTTTAAGCTGTTCTGCTCATTCTGCTAATGTCAGCTATATGTTGTGGTGCTGATAACTTTTATACTTTTTGAAAATTAAGCTTTTTATGCCATTTTTGGGCCCATTTTAATGACTGGAACCACATTATCAGTGTGATTACCAGTTTAGCTTGCCAGGCTGAGCCGTGTTTTAGCTCAGTGAGATGAGCAGCCGTTTTCAGAGCAGGAGGCCGGAGTTCGAATCCTACTTATGGCAACATTTTTTTCAGTAAACACTTTAACTTTTTTTTAACACTTTTCAGAATAAATTTCAGCTTCTACACCCCTTTTCAGCAGAAATTTCAGCTCTTTCACCTCTTTTCAGCATGATTCAGCTTCTAACGGACCCTTCACATTTTTCTCTCACCATATCTGTCTTTGGGACAAGAACTAGTTTGGCTCAGTGAGATGAGCAGCTGCCGTGAGACCTGGTGGTGCAGGTTTGAATCCTACCTGTGGCGGTTGTCACACTTCTTCTCTGCTTGCACTCAGTGTGCTTTATTGACATTGTTCAGTGTACCCTTTCATATACAACAGTTTTCAGCAAAGACTTCAGTTTCTACAAAGTGTTTTCAGCAGATAGTTCTCCTGCTGTTTTCAGATTCCACTACACGGCATTCACACTGCATTTTTGCAGGAAATTCAACTTTGTCTAGTTACTGATAGATTTCAGCTGGTGCTGTGACTTCCCATGCCTTTTTAAACCTCCCTTTATTCAGGTATTCAAAAGTTTTTTTCCCTTTTGTCATTTCTCATCATTACACATAACTGAATGTATGGACATCAATGGTTTGATTTCTTTACATATGTGGATTGAATGGTTTGTTGCCAACATCTGGTGAAAATTTCATATTGATAGCACCTTTTAGAATTATATTTACACTGAAAATTGGTGATGGGTTCAACACTTTATCTGCTGCACAGACACAAATAGAAATTAACACGCGCTACCAGAGCAAGCAGTGTTAATACTATAAAATGTATAATGTAATCATAGTTTTCAGCTTGCTCAGAGTTTAAATATGTCATTGACATATTAGCTGTGGTACAATGGAGTTTTATAATGGAAAGTTGTTTATATATCATTTTTTAAACAGTCGTTTGTTTTTTCTCTCAGGCTAATGGGCCCAATAGTAAAACTGTCAATGAAATATATCTGCAACTTAACACATCGCAAAATACTCAGAACCTTAAATCAAATGTTATCTAGACAGATGGTGGAAGCCTGTTAGTTTAATTTAGTCTGGTAATTTTCATGAACAGATAAGTGTCATCTGTGACAGAATGGCTTTGTGTGGCGCAATCAGAGACGAGAGAAGTTTTGCATTCTCTTTGTCTGCTGCAACATCTTTGAGGTGTAATGCACTGGTACCAACAAGTTCTCTGCTTTATTGTGACATCAGAAGAAATTCCTGTCAAAGTCAGGAAAAGGAAATTGGCATCAGAGCACAGACCAGAAAGATGCATTTACTTTTATGCTTACTCAACTGCATTAGGACAATGATGCAGTGAAGAAAAATGCCATTTATGTAAAAACACATCAGTTGTTTAAACTATTGATAAATGGTGATACAATCAGCTGGCAATACTTTTACACCGTGTGCGCATGTGTGCACATGTGTACTTGGATGCATGTATTCCATTCTTGCTGCAGACTCAAGCTTGTTTTTGTAGCACACACCAGCACAGTGGTTTTTGTAACGGAGATTCAAATCAGTTGGCAATTTCTCACACATATTGAGCTGTATGCTAAAGAGCTAATTAACAAGGGCTGTTATAGAGTTCACAAGCTCCTCTGACATCTTAATTAGATCTTAATGACATTTCAGTTGGAATGGCTGAACTGAGTACCACAAGATGAGGCAAAACCACTGCTGATATGCAGAGAGAAATCGGAACTGTGCAAGACACGGGACACCAGTATGTGAAGCAATAGAGGAGAGGAGTGATAGTTGAGGATGTGAAAGTGGAAAAAATCTAAATAGGGATGGATCGAAGGACATTTTGGCTTTATGTCTGTACAGTAGTGTCCTGTGTTGAGATAATGTGATTGTGATTTACACTGATACACATTTCAAGTTGTTGTCCTCTCTCTGTTTTTTCTCATCATGCGTCTTCGTTCTGTTTCGCTCTCCCATTGGGATATGGGACTATATGTTTCCCAGTAATTACTCTGTCCATGTCCCAGTAGCATTACACATCTCATATCAGCCTCTTAAACAGATTCTTAGCATTTATTACCATAAAATTTCAATGTACTTACCCTGGAAATAACTAGATACAGCTTGCACTGCCAGTGTAGTAATGATATTTCTGGCAGATAGATGGCTGATTAGATACAATAATCTTCTGTAGTGCTGTGTTTTGCATTGTAGATGGTTTTGCGTGGTCTGCAGTGAATTGCAGGGGAAATCTTTTTTTTTCTTTTTCTGGTGGACAGTATTTTTAGCTGAAAGGTTGTTGCACGTTTATGAAAAATAATCTTTCCAGTGAGTGAGAAACCTTAAATGATCCCTGTTATTGTATCATTTTTAGTGATCCTTAATTACCTTCCTGCTATTGGCTAGACATCCAATGGTGCACAAACAGATGGATGCAGACAAAATCAAAACCCGGAGAAAGAGAGAGAGCCACTGATTCAAACCTTTGAATGCAAATATTTATTTATCAGATGAGTTGCTCTGTCTGTGTTTTCCTGGGCTCAGCTGGCCTGTACTCCTTTCACTTGAGAGCTGCTATTATAGGAGAAGGGACAGGGACATTTGGAGAGGAACTACGTAGAAATCCAGGGGACAATGATGAGGGGCCTAGAGAGAGCACAAACTAGAGATTACATGAGAGAAATTGAGAGAGGAAAGGCTAAATAGAAACTTTGTGTGAAGCCCCTGGCGAGGTGCAGAGCGAGGAATAAACAGAGTAGATGTTGGTTGAAAGATTGGGCAGCAGGAGACGTATTACTAAGAATCTGTGGGTTTCTACAGATGTTGTATTGTGTGCAGCCATTTCTGTTTATCACTTTCCTCTCCTTTCCCCAAGTCCTTCTTCTCGTCTCAGTTCTACCTCTTCTGTCTAGCCTAAATCTGTCAGAATACAGCCACGAATACCTGGCAACAACTTCATTTTACAAACACCCCCTTGTCTACCCATCTTCCCTCCCTTACAATGCCTGAAGCTTCTGTTCATTAGCTCTTTTTTGCTGTTACTACCCGCTTTTATTCATTTTACTTAGTCTTTATGGGTTTACTTAGCATTTTATTTGCCCATAAAGGGTGATATGTGTAGGCACTTGTTTTTCAGTAGCACAATCTGCAATTATTTTTAACAGTACTGAGTCCACAGATGCCTGTGTAATTTGTTAGTGTTCCTTTCAAGAAGGCCATGATTATTTTCTCCTTTTACATCTGCAAAGTGGAACATTAGGGCCCACATGGTCTGTGTATTTCACAGCCTTCACAGCAAATCTGGGAAATAGATTGTTAAAGACCTCTGCAAACTCTAATCTATTTGTATCAGTCATACATTTCCTTTTGTGCTTCTCCTCTTCGTCTAGCGTTCTTTTTTTTTTTTTTTTTTTTTCTTTTTTTTGGCCTGTCCCGTTTGGCTCTTTTGCCATCAGAATTGTTGTCTAAAGGCAAAGAGAGATGCCCAACGGATTTACTTTACCAAACTGACCATCCCAGCCTTGCCGTAATGGTCCATTTGATTCACCTTTTATTGTTTATTTTATTTTCACTTACTGAATACGGGACAGACTTGACTGGGGGAAAGAAGGGGAGAAAGAAAGAGGGAAAGAGAAACAGCTGAGAAGAGGGACGGGGGAGAAGGGCAAAAGACAAAAACCAACAGAACGGGCAGAGAAAAAAAATGCATATATCAATCACCTGGATCACCTGCTGAGAAAGAAAAAAGAAAGCAAGCAGAAGAGAACAAGAGTAATAGAATAAACAACATCACAATGATATATGGGAATATGACAGTAAATACTAAATGTTAAACATTATTGTGCAGCACATAAGATCAACAGAACACAGTGTGCTTTGAGGTAGGAGCCAAAAAGGGTGTAGTTTGTGGGTGTGATCACCCGTGTGTACACCTGTGAGCATGGACGCGCTTGTTTTTTGTTTTTTTAAAAGGTTCCTTCATGTAATAATCTGCTAGAGGGTGTGGGGGGGCCACAGCCCCGTCCTCCAGGGCGTGAAGCAGACATCCAGAGGCCCCCAGAACACAAGAGACCAAGGAAGACCAACAGAGGGGCAGCCGCGCCACTGTCCCAGAAAGAGCTGAGGAGAGTCCCAGATGAGGGCTCACTCAGCAGCCGCGGAGCAGAAGCCAGGGGGAGTTGCAGTGACGCGCCCGTGAGCTCCGCCGGCAGCCAGCTGCGCCTGAGTGACCGAGCCCCAGGCTGAGAGGCCGGGGGCACCCCACCTCCGAAGTGGCCCGAGCGAGCCCCAGGCTCCAGGCCCCGATAAGCGGCCGCCAAGGAGTGAGCCGGTGTGTACCTGGACGCCCATCCCCGGACACAAAGAACCACCAACGCACCGATGTCTGAGGGGGTCCGCCACTGGCAGGGGAAGTGGTGGTAGGGGGAGATAGGCCTCCAAACCTTGGAGGGCCTGAGATGTCCCCAGAGAGGTGGCGCCTGACACCCAACCTGACATATAGACACAGACATACAGGCACACACAGATACAAACATCCATTCCCACCCTCATGCTCTCATATGCACTTACTCCACACTCAACCAACGTGGAGACAGACATAAAGAGACGTTGTACACACGATCACACTCCCCAAGCGTACTCTACAAACCGGGTCTAGGTGCCCCCGCCCCTGGAGGGGGGAACTGCACCCAGACCCAGGTGGTGTTTCCCTTTTCCCTGCGGTGGGGGGAGGCAGACCGCCCCGACTCCGCAGCAGCAGGAAGGCTCCACACTCCAGACCGCAGTCGGACGGCCAACTCCTCCTCCTAGCCCCCCTGCTCCAGCAGGTCGCAGAGAACGGGGGTGAGAGAAGACTCCAAACCTCCCTCCACCCGCTCATTGTAATGTTGATGCATGTGTGTTCTAAGGTGCATTTAAAACCCAGGAGGGCATGGAGCTACCTGCCAGAGAGCAGCAGGTAAGCGCATGGTCCCTCCTGCTAGCCCTCAATGTCTACGTGTATTTAAAATTGAGAGGTGGGCAACGATGCCAGGGGTGGGGTGTACACCCTGATGGTACTTTGGACTCCGTGTATCATGCCCACCCCCAAGATCCTATATGTATGTGTAATGAGAGTGTGAGTAATGTGAATGTCTAAGTTGTGGGATAAAATTGAGGCAGAGGCAGCCAGAAGGGGACAGAGGGGGGGTAGCCTCCTCTGCACCCTGGTGACATACCCCTACTCCAAGGCCCTGCATGTGTGGGTGGTTGTGGTGGAGCGGGAAGAGGGAGGCAGCTGGAGATGGGGAGGGAAGGAAGGGAGGGGCAAGTGACCCCTCCCTGGGGCCAGCTCCCCCGCTGACCCCAGTAGGCACCCCCATACTCCGCGACCCGCCAGGGAAAGGGGGCCCAGGCCCATCCAGACCGGGCCCAGTGCAGCAGCGCCGCCCGGCCCCACAGAGCCCGGGACAGTCCACCCAACCCCACCACAGAGAAAACTGCACCCACCCCACCATCCACTCATCTTCCAGACTACATAAGACAATAAACACCCAGGCTGAGATCTTCCTCCACCTCTCCTGTATCTCCCCCTCCTGCAGAGGGAGCTCCTGAGGAGAGGAAAGCTCCTGCAAGATGTGACAATCTCCCCCACCAGTTGAAGAGCCCCCCAGGTGGCTCGACGCACCGGCGGCACCCTGCTCCAGGGCTGGGCCCCCATGCACCCACCCGCCCACAACCCCGGCAACACACCAACCAGGACCCAAGCCCCCGAGGCCCAGTCCGGGTCCCAGCCCAGAGACTGAGCGCCCCCAGAACCTCACGCCCATCCCGGACCCACCCAGGGCCAGCCAGGCTACCAGGTCAGTAACCCACGTCCGTCAGCACAGACCCTCCCCTAGCCCCGCTGCACGCAGCCGCGAGGAAACAGTCAAGAGCCAACAGAGCCCCTAACCGGACATGACCACTACCCCGGGTTGAGCCCCCCAAGGAAGATGCCTCCGGGGAACCCCCCGACGCCCTAAGCCTGTCCCTACCCCCACACCAATCACAACAGTGAAGGCGGGACCAAACTATGACCCCCCACCCCCACTAGGTGATGGAGCTGATCAAAGGAGCCCAGAGCAATTGATCTGATGTGGTGGCAGAGGCTGTATCAAGACTAATGTAATCTAATAGATAATTTCTATATTGGTTAGAATTAAGATTATTTTTATTTTTCCAGTTCATGAGGACTGTTTTCTTGGCTATGCATAGGGCAGTGAAAACCATATGGGCGATATTCTTTTCTGAAGTGACATTATCTAAGCTGCCCAACAAACACACTAAGGGGGAAGTTGGAATGTTACATTTCAGACACTTCGATAAGTCTTCACATATCTCGCGCCAAAACTTCTGAACTGGTGGACAGAACCAAAGAGCGTGGATATAATTGTCCGGTGAATTGGTTTGGCAGTGTGAGCAGTTGTTGGTAGACGTAAAGCCCATCTTGAACATCCGATGACCTGTATAGTGTACTCTATGTAATATTTTGTATTGAATTAATTGAAGACTGGGATTTCTAATTAGATGAAAGGTTTTTAAGCAAATCTGAGACCAGAAGTTTAGGTCTAAGTTAACTGATAAATCCGCTTCCCATTTTGCAATAGGAAGTGATATTGATTCATCTGTTTTAGAAAGCATTCTGTATATTTTGGATAGTAATTTGGGGGGTTTAAGAGTAAGAAATTGAACCACACTTGGTGGTGTTTGTAGTTCAACTTGACCCGGTTTAAATTTCTTTTTTACTATGGATTTAATTTGTTGATATTCTAAAAATCTTTTCTTGTTGATCCCATATTGTGTAACTAGTCCGTCAAATGAAATAAATTCTGTTCCTTCTAGTATATGTTCTCTTCGTCTAGCGTTCTGTCTGTGGCCAGGCTAACTGATGACCCATTAACCCTCGTCTGGCAGGGCTTTAACTATCAGACAGCTTGTACTGTACTTTGGCCGCTGGCTCCCAGTTATAAGGAGCAAAAGAATAGCAGTGTGTCACCCTGATGTACTGTGAGTCAGTCATTGACTGGTAGCTTTGTCAGATGCTATATAGTCTACTCAATCTGCAGCAAGTGGATAGGAGTTGATCTTACTCAGCTCGCTTATAATCACACCATGCCTTGGATGCTATGTGTGTTATTCGCTATGGTAACAAGCAACAGCATATATGGTCTGTAACAACAGTGATTAGAGCCTCTGCCCAAATTCCAGGTTCACAGATGCAGATACATTTGTGATGGGGGATGTGACGTACGGCGCCTGCTGTGTGGATGACTTCACTGCTCGAGCCCTGGGAGCAGATTTCATGGTGCACTATGGCCACAGTTGCCTAAGTGAGTCTCTGTTTTTTTTTTCTCTCTTCATGACTCTTCGTGTAGAGAATGTCAAGTGATCTAGCATCGAAGACACCCACTTACTAAGAGTGGGTTGCATTAAAAAAAAAAGAAGCTTCAGAACATAGACATACCAACAACGACAGACTCACAGACAAAGCCATTGATCAATGGAAAATGTTACTAGTTGGTGCATTCTTCCCAACTCTAGTTTGGAAAGCATATCAGATGTTTGGAGCCTGGGCATCACATTTACTCAGCAGATCAATGGAGGACATGCATTAGAGCCGTTCTTTGAAAACCTCAAGCAGTTCTCGAGGACCTTCACCCTCGCCCCCACTGTCTGCCTTTCGCAGAACATGGGAGGAAATGTTAAATCAATAGTTTTGATATATCTCTGCCAGAACGACCTCACCTATCCCAAATACCAGAAATGACCAACAGAATTTTAATACTACTGAAAAACTCTCTCTTTCGCTCTTTGGCTTTATTGTGTTCATTGTGTTAGTCTTTGTGTATGTGCTGTTGGCATATTTATAATTTGATTATCATAGAGCAATTATGTATGCAGGCATGTATGTTTACAAAAGATAAGATATGTACCTGTTTCTGCTGAGAGTAGCCCAGCAAATGCAAGGATAAAGGCGTTAAAGTCTTTGCGGGTTGGGATGGAGATCAGATATTAATTGATGGAAGAGATTAAAAAAACAAACAAACCCAAATGGACTGCAGATCCTGAGAGAATGCAAATGTAATGGTGGTGTCGTGCATCCGTTCCTGACCTTCATCTCTCAGTCGTGAGGACATCACTGCACTGTTTCCCCAAGATGTCAGCCACCTGTGGGAGATGAAAGACACGGTGTTTTGTCTGACTCACAGAGGAACTCTCTCTCCCGCATTCATTCATTTCCCTTTCATTTCCTCTGCAGTATCTGCTTTTGAGAGTAGTGGTGTCCTCTCATATTTCCTCATCATAAAGCACCTCCAGTTTGAGCCGGACAATATGGGCAACATCATAAAACCGTGTTTTAAAGTTCTAACATTGTTTGCAGATATGAGTTTGGGGACTTTTTTGTTGATGTTTAACCTGAATACCATAGTAGTTGGAACAGAACAGCCTGAGATAAACTGGGGAACATACTGGAATCAAAATATAGAATCCAAAATTGAACTCCAGGAAGGAAAACTGTCAGGAGATAGAAGCTCTCCTCCGATAATGGCAGGAAAGTTTTACTGGTCTTCCTTAAACATCATGAGTAGATCCTCACTATTAAAGTCATTTCAGAGCATGGCCATGGCACTGATTTTAGAGTAGCTAGTCGTATTTGTGTGGTACTGGATAACAGTTTTGTAATTTTTATAACAGCCCAGGTAACAGTTCCCATCTGTAGACACTTGCTGTGGGATTGTTATTGTATACGACTGTATTGATTGTTTTGAGCAGTTGAAATGTTGTCAGCAGTATCAGATTATGACATTAACTTTAAGTGAGAACCCTCTCATGTCCTGCTGTTAATGTTTGAATTCATTGTGAATCAATACACTGTTTGGATTGCTCCATCAGGTAATAGAGAAGTCTTCAGATGATTGTGGCTATGGTGAATAGCTTTAGATAATAAATTTAATAAACATATAACCTTGACTGCCCTCTACAACGCCACAGTACCATATTGTATTACATTTCTATTTTTATATATTGCCCTCTTCACTCACATCCGTTTTCTTGTTAAATTGAGCTCGTTTGTGTATTTTGTGCCATTCTCAGTTATTTATTTTATCAAGCTAGGTTGCTTTAACAATGTAATTCACCAACTTTTGGGTCAAATAAATGTCATATCTTATTAAACCATAATAGCATAGCAAGCGTCTCTTATTTCATTATATAAATGCTAAATCCATTCTCCAATCCAAGTTAAATGCTATCACATTTCCCCACATAGATAATCCAGATTATTTCAGGACCACATTTTCAATATGCCAAACGATTGGCTTATTGTTCATGAATTATACAGAGGTACAATATCAGAATAGATTTTGATTTTACATATTGATTTTTAACAGACCATTTGTAACCAAGCCAGTATAGCACTATGTCCACCCTTTTGTTCAATTTGAGTGTGCATTTGTGTTTGTTTTCATGGGCATTAATAAGCAGCTGTGCTAAGTGAGCTTATTGCCATGAAAAGGATAAAAACCAGTGATGGTGCAAGTGAGTCGTGTCTGTCTCATTGACTGTGTCTCTGATTGCAGCACCTAAGTGCTCTCAGGCTACCATGCTAATGTGAACACAGATCGATGTCACTTTCCTCTGCCCTTTTATGTTTTGGGAGTGTCTATAAACAAGCAACAGACGGTTGTTGGTCTCAGTCTAGATTTTTACCTATCTCCCCCTCATGATGTATTTAACTCCTTGGTTTCTCACTCAGCGTGTGGCCTGCAGCAAACCCCACTGTTTTAAATATCTATCCATCTGTTCTCCTTTACTCGGTGCTGAAATGTGAGCCCATTCATCACCTCTGTTCCCAGTTAATTGACAACCTACCCTTCACACTCAAACTAAATACCCATAACACACACGCTCGGTATCCTGTTACTTTTTCCACTCCTGCCTCCCATTCCAAAGCATTTGCTCTTTATACAGTTTATTATAAAATCATCTGCCCACACCCCCAAATTAAATTTCTCTATTTTCCAGCCTACTTTCATGGGAATGTTTCATTCTTCTCCCATTTCCATCACAGCTGCCTTCAGTCCTTTGTTAAGATGGCTCTTATGTTTTCCCACTATCCCCTCTTTATTCACTCCCTATTATCTGCACATTGTTGAGCCTTGCTCCCATATCGCTCTCTCTCTCAGTGTTGCTTTAATCTAGGCCATCAAGTGAGCTGCACTTGTTCATAAAGCATTTCAACCATAATGGGCCATTTGCTTAATTGTAACAAAAAAGTCCCCTCGCTTCTGATCTGCAAATTAACTGTAGCACGAGAGGAAGACCGATTATAATGATCAACACAAACAATAATTCTTCGTTCTTATCTAGACCCTTTCCCCCCTTGTTTCTTGGACTCTCCCCTGCTTTATTCAGCATCTAACTCAGCATGTCTGTCGCTACGTCTCACAGGCCCGGGCGCGTAGTAAATGGTCTGTGAAATTAATGGCATTAATAGTAATCGCGTGTGTCCTTCTCCTTCCCTAAATAATTGAGGTCTTTGCATCAGTTCCTGCACGTGCTAGACTCTCACTCATGTTTCAGTTATGTCACATAGGTGCGTACCGTAGGATCTTTATATTTGCAGTATGCTCACATACGGTTTATTTGTGTAGCTGTATTGCTGTGTATATATGTTTATGTTTTGATGTTGCATATACAGCAGTCTAAAGAAGCAGGACTGAAGTATTCATCTGTCTTTCTTTTGTCTTTGTCTTGCTGCAGTCCCCATAGACTCGACTGCAGGTATCAAGATGCTGTATGTGTTTGTGGATATCCAGATGGACAATGCACACTTCCTGGACACAATCAAGTTCAACTTCTCTCCTGGACAGTCTCTTGCACTCGTCAGCACTATTCAGTTTGTGGCGGCGCTGCAGGTGATTAAGCGCCGGTTCTGTCAGACTTTGTGTGCATTTGTGTGTGATTCTCGCGTCGGAGAGAGCTGACGCACACAGTTATTGTCACTTGTATTTTCCATATTACATAAAGAGTATATTTTTCTGTACAGTACAGGAATACACACACACACACACACACACACACACACACACACACACACACACATCTCTGCATTTGTACAGTATACTTTTTTTTGCAGTTCCTGGCTTTTATGAACAAGCTCACACGCCGCTCTTAAAGCTCAGTTCAAGTGTGGGTTTGACAAATCCGGCAGCAGTTATTTTGGATTTGAAAGGTGCAATGAACTCGGAAGGCCGCTCGGTTCAGCATCGTGCTCAGTAGTGCTCTTTATATAAGCAGTGGCAGCAGCTATAGTATTAAGCTCGAGCAGCCTTCTTTCAGGCTGGCTGCCTCCCTTTTCTATAATGCATTTTGCTGCTTTCATATGCTGTGTTGAACCAGCACCACTTTGGACCTTTACTAATGCAACCACTGCTATTTTTAAATCAAGCTCTACCGTAACAGGTCACATTATATGATGGGATGTTTGAGTCCGCCTATGTGTATATGTCTGCATAAGTCTCTATGTTTTGTATGCATGCTTGCTCTCACTCGTGTCTTATGTGTGTAGGCTTGTTGGGGTCACACAGTACGGGCGGGAGAAGTTCACCCGTATTCCTTGTGGACTGCCTTAAATTAGCCTTAAATCGTTTGTTTATCCTCAGAACACACACACTTTTTCCCTTTTTTTTTTCTTCTTATAATAATTGTTCACTCGTTTTCTCTTTTCATCTAAATGAGTACACATGAACTAGTTCATTTTTCTAAAAATTAAAGCACTCTTTTTTGGTGCTTTGCAGAAGCATGAGGATTTAAACACCAGTTGTGTGTTAAGAGTTACACTTCTGGCAGAAAATCATTCATGACCCTTTCAGTATCACTTGAAGTTGACATTTTCAGTCTTTTAAAAATATTATATTATTATAATATTCTATATATTTGCACCAGTGGTAATAGTGGGTAATCCCCTATCTTCTGACTTTTAATTCTGTTTTTCCCTTTTGCATACATTGAATCGAGACCACAGACAGTTGCACGTTTTTATTCCTCTGGTTCATATCTTTAGCATGCTCAATTTAAAATAAAACAATGGACACTACATTAAAGTGCAGGTCTCTGCATTAATATCACTTGATTTACATCAAATGTAAAATTGCAATGCAAACCTCGAAACCCATTAAAAGGCAGACTTGGCTTTAATGTAATATCTATTGTTTTGTTTTACTTAAATGTCCTACAGCACAGAGTCTGATGGAAGATGAAGAAAAATGTTTGGTCTGTATGTTTTCTGTAGGTTCAGACTCAGCCACATTCATATTCAATGCATCTCTTGTTATCTTTCCATTATTAAAAATGTAAAAATGAACCATCAAAAGTGAAGAACCTGATTAAATATGTGCACAGAGAATATAATCTCTTCTCCTTCCTCCATATTCTAGGCTGTGAGTGCAGCCCTCAAGACAGAGTATGATGTGCATGTCCCACAGTGTCGCCCTCTGTCACCGGGAGAAATTTTAGGCTGCACCTCCCCTCGCTTGGAGCGCCATGTCAATGCCATTGTGTAAGAAATCTTATTCCTCCTGTCTCCCACCTTACAGTGTCTGCCCAGTTCCTTTTTTTTAGTTAGCACAGATTAGATAGCTGCAGAGATCCAGCATTGGCTCATCCAGCCATTGTCTTCTCTCTCCTTTCCTTCCATAGTAAAGCCTGCTATTGCCATGCCCACCCATGTGGCATGAGTAATAATCTGTATGCCATAATGCCTGTCACACCAGACAGAGCTGGCTGTGATAACCAGCCATATCTGTGAGCTATAAGGAGCCAGAAACGGCCACCTTGAATAGCTTGGATTGTATGTATTCAGACACCTTTGGCTTGTTTCAAGCCAGAGTCAACATATTCACATGTTTTATAGTTTAGATTTAAGGAAACGCTTTAGCAAAATATAACACCTACTATACGTTGCCATAGTAAGGATTGACAGGTTTCCTTGATATATTAGTTTCAGCTTGTCTGATTGCCCGTTTTAATTTCTTATTTTCCCCATTTATTTAATCTTAATCAGAAAAAAAAAGATGATGCATCCAGTCAGGAGCTGCATGTACCCTAAAAGACTACTTCCTGTGTATTTTCACAAAAACACAGTTCATGTGCGATGTGTCAAAGTGATGCTTATTTTGCCTGTGCTGCAGGGAGGAAAACGCTTGGCAAAGTAACAGGTCCAACTAACAAACAACACCTCCGCAGCTACTGTGTGTCTATACATCTGGTGCTGGTCTGCAGTAGATAAATCTTATGCTTTGTAGTGCACAGTGAGATGATGTTCCCTTGATATAATTATGCCGAGGTGCACAGCCCCATATGTCTGATCTGCACACATCTAATGTTTGTCCATGCGATTAAAATCTCCCAGTGCGTAACAGCTGCACAAGGACGGGCTTTGCTATATGCATAAGTGGATACAAAAGTGATGTGTACTGTGTGTCTGTTTCAGTGTGTCTCTTTGTATGCGTGAAAGCTGTGGAAGGGTCAGAGTGTGTTTCACCTTCTAATCCAATGTGCGTTGTCTTTGATGTGTCAGCTGGCTTGTGCAGAGGTGTGCTGGGAGAGAAAATCGATTAGCCTACCTGAGGGATTACATTGAACACATGAGCAATGATGAGGACTTTAACCTCACTGGTAGCACCATGCCCTAGTGTTAAATTTCAGTCTAAAAATATATAGCTGAAACATTTTATTTTGATGTGAAAGCTATATCAGAAGTGCAGCTACAGCGAAATGGTTTCCCTCTGCTGATCAGTCTCTTTTTACTTTAACGAATTATTCGGGTAATAGCGCTTTGATTGTTCACTGTCACTAACGAAAGCAGAGCAGATCTGCTCTTAATATGATTTCTTTTTTACAGTGCATGGTTTTGTTCAGCACCTGTATTATAGCAATAAATGAATATTTAATATCAAGTCATCCTATATGAATTCGAAATGAGCAAGTTCCCGCAAAAAGTGGTGTGTGCTCAAGCTGTAATTGCATTTTATCAAAGTTTTGACCCGCTTGAGCAATATGAAGAATGAATAGTGATGCATTAGTCTTTAAGGGTGATTTTGAAGCTCTAAAAGGTCTTAGTCTCTGTCATTTCCATAATGAAAAGTATTTTTAAAGTGTATTGAAATGGCCATTCGCCCATTTCGATCTGCCACCTCTAGCTCTCACTCATAATAGAACAATATGAAGATGTGAATGTGAAAATAGGCAGTTGCGTAACGCACAGGCACACAGCATTCTGCCATTCTAGTGAGAGCACTTTTGAAAAATAAAGAATATAGATAGAAGGACTGTGGTCATAGGGAGCGTTAAAGCACACCAACCTTTTTTAGCCGCAGAGTGCTGAGGACAACCGTGACTGAAATGCAGCAGGCTTATTGTTGGGAACATAATTATACGAGGGCCTTGGATGTTTCTAAGCAAAGAGAGGCAGTGCAACAGAGGCTCTCCTTGAGTTCATTTTGTGTTCAGTGTTATTACACAGATGCAAACAGAGACAAACGTGCTTACACACAACCATGCACTTGCTAACAAATAGAGCCTCAGCTAGTCGTGTCTCTTGGTAGCCTGTATGGCAAACCACCCACAGCCTGCTTTGAGCCACTCTAAACACTGACCAATTAGTGGGTTTAATTGCACGTCCTGGCACAGTAGGCCTTTTGAGACACCTGCTAAGTAATAAGTAGGGGTACTGACCTGAGTCCCCCTCAAACTAACAACAGGATTGTTCTCAGCCTGACCCCAAGGGGCATTTATGTAAGAGACCTTGCATTTTTAGACACCTCCATGTCACTCAGTGTTTGCGGTTTGTGAACTCCACGTCTGCTTGCGCTCTGGCGAATCCCCAGCACCAGACCCCGGGTTAATTGGGAAAGCTTGTATTCTCTGTAAACAGCGTGCTCCGCTCGTTGAGGTCACATTCCCAAACAGCAGAAGTGGGCAGACCCTCCACCCAAGCCGTAAGGCTTCTGCCCGAAAACACTTTGGTCTTCTGTTAAGAGGCTGCAGACATAAATTAAAAGACAATGTTAAAAAAAAAAAAACAGAGAGAAAACGCTGATGGAGAGAATAAGAGAATAGGTCAGCATTTCTTATGGCTGCACAATGAATTTTAATCATCTTCAGGGAATTTTCTTTGCACACTTTATTTTTCCTCTCGTTTCATTCACCTCAAACATTGAATTGATTGGTATCTTTCTACAGTTATCTTGGAGATGGAAGATTTCACCTGGAATCAATCATGATTGCAAACCCAGACATTCCTGCCTACAGGTATTGTCACATATTTCATGTATATCTCTCTTTATATGATACAAAATAGTGTTTATTATAGAACTAGTGTTAGTTTGATCATTTGGGGGCAAATGATGTCAAATAAACTTTTTGTAATAATTGCAATGAAAAAAGTAAAACATTTTTTTAAGTACGGAAGCGATCAACATTCATAATCACCTTTTTGGATCCTCAATTTATGTTCTAGGCTCAGAATCTTATGATGCTTTTTAGTGCTGTTTAAATTTAAAAACTGCTTGCAGTCCTGATTATTCACCTTATCGCAGTGGCATGATAACATTATGTGAAGCTCAAGTTCTGTTTTGATAAGGCTTGCTTGCATGCAAAGTGAAATTGTGTTGTTATAGACATATGCACTGCTGCATAGATCACAGGTCTCTCTCATAAACAAGATTCTAATCTCAAGTGTACCCCTTGTACCAGAGAAAAGGAGATTAGATGCTCAAAAATACATCTATTTTTCCCTCAGATACACTAACTCCTGTTGTATTTGATGACTTTTTGTGATTGGATTTTTCACCTTTTTTCTTTTCTTTTTTTTTTTTTTTTTTGGTGCATTTATGTCCTTGAGATTGATGCCAGAACAATGGATTGTAATATGTGTAATCAGGTTCATTCTTTCAAAAGTATCGACACGTCCTGTTCACATCTGTGATTTTCAGCCTTTTTCTGCCTGGCTATGCTTGTAGATACGACCCCTACAGTAAGGTGTTCTCCAGGGAATACTACGACCACGAGGCCATGCGCGCTATAAGGCTCCAGGCTATTGACAAGGCTCGACTGGCCCAGAGATGGGGACTGATCTTGGGCACGCTTGGCCGACAGGGCAGCCCTAAAGTCCTGGAGGTGAGTTTGCATCCTCATTTCAACACTCTACATGTCCCGAGGCCACTTGTGCAACGGCTTGTAATATTTCTTAGCGCGAGTTTTTTTGACAAGTGATTTGGTGACATGAAGTAGTAATAAGACAAGAAGTCGTCACACTGGGAGCTTGTTATTTCAAATTTAGGATGATGCAGCCAAACAGCCATGGAAATCTTATCCTTGATCTCGCTGCTGGCTTCAAGCATGACTGTGTTGGAGTGTTACTAGTGATGTATGATTTTGAGCGTTTTCTGTTATTGCTTCCACAATACAAACATTAAATAAACAACTACAAATAAACATCTCAAAGCATAAAGAACAGTCTATACTTTTCCTCGGTGAAAGCTTTTGCAGCACAGTCCCATCACATTATTTGCATAAATTAACTCTGGAAAATTCAGCCACTTAGAAATGCAGCTCACGTTCTTGTTCAGCAAGCATTTCTAAGCAGTATTCAACTGGTTAATTGTAATAATTCAGTGAAATGTGGGGTATTTTTATACATAAATGATTTTAAATTATCTATCGGTACCTGTTTAATGCTCTCATCACACTTTGTAGGTAAGAACTATTGGCATGAGAATTCATAAATAGTATAGTAAGTGCACACAGTCAAAGGCTGGTATATTTGGTGCAGACTCATAAGTGAGAAGCTCAGTCTCTGCAAGTACAAAATATTATGTATTAGCATGCGTGAAGGTCTCTAGTCACTCTTAACTTGCAGCTGGTCCTCCTGCTTTGCCCTCTCTTCAATTGCCAGTTTGTTTTTCTCCTGTTTGTTCCTTTTTCTTTGTTTTGTTTCCCCTTCTTTTCCCTACTGTTTTGAATTTTACTTATTACTAATTAAATCATAATTTAATCAGTAATAATTCAGTACTGTATGGATTGCTGTATGAAAAACTGGAGCCTCCATCTAAATGCTAGATGTAAATGGTTTAATACTTCCTCAGCGAGTGTACATGCATAGACTTGACTTGTTCGCAAATATCCAGACTCAAGAGATTATGTTAGCACTGATGTATAAATGTCAACTAGAGTGAAAAGTTTAATCTTTGTGTTGCATTCGGGGGTGGATTTAAAAAAGGGATTTGAATACAAACTCACCAGAGATCTTTTAAGATTAGGAAGTGTAGTGTCAGATAACCTCTCAAGTAAGGGGGCAGAACTATCTGATAAGAGCACAGTGATCTAAATGTTGCAAGATACTCCCAAGGACAGCGGATAACAGTCACATTTTACCTATATCTCATCAAAGAAGGATTTATGGGATATCTTCTGGTTTGTCTGCCTTTTGGATTCCCAAGTAACGCCTCAGTCCGCTACCCACAACTAAAAAGACAGAGTGAGAAAAAGAACCAAGTTCCTTGATTTGGCTAAACAGTTTAATTTAATGACATGTTTTATAAGGTCTGGTGACTGGGCTTGTGCCCATCAGGCCTTATTCACCGACCCTGAGGAATGATAGCCACATGTGACACCGCTACTCGCCAGTCACACTGTCTTTGTCTCGCTTGTCTGTCAGTTTTCTGTTGTGAAAAATGTCTTTATAATGGTATAATGTTTTATAACTTCTGGCTAGACTGCCCTTTTCCAGAACTGCCAAAGTGAATTTTACCAGATGGGTGTGGGGGACACTGATGATTCAGTTGCTAACTGTGTTGGAAACTTTCCATGCAGAAAAAGCTCAAAACTATTGTGTACAATACCTCACCAAGTAAAGTGTGTTCTGAGTTGTAGCTGGGCTGATTTATTTATTTGTTTTAAACCTTTGTTCTGTCAAATCTATGGACAGAATCTTCAGGTGGACTTAAAGAGTGGAGAGAAACCAGGCACATTAGAACTGCAGCTTTGCTGGTGATGTAATTGTGTAGGTTTCATCAGACTGTTCAGCACCCGATCTAACAGTTTACTGCCAAGCCTGAAGTGATTGCGAGATTCAACACTTCCATGTCTAACGATGTAAGACTCTGCCTGAAAACACTGGTTTTGGGGATGGTAATTAATTTTATTACTAATCAAAGGAGTGGGATCATATGGTCTTCTTATATTAGATTGACAGATGAGTTAGTTAATCCACCACAGGAATGCATACACTGTAAAAAACATTTAAATGAGCCAATCTGAGGCACAAATGCTCAATCTAAATTCCTGCCCTCTCCTACAGCTTTAAGCTCTAGGTGGAGACTGCGAGAATGGGATTTCAGTTGTAAGTGCCCAATAAAGAATTATCTTTACAGTGTGCCTGGACACATGGCAAAAGGATGAAGAGATTGCTTGTCTGTATAGAGGCTGGAATAGTACACTAGGCACTTAGCGCTGAACATAGTTTGGGGGTCTAATCTGTAAGCTTCCCTGTTGAGGTGTTGAGGCCAGAGCTAATTGGAAAGAGATTGAAGGGAAGAATCACATTATACTGGAGGGAGTGTAAGATGTTGTTTCCAATGTGTAAATGTGCATTAGCAGAAAAAATAAATAGGCGGAGATGCAATAGTTCAAAGCTTGATGTTCAGATGAAAAAGTCTAGTCAAGCTGAAACTGTGAAAGCACAAAACCTCTGGAGTGATTATCAGCACATGTTAATGCCATAAATCATGTGACCTATACCTTATTATATGTGGCTGAGTTTCACAGCCTATTTTATGTCTAGAAGGCAAAATGTTTTCATCTCTTTTTCTTCCAGCACCTGGAGTCAAAGCTCCAGTCCTTGGGCAAGTCCTTCACTCGAGTGCTTCTCTCGGAGATCTTTCCCAGCAAACTGGCTCTGATACCAGATGTAGATGCGTGAGTATTATAATGCATACACACAGTTTTTTTTTTTTTCAAAATGTTATTCATTTGATGGTTTGTTTGACACTGTCACATTTTAAAAGAAATATATATATATTTTTTTTTTTGCCCAGACATATTAAAGACATATATATGGTCAAGGGAATGCATACCACTCTAGAAACACAGTATGAGTATGTATGAAACAGCCATTAATTTCTCACTGTGGTGTTGTGGGTAAACTTCTCAAATTAAATCTGAAACTCTGCCCTTTAAACCCAAATTCCTGAATATGCGTTGCAACAAATATAAATATGGACTTATTTACACATGCGCTAACGCGTGCCCTAATTAAAGCGTTCTTTTATTTAGTTAGAAATGCTGAGCCAAAGCAGATGAAGCAAAATGATTTCTCATATTCTCTTGCACTGTTTTTCATTCTGTTTTGTGCTCTGTTTTTCCTTGTTCGTGTGCTATGCCATACAGCAACATTAAATCCAAAAATTAATTAACCTACACACATCCCTAAAACTCCTCCTTTGGCTCTTTGTGTTCTTCATTTGCCAATTCTTTATCACTGCTGTGTCTCTCTGATATAAAGGCTGGGTAATTTATCTTTCACATCAAGGACCCTGCCAGAAATCTAGTGTTCAGCAGCTAGTAGTCACCTAAAATTTGCAATCAACAGCATTTGAAATGTATTCTGTAAGCATCACTGCACACTTAATTGGGTAGTCAGCATAATTTGCAAGTGGGTGCTATAACAGGGAGCTGACAAACAGAGTTTATAGCTTTATACACAAAATTGGCATTCAAGTCCTGGGAAGAGTCCATGATTTTGCATATGGCATAAAAGCAAACAGTCCAATGTAATGAACTTGAACGAGTCATAAAATTTAAGCTTTGGCACAAAGTGAATTGAAAAGGGATCTTTATACACAAATCATACATTGAAGTGCATACTTTTAGTCTGTTTTGCAGTAAAGTTAAAGTAGAAAGTACATCAACCTTGCCCTTGATGAAGATTCAGGGTTTTTTCTTTAGGTTTTACTTCTGTTTATGTAAGAATTTTACTTCTGAAGCAAGAAACCTGAAGCAACTTGATAAAGACATTCTCATTCTCTCATACACTAAGATCTTGACTTTTACATCTTGATATTTGTAGTGGTAGGTCCTGAAATATTTTCTGCTGTGTAGCACTGTAACCCAGTTCAGCAACTTACAGGTGTCTTTTAGACATGGACTCCTCACGTTTTATTCAATGAAATATCAAGTACTCTGGCTCCAAGGTTCAGTTTGTCTGATTTATCTGACTTCCAACCAGAAGAGCAGAGTTGAAGATGGATAAGGGGTTAGTGAAACACTGATGTGCAGCAGCGCCAATCACATTCGCACAGGCACAGCACTCACACTCCCTCAGATTGGCCTCTCACTGTGGAGTAATGAGAGGTGTGATGTGTGAGGGAGGAGTGGGTGAGAAAGGGACAGAAGGTCTGAGAGAGAGTTGGGGAGAGAGAGAGATGCAGAGGTAGTTGAGGGGGCTGTGTTTGGAAAGCGAGCGATCACAGTAAAAATATTATTTTTTTATTTTTTTTTTTGGCTCTTGTCTTCAGACTGACGTATGAGTACAACTCAAACATTATGTAATTCAGGCACGATTCACTGAACCAAAACAAACCCTCATTACAGACAAAAAGGTTTCCAGCAAGATCTGTTTCACTAACATTAAAACTAAAGTCCAATCTGCACATGTATCACAGGTAGGAATTTATTGTATGGTTTTACACCAATTTTTTATCCCATCAGTAAACCCTAGATTTTATTTTCCTTTAATTATATTAAAAAAAAAAACTGCTTTAAATAGATGACAAATTCATGTTATTACCCAAAGTGACCATGAAGTTGAATTAGCGCCATACTACAGCAGGTCTGGAACTAGAGACAAAACCAGAATATTATTAACCTACAGGGTGATGATTTATTGCTATGCTGTTTTATTGGTTTGTAATAGTTTTATCTAGGTGCACCTAATAAGCTGTCCATGGAGTGTATATACATCAGAAAATAGTGCTGGAGTAGTCTGCCTTTGTACTATTGAAGACAAGTCTGTTTATCATTTCCGAGTGCTGGAGCCAACACAAAACCTGAGTTTCTGTGCTGGTCATAAAAGGTATCCGAGAATCTTGTCTAGAAAAAAAGTTCATGTTTGGTTAAATAGTTCCAGTTACTATTGGGCCGGTGGTTATGGGCTATTCCTTCCCTGTACACCCTGTCACATCAGCATGGTTTGCTGACATTTATTCACCAATAATAAGTCAGACTCATTTCTGATAGAAGCTGGAGTTCACCCGGTTGGTAGTCGTGGAGGATTTTAGGCTTGATGGTTTCCCTGGGCCGGGGATTGGAACGCTGTACTAGGAGGCTTTTTATGGACACTTGTTGCTGCAGATGCATTTCAGCAAGTGCAAAAGAACAAAAACAGGACTGATGCATGATTGTAGGCTATTTAGAGCCATTTCCTTCATTTTTAATAATGTGGCTTTGTCTGTAATCATAAAATTGTTCCTTAACAAGCCTAAAAAATAGAATAGAATAGAATTCAACTTTATTGTCATTGCACATGCACAGGTACAGGGCAACGAAATGCAGTTTGCATCCATCCAGAAGTTCTTTAGTGATATAGATATATTACAATATATATTAGCAATAATATAGATATGTGAGTATATTACAGAAATGGGTCTATTATGGTATGTTATAATGTACACGGTATGAAGTATGTTGTGAATATTCTATAACTATAAGTATGTACAGGCTGTAGTGAGTACAAGCTATGTACAGGATATGAACAGGATATAAATATGAAAAACTATACAGAATATGAAATAAATAACTTTACAGAATCTGGGATATACAGCTATACAGAAATGGGAACTATGCAAGTTGTAAACAGTTGTAGGATTAAAGATTATCGAATGTACAGAATGATTATTTACAGTGACATTTGAAGATGACTTGCTACCAACATTGTTCATATTACTGGTGATAAATATTTATTGGGGGTGACGACTTTAACCCTTTTAGAGCCGATCGGAGCGGGAACGCTCTGTTATGCGTAACTATTTTTAAATCCCGGTAGCACTGCAACCACGTAAGCTAGCGCAAAAATTTTTTTTGCATATGAAACCGGAGGAGTTGTACTTACATATTGTGCCATCAGCTTGTCCTAGGTCACGGTTTCCTTCCACATAAAGCTTTGCAAAAACTGCATAAAAAGCGCTTGCAGGAACAAAAACATAATATTCCAGAAACACGCTTTGCCGGTCCGATCAGCTGTTCAAAACACTTCCTACGTTGGAATAGACGTCAGCGCGAACTTTTGCATTTCCGCCATTACCTGGCCGAAACCGGAAGTGACGTCATTTTCGCGGAAATGTAGTCTTTTTTGCGATCAGGGCCTCAGGGCCTATACTGCTCTTTTTAAAAGTTATCTTTGACTTTATGACTTTCTGTGTCGTTTCTGGGATGCTTAGGACTCATATTGCACTGCTGGAAATAGTTTATTTTGACGCATATGCTGCTTTTTTGCAAATTTGCAGTATAATATTTATTTTCGTTTTTCCTGCAGTGTATAAAAATTGGTGTATTTCAAAAATAAAACTATGAAGACACTCAAAATAAATTTCCTGTGGTGGGAAACTATTTTGTGCAACTTTTTTGTATTTACAGTTTTGAGGGATAAGCCTCTTAAATTTCTCTAACTACAAATATATGTTAAAAAATCAAAAACGATTTCCAATTTTTTTGTAGTTTATTGCACTTTTTTGCAATTTATGTAATTACTATGCACTTAATGAATACATATTATTAAAATCTGGGCTATAATGGTTGTATTAATGTATAGCAACTTGAAATGCTCCCAAAAATGGCTCCACAGCATGTAAAAATATAATATAAGCTCTGGCGGACTTGGTTCTATGGTAGGTCTTAAAGGGTTAAGTAGAATTCTTCTGATGATAAATTTGACATTTATTTATTTATCAAACCATTAGTTTGTTCACCTCTAGTATTTTTTCACTTTGCTCCTCCAAATAGTTTGTGAGACAATTATAGACAATACAATTCACCAAGTGTTTGAAGCTGTGTCAAATCTGCTTGTGTTAAAAGAGGAATTAAAGAGAGAGACAAAGCGAGGGAGATTGAAAGATAGATGGTGAGGCGGTAAAAGACTCACTCCTGCTCAGCACTAACCAACATAGCACACTGTACAGATCCCACCCTCAGGCTTTCTTTGTCATTAGACACACTACTCACTCATATAAAGTGAGAGGCACCATTAACATATGCTCTTAAGAGTGTAATTAGGCTGTCCCCAAGCAGGTTCTAAACTGTTGTGCAGACATCTGCACAGCACACACACTTATCTCAGCCAGACAGCAAATGCCATCCGCTACATTTCAGCCTTTTATCTCTGTTCAAATATTTTTGGGGTCTGGGAGGGGGGCTCCACAAAAAAAAGAAATTGTTTATTTTAATTCAATTAGCTAGTTTGCAATCAAAGGTGAAGAAATTGTTCTCTCCTTGGAGTTCTGAAAGGTTAATTGTTCTTGCTCTTGGCAGGTCAAGTTTGTGAGTGTAATTGAAGCAGAGCCACACAGGTGGAGGGAGTCTGCGGTGTAATGGGCCACAGTGGGTAATGCAATGAACTCAGGCTGGAGCTCACATAGCATATCCAGATTTAAATGTCAGGCAGTTTTACCTTTATACATCACTTGTATGCTGCTCCTCTAAACTTTATATGTTGTGTTGTAATGAAAGCATCATGTTTTTTAGAGCACACAGATCATTTTGAGAGAGGCTGACTAAACAACTGTCCACAAAAGTCTGTGTGGTATGAAAGACTCAAAGCACTTTCCTCCTGGAAAGTAATTTCCTGGTGACTTTTAGGCACCAACAACTGGGTGTGTTCCTCTTCGGTGAGGGTGTCACGACTAACTCGATAAAGCCTATGCTTAATCAATACAAAATGCGGGTAGGTCAGCGCTGCTTCAGGGTGCCCCATGTAATCATCAGTTTTTATCACATGGTCAAAGACATTACACTCTGCTAAAGGCCTTAAACGCATCCTCACACGCTATGCCAAAAGGTTATTAAACCCCGGGTCAACCTGTCCCCAGAATTAATTAATTTGAAGTGGCTCTATGGGATATTTGTGCATGTCCCCATGCAAACACCTAACCTCCACCCACTTTGCCTCCAGCAAAGCCCCGGGCCAAACTAGGGTTTGGTTGACCGGGTTCTGTATGTAGCCTGAGTCCACCATAGCCTGGCCGAGGGAGTGTGTTGGAGGGCTGGCGACACGGAACACTTCCAGCAGTCCTGCCCTGATCCTCATGCAGCTCCCGGTGAGTGAGGTGTGCCGTCTTTAGCCGGTGGGACCTGCAAAGAGACAGACAGGTGTGAAGGGTAGATGATGCTGGTGGCGGGCCTCGATGGTGATGCATTCCACAGCTGCCTCCATGGAGCCGGGACCAGCCAACTACTCACTGCTGGTTTCAGCTGCCCCACCAATCCTCTCAGCTGCCCAGACAGGTGGTCCTCCACATGCGTCACCGCACCAGGCCGACTGGTCGGTGGTAGCGGACCCACTCTGCTGTGTCCACTGGGGGCCTCTTCGTGAAATGCTAGAGCATGATCATATCCAGCAGCGATGCCTCTCCTTTGGTTGGGCCAGGCTGCAGCCACCTGGCGAGGGCAGATCTGCTAGCCTCATCAGGTCTCCCTGGAAATGGCAGCAATGGTCTTCCGGTGCGAGCTCCAGCCAATCCAGTATCGCCTGGCGAACACACTGGAAGCTGACCTTCACCGTTGTGGGGAGGCTCAGCGCTGCCACAAGTACCTTGCTGGCCACTGTGGTACCAGATCCTCCAACACTCTGGTCCAGTGCTCGGCCAGGTGCTGCAACTGGTCAAACTGTTTCCAGTGCACCGTCGCCTGCTCCATATGCATGGCAGCTAGCTTCACCACCATATGGGCCAGCCCCTCCAATGGCTGTGCCAGACGCCGGTCCATCATCCTTCACCGGACTGGGTTTTGGCCCCATTGTGGTATGAAGTACCCAAGGCACACAACATGGGTGCTTTTATTTGCCATACTTCCTTTTCTTGCGCAACTTTCGCACTGCCTTGTCCCCTTACAGCACACAGCTCTCTTGTCAGGTCCCTGCATCCTACTAAAATAGGGAAGGCATGACCAGGTGATGGAAAACAGCGTTGTAGGTCAGCCTCCCCTGACACCACACCCTAAACCCACTGCTCCACCCCTCCCGTGCAGCTGAGCTACAAACCACACCCCGCCCACAGTCTGTTCCACTGTTTGTTTGGGGGATTTTTCTTGGTTTGCGAGAAAATTGTGAAACAAGGGTCAAATGAGACAAAAGCCCACCTCTTTCAGTGTCTGTGTAACTCTCCTGTTTTTTTAAAGTCTTTGTGTTTTACTGTACGTCATAGGTGTCAAACTCTGGCCCGCGGGCCAAATTTGGCCCGCAGCCTAATTACATTTGGCCCGCGAAGCCATACCAAATTATTATTACAGCTGGCCTACCGGTATTATACAGCTAATATATATATTGTTTAGTATTAAGCTTTGCTTGTTCCATGTTCAGTTTTTCAGCAAAACTTGTTTGAGTCCATAAGAAGAGATTCATTCTTAAATCTGGAGGAAGATCTTTTTTTCAATAAATATTAATGTTAGCCCGCGACCTTGTTCCAGTTTTAAATTTTGGCCCACTGTGTATTTGAGTTTGACACCCCTGCTGTACGTCATGATGATACCAGTTCTCTTCCACACTTGCTAAAATGATTTCAAAGATAGCGGCTACAAATACTGTTTCCACTGCTTTTAAGGAACAATACAGTGGTACTATGCACCTTATCACACTGCAACATTCAGAAAGTCTCATTGCTAACACTTTTAAGTCCCGCCTCAGTTCATGTGCCAATCAGCTATCTTCTCCCTATGAAGGACAAATCCTTTCTTCCTTCCCTTTTCATGCTTTTTGTCTTGCTTCCCTCTCTACACTGAGTTAGCCCTGAGGATTTACTCTTTGCTTATTAATCACCCTCCCTCTTTTTTTTATCACTTCCAGTGTTCTTTTTTAATCTTGCACTGCAAATTTGCATATTCAAAAACATGTTGCATATAAAAACACACATATACAAACTGTTGGTTTTTCTCCTATATTTAGCCCTTTCCCCCACTGTTTTCCTGCACTAAGGCCGCTTTGATGCACGTGCAGTGTTTGTCTGTTTAAAGGCTCAGGTTATGAATAGCGGCTGATAGACCTAAAGGTCACATTTCAGATTCCAATCTCCATCTAAACTTGGCCAACTTAGGACTGAGGAGATTGGTGCTTGGTTGAAATGTCTCTGACTCAGCTGGCTCTCAAATTAGGAGGATGAATCAGAATTCACTCTTTGGGGGGAGCCTTTTTTTCCCTTCTTTTTTTTTTTAAGTGTTAGTTGAAAATGAGAAAATGCCATGCATTTGCCCAGAGGGGGTGGAATATTTCTGTGACAGAAAGCAGAGTGGAGTGAGCGTCAGCGGTGCAATCAATTCTGCAGCCGAGAAACTGTGTGAAAGTTGGAAAATGAGGGAAAGACAGAAAGGAAATTTGACGCAGTACCATATATTTGAAAGTAGTCAAGCACTCACAAACTAAATCTCAAACTGGTGTGTCCTTATTGACGTTTACCTATCATTAGTCTTTATATACACTGCAGTTCATTTTGTATTTATCAATCATCCTGATGGATCTTCATCATAAGGATTAGGGACAGGGAATGTTATGCTTCCTCAGTAGAGACGGAGCTGTGAATAGCATTGATCTGTGAAAGCTAACCCCCCGTAGCCCCAGCCACTTTCCGTCTCCATTTTCCCATTGTTCAGTTTTCCCTGCAGCTGTTTACTTCCACACACCCTCCTCATCCTACTCCCATGCATTTTCCAGAGTAAACACGTTCCTCCCTGCCTGTCTTCTTCCTCTCTTCTGCCTCACTTCTGTCTTCTCTTCTTGCCTGCGCCTCTTCAACCCCCCCTCCGGTTTTTCATCTTCATTGCTCATTCTCCCTATCTCTCTGTATCTGTGTCCTTCTCTCTCTTTTTTTTCCCACCCCCCTCCCCATCTCTTTAATACACAGCCGCTTCACCACTAAACCTACGCCCACCCCACCCCATCCCTCCGCCACCCTGTCTGCGAGCAATGTAGGCTACCTCCGTGGAGACCGGCTGGTGCGGCTTTTTTTATTCACACTCACCTAACCTCTTCCTCTTTTCTTTCACAGCATTTCTTTGTACCCCTGTTTGCATCTTTTGCAGTATTTTATTTTCCTCTCTGTTTCTACCTCTTGCAACCAGTCGGCACCACTAGACCTCTTGAAACCTTCATCCCTGTCTTTTCAGCCTCCCTCTGACTATGCATTCAGATGGTGTAGCATGGCTGTCTTTAGAACTGTTGCAAATCAGGACAGATCTCTCCAACAGATGCTGGAGGTCAGGTGGAGGGAGTCTCCTCGCACTAACCCACTGCATCACGTACCCACATGCAGTGTGGAGTTGTAGATGTGCTCTGCCTGTCTAATAGGATCTTAGTCTCTCAACGTTATTGCTTAACTGTTACACTCGCATTTGCACTGATTCTGAGGTGTACGTTTGAGCTAAAATTTGCACCTATTCCTTACAGGTGGGTTCAGATCGCTTGTCCACGCCTTTCTATCGACTGGGGCACTGCCTTCTCCAAACCCCTTCTCTCTCCATATGAGGTAAGCATCAACCTTACAGCCTCTCAACAAGCCGCTAATCGCTTTTCATACAAGTGTCACACATTTCACACACACAGACCTTCCTGTCAGCACATAACCTGACTGATGTCGTGTTGAAGCCTTCATCAAAGTGCAGAAGGAGAAAGTTACATTGTTAAGTGATTTTTCACGTTGTATAAGACTCATCAAGGCCTTGCTTGTGCTGTAGATGAAGAATTATGTCTAGTTCTTCCTCCCTCTTCCTCTCCCTGCCATAAAGCACACCAGCACACGCATATAAAACACCATCAGTAGCAGACTAGCCCCCCCTGCTGGCTGCAGAACCATATAGACACTCCCCACCCCTTTCAGCTTGTTTTTCTAAAGGGAGAGAAATGGATCGGACAGCATCCCATAAAGATCCATTTCAAAACATGTGTTTGTTTGTCTGCAGCTGTTGTCGCAAAAAAAAAAAAAGCAGGCTTGTTTTGTGATGAGCTTGGCAGTTATGTCACATTATGCTTTTATGTGACCTCACTGGTTAGCACTTGAAGTCAACTATTAATTCGTTCAACGGGGTTTTTTTTTTTCCTCAGACGTATGCCACTGATTTGAATACTGAAATGGCTGCAAGGGGAATTGCTGTCTTGAATATTGGATTGTGATTTGAAATGGTTGCTGTTATTTTCAGACTACACATCTTTGTGCGCCGCACACAACGTGAAAGCACTTACATTTCAGAAAGGGGCCATTAAGAATAATGATAGCATTCACCTTAGAAGAAGAAGTAATGGTTATTTTGCATTGTTTTTGACTGAGGTCTATAACGGCGCGTGCTGTAATGAGGAAAGCAGCAATCTGTTTTCTTAAGCCCTTTGTGCTACAGTTTGCTTTGCTCTCCCCGCCAGCTATTTGGGAACGATGTTTGTGCATTTAAATAATTTGGTGCTGCTCTTGTGTCTGTATATGTGCGCTTGTGATAAGTCTTAATTCACCCGCATCTCATACCTATGAGTGTTACACGTCTCGGTGCGCTATGCTTTTCACTGTGGCATTTAGGAGGAAGATGAAGAGGAACGAGATGGGAGGGTGAAGTGAGCAAGGAGATTTATTTTCAGTGCGTCTCATGTTATATTTATAGTCAATAAGACACACTTGGCTCTCCTGTCAGAGCAGGGATTAGCAAGAGAAGCTAGCTTCCACAGAGAGAGGCAGTTGGTGTGAGAGGGGAACGAGAGCAGTGGGGAAAAGAGAGAGAAGTGATTGAATAAGGGGTAGACGAGAGGAGGAGACTCTGGTAGAAGGCTGCCTGGAGAAAGGAAGGGATGGTTACTCTGTAGTGTTTTTATTTTCTGATAGATTGTGTTTTAAAATCTGGATATGAAGAAAGTTATTTTGCCTGAAAAACATATATTTCGGAGATTTATTTTTTTTTACAACAGGTTAACATAACTGGGATGCAATTATATCTTAAAAGAGAAAGAAGCTTTATTAAGTTTCCAGTACTTTCTTTTAAAGAAAAACAGTGTTTTTACTTCTGGTTTTATTCAGGAAACTTCAGCCTTTGCGTAAGAGAACAGAACACTGTCTTGTCGGTTTGGGTGCGTGCTATACTAACGAACGACAGTCACAAGCTGCGCAAGTGATGAATTATGTCGCACTAGAAGAAAGATTTCATCACTTTGAAGCTGAATTTTTCATGTCTCCTTTGAACTAAATTCTCTAACGGGTGTATTTGGAGTTTTATAAAATTTCTATGACTTGTTTTCTCATCATAATTCCATACATCATCGGAATTATTCCAAATAGTTCAAAGCTGAAGTTAGGTCTTGGCATCTAAACAGCTTGAAAGATGAACGAGTACTCTGATAAATGAACAGTCAAATGATTTGTTCTTTCATTCAGAACGCTTGTTATGTATGCTTTTTCTTTCGTTCGGAATCAGTATTCACAGGCATTTCTCTTCCATATGGAGCAGTCTTCACTTAAGTCACAGCTCTGTCATGCCACCGTTGTTGTTCCTCTCTAACAGCTGTTGTAGCGTTCAGTGCAGCTGCATAGGGATAACATGACAACTCTGCCTGTTATCCAAGCTTATTATTATGACACCTGTCTTGTCGGTATAGTCAGTCTGTTGTGTCTTCTCATCACTCTTTGGTTTCCTGCTGCTTGTTTGTCCAAAACGCTGAAAACTGCAGATACAGTACTAGGTGACAGTGAACATCAGCGGAATCATGTACCATAACACCTTGAAGGGTGCCATTATTGCACCTTTTGCTCATCGTTTCTTGTCCTTTTTTGATTTGGTTCTGATTTGTCACTGTCTCGCCATCTGTATTTCTTGGTATCTTTCAGGCAGCTGTTGCTTTACAAGAGGTGGGCTGGAAGGAAGTCTACCCCATGGACTTCTACTCCAATCAGAGCCTGGGTCCGTGGGCACCTAACCACCCTGACAACCAACCTGTGAGGCCTGCTCGTAGACAGACCCAGGTGAATAGAGCTGGGAGATAAAAAAAGAATGAGTGACGGGTGGGGAACGCTGATAAAAAGTGATTACACTCTGTTCAACTCATGCTTGATGGTCTTTATCAGAATGTCACCACACTGACACCCAGTGGCACAGTGACAACAGGACATGTATCTCAACATCTCTTTGTAAGGCGTGGCTATGACCTTGACCTTGATGTTCCTTTTAATTATTAAAAAGGAAGAAAGGTGCATAGATATTGATTGAGTTACTGCTCTGCGGATACATCATACAGTAGCTGTATTTCCAAGTATTATCATTTGTATGCCTGAGGTAGGTACTGTCACTGCTCCAAGTGTTAATGCTATCCCTCTGCCTGCCTGCAGAAAAAAGGCTCGGAGCCAGCCATTCCTGCCAAGCACTGTGAGCAGAACCAGTGCGCCCCCTGTGGCTGCCAAGGGGAATGACACGCTAACAAGCAGAGAGAAGTCAGACCAGAAGAGGAACAATTGGAATTTGAGTCAGTCTAACTTCAGAGGAGTTTTCAGCCTCTTTTTCAAATAGATTTTCTGCCGATATGATGAGCAGTTGAGATGCGACCTGACCCTGTTTTGCTTTCTTCTTTTTGTGGTGAAATTTTGAAGACAGTAAATCAGAAATGAAACCTTTCTTGTTGTGAGCAGGTTTTTTTCTCCCTAAATGCAGTGCTGTTCTGAAGCTATGAGCCTGTTTTTAAAGCTGAGTGGTATGAGTTCCTAGATGCGTGCAGAGCTAGTCACGACTGCTCTCCGTTCTCATTATTTATTGATGGTGGAGTCTGTCAATAAATAAATAAATAATCCTCCTATTGCTGTTTGGCCGTTACAGTAAAAACTGATTGACAGGAGCCTACCGTGGCCTCAGCTGATCCCAAGAACCCTCCCCAGGTGGCAGCACAGTGTGACAGGTGATTTTTGGAGAGTTTTAATTCTAAACAACTACCCAGCTTCTCCAATCACATCCTCCCTCTGCTTTCCACCTTTGTATCACTTCAGCAGCAAATGGCAGTGAGAGAGAGCGATACTGCCAGACATATCCGGGATGCATCACGTGTCCCGCTAGCAGCTACATTTTTTTAAGAGCTCAGTATTTGCCACAGTACTGTGTGTGATGCATAGCAGTCGGGAATAAATTATTGGCCAGCAGAGCTCTCTTTCAGCTGATGTTCGATTTATATTCTAGTTTGTTCTTTCACAGGCAAAAAGGAAGAATGTTAATAATCTGCCCTTTCCTCTTCTCATAACTCTTCAGGTTTGTTATCCCAGTCTAAAGATTTGTCATGATTTAAATCAGAAATGATTTACTGATTACAACATAAATAAAAGGGCTTTTTTGGATTGTTTAAAATACAGATCATATACATTGAACTTTATGGTTTTAAATTTAACCATAATAGAAACAAGAGCTAGAAAAACTGTATATTTTAATATTTAATATCCAGCCATTTACTTTCTGCTGCTTATCTGATTTAGGATCACAAAGGTGATGTGGCCACTCACAGCTAAGGCGAGAGGCGGTGTACCACCTTGACAGGTTGTCAGTCTGTCTACTGCATGATAACACAGACAACAGCTCAGCATTCACACACACGGCAGGTTTCGAATTGCTGATTAGCCTAACATGCATGTATCTGGACTGTGAAGGGGTATCAAGAGAGAAGCCCGGTATGGGGACAACATGCAAACTGCACATTGAAAGGACCCAGGTGCTTCTTGTTGTGGGGCAAGAGTGCTAACCATTCCACCACCACCACGCCTCCCTTATATTTAAATACAAAATTGTTAAATTACATCATGATTACTTTCTTAATCAAGTAAACTTAAAAAATTATGAGGACATCAAATACTGACTGCTGAAATCTCCACACAGTGAGTCCTTCAGGTTCCAAGTGTGACATGACAATAATCAGACTTGTGATCTAAACTTCATGATGATGGCAGTTAGTGAAACAGGACAAAAATCTCCAGGTTCACAGGTTTTGTAATGTTTTGTAATGCCGCCTCACCTCCCTGCTTATAGACCCCTTAAAAAAAGGTATGTGAAGAATCTGTTGGAATTTAGAGTAAGAAATGAAATATTTTTATATTTGCAATCCACTGTATTTATTAGCCATTTACAAGTTTTATAAAACACCAGTTTCCACACAGGGAATAGTTATCTAGATAAAGTTCATATATAGCTAACAAAATCATTTTTAATCAGCGAGTGAAGGTTATTGTTTGATTATTTAACTGTAACAAACAAACTAAATCATCAATAATAACTTTTTTTCTGATGCATTTAAATCTTCACTGAGTAACAAATTACATTTACAGCTTCTACATGAAATGCGCTGTATCAATACTATGGTAATGATAATAATATCACCTTTATGCCCATCACTGTATATTTACATAAGAACTTAACATACTAAATATATCATTTGAAATTTGACACTTTCTAGTTTGATTTTTAAGCACCTTATACTTCATTTTGCTTTTGCTTCCTTTTCCCTCATGAAGACTTACGATTTATTTTTTTTTAATGTTCAAAGCTGATGCTCAGTTTTATATGTAAAAGGTCCAAATAACTAGGAGAAATTCATTCCCCTGGGATAAGTCCCCTTGTGTTTCTTGTGTTAGCGGAAATCAAATACTTAAAAGTGAATTTATGAGTATTTGGATGCAAGAATACAGTTCACAAAACCAAATGAAAACTAGATGTGAAAAAAATGAAGTAAAACCAAACCTTTAGAAATATCCCAAAATGGGAAGGATATTTGTATAAGAAATGCTAAAAACATAATTTTCTAACAGTTTGGTTGAATTTGTCAACACAAAAATAAAGAGGAATTTTAACGCTCTTAAGTGTTGTTCCTTTATAATAAAAAATAAGCTATAGCTAAACATTTTAATAATAACAACCATATATGAAAGAAGCAAATTCTCTCTATAAACTAACCTGTCTGAAAAGAGAAGCTGAAATGATGAAAAACACAAACCTGTTACGACCCCAATATGTGAAAATGTGTAAAATGTAAATAAAAACAGAATGTAATGATTAGCACATCTCATAAATCCATATTTTATTCACAATAGAACATGGCAAAAAAAGTTAACTGACACAAATTCAAAGAATCCGGAGAAATCTCTGTGCGCAAAGGTCAAGCCAGAAAATCAGCACTTGAATGGCTGTGATTTGGAGGGCAATGAAGTTGAAGTTAAAACCCTGTATTGTGTTTTGGAAATCACTGCATGGGCTGTGAATGGTACAGCAGATAGTAGTGATGATACTGTAATGTTACGGTGTGGATGGTATAGCACACTCTGTGAACAGAATTTGGCACACAATCCACAAATATGAAGATGATCCAGAAATACTGCCATCTTCTGTGGACCAAGGCTAATTTTAAATGGACTGAAACAAAGTGGAAAACGGTTCTATGGTCAGACACATTATTTTGAAATCAGACCGATCAAATTTCAAATTGAAATGTGAACCTCTTGTTATCAGCTCTCAGTCTCAGCAGCTGGAATCCTATATTACAAGAATAGAACAGCATTCCCTGTCCAAAAGCCTGCAGCTGGTTTCTTCAGTTTACAGGCTTTTACAGACTGTTGTTAAAAGATGAGGCAAAGCTACACTGTGGTAAAAACACAGGCCTGTGCCAGCTGTTTTGAAAAGTGTCAAAAACGATTTAATACTTTTCTTAAAGTTCTACATTTTCTCAGTATAAATATTTTACATGTTTTATGTGTTTTTTGTGGATAAAATGTGGGTTTATGAGATTCCCAATCATTGCATTCTGGTTTTATTTATGTTTTAAACATCATGCCAACATTTTCAGAGTTGGGATTGTATTATTCTAGTTGGCTGTAACTGTTTCAAAACATATTGTGATAGCTTAATTTGTGCACATAGCTGCAAGGCTGTGGGGGAGGTAGACCTGAAAGTCAATGAGCTTCTCATCCACAGCTCTGCCAGCCTCTCCCAGTCTGACCTGTTACCTCAAGTACTTTCTCTTCCATGCCAAAAGCTGAGTGACCACACAGAGGCGCTGTTTGCACAGCTTATTTGCATTCTTTTAAGCCATTCAAGTCACTTTTCACTTTTCATTCTAGAAACTTTACACTGCATGATCACACGTGATTACGTGTACTTGGTTGAGTGCAAGTACCCAGTGTGCCTTTGGTTGCTGGTGTGTGCAATTATTTTCCAGACGTGGTGGGAATTTGACTCCACGCTCCTTCATCCTGCTTGGCATCCCTTCTGCCCTGAGTGTGCTTGCCATCGCACTTTGTTTTGTGTCAACATCGAGTGTCTGGTCCCACGGAGAATTTATGACGTATTTATTATGGGTCTTATGACTACACAGGCCACACGATTTAGTTATCCTGGACAACAGGTGCTCAGGTCACGTACCATGCGCAGTGATACTGATGTAACCTGACTGGATGGTTAGCTGGTTGCCATTGGTGCCCAGCATTTGTTTGTGTAGCCCGCAGTGATGTGACTCAAAAGTCATCGGCTAATGCATTCTCGACAACCACTCATCATTCAGAAGCCGAAAACTGATTGAAAACACATTTTTAGTAACTCTGAACTGTCTACCTGGGTTAATGTTTTGGGGATTTTTTTTCTCTCTATGTGAAAGCAGAGAAAAACATGTCAGCACCTGTGATGTATTTAGTCATTGTTTCTCTTATCTAGGGAAAGGCTGAGTCACAGATGGCTCATCCGACCTTTATTTTCACCAGCCCCAACACCTTAATGCGTTTTAGGTAACTCACAGAGTAAACTCATCTTTCGTGTTTTTCATATCGCTTATTTGTTTCTTCTTATTTCTGTCCAAAAAGGAAATCAGGTGTAAGTGGGGGAGGGGGGTAGAGGCTTATGGTGTATGGTACCACAACAAAAATAAAAATGAAGAGGAGTAGATTTGCTTTGCAAGTTTGATTTTGTGTGTTCTTTTTTATATATATATATATATATACCAGTTTGTCTTTGATGTACAGTTTAACACATACTGCATGTTATTAGAGGGTGGGCAGGGGGAGGTGGGGCAGTAGAGGGCATGTATATAAAATCCAGATGGATGTTTGTGTTCCAGTGTTTGCTCCTGTGTCTCTGTTGGTTTTTTCCTGTTTCTCTCTCACACTTTTCTCCCTCTACCATTTATTGGATTACATTAGAACAGAAAATAAATGATTTTGTTTACATTGCCTGTATTTACTTCTGTCAGGACACCGTAGGTGGGCAAAAAACTGTTTATAAAGGCATGAAGGTGAAAAAACTGTTTGGAAGATTGAGACTGCTGATTTCTCATTGTTTGCTGTGTAATAATATGCGTGTGGTGAGATGATGCACGTGCGATTTCGATTTCAGAAGAATGGCCCTCGGAAGAAGAGCTGCATGCTGTCACTGTGCAAGATGTTTCTGCATAATCTGGACATTTCCGGGATCATTTTCCTTACAGCGTGTGTAAACCAAAACGCAGCAAGGCTTGTCGTTTCCCATTTCTGGATTTTGCTAAGAAGCATCAAATCTATAATACAATGAGGAAAGCAAATCCTTCAGAACAAAGGTTACTGCTCTATTGAGGACAGAATTATAAAAGCGAACAGCTAAATTTGTCAAAACAGCTTATTATGTAAAGTTTCAAATGCTGTAATTCTGAGTATTTCTTTGAATTAGTTTGATTAAAATGGTTTCAAAAAAAGATTGAGCTCTTCTTCAATCTATTTAATCACATCTTGATTAAATCACCCTTCAGCATCCCTGGGGAAATTTGAACAATAAAGCTGACTCGTTGTGTGTGGGGGAGACAAGAAGACTGTGCAGCAATGTGAAGAAAGGTTGCTAGAAGGTTGAATAAGAGTCTTTTGTGGGAGAAAAAAAAAGTGGTGTAAAGTGATGACTAATTCTGCGTGGGAGGTCAGCCTGTCCATGATCATCTGGCCAAGCACCACCCATGCACAGGGCTGTCACAAAGTCACCTTCTTCCTCAACACGTCCACGTCCTGCACTCTATTCTGAGTGTTTTCTTGTCCTCATTTCGTTCAGTCCTTTCTTATTCATTTTAGTGGGGGAAACCTGTTGAACGAATGAGGTACCAATTGTTACAGTTTTCTTCTTTCTTTTGTTGATTTTTTTTTCCAGGTCTTTTATAGCCATGCTGTGAGGACAAACGAGTCCTATTAAAAACCTTCAAACACTTTTTGGCTTTTCGTGAAAACATTATTTCATAATGGTTTATCAAGATTTTGATCATCCAGGAGCAGCAACACCCAATTTATCTACAGTTCAGTCTAAATACATGTTAATCCAGTAGCTCGCCCCAAACATACGTCATGTAATTTTATCAGTATCTGTTAGTTAATAATATAACATATGGATGTGAATATTAATAAAACGCCCTGAACATTATTGAGTCTTTTTTATACACTTCAGCCATCTGCCTTGTGCCATTCATGAGCTAATGATGCTTTCTTAGCGAAAGCTGTGATTGTTATAATTATTGGTGGGATGGCATTTGCATCTGATTATAAGTTAATCAACGGAAAATCCATTAAGGCAGTGGTAAGCATGCAGATTCAGAACCAAAAGCAGACTGAGTGCAGCTGGTTCATCTCGGAAAATCACTACCACAGTGTCTAGGAGTCGACTCTTAAGAACTTTTTTTGGTTTTGATAGCATGCCGTAGTTATTACGTTTTTCTCACATGTTTCTTTCTTTGTAGCTGTGGTAGCTACTGAAAATAAGAATATTTCATATTTGAATGAACACTTGAAATCTAAACATACAAAGAAGCATTTGTAACTCTTGTCATGACAAAAGTTCTTATCTTGGCATTTTCAGTAGAGCCAGTGAATGTATAAATAAATAATTTAACATCACTGTTATTTTTCTGCTAATCTATTATGAATTTACATAAATGATTTGTTAGTAGTTTTGACAAATTTAAGATAACACTGCATATAAGTATATAAGTGCTTTATTAAGATTTTCTTTTATAAAAATGTCTAAGTCACTTATTAGTTTCTCATTAACAGTGATTTGGAGAACAGCTAATGGATGCAATAGAATTCTATTTAAAATATTTTTTTAATGACTTTTACCTTTAAAATACGAGCATATCAGTAAGATTGATGTCTGGACTGACTGCATCATTGCAACACCTTGATTCTTTTTGTTTTCAGTCATTATATTTCTGATTTCCTGCTGTGCTCGGAGTCATTGTCCTCTTGCATGACTCATTTCCAACTCAGCTGTAGCTATTGGACAGATGCCCTCACATTTGTTTCTTTGGTATACAGAGGACTTTGCGGTCGGCTCAATGGCTGCAAGGTGCCCAGGTCCTGTGGCTGCAAAACAAATCCAAATCATCACCTAACAGCAGATGCTGCCTCCTATGTAGCGACCCTTTTAAATAAGTCATAATTGTTCTGTTCTTATTGTATTGTCAAGATCTTTAGCTGTTTAACATGCTAACTGACACCTGTAGATTCTTAAATTCAACTCAGTCGTTTTCCTTGGACACACACTTTTGGCAAGATTAAGAATGTTAACACACACCCACACAGTTTCAACCTGTCTTTGTTTGCGCTGTACCTCTTAGTCATCGATGCAGATGTGAGATCGAAAAGTCTCTGAATAGTTACTAAGACTGGCAAAGCCATGAATGACTAATAACTGACAAATGAAAAATGGAGCATAGTCTGCAAGCTAGTTCAGGAAGGCGTCTCGAGCAGCAATGCGACATAACTCACTCACTTCATGTCACGCCATAAGTTACCAAACACATCCTCCCAGTCTGGTAGTATATTTAAACTGTAAAATGTCCTTTCTTTAACCCTGACATGTCACTGCTGCCTGGTGTTTTAACCATTCTAGCATCCACCTGCAGACTCCATATGGATCTTTACTCATCACTGGCAGTTTCTCTGTATTATATTTGCACAGCATTCTGATTTGAAGCCCACACGGCAAAATCAAACTGCATTCTGATACTTTAAGTGATCCTTTTGAATGTGATTTCTCTGGGTGGAATAAATTAATAATTACTGTTTATCTAATTTTGCACTTTTTTGTGCCCTTATATAAAGTTAGTAAAGGTCCGAAATATATCACTATAAGCTACAAATAACAAGGCCAGTGGAAATTCACTTCATTTCAAAGACTATAACATTTTATTTTCCAAGACTGTAAGAGAGTTGTGTTTGTTTAAAAAAAAGAAAGAGAGAGACAGAAGCTAGCTGAGCCATATTTATGATATTTTCTGAATGTGGAGATATCTTTTCAACTGTATACCTTTTTTATCCTTTCTAGCTGTCAGATTCAGAAAATATCATGCATATTGTTCAGCCAGTTTCCTGAACACGTTCTGTTACTTGGAATCCTAGCTCTAAAAGAAACATGTTTTACCTTGAGACTACCTTGTGGAACAGAAGATTACCATGAAATTATGAGGCCACTTGAGCGCAATTCACCGAATGACGCTTATTTATGGAGTCCTACATCACATCATTCACTTTATTCATTTCCTCTCATTTGTTTTGGCACCAAGGACACAGCATGATTTAGAGTCTTCTTTTGAACCCTTTACAATCACCCTCTTCTAATTTTAAATTGCCAAAAATGCTGCAAAGCATGAAAGAAATATTCAGATCTTTACCAAGACTCGGATCAGGAAATTAGCCCAGTAAAGGTAATCAATCAGATTTTAATATCTCCACATTACTACATCTGCAGATATTAAAATCTGATTGATTACTATTACTGTGCTAATTTCCTGATCTGAGTCTTGGTCTCTGAACAGTAAATTTTTGTGATGATGAAAAAAAAACCCCAGCATTTGTTGATCTACAGCGCAGAGACAAAAGACAAAAATCACCTTTTAAATAAAAAAACAGTTGATGGTGATTGCATTCTCTTATCTGATTGATTTGACTAAATTTTTAAACTGATTTATCCAGCCTGTGTCCTTCCCCAAAGGACCAAATTTATGTTAAACCAAAAGTCACCCCTGTGTGGTTAAATTTGAGCTCTGACTTGATTATTTAAAAGCAGCTCCAATCATTAAAAACACAAAGTGGCGTGTGCTCATGTTTAAATAATTTATTAATAAGAAGCCATACAGTGGTAAGATTCAAACATGTATCTATCTATCTATCTATCTATCTATCTATCTATCTATCTATCTATCTATCTATCTATCTATCTATCTATCTATCTATCTATCTTCTTATTACTGTGATTAATAAGTTCCTTGTTGTTTCTTAGATGTATGATGTGTCTAATGTGTCTTTCATAAACTTCCTCATGTGAACCACTCTGGTTCAGATGTATGTTTTGCCCCCTAGCGACCATGGCTGTAGACTGTTACCACTGGTGCTGTTACTACAGTAACAATCTAATGCCACGGTCACCATGGAGACAGCAGGAGAAATATGATTGGCTGTGGTAACCACTGACGTCCTCTGTGGTTTTATGATGTTGGTGATGCAGCCTTCAGTAGTGCTGGGCTCCGACAGGAAACTTCATACAGTACAGCAGCATCTTCCCACTCAGCTTAATTCTTACAGTCACAAAGGTGAAATTTGTCACTCAGTGCAGAGGCTTGCCAGACGTCAGTAGCCATGACTGTAGACTGTTACTGTACTTTGGAGGAGTTTTAGCAGTAAGCAGTCTAGAGCCAAGGTATTGATGCACTGACTGATAAAACAGAGCACTAGCATATTATTCAATCTGGCTGCAGTGAGTAAAGTACTCGCATACCAGCCCATAACAGCATGCAGAAGGAGAGGTGGGGCTGCAGAGTAAGGGATATAGCATGCTGTTGCCCTTTGCTGAACAATGTAATGTCAGCCATAATTGCATTACATAAACAAGTCAAGGTGCGATGTGCAAAGGAAAATGAGCTCGTTGCAGTTTCTAGAATATTGCTTTGGCACGTAGTATGAAATTAGCCAAATTAGATCATGCACTGTGACACATTACTCTAGGACACAAACAACATGGCCTTTCCTGCCAGAGGCCCTAGGCAATGCAAGGCCAGACTGGCGGTTTCATAGCTCTCTTGTGTTTGTGGTATTGATTTCCATGCCGATTATCTATGAGTCAGCCACAAGATAGAGATGGACGGAAGAATGGGGTGAATTGGCGGCTTATGCAAGCCCAGCTGAGTAACTCTCAGACTTACGTCAGCAGTCAGGAAATTTATGTACACTCAAGCGCTCATCGGATATTTGTGTATTGGCTCTTTGGCCTCTTTCAGACAGGGTAAAGTGGTTGGTGATGGTGATTTGTGTATTTTCACATAAACAGTTTCTCTTCTGGAGGAATCTAGAAATGTGTGGAGAAAAAAAAGGGAAAAGCACTGTGAGTGAGGATAGTGCAAAAGTTGGTGTTGAAGCCCAATCAGAGGTTACCACTGACTTCAGCTTGTTCCTGCATCATATTTATTTTTCTGTTTATCTCCAATGGTGTCACTGTCAGTACCTTACATTAGTTCTCACATTAATAACATTTATCAAAGTGTTAACTTTTACTCATATAGAGCAACAAATGTAACAAATGTAAGAATATTTTGTGGGTTTCATTCATTCAAATGAGACCAATTAGTTTTAACAGAGTAGCTGGATTCTGTCACTGTCCATGGTCCTGAAGATCATCCAGTGACAGAGAAACACTGCTGGCCGAGTTTCTGCAGCTACGTCAGCCGTAAATATCCCCAGAGATGCGCGACTCTATTTTTAAGAGCCGCACACACGGTAGGCAGAGGTCAGAGAGTTTAAAAAGTAATTGGTGTTAAACTATGACGCAAAGCAGAACGAACACGGAGGACTGGGTAAAGGTTTTCCCAGGTCACGCTGAGAAAAATCTAAAACATCTGTTAATTGACTTTATTATTATTATTATTATTTTTACATTAATAATTTTCTGGAGGATGAGAGACTCTACGGACACAAACCATCGGCGCTTTGCTCTTAGTACTGTACTGTCATATTCATCAGTGTCATTTACATGCCGTCAAATGCGGGTCAATTTTCAAACCATCTACAGGACAATGGACAGCGACACTAAACTAGTGCACTTGTTAAATCCTTTATAGCCCATATGGATACCTGGCGCAATTGAACATTAAAGCCAAAAACCTGTGGGAGATGTTATTGGACCATGCACATTTTAATTCTTGTCATGCCCCCTTCCAGGAGTTACCTTGGGGAGTTTTCATCAGACCCCCCCAGGCCTTCCCACCCCCTCACCTTTCTCCTAGTATGGAGACACATCGCAATGCAGGTGGCAGACGTATATAGGCGGCTCGCTCTGTGTCTTTAAAACCCTCCGTTGTGTGATTGGAAGTCGTCTGCATGTGCGCAGGAATGACGCAAAATTGACTTCATCTCAAGAATACGTCACGATGTCATTTTACCATGAGGGGGGAAAAAGGGAAAACTGGCGAACTATAGAGAGGATCTCCGCCTGAATAATAGGTCACTGTATTTAAAGTACGTCAGGTATGCATACAACGTTAAGCTCACCGACTGGCACCTTAAGATATACGCTATGATGCTCGTTATAAATAAGATCATCTTGAATCTAATAGTCATGCCTTCACGTTGCTCTGTGTCGCCCTGATTACACAGACTGGTCTTTGGTGTTAATAACTACGAAAAAAAAAAAACAGGCGGTTCTGATACGTCCCACAAAGAATGATTCCCTACAGGGGAAAAGGAGAAAAAGGGGAACAAAGAAAAAAAAAAGGATTCAGTCTCTTGTGATTCGCTTACTATCTGCGGGGATCCAACCTGGTTAACATGCAATCAACGTAGCCTACACCCTACAAGACATTCTCCTCTTTTTTTCCACAGTTGTCACTGCCCATGTGCGCCAAAGTGACTCACACTGCAGTAACTTTCAGCCTCTGTAGTCTACCGTATATTCACAAAAAGACACGCAGAGGAAAATTATGTGAAATGCTACATAGAGTGATGTTACACTAATTTAACGAGCTCGTCACTATTTCGAATTTCTTGCTACATGTGGTTCGAGACAACTAAAACTGACATAATGACAAGAGAGAGGAAAAAACTTACCTTTAGACTTCACTGGCGCAGCTGGTGTTTCTTTAGTTCAAGACTTGATCAAACTGTAAAGAAAACACAAGTTTTGCCATTCCCACCTCGTAAAATTATAACGTGATGGCGGCAAACGTGTTCGTACATAAGTCATATCCTAACCTCATCCTCGGCACTACTGCGTAATTTTCGGAAAACTAAATTAAATGTATTTTTTTCAATGTCTCTCAGCATCTCGCTCTTCCACCTCAGTATCGCATGAAATTCAGCGGGCTGTCCCGGCGATCTGCTCTTATAGACATCCCGTAGTACTAGTAATGGAGATGGGAGGGGATACTCATTCATTCAGAAGCATCACCTACATGGCCGTCGTACGTGGACTCTTACGTCATCGAGAAAATTTAGTCAACAGGAGGACGCTCAGGGTTCCGCGAGGGGAGGAAGGAAGGAAGGAAGGGCGGTGGGGGGGGGGGGGGGAGGAAAGCATGATTAGGGGTAAAACACTTTAGCTTTTCTGGTGGGTACAGTAATACCACCCTCTGATGCAGCTTGTACTTTTCGGGTATGTTTTAGACCAGCGTTGTAATTGTCCTCCAGGAAATTGTTCTGGAAGTGCACAAGCCTGTTTGCGACAGAGAGGTGTGAGCAAGACATCTCGCAGGAGAGGTGGAAAAGTTGCTTCCTATAAAACTATCTTAATCTGTTTGACTCTTATGTACCATCTTTGTGTGTGCCAAGTAGATGGTCCTTAACATAATTCATCCTTTGAACCAGTTTTATAAAAAGCACCCTCCTCTCCTCATTAGAGAATAATTATAAAGATCCAAGTGATCTTTGCCATTTGTGAATCATCTCAAGGAGGCACAATGGAGCTACTGTACTTTAGATCAAGGCAGAGCTTGAGTGGAGATTGTGGTATGAACCTGTTTGATGTGTCATTTTTTAATGTCATATAATTACAATTACAAGGTGGCTCCATTCTAGGTTGGAGTAACAGAGAGGTATTTAGTGGATTATTGTCAGCACACCTATAGTTAATATCTCTAAATAACCTACAGATGTGTCTGTAGTTTTGAGACACACATGATTAAGTCAGAATGCACAAATTTAGCAGTTCTGTAGTGTTTCAAGTATATGAACAACATTAGATACTTAGAACATCTGGTTTAGTTTATAATACGGTTCCCTTAACAGAAAGATTGTAATCTTAATATTAAGCTATTTTACTTATTATCACCTCCATCTCTTCTAAAATGCTTCCTCTTCTTTTGGCACTCCTCTCAGCTGATTCCAGATGTGTTTTTTTTCTGATATCGAACTTTATCAACAAGAGCAAAGAGGCAGAAAAAAACTGATTTTACTGTGTGTTTTAAAAGACATGAGCACAAAGTTGTGTTGCGTAAATATTTCCAAATCTATTGAGCAAAGTTGTGGCAGTAGTTGGACTTTTACATTAACATTATCTTATAATGACTTAAAGGACAGACATGCTGCAGATGTGTGTAGGAGGTGTACAGGAGCTACTGACGGCTAGACAGCAAGCCTTCGCCATGCTAAAAACGACATTCTAATGAGGCAAAAAGGTGTCGTGATCCTTGTAAATATGTTTCTATCTTTGCAATGGCGTCCCTTTTTTCTTTCCTTCTTCTCTCACATTCATCTCTCCCTCTCATAGGTGGTATTCTTTCACTGGCTGCTGATGGCTGATTTTCAATGTGTGAGTGTACAAGCAAGAAGACTGCAGTTAACAGAAGAGGGAGGGAGTGACAGTGATGATTCACTAGTTTAGTGTGTGAAAGAAAGAGCGGGGGGGGGGGGGGGGGGGGGGGCACAAATATAGGGATTAAAGGATGAGAGTTAGTGCTGGTGAACAAAGGTGTTATGGAGACATGTGATATCACAGGTTAGGACAGTATATGAGTGACAGCAGACCTGTGAGTTCATCACACAGAGCGCACCAACTTGCAGATAATCAAGTAAACAATGAGTTAAATGTATTTTTTCGTTGTTGTTTGCTTGTGTGCGTGTGTGTATGTGTGTGTGTTTGTAATAAATCAGCAGGAAATCTTTACAGATGAAAAACCCGAGTCAACAGTATAAAAAAACTATAATAAGCGACTCAATTCTTCACTGATACTGTGTAAGCATTATGAGAGATATTTTTCATATCAGTCTTATTTGTGCTGCCTCACTGCGGTTTTATTAATACCTAACATCGATCCCATATACTTTCTTTTTAAAAACTGCAGAGAAAAAAAACCTGGAAAATATGAGACTTTATTTTTTGTCGTTTTGCCTCTTTACACTACCACAGTGGATTTTATATAAAGGTATTGAGATGTGATTGAAGTGGAGACTTTAAATCAAAGGGGATACCAAAGTACTGCATCTTTATACCACTATTTAGGAATGACCACCATTTTAATGCACAGTTCCTCATTTTACGCCCAAAAGTAATTGACTAACCAATTTCATTGCCAGATTAGGTCAATTTTTTCTTTTTTTATGACAATTTAAGGCATTAAAAGATCTGAATTGATTCAAAGTCTTGAACTTGGATCTTTTTTGCTGAAACTCTCAATATCAGGTCTAAAGAGGTGTCGTTGCAAGTGAAGGAGGCCAGAATTAGACTGAAAAATCTTAAAAGTTAAAACATAATAAGATGCAACATAAGCAGTCTTGTACATTCTTGGAGGTCAGTTTCACGGTCATTTTAATTGTCAAAGTCCACTATCAACCCTTTGCATTTCCATTTAATGAAAATGGAAATACAGAGAGCTGAGTTAAATGCTGTAAAACCAAACAGATGGCACATTTCTCAAGAAATTGGATATTCTTAATGCCCAGTTGGTCACCTGATCTCAGCCCAATACAGCATGCTTTTCAGTTAATAAATATAAAACTGAATTCAGAAAGACCCACAAACAAGCAGCAACTGAAGGTAGCTGCAATAAAGCCTTAGCAGAGCTGCGCAATAGATGAAACACAGGGTGTAGTAATGTCCACAGGTTCTAATCTTCAGGCAATCATTGATTGCTAAGGATTTTCTCCCAAGAATTTCAGATTGTCCAATTTCAGCATCTGAAATTGTTTTTAAAATGTGTTTAAACGGCTTTAATTCTAGACAGTCAATGCAAAGCATTCTCTAAAACTCCTTGAATTAAAGCTGAAAGTCTGCATTTCAGTCACATCTTGATTGTGTAAAGTAAATTCCAGTGTGACAGTGTACAGAGGCAAAATGACAAAAAACAGAGGAGTTGACTCTGATATCTGTGGACACTTTTATTTATTCTATGACTTTAACAAAGAAACTGTATTTAATCAGGTCAGTGTCTGAATCATTGCTGATATAGCTGCCAACTAAGTCAGGTGATATGAAGCAGTTAAAAAGCAGTTTGAAAATCCCATCTATCCATCCATCCATCCATCCATCCATCTTCTTCCGCTTTATCCGGGGCCAGGCCGCGGGGGCGAGCCTAAGCAAAGAAGCCCAGAGACCTGAAGATATGATGAGTTATACAAACTAATGAGCCAAACATGAATAAGTCATGCACAATCAAAGGTAACTTTGATCAGTCCTCTTACTCACACAAATGCCAGAACCAGCCATCAATGTTCTCACTAGGGTTTCATGAATTAAGAATGAAAAAGTAATACGTCACAGGGAGCAAAAATCTCAGTGCACCTTATCTTCTTTCGCTTACTTCACCCCTCAACATACCCACCCCCCCATTTTTTGCCCTCAGGCTAAATTTCACAACTCTTTGCTTCAGATTTGCTGTTTTTCTCATGTTGTACTGGAGTATCATCCCAAGCTCCCCTGTCTCAACCCTCAACCCAGTTGCTTTTTACTTTTACCTCAGGAAAAAAAAACAGCCTTGCTCTCCAATGCAGCAGTTGCTTTTATCAGAGAAAGGAGAGAGCACATGGAGATAGCTGGATAAAAAGCAAGTTGGAGGTACTGTGAAGGTGCCACTTTGATGTCCAGGGAATCTTTGTGTTCCCCCTATTTGATTCCTTATGCCATTTTTCTTTCTGCAAGTGCAAATGATTCTCCCTGCTATTATGCTGCTCTTCACACTCCTTCTCCGTCTATCATGCAGTCCCTTTCCATCTGGTCACTATCTGGTCATTTCTCTACGTGGTGATTACAGGGAGATCATAAGCAGATGGAAAGAGAGGGAGAAAGACCCCATGGGATTCAGTGTTCACCTGCAGACTACTTCTCCTACCTCACTTCCCCCCTGACACCACCCCACCCTCTCACAAACCACTAATCAGTATTCTGCTTTACCACTCTTCCTCTTCCTACTCATTCACCTCTCTTTTTTTCCTTCCTCTTTCCTTCCTACCCAGTCACGCTCTCTCCTTCTTCCCTTGTCTCTGTCCCTCATTCTACCACAGCTACATAGTTTTACATGCACTGAGGCACAACAATAATTCAGTCTGGTTTCTAGTCTGCAGCTTGTTAGATCTGTGGGCCTGGAGCTATGTAAAAAAAATATTAAAATCTGGAATTACCCTGTGCTGAGTACAACAATGAAAGAAAGCAATGTGGGGATTTCTCACCTTATCTTTGCCTTTTATCATATTCAGTCCCCTAAATAATGTTACATATGTACTGTGGCGTATTTGGTTGTCATGTATTCTTATTTGGGGCTCCCTTGGTAAAAGCATCTCTTTCACTTAGGCTGACATAAAAGCTCCGTCTTCATCCTAACATCTCCACGGCTCATGAATCTTTTATCATCACCCCCCCCCCCCAGCTCTCTATCACTCCCTCCTTGTTGAAAAGCCAGTGTTAGTGGGAGCAAACTAATTAAACTGTATCACCTGAAGCTAGTTGGATACCACAAAACACAACTGTTCATTCACTGATACAGGTGCAGGCTCTGTAAAAGAGAGACAAATTGTGTTTGTAGCTCATCCAAATGTGCTGCCCATCCAGGATGATCAGCCCGGTGTTCACTCATTTCTTTTATAGTACATGACTCCTGTAATGTAGATACCTTCATACCTTCTGCGCATGTGTACAGTACATTCGTCACAGGCTTGTTTTAAGGCAAGAAGCTGTGTAATCAATGTATAGAGTCTTTCACTGACTCATTCAGGATAAATCAGATAAATTTGGACAAATTCGTCAGCCTGACTCAGCTGATCACGATTCTCCCAACCAAAGAGATGCTAAGACAGCACAACACTGATCGCTTACTTTTATACCTGTTACTTTGTCAGTACGTTAAATATCTCACGTTTTCTCTATATGCTGTGTGAAATGGTGGCAGCACATATATATTCTAGTGTAGCTACAGAGACACTGAGGAATCCTTGCTGTGACTCTGTTCTTTGCTGGGTGGGAGAAAAAAAGAGAAGGGAATGAGAAAATAAAGGATTTCTAGGAGGATTTCTGAATCAAATGTTAAAACTCTGCGAGATGAGTCTTAATAAAATGCAAACATAAAAATTATGAGTGCCTAAATTACAGCCACGAAGATTAACTTCTCCCCTCCCCAACTTTCATATAGTCTATGGACTCTTTCCTTCACAGTACAATATAGCTCTCTTTGAGATGTTGCCTTTTCTGCATATTTAGGGCCCCCCTGCTGGCCGTGAGCACTTACTGCAGGCATGAGCTCACTCATATGAATGTTATTAAACTGCATTCGTCATCCCGTCTCTCAGGAATACATGAAAAATGTATCAGGCAGAGCATACAGTAGCAGCAGCGGCTCTCACACGTACAGTTTGCTCACTTATTCTGATGGAACAGAGTCAGACAGTAAAACATATGTTCTTCAACGTCGGTTCAGTTCAGTCAAACCGAGCACCGTGACACCTTAGCTATTCCGCCCTGGCCTCCACACCCCAGCCTTCCTCTCCATATCCATCCTTCCCCGAGCTGTCCACACACACTGCACATGACTCATCCAGATGACTCACACACACCCCTCCCCCTCCCCCACATGCTCACACATCTTTGTATTATCTCCGCCGCCTAACCTTGACAGAGGAACGCAGAAAGGTGCTGGTATTGTAAGACGTAGTTGGAAATCTGCAGCCTTACACCACCTCCATGTTTTTTTATATAAGTGCACCATGAACCAGGCCTTAAAAATATTAGCATTATTTTTTTTTTTCTTGAGTATCATTCTTTTAAAAATGGCGTAAGTTGAAAGTTTTTAGATTCGTTTGTGATTAACGGCTGATATAGTGTGATTCGTTTTATAAAATCAATCGTGGAAGAATGTGTTTTGTTGTTTTCCGTGATTTTGTTCTTTTTTTCACACTAAAGCATGACAAAATTATGTTCGCGCCTGTGTGGTGTAATTGATCAAGTACACTTTTGCCATCAAATGGGTTTTAAATGAATAAATGTGGTGTGTCTAGACACAAGATGTGACATAAAGAATTTGGTTTTGGAGATCAAAAAGCTGAAATCTTTTACATTTACAAAGCAATATAGATTCTGTTTGTTTTAAATAATCCTAGGGATGAATATAAAACGTGACTGGAGTCTGTCTGTAGCAAATAGAAGGGACTGAACATTGTTTCCATAGATGCTATGCTGTATGTGTATAGGGTCTTAGAATTAATACTGCATGTCAGGACTAAAACCGAGCCAAGAACATTCTGTAAGGAGCCAATAAATCTCTAGGTGGAAGCAAGGCAAAGATCAGGGGAAGGGTAACTTTTGAGTGCCAAAAATATGAGATCAGTGGTGTGCCTCTTGTTTTTCTTATGTTTCATTAAATTGTTAACAGAAAGTTACAATTACAAATTTAAATGTTTAGAAATTTTAGTACATACAAAAACCAGAAAAATGTGTGCTTTGGCAGGTTTTAAATGACTTCATACTGTAAAAATATTTTCTTGTGATGATGACATTAGCGTTTGCGTAAGAGATGTAAAAGATCAGACCACCAACAGATGTCAGTGTTGATCTGATAAAGTTTTACTGATAACTCCTGTACATGTATACTTTGGTACAGTTCTGTAAAAACAAGTCAAACCCCCAAGAAAGACATATATCTCATATATTGAATTATTCATTTTCTCACACTCAAATCCGTCTGATACCATAGCTATAAAAGCCTTCCTCAGTTTTTCTCCTCACCCTCCTTGGAGATAAAGATTCAAAACACAGAGGCCATCTTTTCTAAACAATGCTTCTGGTGACTCAAGCTTATGCATGCTCGTTACTTATTATCTTAGTTTAATACCACACATGCAGGTGCTTGTATGTCATTATTAGCACTGTAAGATGTGCTTCGAGCTCCTATTTGGAGGAGCTGAACACTGACTCTTTATTTGTGTAAACTGTATAATTTTTCTAACTTGTTGAAACTTTGTGTCATTGAGCATTCCTGTAGTGACTTGCGGGTTAAGATTGCAGCTCCTAACTGCCATGGGAAGAGCAAATATGGATGTGATATGAAAATGATTTAGTGTTACAATCGAAACCACTGCTGGCTTGCTGCGGCACAGGTCACCACACACTCTGGGCGTGTAATCTATCTCTGGTCAACCTCACACAGGATATGCCAACACACACTTGAAACCCACTGAATGCCTTCCTTTTCAAAATCTGTTTTTGACTTTGCGATCTGAGTCACGAGGGAGGACTGCGGTGATTTGTGCTTGCGCGATTGTGTCAAGAATTTATTACAATGTCTGAGTGTCAGGCTGAACAGGACATGGGAACCTTCCTTTTATTATTACAGCATGTGGCACTTGACTGTGTGACAGGTATGAAAAGGCCACTGGAATTCTCCATGTCCATACTTCATAGATTTGTAGGCTAGTTTATGCTCATGGAGAACATCATTTGGCCAGAGTCAACGTAGAGGATTTGCACATAATGAAAGGGGGCCAACATTTTCTTAATACTAGGTCTTTTTCTCAACCAAAGAATGGAGTTATGGAGATCAAAATTTAGGATTTATGAAGTGAAAAGTGGTTTAAAATCTCCCGGCAACAAAATAAGACAGGGATAAAGTTTAATTTCTTTAATTTTTTCTATATTTTTAAAGCTTTTTTTTCTGTTATTTCAGTTTTGCCACATTTATATGATAGGACATTTTTAAGTTTAATGGTATTATTACTCTGACCATCTGCCAATCAGTCCATTAACAGGAAACCACCTGTGGGATGTAAATTATGTCAACTTTGTGCACGATTCTTTCATCAGAGCACGCTACAAGAAAAACTGGGAACCTGTCTGCGTGTATCAGGCACTTTGCTCCTTAATGAAGGCTATGGTCAAATTAATAGGGTCAAAGTAATTATTAGCAAGCTGGGGTAGCTAAACAAAGTCTAATTTTGAGATGAGCTGAGTTTTGAGATTAAAGGTCAGCCTCCGTTGCTAAAACTGGGTTTAGATAAACAGGATTAGTTTTATCAGTTTCGACACATATTCCATGCACAAACACATGCTCCAAATATCTATCTTTTTTGTAATTTGATAGTTACAATACTTTATCATTTGAATTGAAGAAACTTTGCCTTTTATGTAGTCAGAAAAATGCATGTAATCGCTTTTTTTCTATTTACTTTGGCCTTTTCGCCAACTATTTGACAGGATCAGCATCAGTAGTGAGTCAGTCCAGAATGTCAATAAAGTCTGAGAAACAAGCTGCATGCAGAAGCTGACTCACAGGTCATGCCACAAACATAAAAAGAAAAAAAAAATATTAGTGCTAAAAATAATGTGAGTCAGAAAATCCAAAAGGCAATTTCAAAAATATTAAAAGAGAACACTGGAAATCTGCTTTGCTACGTAGATTTTTATTCTAATGTACAGCAGATTTAGCAAAGCCCAAGCATGTGAGAAAGTTACCATTTGTTTAATGAGGTCAACAGATAAAAGTGAAAAAGCCAGAAAGTAAAAACTTAAAATTTTATTTTAGATTGCGACATAAGAATAAATAAAGTTGCTAAATCTAGCGCTTCAGAAACTAAATGACTTAATAATTCCTCATTAATTAAACAAATCTCTACAATTATTTGTGTTACTTAATGGAACTACAGTGAGTCAACATTTCTACCAGTCTATGTGCATGTATATGTACGCATACAGTATATTGTGTGAATGTGTATGTGTTATGATGCTTAGTGCACGCCGCCTGTGGTCTGGCTGCAGCAGCTGCGTGGCCAGAGTCACGTCCTTCATTGCAATGCTTGTGGGAATGTGGTGAGTTCGGTTGAGACCAGCTCATAAAACATTGCACCCTGGCACTGTCCTGCTTCCCCTGCAGACAAGGAAGCAGCGACCAATGGGGAAGCCACACAGGCAGCCAGCGCTGTGAGCTTCTCTCAACTGCTGCTTTTTCTGTCCCACACATGCTGCTGCTCAGCTGACCCGAGGGTCAGGACCTTTAGCTCTCGGCTGCTGTGGTGTTCTGTCTCTGTGACCAGTTTCACTTCACCTGAACACAGAAGAATGAAGTTATTATTGAAGCTGGTTTTGTTCTTGTGACTTTTAGCTACAACCAGATTATGTGCTGATGTGGTCTGATAGTAATGGTATTTATGACATTTTGAACTCACCACTTGTTGCAACGGCAAAGTGTTCAAGTGAAACGGTTAATACCAGATGCAGAATGTGTAGAAAAGCCATAAAAGTACCCAGTGACAACCCAACAGGCCTGAAACAGTACACTAAAACTCAAAGAAGAGCTTACTGAAGCACCGAGTGAATTATTCTGTACTATAAATGCACATCATTTACAGAAGCTGCTGCTCTTCTTGAGTTTCCTTCCTGGTCAATGCAAATGCTACATATTGTAGAAGTTTCGCAAAGAACATATATGTTGCAAATTCATAAATGAATCAATTAAAGAAGAGAAATTAAAAATATTTTGCACAAGAGCTGCATTTAAAGGGAACTGGACATGACTGAAAGTTGGCTAAGAATGATATTTGACCTTTTGTTCCAGGAGAGGTAGCAGAAGTTACTTTGCGGTTTTCTTGTCAACTTGCACAGCACAAGTGAGGGTGGAAGTGCTTCTGCCCCATCAGTGCACTCTGTGGGTCCTGCTCTCACACTTTCACACTTTCACACACACACACACACACACACACACACACACACACACACACACACACACACACACACACAGTATGGGCCAAGCAATAATTAAAAGCAAAAGTAAATCAGTGGTTGTTGGATGTTTTATGCATCATTACAGTCCATGGAACACTGCACCACAAGTGTAGATCATCGTTGACAGGTCTCATTTTCTGTAAAGTGAAGAAGCTAAATGGAGACCTCCATCCCTATATTTTACACATATTAAAATGAGCTTCAGCGAGTGCGAATGCCTGTGTTTGCATGTATGCTCATAATGCATATGAAATAAATAGGTCTGTTTCATGATGTGTTTGCTTTTTGTTTCTATGTAAGTACAACAAAGACCCTAAGACAGTCACCTCAGGTTGGTTGCACATCTGTGTGAATGGTAATGTAGCATTTGTGAAAGTGTCAGGGGAGAAACCTAAGCCGCCGCTGGCTCCACAGGGCTTTACCAATTCCCAGAGGTCCCAAACCCAGTGAGCTCCAGCGTTGTCCTGGCCTCATTTAAAATCTCCATCTCTGTGCGTCTGCCATGCCCTCAAACCCTTGGAAGGCCTTCTTCCTGCCATAAATGTCATAACCCTTTCTCAAAAGATAAATGATGCTGCAGCCATGAGCCAAATGAGATAATCTAAAATCAGCAGCAGCATCTTGTTGTACCTTCTATCGCTCTGTGGTATTTTTTCCCCCCCCACAGGATGTAGTCAGAGCTGTTGAATCTGTGCAAGCGTGTCAAAAGAAATACTCACCTGTTTGTTTATGCATTTTGAAAATGGGCACCAAAGGCTTTTGCTTAATTGCTTAAAACAATTTCATATTTCATAAAATAATGATGGGGCTTTTTTCCCAAATTTTGGAGAATAATTGTGCTTCTTTCAGTTCCTGTTTGACACAGAAAACCACCGTGTGCATTTTCGAAGTCTCCAAAAACTAAATGCACTTTACGTAACGTAACAACAAATCTTGACATGCATCAAAGTCTTCTTCATGTAAATTTTAATGTGTGTGCGTGTGTGTCAGTGTTGATATTAGGAAGATGTTCAATACCTACAACAAGGCCTCCTCTTTCATGTTCATAATTTTAATTATTTTCAGATAAGGATGTTATGTTTTAAATATTCTAAAAATAAAACTACAGCTTATTTTCACACAGGCAAATGTCAAGTGGTTAATAATGATGATTTAATGATTACTTCCCACCACTGAGAAAAGTATAAAAGTCATGTCAGAATTTATCAACATGTGTCAAATATTTCATACAAATTCAAAGTGATAATTTTGTAGATTTGTAGCTTATATATACAGTGATTAATAATACAGTCACTGCTGCTCCAAAGTTCATTAAATAAATGCCTCTTATAATCAATAAAAATGAGACTTTGCATTCTTGATAACAGCATGAATACATCAAAATAAATTGTATCAGAGGTGGCATCATGTTTAATACCAAAATTACCTCAATTTATGCTCAAGAAATGTGTTAACTTCTCTTATAATTAAGTCACCCTGTAATGTAGAGTACATTGTGACATTTCAGAATGATAAAACAAGCAGAAGAGGTTTTCTTATCTACAGTTATCTTTGAGTTAAAGGAAGAAGTGCAACTTTTTGGCATATCTATCTGATTCTATGTTAACGTATTTTTGGTAGCAGTTCGTGACCTGTTTCTGCCTCGTGGTGGCTTAAATTTGATTCTGTACTGTGCTCACACTTTGTGGCAGCAGGCCACACACACATACGCAGACGCAAGCATATACTCGTGACCTAGACTTTCATTTATATCCCTGTACCCCTCCAATAAAAATATACTCGTCTCTAAGAAACCTTTCGATATCAATGAAACACATGTGCCTCAGCCAACGTGCATACTTCTCATTCACTCTTCTCGCAGTTCCAGAAAAGTGATTGAATTGTGAATGGATGTGATTATGATCTGCTGTCAGAGTCTGGGGCCAGATCAGACAGATGAAGGTGTGCGGATGCCAAGCCAGCTGTTGTTGGCCATGAATGGGTCTTGGCTAAGTGACTAGCCTTTCAAACAGACCTTATCTCCTCTGCATATCGGATGCTGGAAGCCCCTGGATCATAGTGTTGGCTCTTTACAGTGTAGCAATTTTCCACCTGTACACATGGATCACAGACACACATGGCCAGCTGGAACACAGAGGAAAACTCCCCCAAAAGATCTGCGGAGAAATGATTAAAAAACTCTTCTTAAGATTGTGAGAATATGCAGTCACACATTTTTTATACTTGTTCTATGTGTCAAAACTCACTATAGTGTCAGTTCACTGCATGTGCATGTCAGGCCCGGGTTTCGCTGTGATGTTTAAACCAGCACGGTTTTTCCACTGGTATCACAACATCTTCTGTAGTAAACGTCACACTTGATGTGGCCTATTTTCACAGCAGTTATGACCATAAGTTGGCCTGCGTGGGAGTGGAAACAAAGGTGTGCATTTCCCGACACCTACCACTTTTCACCTAATGAGAAATGGTCGATAGAAAGCCACACTAAAAGAAGTGATGCCTTAGAAAAAAAAATACATTCTTCTGTAAAGCTGTTATGAAAAAAAAACAACATTTAAAGTTAAAGAACTTTTTTCTTTTTTTTCAGTTGTGTGTGGTTTTTTTTGTGAAAACTCGTGAAAGAGTGTGGGAGAGTCGATAATTATTTCAAACTGTAGCACAAGCACAAGCTCACACTAGCACAAAACATATCCTTGGTGTGCTGCAGAGGAGAAGTGTGAGGGGTTGCACAGGAAGCTGATGATCACTATCATGACTCACTCCAGCAAAGAGAGAGAGAGATAGAGAGAGGCTGAGCAAGTGATAGGTATCAGTGGGCAGGGAAAACAGATAGCAGCACCTTGGCAGCTGTTGCCAGGGTTACCGCCTCTCGTCAGCACACGCAGGAGCGTTGCTCTTACAAAGGCAAGGCCAGAGCACTTCTTAAAATGTGCTGGGTGGACAGCAGAAAACCCTTGAACAATTGTTCGTAAACTCTCTGTGTTGTGTTAATCGCTATATTGTTCGTGTACAAGCATGTGCGTATGGTAGGGAGTCTTCCTTGGCAATTCTGCCCCTTACAGGGCAGAACTGTGAGATCCTTATACTGATTTTAGCTGTTTTGGACTTTGCATCACCTTAAAAGAGGTCAGTGTATGTGTGTATGTCACAATCATATCAGAGTTTCTATTTCCCCAAAAGTAACGATGGAGAGGGTAATGGCTACAATATGCTTGTTTTAATGTGATAAGTGGTCTTTCTCTGCTTTCCCTGTATGAAAGCAAATTCTTATGATTTGTACCATGTTTTTTTTCTTCTTTTTTCTTTTTTTTTCTTCTGGTTGTCACCATGTTAAAAACCACTTGTCTAGTGAAACTCCGCTTGAGCTTTACGCCTTTGTAGTGCAGACACTGTGGGAAAACAAGGTTTACTTTTTACATAAGTTTAGGTTTATCTCTGTGGTAAAGAAGGCTGAGGTCAGTTTTGAACTGACAGAAAAAAAAATCAACCTGTGTTCCTCCTGTGAAGTCTTGCTACATAAGATCCTTCAAAGAGAAGCGCTGAAAGGAAAAGCCTGGAAATATTTGTTCTTAGTGTCAACAGGTCAAATTCAATGAAAAGACTCGAATACATGAGTGACTGGATTAATGTATGCTACATGTGTGTAAGGCCACAGTAATGATTCGGGACTGGATTGACTTGGACCTGATTGGACAGACTGACTAAAAAATATATAATTTTGATATTTTCTGCAGCCCTACCCTGCAACCTACGTTAACCAGAATGGCCTTGAGAAGTGAAAAATGCCCCCACTCGCTCTATTTTAAACACATGATTTTATGTATGTGTGCCCACTCGAGCTACGTGTGCATATCATATACTCCTAAGGACAGTGCTTAACCTAACAGAGGGATTACCAGCTGTCTGCAGGATAAACACCTTGGCCACTTGTGCTGACACTAAAGTGCCAGACCTGCACGAGTGCATCTGTATACACACCCACAAGTGAGTGTGTATAATCTATAGAAACACTCTTATAGCGTGTTGATACTGAGGGTGATTTATGGGCGGCTCAACAGAGACTACTGTATAAACTATTGTTTTAATCCTGCCTGCTCTGGGTCATTACCTTGTTAATGTCTGTCTATATAACTCTGCATATTAAGACAGCCATTAGCGTTTGACTAATGGCTGATTCTCGGTGCCCTGGGCTGCGTTAAAACAGATCCCTGTCTCTTGACGCAGCTTTGACTCAGACACATAAAGGTGCAGTGCTACCAGTGTCTTGCTGATCTTTTAATCAAATGAGAGATTACCCTGTTTAACAGGCTGTTCTTTTAAGGTTTGTTTTTCCTACTTCCACTGATGGGTTTTCTGTATTTCATTAACCACCATGTTTAGAAAGACAAGAATTATAGGTTAATTTTGTACTGTTTCCCAACTACAAAAATATTAAATATTTTGGATCTTAAATATCAGTTTATCTTAGGGAAAGTTTTTATCTATCAACAAAAAGTTTTTACTGTTATTGAAGCTGTATTTTAGTTTTTTTTATACATGCTTGCAAAAGAGATTGTGTAAAGTGACCACAGGTATTATACAGCACTTTCACCACACAACTCTTCCCGCCCAAAGGTAACAATAACAAATTATCAACTGGAAAAATAATTCTCAAATTTGAGTCTTACCAAGCTACCAAGCTCTTTTAACAATTTTTTCTTGTTCCAGCTTTGTAGCGCTAAAGCAACAAACGTTCACTCCTAGACGACTTTCACGATCCTCTTAATAGGCCAGCTCAGTAACGTGGCATTTCTTTGTCACCTTAGTCGTTTATATGTGATTTGTCTTTTCTTTTCAAAGCAACTAAAACAACAGCAAACCGGCAGAAAATATTAACACGTATTTTTATGTTATGTGTTTAAATTACCACCAATTTTGTCATGATCACAGCTTCACTTGACCTTGTGAAAATAAAAAAAATAAAAAAGTGTGCATGTTGCATTGTGAAACAAGAGTCTGAGAGAGTTTGATCTCAGACATACAAAACCTTCCTGTGTTTGCAGCTACTTAAGTCGTGCAAGTGGGCTCTCTGATCTCACATCCAAAATCAGCCTGAACGGAGTAGTTTAAGTTTACGTGTGCAGTTAAAAATGCCATCAGCAGAGGGCAGGCTCCTCCTTCCACAGACAGATGGAGCATTTCTGGTTATGTTTGCTGCACATATTACCTTGCTGCATAAACACCGTGCCACTGATTGACACATTGACTCCGACACTCAGTGTCATGTTCACTCAACCCCATTTTTCCTTTGTGCTTTCTCTCTTTTGCTCTTTTGCTTTTGCTTCAGTCAATGTGACTGCTGGTGTCTTTTTCTGTTTTCTGTACTTCTTCCCCTCTTCTCTCTCTCAGATATGCATGTGTGTGTGTGTGTGTGTGTGTGTGTGTGTGTGTGTGTGTGTGTGTGTGTGTGTGTGTGTTGTCTGGTCTCAGTGACAGTGTCTGCAAGTTAACCAATCGCAAGATGAGAACAGGGTCCAGAGAGGGCTCAAAGGCCATGAGAAAGACTCGGCCACCCCTCCGACACCAGCAGCCGCTCCCCCTTAAGGAGCGCTGGTCTCACCCCTGCCGACGTTCTGACACACACACACACGCACTTGCACCATGTGCTAAACACAAACACGAGCACACACACTCACATGCATCACACTGGTGTAAAACTGACTAATCTTTAGAAAGAAAAAAAGACAGGAACTCTACTACTACTTTTTGTCGATTTATTTCTGTAGCCAGAGGTCATAAAGTCACAGATAAGCACTGCTGGTTGATTAATAAATAGTTTGTTAGTGCGACCATGCAAATGAAGCAAAACACGGCTCCTGCTCATTTCCCAGGGTCAAGTTCCCCATCTCACTTTAGCGCTTTATCGTCACCACAAACACATTTTCTCATGTGCTAATTTCCCCTGTAGCAATGATGGCAAGTCTTAGCATTTTCACCAGCTTTGCTTCCCAAACTTTGATTCTGACAGATTTGTGTTCTCCTGCTGTATAATGAGCAACATGCACAAACTGGCACAGTGGCACATTCCTCTACTGGTCTTCATGTGTGTGTTTTTGGTGTGTGGCTCTTATTATTCCTTTGTACGTGCATCTCTTGGTGCCCCAGAGGCCTTCCCAGCATTGATAGCTGTTTACCCAGCTATTCTAGTGTCAGCTATCTTCTCATCAGCAGCTTAAAAACACCTTAAGGTGGAAATGTGTAAGTAAGTGGAAAAAACTAGCAAGTGCAAAACAGGAAGATATTATGCCTCACTTCGTAGTTGTTGTTTTTGATGTTGTTTTACTACCATGTAACATGTATCATATAACATCCATCTCTTTAACTTCAACTAATATCCATTAGTTGAAGTAAAAGTAATGTGTTTTTTGCCACTCCTATATGTGTGTCATAACCTGTACATGAACCCTAACCTTGGTGTTTCAAGAGTGCTGCCACACCAGGCAGAAGTGAAAGTTGTGGGTGTGTGGCTTTGTGTCAACCTGCTGTGTGTGTATTTCTAATCATGTGCCTATATGTGTGTCTTTTCATACCCACATTTGTACAGACGGCATTTTGCTGCACCTCTGACGCCTGCCTCTCTTTTTGTTCTCCAAATTCTCTCTCATTTTCTCCCTTTGTGGTGGGCATGCTCACTTCACTGTGGTCACACATACGCGCACTTTTGCAGTCACACAGAGGCTAAAAGTCATATGCAGACACTTTCATATACACACTGTGGCAGGTCGGCACGTACTCTGCCGGATTTGTGCACGTATCGTCGTTTGCCCCCTTCTTGTAGCCGTCACTTTTGCATGGGAAGGCACATGTGTTCAATTTCACATACTCGCTGATACGTTTTCTTTGAGTGGATGCGATTGCGAAAGCAAGTTCACTCCTTACATGCTACATGATTTGTCTTTTATGTCCGCAGAAAGATAACAATTGTCATGTGTCTTTGTGGTTTGCAGGGAGAAACACGAGATGTCCACTGGCCTCTATCAGCATGAGAGCAAAGACTGTTAAACAGAGAATGTTGAGTGCAACTGTTTGGCAGTTTTTTCACACATTGTGAAGATCGAAAGAGAGGAATTTCTCATTATGAAACTCTAATACCATGTTAACGTGCAATACACAATGACAGTTGACTGAAACCCTGGTATGGTTGTTTGCTGCCAGTATTTGTCTTGCAAACTGCATCAAATGTGAGATGATGATTAGTTTTGATAGTCATTTGCTCAATAAACGTCAACCAAATTTCCCTTAAAATAATAATACATTAACATGCTGTAGGGCAACCTGTCAAGCTATTTCCTCTAAAGAATACAAAGATGGCAAAGTGCTGAAAAAGTGTACAAAAAGAAAAAGAAAACATCACCTGTTATAAATAATGGACATGAGATTTAGACTTTAAGCTCATAATACAAATTCGTCACAACACATGTTTGGTGTACCTGTGCGATTTTTAAAAAAGAATAAAAACTAGAAGTTTTTGATGGTTTTTCTGGGGGATTACAAATTCATGATGATTTATTCATTGTGAAATTCACTATCTAGAGTTGGACAATATCTTTTACCACAAAGAAGCCTTAAAGTGTTGCAATGTGCAATCTTCCCTTGTGCCATATATGGTCACTGACATGAAGATACTGTATAAAGACATCAAAATTGGAGAAAAAGACAAATACTCAGGGGCTAAAAGTGCATGACCAGCCTTTTACTTCTCAGTAAAGCACAGCTGAGACTGATTCAGCCATTGATGGAGTTTCCAGCAAAGGCCTTCTCAATTTTCTGCTGCCCTGCCAATAACCACCAACCCCTCTCTCTTTCCTGGCTTTAGCCCTTACCCAGGGGCAACCAAAATTAGGCCCAGGGGGCTACAAGGGGGTCAAAGGAATCAACAGGAATTGGTGTGTGGGTGGCAGTGCCAGGGGATGGTCGAAGAGGGGAAAGGAAGAAGAAGATGGTGGGAGGGCATTCCTGAGGCCTGCAGAGAGGGAGGACTTACCAGCAAATCGAGTGAAACATTGTGCGACTCAGGCCCCAGTTGGGGTGAGTGGGTGTGCAAGAGGGCAAAGGGATGGAGAGAAAAAGAGGGAGGAGGAAAGGCAAGCATGAGTGCAGGGAGTGCTAGTGGACACAGTCCAGGCTCGCAGCACAGGAAGTCATTCATATTGGAAAGCGCTTGTTGCCGGCTCCTACTGTCCACTCTGCAGCAGAGTCAGAGTGTACAGTTACTCAACTTCTGATCCTGTGTCAAACCAGCTCCTACTCAAAGCACGAAACTAGTAAATGGCTCTTAAATAGAACATAATGTAGTATGACACACTGTATTTCTGATTAGGTCATGTTGTATTTTTTTTTTCATTCTGTCTTATGTAGGCTTGGACCTCTCTAGACTTTAAGTAACTTAATTTGTAGCGCATGCAATGGCTTTTAGGTGAACTAGATCAGAACTGGATTCGATGCCAGTACTGATATTTGGAAGCTTTAAAGAAATTAGATAATGTTATACTTTTGATTATGAGCAAGACAGCTAGTAAAATAAACAAGACCGTTTTGTGCAGTGGTCTGTTTCCAAATAACCTTAACCATGCTGTATATTTAATGTTCCTGTATTGCAAATGTAGCGTTACTTATTGGAAACCAAATATACTGACATCCATACAAGGCCCATTAGCTGGAGTATGAGCATGTCAAAATATACCTATATTGTATAGTATACCGTTTAGTCTGATATGTTGGGAATAGGTAGTTTTTCCATGTCTAGAGAGAATTATTATCCCCAATATACTGGATTTTAATTATCCCACAAGGCAACAAGTTAAGCAACTATGCCATGTTTTGCACAAATGTGCAAGAAGATGTATATTGCATTCAGATTAAATACATAGAGTCAAAGGTGAAAGATTTAATTGTCACTATTTTTCAAGTCTTCCAAGCTTAATGTAAAAGCCATGTGGGTGTGTCAAGAGGACCCATCAGTTTACTAGCAGTTGGTTGCTGAGGTCCTGTGCGGGTGTGTGTGTCACAGAGTGATGAGAATGGATGGGGATGAACAGTAATTTTTTTTTTTTTGGGGGGGGGGGGGGGGGGGGGGAGAGAGACAGATTGCACTTTGGCAAGGAAATGCTGCTCTGTGCCAGAGAGGTCTGCTCATCTCATTGCCCACTCGCACACACAGACACACATTATATCCTAACTCCCTCACTTAAGCCCATTTCCTTTGCACAGGGCATGGGAACTCCTCTGCTCTCTCTCCTCCCACTCTCCCCTCTTCCTCCATATCATCTCTGTCCTCTTCTTTGCCCTCTCTCTTGTTGTCCTCTCTACCCCTCTTCTTTACTTCTCTCCATCGCATCCTCACCTTGTCTTGCCCTCGCTCGGTTGCTTTCTCTGGTGCCCCTTCTTTCCCCGCGGTCCTCCTGTCCTCCTCTCGGGCTTTTTTCTTCGAGTGTCTTCTCCTCACTTGTTTTATTTCCTGCCTCCATCTGCGCCCAATTTATCTCAAGCAGTGCCTGTGTTTTTTCCCGATAATTTGTTTTTGATTCCCCAGAATTAGAAAAGCATTGTGTGTACTCTCAGTAAAGCGAGCACATATACAAACGCATGCATACACATGCGCTAGCACACACGTACGCACACATTTTTATTGTATTATTCTATAAAAGTTCCTATAAATCACTGGTTATTAATCGGCCCCAGACGGCCGTCCCCCTTTTGCTCCCCCTCTCCCTCTCCGCACAAACACAGACCAGATGCATAGGAAATGGGATGGCAAAAAGGGCACCCAAGAGACAGGCTGCACTTTTTTTCATTTTTCCCTCCTTCTCCTTCTTTTCTCCCCCTTCCCTGATTTCTGAGAAGGTTCATTTATGTAGCAATGCCCAGACCCCAGACTCACAGAGGAAATAAAGTTTAAATTAAAGTTTAGAAGAAATAAATTACATAATAAATACAGATTGTTATCTACTGCCAAACAGCCGGGTGTGTGGGACAGAGGTGAAACGTCCATCCTCTTGAAAGCAAAGTGTTCAGCTCCAGCTGTTTGAATTAGACCCAGTTTATCTCAAATATGCTTGCGTGTACGACCACACATTTACCAAGCTTATGTCTGTATTCCATTAAGCTCTAGGGAGCTTAACCGTCTTTTTGTAATGGGTATACCACTTCCTAGGTGTGACTAGTACTGTAACTCACACCTGTGCAACTGGATTGATCTGAAAGTCAGTTTTGAACTGTCTGAGACATCTGTGTGCTCCTAAGTTGACCCTCGTCTATGAGTGCCTACTAGACAACCGGTTTCCTTTCTATTAGCTCAGAAACTTTCATATTACCAGCTTTCACCTAATATCTCACACACCTGTGCTCAGCGCACTGAGACAGAGCAAAAAGGGCAAGTAACCGCCAGAGAAAGAGAGAAAGACATTTGCACTTTGAGTAAACTGACTTTAGTGAGAGACACTGAAGGCAGAGAAGGAGAGACAGGGAGGATATGGATGTAATGTAAGTCAGAGGACGTATCTGTCCCGCCCTGTCCTGCAGTGCCTGGGAGCCTGGATGATGTGAAGCGGCTGAAGTGAACTGTTCACAGAGAGCAGGCAGAAAATGTGAGAAATGTGCACGTTGGCTGCAGGGATGAGGGGGAGAACGCTGGTTTTTCAGGCACGCAGGGACAGCCTGCAGAGTTCTGCCAAGAGAAACATGGTGCTGTGTTCCTTGCAAGAGCTATGAAGGAGACATAAGAGGGAAGGGGCATTAGGAAAAGAGAGGAAAGAAGGTGGGTGGGTGAGTAGAGGGGACGTGAAAAGGACAGAGGGTTCCCCAGGGCACCGCCAACTAATGCATAAGATATTTAAACAGATGACATATCTTTGTGTGTTGATCGTGAAACAAAATCTTTGTTGTAAAATTTGTTACAGCTCAGTAATCACGTATTAAAACCACCGTGTATTGCTTCAGAGCATATTGCAGATGATAACCGTATATTACTTCTGGTTCTACATGTGTAAGTTCTTTCGAAGTTTGCACTAAAGATAAAATCTTGAGCTGTCCAAAGAGCTCTATGAGGCTGTCAAATGCATAATGTTTTGTCTGTAAGAGATAGGCTGATAAGGGTAAGCAACTGAGCCACAGCCAAGGCCCAGATGTCCACTTTCAGCTGTCCTGGCTGACCACTGTCTCGCCTGCCAACACTCGGCTGAATATCCCCACATCACTGCAAATATGTAAATATGTTGACTTGGAAGGATGTCCTCTTCTCTTCCGACCTTGTAGCACTTTTGGAGAGAAGCAAGACAGAGGAGAGGAGAGAAAACAGGTCCAGTATTCCATATAAGGGCCTGCTTTGGGCTCAAACACCAGCTTCTCATCACTTTCTACTCCGCTGGGCCATTACACAACTTGGGGAACACATACAGGAACCCTAACCTTCAACACTTAGTGTACACACTTACACGCACATATACACACTATGTGGTGAGATGTGGAGCTCTGGGTGTAAGATTCAAATGGACACCTTGGGTAGTGTACACTCTGTTCCACGCTAAAGTGAACTGATGCTTTTGCCACAAGCAGAGTTCAAACTGTTCTTATTATAAACAGATTTGAAACCAAGTAACGAAGTAGGATAAAGTTACTCAGCGTCAAAGGAACAATTTTAAAGGATTTGTAGCTAACATATTTCCCATTTACTTCATCACAAGTCAAACTTTTTACTCCACTGTATTTATATGAAAAGATGAACCGCAACCGCTATCAAATAGTATCCATATAAGTTACAACCTTTTGCATTTTAAGTACATTAAACATGGTAACCTTTGAATTTCTCTTTTATAATCTTGAAAAGAGAATACATTTTTGTACAATAGGAATTAATGCTATTACATTTTGCAAATTGTGTGTACTTGTACTTGTGTACTTGAAGATTGCATTGGCTGACAACTAATACACTTTGTCCTCCACTTTGTCTCTCCAACTTTCTTCTGCAAGTACTTTGCACAACATATGTTTCACTGAGTAGGTTGCAATCAATAATGTTGCTTTTTACACATCGAGAACCTAACTATTTTTTAAGTGGTCATTTTACAAGCTGAGGACTTAAGTTATTAGTGCTTTTTTATTACTGTTCATTTCTTCACATATTTTACTTTGGGGTAGTGCTACATCTCTTAAAACCAATATCAGCCCAATTTAAATATTTCTGACTTTGGTGTCCCCTTGTGGTTGTGAGTGGTGTTCAATCAAAAAAAAAAAAAAAACTTGGCATGATCCCTCATCATAAATGAATTAACTTAAGAGCTCTGATATTAACAGGCTCAGAACAACAACGATAATGCTTTTTCTTCTAGTGCTTGAACCTGTAGTGCAAGTGCGCACTTACTGAAAGTATGTCTGTATATTTCTTGATTGAGCAAACACATGCACATGCTCTGTGACAGACAAATACTGGAGAAGCCACCACCTCTGTTTCCCATGCTAGGCAGTCGAGTACTGTATGTAGTAAGTCTATTGCTCATCTCTGTAGCAGCACCTCCCCGCCTACAAGCCTCCTTGTCCCCACTGAACTCTGTGTGCCCTTTCAGGCCCGGATGATTAAAAAGGGGGAAGAAAAGACAGAGAAAGACAGAAACCTCACTCATTCTCATTTTCCATAACTCTACCTCTTTGCTTGGTATGTGTGGTTGGTTGACTGTGTCTGTGTGAGAGGTGTGTGCATGCATGTGTGTGTATGTGTGTGTAGTGGTGGGTATATTCATCCAGGCCTCACTGGCTTGTGGGTATTGGCTTGTGGTTTGGGTCTTGGTGGGGAGCAAGGGTAAGGGTGGCGGAACACCATGGCTGCCACACTGCCACAGACATACTGGCACCACCGAGCCAGTACAAGTTCCTCTTTCCAAAATACGGAACCACCACTGAGTCTGAGCGTGTGCTTGTGTGTGCGTGTTAACATCGTGAGATTTAGCGATCGCCTCTGTGACTTTCGGTATCACTGTCTTGAACTGATGAGTTTTCTCACAGATATAATTACATGTGCATGTGCGAGTGAAAAAAAAAGATCTTGTACTGCCTTGTGTAGTGTGTTTTTCTTGTGCTAAATTTCACACGTGACTTTGACAAATACAAGTTTCATTCAGAATTACAAACACAGGCATCCTTTAGTTGCTAAGGGGGTGGGTTGGTTGGGGGTGAAATGATGTACAGTGAGCCCTAATTTCATTGTAAACAATAGCATTTGAAGAGGTTAACCAGAGCAAAGAGGTAACTTTCAAGACTTTGCCCTGAAGTTACGTTATTTTACAGATGGTAGCACTCCTGGCAGGCTTCTCCTCCTGCCAACCCTCTTCTTTATCGTTTCTTCCTTTCTCCGTTATTTTGCATTAGAGTGTGTTTGTGTCTCCTCTCCCCATCCCTCCCTGGGGCTGGCAGCAGTGTCTGGGCACTCATTTCAATGTTGGCCCTGAACCCAGCAGGATGTGGAGATCAGTGTGTGTGTGTGTGTGTGTGTGTGTGTGTGTGTGTGTGTGTGTGTGTGTGTGTGTGTGTGTGTGTGTGTGTGTGTGTGCGTGTGCATGAGCACGGGCATGTGCTCCTGTTCTTTTTTTTCCTCCTTTTTCTGATTTTGTGTCTTGGCTGACTTTTTTACCTCTCGAAGAATTTGGATAGGCTGTGAGATTTTTTTTTTCTTCTGCATGACTTTCAGCAGCGCTCCCTCTCTCACTCTGTTTTTCTCTTGCTCTCTCACTCCCTCTCACCCTGTGTCTGCTGTGGCTCCCAGCTAATAGATTTCATATGTTTCTGCAGTTGACATCAGTCTTAAACTATTTTACATGTGATCTGCGATATTTCCTCAGGAAATCTGTCAGATATTTATTAAAGGATAATAAAATAAACCTCCCTTGTTGTCCTTTTACCTTCCTATCTGTTGTCCTTTCTTTATTTCCCTTCTCCGTGCCCCTGTATTGTGTCCCGCACACTGTTGTCCTGCTCTCAGTAGCTGACTTGGTTCTATTAATAATACTCATGTGTTTTGCTTTTTTTGATCAGGAGACAATTTCCTTCCATTCATAAGAAATGCTGTGGGTCAGACAGCAAACAGGTTGGGTCTGTGTGGGCTGCTGGGGGTCTTCCCCTTCCTCTGTCTCCTTATCCCATTGACTTTTTATTGTGCTCTTCCTTCTTTTTTTCTATCATCTGACATCCAGTTTTCTTCCTTTCACTTCCCATTAGTGCATTTTCAGGTTTGGAAAAAATTACCTTTTTCCACTCTGTTTGACAGTATCACATATATTCTGTGTTGGCTTGTTCCAGCTCATCATTGAAGCGCTACAATGTTTATATAGAGCCATCATTTAGCCTGCAATATTTGGTAACCTTGGAAACTTGGTGGGATCCCCACTACAGCCTAAATGAAGGTTATATGGGTTGAACAACATTTGGCTACATAGCAGGAGTCTGTAATGACTGAACTACTGGTGGAACATCGGAGTTTAAAAGGGTTTAAAAGTTTAAACTTTTGCCTACATGTACTTCTTCCTCTCTTCCTCAAAACTTTTCCTTTTCCTTCTTTTCTTTTCCTCAGTCCTTCCTTCCATTCGATTGAATGACTTCTGTCTCTCGATTCGCATGCCTGTAAGGGACTGATGGGAAGCCGTCTTCACTCTCCACTGCTGTTTCCTTCACCTCTTCCTCCGCTCTCCAATTTGTCCCATACGTTACCTTACAGCAGCAGGGCTAGACAATCCAGCATGCCTGGAGCTGTCTCTGCACGTAATAGGAGCAATGCACTACCTTATAAAGACAGGTATTCACACTTAGAATAAAGCACCACTGCACAATGTAAGAGTTGACAGACACCACTGAAATGATACAGTAAACGTCACGGGGTTGAACAGACGCCATGCCGCGAATATGTGTGCACTCTGGTCAAGTCGCAGTGATGGTTAATGTAACCAACACCACCTTTTTGTTCACGCTCATCCCAGCACAGTCAGTTGTGTTGCTGAGCTCGATGAGCCCAGTGCGAAGACACACCTACACGCACAGGCTTATGCTGTTCATGCATGCACTCGGGTGTCTGTATCTTTTTTTCTGCAAGCAAAATTAATGAATCGGGTTTTGAAGTTGGTTTGTTGCTTCCAAGATTCCGTGTGAAGATTTGATATGAAGAGATAACCAAGGTTGGCGATAAGACTTTCTCATTGTAGAATTATTGCTTTGAGAATTGAGTTGAAAGTCTGTATGTAATATATCAGTGTTGCCGTTTGTTTTCTCTCTCTGTCATTGCCCGGAACAGCAGTGATGGAAAACAAACACATCAGCACTTGGCATTCTGAACCCTTAAATTGCCCTCCCTCCATCCCTCCCTATTTTCTTTTTCCCTTTCATCCTTCTCCCAACAGTACACTCATTCGGTTCTTTCTGGGGTCCCCTGGCTGTAGTACCCATAACTCACCCTGAGACACCAACACCCACACCATGCTCTCACTAACCTTTATAGAGGAGCCAAGACACAGCCAGAGAGAGGGAGAGACAAGGCAAATACTTTCTCTGCCTCTCTCACTGGGCCTCAGGCAAGAAAACAAGAGGAAGAAGATGGACTGAAAGAGTGGGACCTGGTCCGCTCTGGGCACTGGGGATGGAAACCAAAGAACCGCGTGATAGATGATTTGAGGCACAAAAGGGAAGTGCGACATGCAATGTCATGAAAGTGAGGGTTAAGGTTGCAAGATGGTGCGATAGAGGCAGAGAGAGAGAGCAGATGGGGAGAGATAGCAATGGCAAAGGGTGCCTGTTTGTCTCCGCAATCATCTATGTGTCTGTCTATGGCGGATTTATGTGTTTGTTTGTGTCTTCGTCCTCAACTCTGTCACTTCCGTAATGCATTCCATATTTTTTGCCGTCACCAGCAAGAGTTTACTGGCTTGATATAACATTTCACAGTGTCTTTTCACTCTCCTCTCTCCAAATCCTTGTCAATACACACAGCCTACTGTAACCCTTAATTCTATTGACTTCTATAGAGGCAACATTTTCTTTAAAACACATAGTAATTACACAAGTATGTGATGCTTTAACTGCACACTCAGTCACACTGGGATCTTTTGGTTTAGGGTTACGGCTACAGTTGAGGTTGTTGCTGGAATTTGGATGAGATATGTGGCCCTGTGTTCATATTCAGGTATACTTTGTGCTGTGCAATTATGTGGTTTTATTTGTTTTGGTGTAAACTAAATTGTATCACTTGTGGACTGGCCGGCTGGCTACTGGCATCCGACTAGAAAACAGGATTCATTTTTAGCTTAGCTTGGCCTACACAAGGCTGGCATTTCACCCCAGCAGGCATCTGGGGCAACCCCATTACAACAAGGACCGCCTGTCTCAACTGACATAATAATGTGGATATTTTTATTAATTTTGTGCTTAAGTAATGTATAAAATGAGATTGTTTAGCTTTATATAAATGATGGTGGAATGAAGAAGTGGGAACAGAGGTTGCTGACTTGCATGACTGCAAATGTGAAAGCTTCGTTAGTGCAGATTTGCAATTTCACACCCACATATGAAGCAGCAGTGATGCCCTGTCCAGAATTGCACTTTTAGTTGCTGAAGCTTTGCATTGTCCCAAATGGGAGCTTGCAGTAAACAGGGTATGAAGTGCTCAAAAGAAGAATAAGTGGAGAAGCACAGGGACCAATGGCAAACTGTTGCCCAAGAAAATCCTAACAGATGAATCCTCTAGCTGCTCTACTGTACACGATCAAACAAAAAAATTCACACAATCAGCACTTTTTACTTGTGAGATCAAGACTGTGGCTTCAGACACAACACATTGCAACAGAACACTGCCAAAAAAAAACCCCACTGATGAGAATGTGTGAGTACAAGTTCACTCCCTTTGGTACCCGTGATCTCACTTCATCAAGGAGGATGACTGTGGCCACTTACTGTAGATTCCATCAAGACTTGGTGTGTATGGGCATGGCTTTATCAGAATTACTGAGTGCTGCATAACAAAGGGAGTGTTTAGAGAATGGGTATGCTGTGTGTTGTTGTAAGTGAGTGTGACTGAGAGGTTAGATACCATATGGCAATGAAGTCATCTGGCCGGGCCCTGCTCTGGAAGCCACACCCGAGCCCCAGCGAGAGACACAGGGCGCTGAGACTAAAGCGAAAACAATTTTTAATCGATTATGATAACCACCATCTAAATCAAGTCCTCTAAACACTCTTTAACTCCCCTGTTGTACTCCTTCTCCACTCCCTCACCTCTCCCAGTCTCATTTATTCCACCCCACCCCAGGGTATTCTGCTTTCTTGGCAGTACACCGCAGCAAGCCACCTGCAAAACCTCCCCCCACTTAATCACACATATTCACATGCACATGAATGTGCAACAGCAGCACACAAATGCAACTTTCTCAATCAGTCCGACACACTCATTGCAACATGCATTATGTGTGCGTGTACAGTGTTCACTGTTTCCTCTTGAGATCCTTAACTCTATTCCAAGATGTGAAGTTGTACACGTGTATATGTTGTTGTTTTTTTTATCAGTGCATCCGCGCCAGGCCACATGCTACTTTTTTCCTCTTAAATAATTCTCTCCATTCGAGCTGATAACCTGTCTGACACGCATTTCAGGCAAACAGAAACAAGAGCTACCCCATGATGATCACATAAAAAGCTCATCGGAATTTACATTTCAGTACATCAGAAGATTAACCTATGAGGCAAAATGTGATTTTCCATCATAAATTTCCCCTTTATTTTGCAGTGCCCATGCGCTTTTCTTTTTGCACATTCCTCTTCCTTATCTCCCTCTTTTCTATCCCATTAACTTTGTTTATCTCTTCAAGTCCTTTTCATGTTCACTCTCTGCTTTCTCTAGTTATTGCCCTTCTCATAGGCACTGATGGATGTCTGGATATTTAAACAAGACCCTAAACTGTTGAGTAAGGTCAGTTTTATCATTTGCAGCCTGTGGGGAATGAAACTTGATCATACTAATATCTGTGCTTGCAGGATTTTGAGACAGAAAATTTAATATGCAAACAAGATAGCTGTTTAGAGTCTTAACAAAAAAAATAAAATCAAACTTTTACATTATAGGCATCGGGAGACATAATACAGAGCTGCCTCTCATGATCCAATAATAACCCAAAGTGTGATAAGCACCATGCCACAGCTCCATTAGTTGTTCTCTACTGTTCCTTTGATGAATGTGCCAAAGCCCATCTGGCTCAAACTCTGAGAAAAATGAATATTACACTTTCCATGGTTTGAAATGTTTAAATTCCACACTGTCACTTGCAGGACCTGTATCTCTGCCTGATGTACCAGAGAGGCTGCACTGACACCCTCGTAAATGGGTCACGTTGATTTGCCACGGGTCATGAGAATGAATTGACTCAGTTTAGTGAAAAGCAAGGCTGCATGTCAGGGCTCAGTGGGCTTTCGCTGGGCCGCCAACTCTGTGTAGTGTGCAAAGCACAGTGTCGCACAGTGCAGGGCTGACACGCCTGTGTTTGACTGATTATAAACCAGCAGTCACTGGGTAGTCTCACTACTCTCTTTACTGCTTGGGACAGACACATGGGCTTGTGGATGGGCTTGTTCAGTGGAGTTATAGCTCATCCTGGCTGTCTGCCCTGTCTGAATGGGCGCCCAGGTCAGAGAACGGGTTTACAAAAGACAGCGATGCACCTTTATTGTGTTTACTCTTGGTTCCTCTGAAGTCTGTGTCCGTACACACATAGGTATGACAGATAACTCATCAAGTGAACAGTTTATAGCTAATACTCGATTGGTGAGCAGGTGGTTTCAGAGAACAACTGACACTATGCTATCAGCTCAGTACCAGAGAGCAGAGGGTGAACAATGGCTACCTAATAAACATAGTAGAGTATCTGTGTGTGTTTTTCAAAAGTTTGTTTACACTTAAAGAAGACCACCCCCTCCACACTAAAGTAAAAAAAAATACTAGTAGACTAATATAAAGAAAAATAAACTCAGCTGGTTTTTCAAAATATTTATCATGAACATAACCCTACGGCCTTCAAATGTTCCAACTTAACTGGAATTTTTTATTATTACACTAACTGTTTTCCATGTAAGGCGTGATCAGGAATTTCCACCTGCAGGTGATTCCACCTGGGGTCAAGGTAATCTTTTTATCTTGCCAGCTTTCCTTTTATATGTTTGCATTTTATAGGCTGACTCACCAAATTATTGGATTGCACTATGCACAGCCTTAAAAGGTTACTTTAGGTTATTTAACATATGAGAGATATTTACTTCATCCATAGGCCTGTACCTCCCATGCTCTGTGAGGTATTGCTGTTGCTATTAAAAGACTCCTCTGGTTTCAAAGGGAGGCTAATAGAAGTTACTGACCACAGTGTTAAGAGACACATCTAAATATAGCTTATTTACTGGGCAAAACATTAAGATTTGGTCTCTGATAAATCTGACAAATAACTTAAGAATTATCAAGTCATAAAATTATCACGTAGAAATGAACAGAATCCAAATAGGTTATTGTAGCTGAGTTCTGCAGAACAAAGCTGTAGCTGCCCCCAACTTCCAAATACTATTTCATGTCTGAATGAAAATATCTTCCATTACCTCAGCTGTTTTTTTAAATAGAGCAAGACACCAAACATTATGTGCAGAAGACTTCTGCATTGCTAGTTGTCTTCCTTCCTGAACCACAATGTCAAAGAACAGTTTCATTACTGCCTGCTTACTGCGCTAACTGACTTACCGTGTTGGCCTGGATGCTTATATAGCTTGGGGTGAAGGTAAGGACTTAGGGGAAGGGAACAGATTTCAACATTGTGCTCTTTAGGTTTATGTCCCACAGGGCAGAGGGTTATGTAATGAAATGGCTGCCACTCTCTTCACCATGGATGAGAGTCAGGGGACAAGTGAGTATCACACTAACTGCAGCATTCCTACTAAGGGATCTGTTAAGGTCATTCAGACTGGGGCGATGTCTGAACCCAAGGCTTGTGAGTGGCTCATTGCTTAATTCAGGAAAATCTGGCACAAATTTCTCATGCTGAAATGCCAGAGCAATGATTATCTATTTTAGGTATTTTTGTTCTGAGTGGTAGATATGTAGTCTGTACTAGAGTTGCTTTTCTAATGTGTTACAGCCTGTAAGTATGTGTGGATGGATCTGTAATCATTAGAGCTGTTTTAGAAGTGTAGTGTTCACTCTGTGAACTGGAGCAGTTGCAACCACAGAAAAACCACATGAGACCAGAAGTAGTGACGCAAGACAAACGCCGGAGTAAAGCCTGGGAAACTGTGTCACTGAAAGTGCAGCAGTGCATCTTACATCCTCCATGAGTCTGTTAGTACCATGTAATGAAACACTTGGATGCCTATTTTCAATAGTCTCAGCAAGTTACAGAGTTTTTTGTTATAAGACAGCAATTCCTTCATTTAAACAGGTCACATCGACAACTAGTACTTTCACTGTACATTATAAAGTACATTATTCTTTATATTATGTACAGGCTAGATTCAGAAATCACTGTGAATCCAATGTGAAACATGCGAGGTTAGATCTAGGAAAACTGGAACATCTGTATGTAAGTGAGCAATGATTATTTGTTTGTCCAAATAAATCCTCTATCTTGCCGACAGAATTATGCAATACTGGACTTTTTATTAAAAGCAGCAGGATGTGAAGGGTAAATGTTAAGATGATGATGAAGTTTTTAGTAAAGTGAAAAGCTTTGATTAAATGACTAGCTGCTTCATAAACACCTTTACAGTTTGTGTATACTTACTACAATGAAACACAGAGTTTACTGACATGAGCTAATGGGTAGAATCCAAGAAAGACTCTGTGACAGTTCCCAGAGCAGAGCTATGAGGTGTTTTCTTTGGAAGGCACAAATATCTATGAGTAAACACTGATACTGGCAGAATCTGGAAATACCACAAAAACTAGAAAACAGTGTGTTATCATTTTTGTCATGCATCTGCCAGTCGCAGGGAGTTTTGGGTGTTTCACAGTTTGGAGGGCACACTTCTTCAAATCCACTTCTTCCCTATAACCTTCCTTGTTTTAGTTTTGTGTTTGAAATTTTGTTGGACAATAAAGTACAAGTTCACAAAGCCTAATGTGTAAGTAAGAAATTTTGCTACCTGAAGGCAGTCACCAGTATTAGCTTCCTCTCCAGTGAGTCTCTTGCCGCACATCTCCTGGATAATCCTCCTGGAACTGAATAATACTGAGAACCATCACAACAGTGAGCTGGCTAGCATGCTGGTAGGGAAAAGCAGCAATATGCTGAATAGCTAGCCCCCGGGGATAATGCTTGCCAGTTAGCAGTGATTGTGAATAATTTCAAGATTTTGAATTAAATGCTTACATGTAATACCTTTAGGACATGTGGAGTTTGATGTTGACACTACATATCATGCAAATAGAATAAGTTAGCATTAAAAATGTATGATACAGCCACACCACGAAGATGGTTAGAAAACATGCTATGAGTCAAGAGGGTAAAGGTTTAGGTCAAAAGGTTAAACTTTGATTAATTGGTTTTGTGAAAGTTAACAGCTTCCATTTAGTTGTTCTCAGCAATATATTCATAACATTTCTAGTGCTGGCTGCCATGTCTGCAATGCACAGGCACTCTCTGAGAACTAAACAGTTGAATTCAGATATCAACCAAAAGTTAAATGAGAGAAATAGTTAAGGGTTGGCTAAGCAGTGTCATGAAGCATGGTACTGTTTTGTCAAGATGAACTAATGCCTAATATGTAACCAGTAAATAATGAATCATTGATTGAGTGATTGAAATGATTGATAGGAAAGATCCCATTTATGTTTGAGGCAAAGTGAGCAATAAGTGCAGACTCAAGGGTTACAATGACTGAAACCTTGAATGTTTGTGGCTTGCTGTGATACTCTAGGTATGACACACTGACTAAGCAGGGTCAAATAAGGTTAATGCTACAATCCACAAAATTCACAATTTTTTTTAAAAAAATTTAAAAAATGGAAATTGAATCTGTTGCACTGTTTTGTTTTGGGGTTTGTTTGTTTTTGCATGTCATTCTAGTTTTGTACTTTTGTCATTTTAGTACTGTAAACTGTAAGGGTAGTTTTTGTGTCATTGCACAATCTAATAGCTGTATTTCTTAAGTGTAAGCATTAGGAAAATCAAGTGACCAACAAAAGAACCGTGTGTGTGAGGTTTGGTATGAGAGTGTTGTCGTATGCATATCAGCGTGTGAGGGCATGGGTGTGTGTTTGAGAGGCTCAGCGAGTGGGAGAGTCAGGCTCTGCTGGGACTCACAGCTGTTTCATGGTGCTGTTCCAGGAAGCACGGCTGGACTTGTTGGTGTTTACTGGCAGCCAGTTTGTGTGTGTCTGTGTGTGTGTATCTTTGCATCATTTTTTTTCAGACTGGGTGTTGGTCCACTCTTGTTTGGCCACTCATCCTCTCTTTCCCAGCTGCCCTCACACGACTCATCTTCTTTTGAATTTCATTACATTAAACAGCGGCTCAGAGCCATGTTTGTCCAATAGCAACTATCCCAGCAGAATGATGCATTTACTCTGTTGCAGATATTGTCATTGTAGTTTCAGAGTCACATTCTCAATCAAAACCTTATAAATAATTTAAGTTTATAAACTTAATAGTTTCAGAATGAATTTTCAGTGCTTTGATCAAGTATCCATTAACACTGAGGGGTATGAACAAAAGTTTGTATCACAGCATTTTTTAAGATTCTGCCCTGTTTATCAGTCTTATGATTACTGCTACATGAGTGCATTTTCATATCTTTATAGTGGCTTATACTACTATCAGGGCAACTGAAATAATATGGACAGAGAAATGCTATGTAGTTAGCCTGTTTAGAAGTACCTAGTCATTAGGGAAACATAATGAGCCTCAAGTAACATGTTATCTTCTCATCACCTCAGTGGCCAAACTGCTCGGCGCCATTCTGATCTGAAACTAAGAGATGATATGATAAAAATCGGACAACAGCTCATAGCAAAATATGTCTTACCTACATGAATTACCGCATCTCCTGTCTCTCTTTTTAAGCCTCCACATTTTTTCTTTGTTTTTGACTGTTCTGTAGTGAAGATGCCTCAGTGTACCTGTTTTACAGACTGTTATGTTCTCTTTCTAAAAAATATTTAACAATGCTATTTATAGGGATGGGAACTGAGAACCGGTTTTTGTAGCAAACCGGTTCAATTCCTTGGAGTTGTTAGTCTGCCAGTCTATTGATCTTGGTTATCAGTCCCACTTTGTTTTGGTGTGTGGGGACTGTGGCTTAGAAGTTTATATTGTTAACTGGTAATTATGAGACAGTTGGGTTCAGATCATTTCTGTGGAGAAATGTGAAAATAATGTAATATAGTGAATTACTTTCTCCTGAGAGTAATTAAGTGATGTGATGCATTAATTTATGAAATATGTTCTATGTAATATGTGTGATACATTATGGCTTTTTGAGAAATGACCCCAGCACTGATCACAACAAAGAGGGGAAATAGCTCCAACATGCACAAAGTTTTGACCACACAGTATGTAATTATTCTGCGTGAATTTAAAGTCTATGATATGCTGCTCAGAGATGGTGGAGACTCTCAAAGCAGAGCAAATGAGAATTGATAAGGAATCAAGTGATAAGTCATATTGGTAATGGAAACCGAATATCATGTGTTGCAGGCAGGATGTAGGACTGAAATGCAGGACTTGGAGACTGAATGATAAACTAAAGGCGGCAGCTTTATTGCTGGAAAAAAAAATCTTAACATGAAATACAGGAAAGCAAAACTAGAAACGCAAACATGAAACTCAAACTAAAAACTGGGAAACTTGAACATTACCACAAACTTAAAATACCACAAACACAGCACAGTGAGGGTGTGAACAAATGTCAACAACATGGGCAAGGAAAACAGAGGGCTTAGATACACACTCTAGTAATCAGGGAACAGGAGACAGGAGGGAAACACAGCTGGGAGAAATCAGACTTAAGAGACACGGACTTTCAAAGTAACACAGGAAACATGCCAGGCAGAGACCTGACACTGAACTTAACCTACACTAAACACAAGGATAATAATAATAATCAGAACAGCACAACTAAGGAATCAGAACCTAAACCATAATACAGAATAATACAAAAACAGAAGAAATAGAAAATGCTGGGTCAAAATGACCCAGAATCGTTACACAGAATCACTAAATTCTTATCAATTCCCATCCCTAGCTATTTAGTAGAGTAATTTAGTGAGTAAAATTATAGTGTTAAAACTTCTAAAACAGTTATAGGAAGATAGGAATATTAAGATGTGTCTTTAGCTTTTTTTTGTATCAGGTACACATTTAACTAAATGGGCAAAGAGGTACCACTGTACTCCATCGTATTTCACAATTATGCAAAATGAGCCACATAAAAAAGTTGTTTTGCTATCCTCTGAGTGCTCAAAGTATTTGCCCTCTTTCTGATTTCTTATTTTTTGCATATTTGCCAAACTTATACGTTTCAGATCAGCAAACAAATTTTAACCAGAGTAAATGCAAAATGCAGTTTTTAAATGATTATTTCAATTATTAGGGGGGAAAAGCTATGCAAGTGTATTTGGCTTCATGTGCACAAAATAACACAATCAGTTTCACCAGTATTAAAATATGTCCAGTGATCTGAAACATGCAAGTATGACAAATATGCAAAAACTAAGAAATCAGGAAGTGGGCCAAGACTTTTTCACACCACTGTAGGCGAGTATAGATGAATCTGATTAGATTTAGTATCTGAGATGCCGGATGTCAAAGGACTTTACATTTTTCCATGCAATTAAATCGCATATTAAAAAGTATCACATGCATGTGTTTTGTTTTGTTTTTACAATTTCCACTATATATTGATTAAAGAGTAAAAAAAGGCTCATTTATATCAGTTTCCTTTTTGTTTCTTTGTTTTTTTTTTTATTTGGTTTAAAGTAGCCTCGCTATGACATCTATTAGGAAAAACAGTCTTTATTAAAATTTAAAGTTCTGTGTGCTTTGAGTGCACAGATAGCTGTGATACTGGTCTACTCCCTGCTGTATATGCCGCAGGTGATATATTGAAGACATAAAATCAAAAAACTTGTAACTACAAACTTGTTCTCTTTCCAAGCCTAATTCTACCTACACTATTTCACAGTGACAGAGACTGAGTAAATATTCCACTAAATATATGTCTACACGAAAAGAGCTGTGTATCTATCATGACATTGTAAGTCCCCTCAGTTACGCCTCAGCCCCTTCATGGATCTTGTCACACTCTGAAAGGCCAGAAGAACAGACTAAACATGGTGACATGGTGAGACTGGCCTTTCTCCTCACTAAGCTCAGAGGTGTCTGGGCCAGGTGCAGATGGACTGTGTGTCTGTGCTCTCCTCCAGGTGATGTGGAGGGGAATGTGATAGCTAACAGGACATGATGTCAGTTGGAAATCAGAGTTTCAGTGTGACGGAGGGGTTTACCGTTATGTTGGTTCTCATGGAATGTTGAATGTTTCTCTTCACTTACTGTCCTTATTTTCACTGGGTTTCATGTTAAAAAAGGAATTTCCCCTGAAAACCCTCTGCGTAACACAGCAACCACAAGACTTGAGTGCGTGTGTTTAAGCGCGTGCCTGTGTGTGTGTGTAACTGTTAGCAGTCTTTTATAGGTGGGAATGTTTTCGCATTTCTTTTCTTTAGAGGACCAAATTTCTTTTGGTCGGAAAAATGAGGAACCTCTTTCACAATGAGGAAATTCTTGTGTTCATCGTGTAGTAAGCTCAGACCCAACTGGAAAGGTTTATTGGAAAGGAAAGAAAGGATTCTAATTGACCTAAATGAAGAACATAAAGGATAGGTTTTATCATCCATGATCATTTTATATAACTTGGGCACAAATGATTGCTTCGGGCACAAAGCATCATTTGATTACTTAACCTTCAACATAACCACGAGATTTTGGATGAAAACGTAAAGAAAAAACATTAAAATTTCCTTTTGTAAACATATGTCATCATCGATGTCAGCTGATGCTGTCACTGTTTCTCATATTGCTTTCTTATTCATTACTGTGGTGAGTAGGAACCACAATAGTTCCATATACACTGAAGGCTGAAGCTGTCAATGTCAGGTTGATAATTACGAACAATTATACGCCGCAGGTGTTACACTGTAGCATATTTTTAATTAAATTTGAAATATTATCACTCTCATGTTTGTCTCTTCAGACACAGGTCGTCCAATGTAACAATTATTACATGAGTGCATTTAAGATAATCCGTGTGAATATTTTGGGCATTAAAAATAATTTTTGGAGTCACCCGTTCACACTGACTGAAATTTTGCTGGACAACTTTACGGCACTTATTTTTTCGAACCAAGCTTAAGTTCTACCATTTTTTGGATCCAAATGAACAGATCTGACCAATCAGACCATTGCATTTGGCAAAAACTGCACTTATAGCTCCAAAGGCACACTGGTACTGAATATACAATGATATGGAAAAATGGTAAAATAATACCTGTTGTACCTTGGACACACAGCTATATGGAAGCCCATTTCCCCCACTAAAAACAAAAAACAAAGCGTCCTTTCTCATAATTTTTAGTTATTTTCTCAAAATTTCGAGAAAAGTAACTCAAAATTTTGAGAACCGTAACTAGAAATTTCGAGTTAGTGCTGCCAATCAGTTATCTACGTGAATGATATCATTTCCTTGTTACTCGCAAGCTGAAGCCCTCAGCTACAGCTAAGCTAACAGTATTACAGCCAGTCATGAATGCACAAATTGCTGAGTATTTTCAGTGTGACTTCACAAATGATGAAATCCTTGTGTTATTAGCTGAATCACATGGCGTTACTATCAGCAAACGTACTCCCGAAAGCTCCAATTTGTTGCAATCCGGTTGTGAGTGCGCATTCCTCTGCACCACGTCCTTCCGGGTGACAAGAAAATGACATTATTCGTGTAGATTACTGATTGGCAGAGCTAACTCGAAATTTCGAGTTATGGATACTTTTTTTTTTTTTTGTGGTGGAAACGGGCTTCTATACAGTTAAACGCTGCTCCAGGTCTGAAGTTATTTCTCTACCTCCTCAGATGTTGTCCCAACTCTGCCAACGTCTCCATTCTCCTTGCTGCTGCCTTCTCTTTACAACTGGATGAACCCAGAATCAACAGCAACATCTTCTTTCATCTTGCTATTTACAAAGCTGAAAGAAGAAACTGCAGATCTCACCTTTTTATGTAGTTAACGTACTTTCAACTCTAAAACAGCAGCAGTTTTTGGATTAATGAAACGGAACAACGGAACAGATCTTGATCATCCTGCTACATAGTGTGAACGCTCCCGTAACAGGAGCCCTGAAAGTAAAATCAGTTTCTGATTTGACTGCACTGTGGACTGTACACACTAAAAATCAGAAACAGGCATACGGCACAACATGAATGTCAAAGCAAAGTCATGTTTATGTGACAGAGCAATAAAAAAAAAACATTTTCAAATAATGCAAATAATCATGATCTAAATATTTATCAAAATATTCATGTTAATCATTTCGGCCAGAATCAAGCAGCCCTACCCAAGAGACGTTTTTCTGGCCAAGTCACGTCTAATCACCACAGGAATCTCTTAGGAATCTCAAGACTCACAGAATTCCTGTAAAATGTATTACACAGAAAGAAAAACAGATACTGAAAGAGATACCTACACCTATAGAAAGGTTGCTGTAGAGACTATTGAAAATTAACCAAATATTAAATAGAAATAGAAACAACTTTATGGTGAAAACCTCAGAAGAGCTGACAGGATTTAAATGTCCACCCGATAACTTTCTGTGTTTGTCACTGCAACGGAGCCTTTTGCATAACATATATCCATTTGATATATTGTTCACATTAAATTGTTGATAGGTCCTGCTGTTCTGTTTAAAATACAATTGTGTGTGTTTATGTATGTGTACATATGAGGGGGTGGGTAAGGGGGTCTATGAGATAGAGATTACATCAAGATAAGAGCAGTCAAAATGGCCTCGGGACTACTGCATGGACATCAGCGAGAGGAGCAAGAGGAAATGGGTCCAGAGGCCAGCTTCAGCTGTGTATATATTTTGCAGGGATCTGAAAGTGGCCGTGTACCCATCCTCCCCTGCCTCCCACCACCCGCTCCTTCATTCCCTCCCTCCCTCCTCCGCTTTGTTGGCCAGCGCCACTCCATGCGTCTCAGGGCAGATTTCTCCCACAGTTGGGAGTGCTGGGTTGTGTGGCGGCCTGTTTATACTGGAGCGTGGACTTCCTAGTGGCAGCCTGCACCTATCTAAACATCCCCCCGGCCACTGCTCCGTGTTCCCGGCCTCGCACAGCCTCCGCCCCACCTCCTCCTCCACCACCCGCTCATCCCCACCCGGCTCACTCTGCTCTCTCTCACACCCTCTTTCCTCCTTCTTTATCACTCCTTCACTGTGGGTCCTCTCATTATCCCATCTTGCTGTACCTCTTTAGATTTTTCTCTCTAATCACGTCTTTCCCTTTCTCATGTTCTTTTAGCTTACGTCTGTCTTCTTCTGACCGGATTTCTTCTTCTTCTTGTTCCTTATTTTTTTCTTTTTTTAATGGTTTGGTTTGGTCTTATAGTTCATGCTGTTAAAGAGCTGTAGAGGAGAAAAAAGTATGCGAAACTGGATCGAGAAAGAATTCTCGAAAGTACGCTTACTTCAAAATTAGAAGACTATTATTTTAAAACTTTAAAAATGTATTTACTTGTTGTATATGTTGCTAACTATCCATGATTCATGCTTTTTTTCAACAGTTTTTATTTTTATTTATCTCTTGATATGTCTTTTTTTTATCTTGATTGCACAAAACTGATTAGGCATCCTCAGAGTGGTGACATGCACATGATGCATCTTACATTAATATGTTAGAGAAAGATAAGATCCGTCACTTTGATAAAAAGCCTTAGAAACAAACTACAGCTGAGACTAAATGTCGATACATTTTGATTTCCATAATAAGCCAAAATTGAATATACTGAAACATGGTTACAGTGCCATGTGGAAGTAATCCCTGAAGTTACACCCACAGTTGTTCAGTCTCTTTGTTTAGCATAGTTTCAGAAATCACCTGTTATAATAACATTTCTATTAAAGCATAGCAAGAGGACATTCTGGACATGCATGTACCTGTGTGAACAGGAAGCAAAGCAGTGATGGAGCTCTTAAACACCGGAATGCTAGGTATTAAAGGTTAAACATTTTAAAGTCTCTCCTTTACAAAACAAGACCCTTTTCGGGGCTCTTGAAATCTGTTTGATTTAACTACCCTTGACCTGCACTCACTTATGTATACATACACATGTACAATTCCTTTTTCAACTGCTCCCTTTAGAGGTCGTGTCATGGTCCTGGGCCATGTGGGCCCAGTATTCTTAGTTCCTTGTATTTTTGTATTTCGTTCCTTATTTAGGCCATGTTTTCTGAGTTGCCCTGTTGTGTTGTTCCCTAAGTGTTTTCCCTTCATGGCTTTTACCCCCTGTGTGCCCCTCTGTGTATCTGTGAGCCCTCGTCTCTCCTTATGTTTTATTCCATGTTTCCCCTGCCCATTATGTCTAAGTTCTCCCCGTGCTCTCTCTCCCCCCTGTGTGCCCTCTATGTATTTATGAGCCCTCGTCTCCCTTTGTGGTTGTTTCATGTTTCCCCAGCCCGTTATGTCTGTGTTTTCCCCGTGCTCTCTCTCCTCCTGTCTGAACCTCTGTGCCTGTACATGTCATGTTCAGTTCACCCCGCCCTGTCTCGTTATGATTATCAGTGTCACCTGTGTTCCCCATGTGTGCCCACTTTCCTCGTTTACCCTCTGTGTATTTCTGTCTGAGTCTCCCTCTGTTCGGCGTCGCGTTCTCCCTCATGTTGTGTGTAATTCTCCCCGTGGTTCGGTTCCTTGTACAGCTCATGCTTTAGTTTTCCCAGTTTTAGGTTATTTTGTATTACTTCTCGTGGCCAGCAATAAAGCTGTGTTTTTTGAGTTTATCCCCGTGTCTGTGAGTCTGCATCTTGGGTCCTTCTCCTGCCTGCCACACAGCAAACCATGACAGGTCGCCACAGAGATGGAAACTTGGGCCTTCACCTCACCCTGTCCCTTACATCTTCTTCTGTCACACCAACTCTCTGCATGTTCTCCTTCATTACATCTATTAATCTACTCTGTGGTCTTCCTCTTTTTTTCCTGCCTGGCAGCCCCGTTTTCAACATTTGACTTTCACGCCAAACCGTTCAACCTACTATAACCATTTCTAATCCTGTTCCTCCTCATGATTCCTAGTGAAAATCTCAACAACTTCAACTCTGTGACCTCAGATTCCGCCTTCCTTCTTTTTGTTAGTGTCATTGCCACCAGGTATATATACACACAATGATAAGTGACCAAAAAGATGAAAATCACAGAATGGGCTCCTGTCAGTGCTTGTAGGTCAGGTGCGCAGTGGTCTGTATAATTAGGCATCCTGAATAATTGATGTAATGTAGCTTGTTTAATTATATTGATAAGATAAAAAAATTATATTGAGCCATCCTTTGGACCGATGACAGTTGGCTGACTGCAACACTGTTGACCACTGGACAATTGCCCGGTATGCCAGATTGCCAGTCCAGCCTTGTCTGGAGCCAATCCCAGCTGCTTGGACTAGAGCAGGGGTGTCAAACTCAAATACACAGTTGGCCAAAATTCAAAACTGGAACAAAGTCGTGGGCTAACATTAATATTTATTGAAATATATTTATTCCTCCAGATATAAGAATGAATCTTTTCTTATGGACTCAAACACGTTTTGCTGAAAAACTGAATATGGAACAAGCAAAGCTTAATACTAAACAATATATATATTAGCTGTATAATACCAGCAGGCCAGCTCTAATAGTAATTTGGTATGGCTTCACGGGCCAAATGTAATTAGGCTGGGGGCCCGTGAGTTTGACACCTATGGACTAGAGGATGGGTACACCCTGGAAAGGTCTGTTGCAGAGTGAAGGTAGTTGAGTCATACTCTGACGGTTCACCTGAGCACAGTGGTCTCAATAATCAAGAAATTTGAAGACATTGTGACCTTTTTAGAACTGACTTTGCAGCTAAACTGCATAAGTGATCAAGCAGTGATAAAATAAGTAACAAAGAACCTAGTGGTAACTCTAATACAGTTTCAAGAATCTTCTGCAGAGATGGTACCGTTCATCACCCAGTTAATGCAGTTTATGGTAAAACATGGTGGTCATTGCACTGTGGCATATGAAAAAACAACCAATGCAGTCAAATACAGAAATCCTTGAAAGAACAAAATCATCCAATACTAGCACCAGTTTCAGTCACAAAACATATAGAGAGATCAGTGGTGATGTGACGGTACAAACTTTTGACTGCCCGTAACCCACTCAAATCAAAGCCCATGTAACATCTGTGAACAAACCTTAGGATGGCCATTTATGGGCCCTTCAGATCCATTTTGAGTTTGAAATGTTCTACAAGGAAGAATAGGTGACCTATAAATCTAAGTTTGCATACAAAGACTCACCCAAGAATACTGTAATCTCTGCAAAAGCTAAAATTTTATTAATGTAAAATCCAAATAACAAGCAAGAAGGTGTGCAAAATATGAAGGGGACTCAATAGTTTTGTAGTCCACTGATTAAATGAAACAGTGTGTTCAAAACTGAAAAGTCAGGTTAACACAGACATCACACAGATCCAGGTCTGCCATTTGTTTTGTTTTGTCTTTTTGTTTTTGGCCAAAACATGTTGATATTCAAAGACGACACTGTTGCCAACACCAGTGCAAAGCAAAAAAAAACAACCCTCCTCTCACACAGAGAGGGGAGGGAGCTGTGCAAATGTATAAAAAATTAAACTAAAAAGAATAGCAGTCCTTTGGAAATTCTGCCGTGTAAAGTTGTTGTGGGTTTTTTAGCCCATGTTGGTGGGCCTGTACAGATCAATGTGCATCAGTGTGGATCATCCAGTTACTGGCAACTGCAATAGAACAAAAGTTCGAATGTACTCATTGAGCTAGGGTTGCACAAAATTCATGCATGTCAAGAAAACACACACAGCTCTGATAAAAGTGTGTCCTCTTTTACAGCTTGTAATTTTTGTGCATTGATTACAACAGTTTTTACAGAATCACTTACCCTTTCACATGCAGACACATCCACGCATGTCAGACATATAGCACACCTCCCTTTGTTTGTTTATTTGTATGATTTTCAGCTCCTGTCCAAAAGAGCACCAGCAGGATATCTGGTGCAACACAATAGCAGGGTCTGTTCCCCGGGGAGCGCTCTGTGCTCTGTGCTGTAAGGCCACTGGTACATCAAGTTTAGCATTGTCGCTTTTGTCCAGGGAACAGCACACTCTTTGCAACACAAGCCTTCAGGCAAGTTGAGAATGCTACATCATAACGTGTTTAGGTCTGTAGAAAACTGGTTTCTTTCCCACCTTCTGCACTGGCCAGCCCTTATCTCAGTCATGGTTTTACACTGCTGAAGAATGAGCTCTCTCATGGGATCCCTTCAGCTCAGTTTGGGCTGCTTGGTTGATGTGAGCGGTGGTGATTGAATGATTTGTTCTGGTGTAGTCACTCCGAGATGAAGTATGTTGGACAAGCAATGCTGTGAAGTCTCGCGGGAAATGCATGAATGTTCATGCTCACCCTGGGTGAAGAATGTGTGTTTAAAGTGTGGGTGAAGTTGGGAGTGTGAAGTATGAAGGTCCAGTGAGAGTATGGCCAGAGAAAGCTCCAGTGAAAGCGTGCCCTTGCTGACAGATGAATTGCTCTAATTAGAAATACATAACATCCTGCCACATGGCCGCCTTATCCCCAGCACACTTCCTGCTCTGGACCAAGCTGACGACAGCCAGCTCCACTCCTTCCGTCACTCCAAGCGAGGGAACAAATCAACGAACGACTGTGGGTGTCTCTTGCAGCACATACCCCAAGCACCAGTCTTATCTGTCAGTCCCCCCCTCTCTTTTTTTGGACCTTAAGTCAGCACATGTATCTCTGTGTGTGTGTGCGTGTGTGTGTATTTGTCTGTTGCATGCATGCGCCTTCCCAGCCTTTTGTGTCTGGGGTCTTGCTCAGCTGGCTGGCTCCCTGTCTCTATCACTTCCTCTGTTTTTGCCACTCTCAATCACAGCACCGCTCTATCCCTCTGCCCTCTCCCCATTCCTTCCTCCCTCTTCATTCTCCTTCTCCCAGGTGTCTGGATGAGGGGTATGAGTTGAAGGAGTCCAGAAACCGGCACAGGGAATACAGATGATAATAAAGGTTGCAAACCTGGCTCATCTGTATGGGTGTTCTTGCTTTGGCAGGAGCACTTGGTGCCATCTCAGTGGGTACACAGCAGGCCAGGAGACAATCTGCTGTGCACATTAAGCAAGATATAACAGAGATCATTGACTCATCATAAACATTAAACAAAGATTAATGGTTCTGCCAAATCAAAGGAGCTTGCAAAGAAAAGCGTCTGGACTTCTTTAAGTTGCTTGAAGACGTTTCACCTCTCATCCGAGAAGCTTCTTCAGTTCTAAGGTCAAATGGTGGAGAGTCCCAGACATAAACCTAGTGGGAGTTTCCCCCCACAGAGGGACAAAAGGACCCCCTGATGATCCTCTAATCGCCTGAGCCAAGGTGTGAAACTGGGTGTGGGTCCCAATCAGCCAGAGTTTCGGGTGTGTTCATTGTGAAACCTGGCCCCACCTTATCATGCGAATTCCTGAGGTCAGATGGCCCAGGATGTGAGTGGGCGTTAAGGCGTCTGGGAAGGGATCTCAAAACTGGATTATAGATGGCAGAGAGTTGGTGTCGTAAACCACCGCCTCTGTTCAAAGATGGTCGCTCACAGTGGACATAGATGGCTTCTTTCACTCCTCTTTCAAACCATCTGTCCTCTCTGTCCAAAATGTGAACATTGGCATCCTCGAAAGAGTGTCCTTTATCCTTCAGATGCAGATGGACTGCTGAGTCTTGTCCTGTGGAGGTGGCTCTTCTGTGTTGTGCCATGCGCTTGTGAAGTGGCTGTTTGGTCTTTCCAATGTAGAGGTCTGGGCATTCCTCGCTGCACTGTACAGCATACACCACGTTGTTAAGTTTGTGTTTTGGCGTTTTGTCTTTCGGGTGAACCAGTTTCTGTCTGAGTGTGTTGCTGGGTCTGAAATACACTGGGATGTCATGCTTGGAGAAAACTCTCCTGAGTTTTTCTGATACACCGGCTACATAGGGGATGACAATGTTGTTGCGTCTGTCCTTCTTATCCTCCCTCGCTGGTGTCTGGTCTTCTTTTCTGTGCCTCTTTGCTGACTTTAAGAACGCCCATTTAGGATAGCCGCACGTTTTGAGTGCTTCCTTTACATGTGTGTGTTCTGCCAAATCCTTCTAAAGTAAGTCGAGACAAATGGTGTTCATGACATGATGCAAGTAGGTAAGCTCATACAGGCTCATTGGCAGCTGTAACCTGCCAAATCAAGTTTGCACATGCCTGTAACCTTAAGATTCATACATTATTCCTCCACCTCAATTCTATATTTTATTGATAGTGTAGTGAAAACCATGGTGGAGGTGTAACAGTTAAAGCTGATATTTTGCATCTAAAAGACACTCACTTGGAGACGGCATGTGTAGCCATGTTTGAACACATTTGAATGCAAATTTAGTATATGAAACATAATTTATTGGCTTTCAATCTACATTCAGAGAAGCAACAGATATAAAAGAGTTAAATAAGCATAAGTAATTCTGTTACTGTTAGACTTCTGCCTATTTGCCTCCCTTTCAAAACTTTAGTCAAACAACGTTTTATCTCCAAAACATCTTCTGCAAAAAAAAAAACAGGAAAAGAAAATAACAAACTACACATAAGCATGTGTAAGGAAATGCAAACTAAATACGTTTTCCAAATAAGTCATACTTGTTCAATGGTGTTTAGAGCTCAGTGCTCAGCTGGCTCTGGAGTAAGGTTTACATTGTTTATTAGGCTCATCAAACTGTTCAGCAAATTCTTGTGTCCTGTAAATATAGACTCAGTCATCTTAGAGGAAGAAAAGGCTAGTTTAAAAGTTTCCAAAGGATGGAAGTAATCACTGAGAATGGTATTGTATTTGTTGGCATTTGCTGTGCCCTCTGAGGGAAAGATTAGACCAAAACCAGAGAAGGAAAATGCACCCCACCTGTTTCCAATATACCTTTTATCCTTCATTTCAGGCTGGCACTTTGGATATTCCACAGTATAGCTGGCTTAGAATCTTTAAAAGTGTCATTATATATTATTTTGTTTTGACTGAACTGATCCAATTTCAAAATACACACAAACGCACACACACTGATGTAAAATACAGTGCCAGACATGCACATTTGCTAAGATGTTCAAGGCTCTGTGGTCAAACACTCACACAATGTTGTGGTGTACAATTCGCTATGGTCTAAGCAGGCTGGACCACTACTATGGTTTTTAATCCTTTTGTATTTTTAGTGACCCTACTTTCACACTGGCAAACACACAACAGTTCATGCATCTAAACACACACAAACACAACTTCAGTGCCTGTGGCCAAACACACGCACACACACACCAGCAGACGTGTACTTCTGGCTTCATGTTTAAAGTATGCATCTTTTTCTGTATGTGTGTGTGTGTGTTTGTGTGTGTCAAGGAAAGTAAGAGGAGGGGGGAAACAGGCAACAGAGAAGGGAGAATTGGGACAAGAGAGAATCGGAGAAAGAGGGAGAGAGAGTTGAGCCACAGAACAACGCTGCTGCGAGCAGCTGTGGCACTCCCAGATTTCCCCCTGATTGCTTTCAGCTGGTACTTGAACCCTGGGCCTTTTGGGTTTTGGAGGCCAGCCCAGACCCCACAATCCCCCCAGCGCCCCATCCAGCTGCCTGACCCCTCCCTGACCCCGCATCGAGGATAGGAAAATACGAACCGTGCCAAGCCAGAGAGACTCTTTTATTTTGCCTGCTGGCATGCTGCCGGTGACCAGGGCTTACATAATGGGAAACATAGCAGGACCCAGGAGAAACAGCCCCTGCCCCCATTTTTCTTTTTCCTTACCAATCGATCCTCCCCTTTCTCCCCCATCTTCCTTCTCCTCTTCTTCATTTCTTTTCCCACTCTAGTCCCCTCTCACCCCCACTTTCTCCATCCTCTTCCTTCCCCTGTGCACTCTGCCTCCCCTCCTGTTTGTGATATATCTTTTTGGGCCCACTCGCCTGGGCACATTTATTACAGACAGCCTCGACACAATCCTGAAGCCGAGCCACCAGCAACACAACAGCACCGCGCGCACACACTGACACGCCGAAAAGCACAAGTGCACACACGTGTGGGCGTGTGTTTGCATACTCTGAAGCATTTACAGCTTGTGCTTGCTTATGTAGAAAACTTTAATGGAAGACTTTGCATGTGGCGATAAAAGGTTACTTCTGCACGACTATACCACTGATATGTTTTGCATATAAAAGGGGTTTTTCCGGCATTATGTGACGTCTTTCTTTTTTCTTGCACTTAAAAGCAAAATCTCATGAACTATGTTTAAATGGCAATAAAGCCTCGAAAATTACATTATGAGTGAGTAGTTTTATTCTATTTTGGAAATTAACAAAATGTTCTCAAGGTTTTATTGCTAAAGGACAGGGAAACACATATCACATGTAGGAAGTCATAACTGAATGTTTACTATTCCTTGACTTTACACTTACATAGGTACAATTCCTATAGCCATGCTTAAATCATAGAAAAGTAAATAAGTAAATAAGAGCATTTTGTATATTCCTGCTTGTTTGGAGGTTTTGTTTTTTTGTCTGTAAAAACCTTGTCAAACATCTGAACTGCCAACCTTTCCACTCATGTTAGCCTTTGAGTTTGATAGACTCCACTGGGAGCCAATTTAGAGGTGATCATAAGCCAATTAGTTGACTTCACCAAACCACAGTGCTCCAGTTTAGTGAGGTCTAGAATAACTCGCCACAGCTGAAGCAGACACCACAAAAATAGGTGGTCTGTGTCTGCGTTATAAAATCCCCAAAACAAGAGTATAGGGACTATTAGTTCTATTTCAGTTCTGATCACGGTTGATTGAGAACCATTACAGCACAGATGGTTGAAACTATGTAATGGCAAGTGTATTTGAAGGAGGAGAGCACTTTTACTAAAAGGATACATTTAAGATTTATTACTACAGGTATATTATTATCATTATGCAATGTTTTTCTAATTTCTTGTTGCCATTTTGTTTCACTGTGGTGTTCATGTTCAACTTATTTCTTGTTCTTGTTAAAAAGTCTTCATCTCAACAATATATAGTCAGCTATATATTTTTCCCACCAAGTCGACATATAGGTTGCAACATGTTTTCAACAACTGTAAAGTACTATACAAGGGAATGAATGGATCTGTTATCTTCCTACGTATACCTAGTTGACAAGTTACACTTTTACAACTTACATGTACTTGAAATGAATGTTGGTGCTGTTGGTCTTTCAAGAATTTCTTTTGACTGGTCTTTTCATGACGTTTATTGATACAGAACACATACTTTTATAAAATAAAAACAAGTCAAGAATAAACTCGAGATCAAAATGATGCATGCAGGGTCCAAAATGTAGATACGCCCACTTCATTATTAAATCATGCCTTCAGAAAGTTCCAAAATGTCTTTTAACTTGTCAGAGCCAATGACTCGTAACTACCTATTAGTGATCATTACTGACTGCATCTGGTAGTTTCTCTGTGCCAACATAAAAATGGTTTGTTTGGCAGCACTCTTTGGATTGACCAATACACTGTACAATGGAAAAATCCAAGTAGCTCAATGCAGATCTTTGAAAGAGATTGTACATTGCACAAGTTATTGAGGAGCTCAAGAGTTTACCAAGGTCTGGAGAGGACCTATACTCTCACCTGCATGGAGGTGGTCCTGACAGTCAGAAGCAAGCAAGAAACAAATACCTAAGGCAAAGGCTTGTCATGAACTGGATGCTGCTAGAACATCAGTGTTGCTGTGTATTTTCAAGCAAGTTTCACATTTCAGTGAACTAAGAAGCTCCCATCCAATAAAGGAGTACCTACTTTAAAATCGACATATTGGATTTTGAATATTTGCAGCCAACCGCAAAGAGAAGAGATAAAGATGGACGAGGCAGAATATCTTGTAATTCTTCAGTGTGGCCCAAAACAATCAGCTGCACACATGAAATATGGATACAACTGGGACCAATATTACCTGGACATTTGTGTCCATGATGAGTAAATTTAAAGTTTCAAGCTTAAATATAGCCAGCTACAGTTGGCTACAGCCAGAATCATAAACAATGGAACAACATCAGAATAACTCAATCAGTTAATGAATCACTTAATGTACAGTATCTGAGATGAAGTTTGCAAATTATCTAGAATCAAACTACCAAGACACACAAGCAGTCAGCTGAGCGTGTTTTAAAAGCTAAATATCTAACCAGATTAGCAGCAAATGTTTATTTGGAGGTCAGGTATCTTGTCTTTGCTTTATTCAGCAAAAATACTGCCATTTAAGTAATAATTATGTTATTTTAAACCAATGTTAATTACAAATAGTAAGTAAAACTTGTATGAGCATATGATTTGTATTTTTACCTACTGGACTTTTAAGTCATGTTGCAAGATCTAAAAGAATATTGTACATTTTTTACACGATTCTATATGAAAGAACATTTTTTTGCATTCACCAGCCAGCTGGAACTTTCTGCATTAAGCTTGCATGTTCGCCATATGCCCTGTTTCATCTGGGTTCTCTGTCTTCCTCCCACAATCCAGTCTAACATGCATGTTAGGGCAGTTGATAATTCTAAATGGCCCATAAGTCTGTCTCTCTGTGTCAGCTTGCTGATAGACTGGTAACCTGACCAGGCTGTACATGACATAGGATGGATTGATAGATGGATGGAGATGAAGAAGAACACAGCCAGGTGAAAAATGAACTGATCCTACTAAAAAGTGTCTATATTGCATATTAATATATATATATATATATACATGTATATGAGACACTTTCATTACAGGAGGCTGTGAATGCTAATATAGTGTGATAATCCATATCCTCCTGCTGCAATAAATACATGTGCACAAAGAAAACAAATGCAAAATCAACTGTATCTGTTCCAAAAACAAACCTATTTTCTTTGTCATTGGCATTATATCCTGCATAGAAAACAACATCAGTAATACCATGAAATGTAATAAAAAAGGATTAATTTTAATAATAAGATTGTATTTTAATTCTCAGTAAATACATGATTATACTAACAAAAAGCCTTTCTTTCCATCACACTCCAGTTCTTCCTTTTGCTCCTTTTCTCCTTCACCTCCTTGTCACCCGCCTCACCCCGTTATTCCCTTTCACATCTTTTTCTCTCCTTATGTCTCTCACTTGTTACAACAATTCTTATTCCTAGGAAGGTCTCAAAAGAGCAGAATAAGATTAAGTCATGGACGGGTGTTGAGGGAAAACTCTGACCTCTTCTCCTCCCTTTTGCTCTGTCTTTCATTTTTCAGTCTCTCTTTCTTGGCTCTTTTCTCCCCTCAGCGCTCTTTTATTCTCGCTCTCCCATGTACCCCCAGCCTTCCAGATTGTAATAATAGTAATAATGATAATAATGGTGATGGGCCTGGTGACGGTGATGTAAAGAAACATAATATAAGAATAACAAACACTCTCTAACCAGTGACCATCATTTGACCTCTGTGGATGTGTACCTACGTATGCACACAGTCTCTCTTGAGCTTCTGAAACAGATACAGATTTGTGTGTCTGTGTCTGTGTGAGAGAAATGTGAAAGGAAGAAGAGATACAGAAAGACAGTGAGAGAGAGTAAGTTTGCTGGCATGCTGTATATATGGTCACTTCCTCTCCAGTTTAAACAGAGCAGGCTGTGCTGGCAACCTCCGCTCCCGACTCCAAATGGTTTGCATCATGTTTAACCCCCCCCCCCCACCATCACCACCCCTCCTTCTCTCCCTCTTTCTTTTTCCCTCTCTTCCTTTCTCTATAAATCATGAAAATCTCAAACTTTATGTGTTCGAAAAAAAATGACACCCCTTTGCTTTCTCCCTGCAGAAGGGCATAAGAAAAAGCTATAAAATAGTTCTAGGATCTCTTTCCACATCAAACACCCCTCTTCTCCTCTTACTTCCCTCCAGCCCCCCGGCCCTCAACCAGCTTTTTGTCGCCCTGTAATAACCTTGGTCATAGTGCTCTTGTATCTGGCTGGGTAGACTTCCCTTCTCAAGAAGCAACATGTTTCCAGTGAAACGCTGCACAAGGCCTCAGGAGGCAGATAATCATCAAAAGTTCTACATTGTACCCTCCTTTTTGTGAAACATCTCATGTGGTGAATGGAATAGACTGTCCAGCTCTGCAACACCAAAAGGCCCGGGAGACCATGGAAGACTATAAAAGATGATGATCACAGAATTCTTTCCTTGGTTAAGAAACACCCTTTCACAGCATCTAGTGAATTTTATTATTTTCACATCTAGTGAAGAACACTCTCGAGGAGAAAGGGGCATTATTGTCAAAGTCTACAATCAAGAGGCAGCATGGTGGCACGGTGGTTAGCACTGTTGCCGCACAGCAAGAAGGTCCTGAGTTCAATTCTACCATCAGGCCGGGGTCTTTCTGTGTGGAGTTTGCATGTTCTCCCCGTGTTTGCGTGGGTTCCCTCCAGGTACTCCGGCTTCCTCCCACCGTCCAAAGACATGCAGCTTGTGGGGATAGGTTAATTGGATAATCCAAATTGCCACTAGGTGTGAATGTGCGAGTGAATGTGAGTGCAAATGGTTGTCTGTCTCTGTGTGTTGGCCCTGCGACAGACTGGCAACCTGTCCAGGGTGTACCCCGCCTCTCGCCCTAAGACAGCTGGGATAGGCTCCAGCGCTCCCCTCAACCCTGAAAAGGATAAGCGGAAGCGAATGGATGGATGGATACAATCAAGAGGCACATTCATGACCGTGACTACTTCATGACTACTGTAACTGTGGGTTTACAGCATTGTGGAAAACACTGGTTACTCGTAAGAACTCGCTGGTCATATTAGACTTTGTCAGAACATATCCGAAGAAGCCTGCTCCATTCTGGAGAAAAAGCAAAGTCTTTTGCTAGATGAAAATTTGTGAAAATGAAATGAAAATTAATAGCTCACTACATTATCTCTCAAATAAGGTCTCAAATAAGGCAGTGTTGAGATCGACTGAAGCAACTGAAGATGGCTGCAGTAAAGGCTGGGTAGAGCATCTTACGGGAGGAAGCACAGTATTTGGTAATGTCCATGAACTCAGGACAAGCAGTCAGACAGACACATGGGGCAGTGACACCCTTAGGAATATGAATACGCAAAGAAGTTTGATGAACTTTTGTTGCTGAGAATATTCTCGCTGATGAGAACATAAATGAACATTGTTTATGTATTACAATGCATATACATAAGTGTTGTACTGCAGCAAACAATTGTGTCCAAATAAGGTAAGAACACAACTCGAACACAGCTGCTGCAGCCTGCATGTTTGCAGGATAGTATCTGGGATGTGCAATTAACCTGTTCAATTACTAACCATGCTGAAAATAAGTACATTTTTTACCATTTCTGCATTACTACAGCAAAGGGACCATCGGTAATGAGCTAAAAAAAAAATAACCGAGAGAGATTTTCTGTAAGTGTTAAGGTGTTTTAAGGTGCAACTCCATAATATAGCTGTCATTTGCAGAGAGGATAAAAGGTCCTTAATTCCATTTATGTATAAATTCTTTGTAATAACCAAAGCTGAGAAAGCCAAAAACTTGTGGTTATGTATGTACGGGGCTATGTGTGGCAACAGGTGTTCCTCAGTGAAATAGTTCAGATTGTATCTATTGTGTGAATTGATGTGTTACTTCACTTTTAAATAATTCATCGTGTATTTGCATTAAGTCATTTAGATATGACTAATGTTTTGTTTTGTATGCTGCACACATTTCTCCGCTTGAGCTGGCACCAGCGAGGTCATTAAGCTTGGCTGTCCCTGCGCAGACCCCGTTCTGTCTTTAGTCATAAAAGGGATCTCTCAAAGCCTGAGGACACTGTAAATCAGCCAAGATATTTTGAGTATTGCTCCAGCCTGCTGGCTGGCACACACACACATTAATGCAGAGACACACTCATAAGCAGAAAGATATATTCACAGAGTCAAAGCACATCAATACACAGAGAATTGTCTACATGGGTGGGCACACATTACTGTCAGCTCCAGTAGTGGAGCTTATAAAACAGGCCCTCAGTGCTGCAGATGAAGAGAAAGAGAGGCAATGTGGGGACAACCACCATTAAAGTAATAGACACACGCCTTAGGCTTTGGCTTTCTGCTCTGTCTGAGAAGATCATATTAAACATCTCACCTCTTGATAAGAATGTTTATCAAAAGCTTTAAGTGTTTCTACAGAGCCCACATTTATGCTCAGAACTCACTGTAACACCCTTTTGCAGCCCCTTTCAAACCATTGGAACATTACAAATACCTTGTTCTCAAAAAAAAAATTTATTCATTTGAAATTGATTCACATTGACAAATTAGTAGGGGATTTACCATTGCACCTTCTGCTATTTCTGAAGAGAGGAGGAAGCTGTGCTCATTTCCATTTCAAATAGGTGCATTGCCCTACAGCTGAATCTTCATTAATTGGACATGTTCCTCATGCAATAAACTGGACGCAGATCAAAACAAGTCTTTGATTAATGTTATCCAGGACCTCAGCTACTGAGGGCCAAAGAAACCACAGACCAAAAGTTGAGACCAGGTGTGAGAGATAAAAGATTTGTGTGTGTGTGTGTGTGTGTGTGTGTGTGTGTGTGTGTGTGTGTGTGTGTGTGTGTGTGTGTGTGTGTGTGTGTGTATGCATGCGTGTAATCTCAACAACACAGATTGCTGTTGTGAAAGACTAATGTTACCAAAAAAAGGTCAGAAAGTAATGTCATTACTAATTAATGATATAACATGAGCACAAAAATGAAACCCTCAGATGTTTTCAGAATGACGTTTCACTGGGTTGTTTTTGCAATAAAAGATTGCAAACAAGTTGTTATGTTGAAATCCAGGAGAGACAAGCTTCCAATCAAGAGCAGCTGAGAGTTTGTGCACTTTTTATGAAGAAGCACGTGCCAATCATTCATCAAGAAGTGACTCCAAAAACATTTGCATGTGCTATCAGTTTTTTTGTTACTGCAACTTTAGATATGTCACCAAAGAAAAAGAGAAACACCCCTTCAGTAACACCAAGGAGCACCTTCAGTAAACATGCTAAAATATTAGCTTGGCTGTGTACACCTCCTGAAAGAACACAGTTAATGAACACAGATGCTTGTCATTGTTTAAAATAATTTTTACTATATTAAATTTTTTTATCATTTAACGAAGATTTCACTGGTGGAATGTGGAAGCATTTTCAGAAAAAGCAACTGACTGAAATTCGGAGCACAAAAATGAAACACAGAACATGCAAAACAGACACACACCTCTGCCTACGTCTTAGCACAGTCATAATGCAAACTGTGCTGCAGTCCGGGCCTGTTTTGTGTATCGCTTGTGGTAGCACTGCGGTGACAGCTGTCTTAGGACAATTATACCCTTGCTATATTCGAGTCAATTGACAGTCGTGCTTTAATTAGCCAAATTAAATAGGAGTCTGTGTTCACTTCGCTCATGGCTCCTTACTGATAATTAAAGATGATGTGTCCAGAAACCACATGCATAAGCCTACTGCATGGCTGACTAAAAATAATAGTACCATGTGCCATTATTTTACAGTGAGAGATTTAAGTAGCTTTCGTGGCAGTAAATACTGCAGTGGTGGCTGGGTGAAAGAGTTAGTCTGCTAAGTGTGTTTGGTGTTCAAACACACATACACTACCTCTCGTCTGAGGTTTTCTCTTAAGTGATTTAAACCAAAAGGCCATCAATAGTATCAATGTTTCTATCTAAACTTGTAACAAGCTTCAAGTTTACACCAAGCCACCTCCTTGAAGTAATAGAAAGCAGCTGACCTGAAACCTCAGAATGATGCAGGTTACAGCCGTGTGCTCTGACTAATGACCTCTTGTTTTCATAGCAAGCTTAGTGCCTGGGTGTTACATGTGGCCTCAATAGAACACGTCTGTACACACACAAACACCGAGTCAGATGAAAGAAATCTCACTTCCATTTAACACCAATCGGTGTTTGGAAAGTGCTAAATGTGACATAGTCACAGTCATTTGACAATGATGCACCATTTACGGTCATTGCCATTTTTAGGTGCAGCATCCTGTGCCTTGCTTAGCTGATATGCTCATGATAAAATCATGAAACATAGGTTTCTTTAAAAGCCATCCCACATCTATGTCATCAGTTATGAGTTTCACACTTTTCTCCCTTTTAAGTGGGTAGTTACTGCATGCTGAACATGCATTATCTTCTAAATCATTTTTTTCTACAGATGTATCAGTTGATCTGGGCTCACTGTTTTCGGTTTGATAATGTGTAGTTTCCAACCCCAAACAGTGTAATGAAATAAACTTTTTTTACTTTATCAGCAACATTAGCACTCATCTCATCACTCTAATCTTCAGAGTGAAAGAAACAGCTTGGTGGATAACCAAAAATATCAATGTCAAGGTAGCGCTAGAGGACGTCAGGTGATCATCCATATAGGTTTCATCTCCTTGCCAGTCTGCTAGATACTGAATCCTGAGTTGCTCCCTAAGTGTTTATCAGATTGTGAATGATGCAAAAAAGTGCCTGTGTAAATGAGACAAACTACTCACTGCTTTGAGTATTAGTATAGTCAACTGCCCACCAGTTCAACAACAGACATTTCCAGTCATATAGTCATGCCTTTAGTATGACAAAAAAAACGAACTTGAGCGTATGTCTTGCTAGGCCAAAGTTGGGTCACAGACATTCTCGACTGGTCCCTCTGTGGCTACAGGTGTTTCAAATTACAGCTCGTAAAACTCACCAACAGGGAAAAATTACTGCCACAAATTTGTCGGAGAGGGAGGGGGGACGCATGAGAGGGGCATACTTGAGTAGAGCTGTATGCAGATACAGTATTGACAGTATGTGACTGCGTTGTGTCTGCTGAACACTTCAGCATTCCACCGCAGTGCCAGGAAAGGCCATATTGTTTTTGACTTGCACTCAAGTGTCATTTTCTGAGGAGTGATTTAGCGTGGTGCGTGCATGTGTGTCACATGCCAGCTGGCACACTCCTGTGTAGATGGTGTGTATGCCATACGTAGCGAGAGGAAGGTTACAGGGTCACAGGGCCACGAGGTCGCTGGGAGTGCACTGTGGAGAGAGGAAACAGGCCTAATCTCAGAAAGGCTGGCAGCTTCCTGTTCTGAGTAGAGGGTATAGAGAGGACACTGTCTTCACTCTGGATACCCAGCAAGTGAGTTTACTATGTAATTCAATCAGGATTAGTCCACTTACTCGTGCCCTCCAATAATAGTAAAGGGGAGGAGGCCAGACTGAACTGTGTCTCCTCAATCTCCCCAATTTTACATTTAGACATGGTTCTTTCAAAGGGCCATTTAACCAACCCTGTATACAAAGTGGACCTCATTATCAGTCTACATTTGAAATACTTCCTTATATTTACAGTATTAGCAATTTAAGCAGCAACTACTTGTATGTAAATGAGTAACAGAAACAGAGGGCAAAGAATGACCATGCACCAGTGACAATGCACACTTCACTACACAGAGCTGCCTACAGACCTTTCAGATGATAAGTGACTGAGTAAACCACCAGATGTGTTCATCAGGCACAGCGGTAAGACACTGGTATATATTTAGCATGCATATCAGAGACCCTATGAGTTAAACACACTGTTTTGCATTTGAATAAGGCCTGTATTTGGGCAGCTGTGCACGATGTGTGCTAACATGTCTCACACACAGCTGCGGTAGTCAGTGTTGCTGGTTGGATTAACAACAACATAAAGCACAAGGAGTTCATTAGACATCCATTTTTTGGAGATCTGCAGTGCATACTAATGATAATTCCTCCTGGAGGTATTTTCTAACAGGTTATCACAAGAATTTTTTTTTGTTTTCATTTGTTTTTAGCTCATTTGTTTCTTGGTTTTTCTTTCCTAATGGGGAGCCACCCGTGTCCTGAAGCAGTTCTGAGTTTACAGTAAACTGATCCTGCACACAGTTCCAAAAATACACGCAGAAACACAGAAAATGAAAAAGAGCTGCTCATTATTTAAATCATGCTGAGCCTCCCACAACAAGAGTAAATGAATAGCTCATTGGAACATATCATGCTTGTGCAGATTTTTACATTGATTATTGCAGTGAAGTTAATCTGATCTTCTTGAAGTTTTATACTATGCATGACATGAAGTGTGAATTGAATGTTAAAACTGTTAGCTTGTCACATTCACCAGTAATTGCCTTATATTTGTTTAAACATACTTATTTTGGCATCCATCTCTGACAAGAACTGCATCCTGCTCACTAACTAGCAATGATTACATGCCAGACATATCTTCAGCTTCACTCTATGTCTATATAAGTAGTTATCAGGGGCACAGGCCCACTGTGAGGATGAGTGTTGCAACAGTAATATCTAATATCTGTTCATTTTGTTTGTGTGTTTGAGCATTTGCAGGGCATGAACTGAGGTTTGAGGCTTGCTGTAGTCAGGGTTAGAAGTGGCATCTGGAGAGATGTATCAGGATGTGGGCAGCGACTTGACAGTTTTCTGTTTTGTGTTTGTTGCTAAACTGGGTATAGCATATTTAAACAGCTGAAGTGAAACAAAGCAACAGAGTCTCAACTGGACAGAAAGATGACCAGACTTTCAGTCTTTTTTCTGTACTGTTCAGTTCAGAGTATGAGTTTTAAATCGTGGCCTGGTGGCATTTAAAAGGCAAAATCCAGTGTTATATCAATAATGTTTGGAGGACTGTATATGGGAATTTAAGGAGGACAGAGCTACACCAGACAAGAAGGGCAGCAGGACTTTGGAAAACCCCTTGAGTTGAAGAGTGAATACAACCCACTCTCCAGTTCAAGGAAAATGCTTCAAAAGCCCCAGTTTGTTCAGCAGATTTTTGGACTTTTAGTAATCCAGGTCATTGCAATAGAAAGATAAAGTGTCAGCTGAAATTGAGCAGTAGAATACAAAATTAATCTAATGTGGATCCTCAGGTTTTTTTTTTAGTGTATTTCTACATGTTACAGTAACCAACAGCAAAAAATTAAGTTGTATTTTAGCCATTTTAATGCTGTTGTGTATGTGTCTCTGTCTACCTGTGTTTTAACTGTACTGTATTTTTTACGTATAAAGTACTTACCTATACACAATTAGAGAGAAATGTTGTCTCCCCAATTTCATGTACAACACCTACTTAACACTTAGTTTACTTAGAAAACAAGGTGCTTGATTATAGAGTAAGGGCCTTGCATACCCACATAATCAGGTGTTGTGGTTCCTCTGGAACAGTTACCTTAGTGAGTCATGTAAAAGTATTTCCCATTTAAATACTGCAAGTACTTGAGTTCTCAACTGAGATTATAAGATGAAATGTTTAGTTATTCAATCAGCATACAATCAAGTCTTTGAAAAAAGGTAATGGTATCTGGAAAAGTATGTGATGTGGAGTTCTGGTCTTGGTATAACTTGGCACTGATTTGAAACCAAATTTTGTGGTATTTCCCACACTTAGTTCAAGCCAGTAAGACTGCGGGTTTCACATGTTGGTTTTACTTCAGCTTTAAGTTGTTTTTGTTTAACTTTCCAAAGGTCTGTTTACTTTACTTCAGTTGCATTACAGTATTTCTCCCATCCCATTTTGTTTTGCTGTATTTCTGTTTTTCTTTACAAAGTCTTTTTAGAGCATATATGTGTGGTCCAAATGTTTATTTTGCACCAAAGTATCCTTTGTTAGAATGGCGTTTAAATGATCCAAAAATGCTTAAACCTTAAATGATGTATAAAAGCAGTGCTACCTTATTAGAAACAGAACAGAGTCCTCTAATCCACCGCACTGATCATGTTAACTCTGTGGGCACATATTGTATCAGTGAGGAAGTCGTGTAGAGCGGAAGCTTCACCTCAGTCATGCTTCTATCAGCAGTTCTATGTCATGTGACGATGATATCTTATTTGGCTAACCGTAATAGCTGTTTATCAGAACTCACAGCACTAACCTTCTGACAATCAACTTTTCCCTCTCATCATGAAATTCATGTTTTATTTATCTGCCAATAATTACCAAATGGCAAAAATAATGAAGCTGCAGTTTGTCAGTATATTCTTTATTCGCTACTCAGAATTGTTATTTTCATGCCAGCTGAAATTATTCACCACTAAAGTGGGTTATTACTGGTGCATGTTTTACCAAAACCATTTTTGCTTTCAAGCCATGTCTGCAAGGAAAGGTAAATGTTCCTCTGAAGTCTCCACTAAAACAGATCCAAGTGCTGGGGTGAACCAACAGTCAAATTTGGAAGAAATCTGCTTTTTCAGTGTTGCGCTCACCCAGTGCATTGCAGAGAAATCTTAATGTCTAATAACACATCCTTACTTGTCTTTTTATTGGCCTGTACAGCTGGTTTTGAGCTTTAGTGGTATAACGGGCAGTTCAAGCTCTCTGCAGATGATTACTGGGCCTACATAAAAGCTTGTTGAACAAGGAAATGGGTACCAAATTACCATTATGTGATCTGGGTGGATTACCGTAGCACTCATTTCATATAAAACAGAACTAATCTAACATGAGACTCTCACAGTCATTCTTTGGGTTCACCTCCATGTCTGACTACATCAAACGCTCAACAGTGACAGAATGGCTCAGCCCCAAGCGCCGAAAAAAAACAAGCTCAATCACGAAAAAGCCCAGAGGCAAACAACTGGGGAAAATGAATCCCTTTATAAATGAGTAACAAGTTTTACTCACTGATGTGGTGTGCAAGTGCTGTCACTTACAGTGATAAAAGTTACAGCGCACCACAGCAGGGCAGCACTTTGGGTCATGTAATTACAGTATTACTACATAATGAGAGTCATTTGTAATAATCACAGAGGTCATGTTGACTCTAAGAAGTGTTTCTATAGATGCAGGAAGCCCCAATGGGAAAAGTGGGGAATGAAAAACTGCAGGTGCACCATTAACAGACAAGACGAAACAACTGTTTATCTTACCACACCATGAGCATTGTGTCAGGGCAAGTAAGAAGAGCAATGTATAGGGTAGCAACTTGTCAATATCAGTGTCAAAATAGGCCACTGTGAGCAGTGCTTCGTCTTCTCATTTGAGTCTAATGGGGAACACAATTTATATAAAACAAACATCATCTTGAGTTTAGTACGACTTAAAATTAACAAATGAAATCATCAAATCATCAAGGATGTCCCAAAAAGTTTATTGTGTTCACTTGGAGATAGCATTTTCAGTGTTTCATCACTTTTCCCAACTTTACAAACAGAACATTTGCACAATGCCTGAAACTAGCACCACTGACAAACTATGAGGTCACTATGAGGCTATTAGGTCAGTTTCTTGATCATTAATATGCAAATTGCCATGACCATTGATCAACAACCACTGATCAATGGCCATGAGTAGCAGAATCAACTTTTTGGGATTTTCTTACCTGGATTACTGACCATGCATAAAGACATCAAGGAAGTGTTTTCTGAAATCATAGACTAATTAACCTAAGATCTGTTTTTGCTTAAACTTCTATACAATCATACTAAATGTAAGGAGCTTGGAAAGAAAAGCATCTGGACTTCTTTAACTTACTTCTTTAACTTTCCTTGAAGACGTTTCACCTCTCATTTGAGAACTTTCTTCAGTTCTAAGAGTAATTGATTTTAAGCCCTATGAGAGTGTCCCCAAGAGGGTCATGGACCCCCTATTGATCCTCTACCTAATCACACGACCCAAGGTGTGAAAATGGGTGTGGGTCACAATCACCCAAGGTTTCGGGTGAACCCATTGTGAAACCTAGCCCCACCCTATCATGTGATCTACTGAGGTCAAATGGCCCAGGATGTGAGGGGGTGACTTAAAGAAGTTTTTTAAAGCTCCTTAGACTACGATCACCTGGAAGACTGAGAGCCCTCACAGGCAATCATATTGTACAGACAATCATAAATACGATAATATTATAAACATATCAATATAAATATAAGTGGTGCTCAAGGTCTACAATGGCTTTTAACTTGACAATCACCCAAGTTATATTTAGGACCGAGTCTCTTGTCATTATTAACTGATACCACATACTTTCAACTTACACCACTGAGAGAGTAGCTGACATTAGGCTAGCAGCTAACATTAGCTTAGCTAATAATACTAACAGTAGTTATAAAAACCAAGGTTGCATAAAAGTAGGGATTGTCTTATAATAAGCTGACCGTTATCGTTTAATATATAGATATAGAACTAGCTGTGGTTAGTTATACTATCAGATAAGAAATGTTTCTAATGATATTTGGAGTATTCACCAAAAATTAAGCATTCCAGTTTCCAGTTTAGGTGAGGCAGTTGGAGGTGTGGTGTACTCAGAATATAGCTATCCACCCACGGTGAATATTTTAGTGGTATATTTCTAGTGATAGACATTAAATATTCCAATGTGTTCCAATGTTATTTTGGGCAGAAAAGGAAAGAGATGAACAGGACTTGTACAACCCTGAATTGTACAAGCAGGAGAACATGGATGGCATCTTATTTTTGTGCACTGGACATTTAAAAAACTCTGCTCCTCTGTCTTTCCTACCTGGAATATTTTTACCCTATTATGTACTGTCATCTAGGTATAAATTATGCTGTGAAAGAGGGTCCTTTACACTCCTATGCAGATTTCATGTATTCATATTTATTATTCTTTTAAACTTAATTATTGCCATTTTGCATAAGTGGTTCCAGTTCATTCAAGACTTCTTGATGCTTTAATTAGCTATCGTGGTATTAAATTCTTTCTTATTACACAGAAACTGCCACAGGTGTTTCTTAGTAATAATCATGGCCTTTTAAACTTTGCTTTAATAGGTTATTAATATGTTTTTAAATAAAAACAGGCTGCTTTGCATTTCGCAGCTCTGTTTCCTGTTTATTACACAGAAACTACAAAAGGTAACTGAGTGGTAATAACTTAGAAATTAGTAGTAATAAGGTAACAAGTAGTAATTGTTACCTTATTACTACTTTATTACTGATCTGTACTTCCATATTATTAACCCTAGTTTTGAGGCTTTTAGTAGCCAATTACTTAAATTTTAGTGTAATATTGCTCAACTGTTACCACTGTTGGCACCACGATAATACTTGGACTTTAAGTGGTTATTACTTTTATAATTAAGTAGTAATAACTTTGAAATTACCACATTATTACTTGTTTCTGCCTTGTTACGATACTATTATCACTTTATTAACAAGCTTTAATAGAAAATGCTACCCACGTTTTATGTTGTCATGGGCTAAGAGGGCGCAGGTGAAGACAGAAGCCTCTGTTCCAGAATTTATACCTTCAAGCTCGACTGAAATTTGCAGCTGCCCACGTAGACAAGACAAATGCTCTCTGGAGAAAAGTTTTCAGGTGACACAACAGTTTATCCGTTTGACCACAGTGACAAGAGGAATGTTTGGAGGAGTAAAGGTGGGGTTTTCAAACTGAAGAACATTGCACCAACTGTGAAGCATGGTTGTGGTAGCATTATGCTTCAGAGCTGGTTGGAATAAAGAAGAGGTAAGAAAACATTTATGGTCCTGCGCTTGTAACCCAGCATCTTCAGTTATGGACTTTCTGGTTTTGTATTCTTTCATGTTTTTGGTGATTTTGACATGTTGCCTGGGTCTAGAGTAATTTGAGTTTTAAATCCTCTCAGTATTTTTTGATGGGCTTTCATTGTATTCTGGGTTTTGGTTCTTGTCTATTCAGGCCCTGGTATTCATTTATCCTTCAATCAGTCCCCTTCAATTCTGGACTCCCTTTGTTCCCATAGCTGTCTTGTCGTCTGGTCTGCGTGTTTTTTTACCTTTCTATCTCCATGTCAAATCCATGTTTCTGTGTCCATGTCTAGTTCATGTATGCTAGCCTGTCACCTGTTCTGTTACTTCCTGTCCTATTTTGGCGGCCCCTTGTCTCTGTGCATCGTCTGTGGAAGTTTGTCTTGTCTCCGTGTCTATTTATCTCTGGTCCCTGTGTCAAGTTCATTTGTCTTAGTCTCGGTCTCAGTCTGTGTTTGTCCTGTCAGTCGTGTGTCTTGTGTGCTTGGGTTCAGTTCTACTTCCCCTGTTTCATTATTCTGCGCTTGGTGTTAGCTGTGCTCCCACCTTTTTCCTCTTCCCTCATTACTTGGAGTGTGTATATATTGTCTGGGTCTCTCCATTCTTGGTTGTGATCTACCTCTAGCTGTGTGTGCCCCCGTTCTGTCTTTTTGCCACTAGTTCTTTTGCAGTTCTCACTCAGCCCTTCTTTTTTATTTGGTTTTCCTGAGGCATTCCAGCCATAACGTTGCCTTTAAGTTGAGCTCTGTTTCCAAGTCCTGCATTTAGGTCCCCACTCTGCCTACCACATAGCAATAGATAACGAATAGTGCCAAATTATTAAAGATGTATGCTGTACAATCATTCCACCATGCAATGTCTCTGGTGTGTCTGTCCACCTTTACTGTTTGACTGTTTTTGCTAACATTTGAAATAAGTGCTCATAAGTGAAAATAAGTGAAAGTCATGACAACAGAAAGATCCTTTGCAGTCTTACATACATTGTTTTCCAAAACCTCTGTTTTCCCTGTTCAAAGATGAAAAGCCACTGAATACACATATGTCTATTTACTTTCTTTCCTCACTTATCCCAACTCATCCCCCCTTTTCCCCAGGCCTAAGCCATAGAAGTAGTTTGGAGCGGTTAGGCAAAAGCAGGTCGAAGTTCTTCCTGTACAGCCAATGGACAGAAGGAACCACTGCTGGCCCTCGGCCTTCAGGGGTGGAAAATATGTCGTAGGCTGTGCTCCCACCTCCACCTCCCTGCCTGGGAACGGAAGCTGGGAGCCACCAGGGAAAACAAGCAGACAATCAGGTAGGGCCCGATCTGGGAGAGAGAAAGAGAGAATAGAAGAGGAGGCGGACCTGCTGGATACGTCAGGTCGTGAAAGCCTCAACTGAAGCTCTAGGAAAAGCACACAAATGTAATGGGGTTTGGGATGGAGGTTTTGTATATTTGTTTGTGTGAGCATTTCCTCATCTATCAAAGAAAGTGAAAGGATGTATGTGTTTTCAGAAGAACCAGCACGCGGGGCGTGTGCGTGTGTTTGTATGTCACACACATGTGCATCATTTAATCCGATATTAAACTTCAGAGAGTGTTTGTGTAGTGTGTGTGTGTGTGTGTGAGTGAATGAGTGCATCCTTGTGTGCATGTTTGTGTTGTGTGTTTGGTTAAGGACAGTGGCCAGCAGGGGACAGGGTGGGTTCAGAGCAGGAGAGAGGAAGATTATGGTGTTCAGTTTCTACTGGGGGGGTCTTGTTGGCCTGCACGTAACACATTGTGTGTGCATACGTGTGTGTGTGTGTGTGTGTTAGTGGGTGGGGGTCATGGACTATCTCTGACTCTCATAGGCACACACACAGAGTCATGTTTTGCTTCCATCACTTCGGAGGACATTGCATTGACTTGCATTCATTTCCTGGACGCTTGCCTTCTAATAATTTCCCTGCTCCAGACCCAGACCAAGACTTCATGCTAAAATTTATTGAGTGATTGAGAAAATTTTTTGTTCCCAAAACACAAATGGGTCCCCATAACGTGACTGTTTAGAAAGATTTATGTCCTTGCAGTGTTTACTCTTATACCGTAGAAGTACACACCCACATAAACAACAGCTAATTGAAGCAGAGTTCTGCGTTTCACAAAAAATGAGCAGAATGAAAATGTCCCTCTAATGGTACTTTGAATGCCTTTGGAAGTGGCAGTAAAGGACAAGACTGTCATTGTCATTTTAGTGTTATTGTGACAGAATGGTTTAAAATTGACCTTGTATTGAACTTGAATTTGACCTTGTAATTATTCGTCATAGTGAGGTGTTGCATCAGTTCCCAGCACAAATTTTAATCACGATGTTAAATAGCTATGCAAATGTTGTCATTCACATACTTGACTTCCACTCATCGATCTTTAACATTATTGCAGACCTTTCCTTTTTAGCGAGTGTGACAGAAAAAGTAAACATCTCCAGGTCAAACACCAACCCTGAGGAAGAAGTGTCAGCCGCTCACCACCACACCTCACTAATGAGTTTAAAAAGCTTGTCAGTTTTAATAACTCTCCACTCTGAGTCAAATGTATTACAGGAATGACACATGATATCCAAGTTAGGTTACAAAAAACATGACAGTTTTATATGTTGAAAAAAGAAAGAAACTGATGCTCGCCTCTCTGTTCCTCTGTATCAGCAATTCACAGCAATTTTATTAGTTTGAGGTGGCCCAAAGAGGTTGAACGTGTTCGAGACCTCTTTATGGTCACACTGGGCCGTAAATCTGTCATTTACTTCCTCCCAGTAGTCACACTGTTTTTAAGACTGTATTGAATACTGTTAATAGACTAACTCTTGACCAGAAATCTGGCTATTTTTTCCTAAAAAGGCTTATAAATGAGTAGCTTATGATCCAAATGGAGTTGTAAGCAGTGATGACTGATATAAGCAAGCACAGGTTAACTCTCTTAGGTTTTCAGTTACTCCACTCTTGTTATTGTGAGAGCGTATTATTATCAGATCAGCAGTTGTGGATGGTTAGGATATTCTGTGCAGTGAGGTACAGAGTTTTAAGAAGTGGTGAGGTCACTGGATCCAAGAAGAGTTTTCTTCTTGTGCTCCTTATAAACACCCCCCCCCCCCCCCCCTTTTTTTTTCCCTTTAATGTAAAGTGTGTGGAGAAAAAATGAATTACATAAAACAATAAACAGTTTATACAGTGCTATGGGTTTTATTAAGAATACGTATGAGTATGTGGTGTGTCCGCATAGTTGCCTTTTTGTCTGTGTTTGGTACGTGCTCCATTGACTGTCCTGGGTCACAGTGGGACACCAGTGATTGAAGCCGCATTGAGAAAGGGGAGAGAGGGGACAGACAGAGGGGAGCTGGGGGTGTGGACGTGACATCTCCAGCTGGCCTGTGACATCACTCCAGCACGGACAGGAAGTAGGGGAATTGGGAGGGTATGGTACAGTAGGTGACATCAGGGCTCTGTCTTGGATCTTTTGGTCTTCCAGCTGAGTAAATTTGACAGAGAGAGACCCCCTCCCACAAGTTCCACCCACTCATCCCCCAGCTTCATCTCTCTTGTCTTCAGCCAGCCACCTTTTCAAATCCTCTTGTGTCTGTGATTACGTTTGTGTTCACATTATTTTCCTTTCTGACCTACACCTGTCTATAATGCCATGTGTTTCCTCATGCTGTCTCGCCTTTATCTCACTCTCTCTTTTAAGTTTGTGTCTGTATTTATGTTTACGTGTGTGTCTGCTCTGCATCCGCTCACTCTGACCTTGCATCCCCATTGAATGTCTTCAAACAGCACTAACTCCCTGCTGACATTCATGTAGGCACACATGAAACCATTGCCCTTTTCTTTAATGACAGTGTAAAAAATAAAAATATAGTTTAAGTAGTTAATGATTTTTGCACAGCCAATATTTTCAAGTCTAGATAGCCAGTCTCTAGCCATTAAACAAGTATACAACTTCATGTGTAAATTAATTCACTTCAGTAACTTTGCAGTCACCTTTTTAAAAAAGGCAACACAATTCGTGAACTAATTTACAGACACAAATATTTTAAGATAACATAAAACATTAGCTAGTTTACTAAAGTGAGTAAACTGTATAACCAGCAAGTGTGACTAGTTTTAGATATTTCACTTAGAATGACTGTGCATATGTTGAAACCCAGAAGAGGGGAAAAGCCAACGTAAGACCCCTACAGATCTGACACTGATTAAATCAGACAGAGCATAAAAAGGAGGAACTACAGTCGAGCTGGGCTGCAAAGCAGCTTGCAGAGGCAGAGCAATTGACTAAAGCAGCTCAAATGCCACAGCCTGTCTGGACTAATGCTTAATATTGTTTTGTTGTAACAGAGTGATGACGTGCATTATATTTTCTACAGGTTACAAGGTACATGGCAACAATAACCAAAAAGAACATGATGTTTGCCGAACTGAATGTTCTGAATTAAACAAAGCAATTGAAATCAGCCACAGACACAATTTAAGACTACACTCAAGAAAGTGGTTATGTCACAGTGTTACTGTCAGGTCCATAAGCATTTGGACAACAACACTGTTTTCGTAAATTTTGCCTATTTTAAATAGGCGATTTAAGTGTAAACGTTCAACTAAAATTCTAATTCAACTATTTAGGAATTACACCCATTTTTATGCATAACGACCTGTTTTCAGAGACTTAGAGCTTATTGCAAAATTTACTCACAAGTAGTTTCATATCCTGGTGAGGTCTGTTCCCTCATTATTCCATGAAACGTAAAGCAGACAGAAAATCTGGAGTCAATTCCAAGTGTTCGACGTGTTTTATAGTCTTTCACCGCAATTCTCAATGTGAGGTCTAAAGAGATATCAGTACAAGTGTAGGAGGAAGTGTCATTAGGCTGAAACCCCAAAATAAAGCTATCAAAAAGATAACAAAAGCAAAAACTTTAGGAGTGGCCAAAACAACAATCTGGTACATTCTTACACATAAGGAATGCACCTGTCAGCTCAAGAAGACCAAAAAGCCTGAAAGACTGGAGAAGACAACTACATAGAATGATCACAAATTATTTCATTGGTTAAGAAACACTTTTTCACATCTAGCCAAGACGAGAACACTCTCAAGGAGGTAGACGTTTCATTGTCAAAGTCTGCACACAACTGGTCACACTGGAGAACAAGAAAACCTGATTAGACTTTGGCAGATATAAAAGAAAAACATTCTTTGGACAGATACAATCAACATCAACTTGAACCCAAACGATGTGAAGAGAAAAGTATGAAGAAGAAGGAACACCTCATGATCTAAAATGTACCACATCATCTGTCAAACGTGCTGGAAGCATTGCTATGGCATTGCCTCCACCATGTTTGGTCGCCAGCAGAACTGTGTCGCTAAAGTTTATTGATGATGTGACTGCTGACAGAAGTAGCAGGATGAATTCTGAAGTATACGAAGCGATACTTTCTGCTCAGATTCAGCCAAATGCTCCAAAACTGATCGGACAGGACTTCATTGTACAAATGGATAATGACCAGAGCATACTGCAAAAACAACCCAAGAGTTTCTCAAGGCAAAGAAATTGAATGTTCTTCAATGGCCAACACAGTCACCTGATCTCAGCCCAACACAGTGTGCTTTTCAGTTACTGAAGACAGAACTAAATGCAGAAAGAACCACAAACAAGTAGCAACTGAAGGTGAACTGAATTAAGCGGTAAGGAGAGTATCTCAAGGAAACTTCAGTTCAGACAGTTACTGACTGCAAAGAAATTTCATCCAAGTATTTAAAGCAAAACTGCCATTTAAAATTTGTGTTAGTTTTTCCGATTACTTGTAAACTTCTGAAGATTGGAGGTTTGTATTTAAAAGGACTGAATAATTTACCAACAGGATTTTTTTTTTTTTTTTTTTTAATGTCTGGACATTCACGATATTCATCAGTTGAGACTGGTCCACTCTTTTTGTTACAGAAGTGTGCCGGTTGGTCTCTTTTCTTGTAATACAAAATGCAAACACAAAGGCATGATCCTGTTTTGTGGGTTCATTTCTATGACTACACAGAGAGAGAGAGCGAGTGAGAGAGTGGGCTGCCAGTCACACAGAGTGGTTGGCCGTTGGTTTGCACATCTCCGCATTGAATGTGAAACACATGTTAATGTGTGGGTGGGAGTCAAGAGAATAGAGGAGAGGGTATCCATGTCTCAATATGAAAACACCCTGTCTGTCCATCTGCAGGAACATTTAATAAGACTTGCACACCAGCAGACCTTTTTTCCACCCTCCTTCTCTCTCTCTCCCTCTCTTCCTTAATCTCTCCAGTCTCAAACTCTCGTTATCTTTGATCTCCAACCTCAAATTCTTTTCTATGCAAACTAATTTTTCTGGAAACTGAAAGAAAGTGTGTTTTGGTAAAGTTGTGAATGTTTGCACCTGTATAATGTTTCACTTTTCACTGTGCTTTCTGTGTTTGTTTAGGTGTATAAATGTTTGTGATATGAACTCTGTCATATGGTAGAAGATTTCCTGTGTGTGTGTATGTGTGTGTGTGTGTGTGTGTGTGTGCGTGCGTGCGTGCGTGCGTGCGTGCGTGCGTGCGTGCGTGCACTATCTACAGCATGTTTCACCATATGTGTTTGCTTGAAGAATGTGATATTGTGAGGCTGAATGTACAAGAGGGACCTGAGTGCATGGCAGCCCCCTGCCTGCCCCCCTCAGTGGTCTGGTGTGTCTCAGTGCTCTGCCGTGGGTTTATGATGTCTGGCAGAGAATGTAGAGAGTGCAGATGGCAAGAGTGAGAGAGAAAAGGAGGAGGGAGGGAGGGAGAGGTGTGTGGCTGCATTAATATGGTCTGCAATTCTCATTAGTGCTAATCAGGGGCTTCCTGTACCGAGAGTAGCATAAGTTCACCTTCCCCAGTACCCTAGCACCACACACTTATATACAAACAGAGACACATGCAGGCACACCTTCAGAAAATCTGATATACACCAACGCACAAAGGCAAGTACATGCACCCACACCTGCAAACTCTCTGTCAATCCTAATGGCTCAGTCACATCGTACTCCCTCTTGTTGAATGCGGTATAGAAGGCCCATCTCTGTCTTTGTGTTTCAGATCCCTCTCCCTGACCATTTATTCCTCTCTGTTTGTTTGGCTCCTCACGCTCTGAAACTGGCCATAAAATGAGTTGGAAAGAAGTCCAAGCAAAAGTGGAGTTTTTCCACTCTCGGGGTGACTTACCATATGCTAGAGTCACGTGAGACCGCAGCGAAGAGTTCATTCTCCCTGAGTAAGGGCCTGTCCCAACATGAACTATGAGGGGTCATGAACTTCAGCTGGAGTGCAGGGGGAACTGGCACTGAGGGCGGAGATCCACAAAGAGAGGCTAGTTGGCATAAAGGTAGCACAGTCGACATCCTGGAATGTGGCAACACAATGACACACTCATAAGCGGTAAATCACATGCTGACATTGGCATTTTACAGAAAAAAAGCATCTAAGCCTGACAGAAATCAAGTCATCTGCATGCGCACAAAGTGTGTAATACCATCTGTGACCGTTTAGCAGCTTGGAGCTTGTGTGGCCATGATGGCATGTGGAATCTTTGGGCAATATGTTGACCATAGAAACAATAGAAACAAGATTCCACAATGAAAATGTCATAAGTACCCTCGCTCCTTTTCCTCTCCCTCCTCCCATCCCTTCCCTTCCTTTCTCTTGACTTTAAAAGAGCCTCAGGGTAAGATAAATTAATGTATTTAAGATGTGGAAATCAGATATTGAAATCTTTGCCCTCACCATCCTCCCCCTTCTTCCCCTGCTTCTCCCCAAACCCCCAGCCTCCCGTACCCCTTCTCTCTGCACTGCTGCTCTCTTTAATAGAGTTTAATAGTGCACAGGGAGACAGTGTGATAGATAGACTGAGAGAAACAGAAGAAATTCAGTTCAAACTAAATTCTTTTTTTTCACAGTGCACTTTTTGTGTCAAATCTTTTTTTTTCTTTTACTGTGCCCTGGGCTTTGCAATTGATAGCCTCCTTGAAACCACCTCCCCTTCCCCTTCTCCTACTCCTCTTCTTCCCTCCACACCTTCCCTTCCCAGCCCCACTGAAACCTGGCCAGCCACAGCTGCCTGACCAGATGTGAAAGAGAAAGAAAGAGAGCAGAAGAAGAGATGGAGGACAGGGAGAGGCCATCTCCTGCGGGGAATGAGGATTGAAAAAGAGAGTGGAGAAGAAAGAGATGAAGAAAAGAAGAGAAAAATAGTATATATATATATATGTGTGTGTGTGTGTGTATGCGTATAAAAGTTGCAGTACCGTAGCTGGGAATCTAATGTGAGAGAGCAAGCATAAATTCTCTCTCTTCAGACAGTGACTGGCCTTGTCATTAGAGACCACCTACCCAGACTACACCATGGTCATCAAATAATGGCAAATTCATTATTTCTGCTGCTTCACACCTCTTTTCACAGCTTTAATCACCACGAGGACTGAAACATGATTGAAACCCCCTCAAAAAGTCACCAGAAAGGAATAACACTTTGCAGCTCCATCACTGAGTTAGTGGAGTCCGCATGTATCAAGGTCTCTCTATGGGTAGAGCTGATTTATGAAGCAGCTCAGCACTCTAAGCCCCGAGTCCGCTCTCACACCGTACTCCTGGGGACTGCCTGATTAGAGATGGGGGAGAGAAACCATGCACTCGCACACCCCACCATTTGGTTCTTATTACACACATGTACATGTACACCCAGGACACACACACACACACACACATTCATACATGCACACATAAGCACACTCGCAGCTATGCAGATGCAGACTTGTGCAATTTCTCACAGTGCCATTTCTAATTTACCTGTGTATTGTGAAATTGGACATTGGCAGCTGTAGTGCTGGATACATGGTGCAACAATAAAATCTAGAAGTGGAACGGCAAAAAGAAAATAGCATCCCATTAAGAAAGAATGCAGCAAACTTTCCACACAATATTTATGATGCACATTTGAACCAATTCATGATCTAAAAGCATAAACAGTGTTCTCCTCCACTAAAGTCTGGATTTCATTGGTTCTACATCTCCACTTTGAAAATGTCCTACTTCTCCATTTTCTCAGTTTTCATTTCTCTTTAAAACACTGCTTCATCTGTTTAAAGCAATAAATAAATATAGGCTGAGGTAGTTTATTTAGACATGCTCGTCCTGCCTCACATAAGCAGATACGTGATTTTGGCAGGTACCATCAAGCTGATGGTGTCAACTCTAAGCCCAATTCTGTGCATCTGAAAAAAGCTAGTCCAGGATGGTACCCCATGCTGTTTAACACAAGTGTTAATATGGGAGGATTGTAAACACTTGGCTGTAATCACAGACCACAGCATGAGGTGGCTTTGAGTGCAATACGATGAGGAGATGCATGTAATAGAGGTAGAAATGAGAGAGACTGGGTGGTGCAGAACTAATCTACAGCATGAAATGCTGATTTTAACAGCTGACCAGTGTATGAAAACCCAGACGGGGTCTCTGAGATCCAGTGTAGTCTGTTCTGTTCTGGATCACGGGCCATTTGTAGCATATCATTAAAACCTTGTTAAAACTGTGTTCCCCAAGCACCCCTACCTCTTAAACATACACTGTCTCCTAACTCAACATGAGATATGTCCCTCTCCATGCTCTCCCCATCTTTGTTATGACAGACAGTGCCCACTAGTTTCCACTTCGACTGAATCCCCTTACGGGGTGATATCAGAGCTCAGCAATGGAAGGAAGCACATTAAACACGTAGCTTCACCGGCCTCGATGTGCCCCTCACCAGGTCAAGGATATGACAATGGAGCTGAGATTGGTAAACCAGATGCACACAAAGACAAACACACGCATGCATAGCAGAGACACACACAAAAACATAATAGATCACCATTTCAGAGAAAAGAGGAAGAAGATGGAAGGACAGAATCTGTTGTAAATAATTAACCCTTCTCTCCTCGTCTCTCATCTAACTATTTATTCCAAAGTTTGAACTATAAATCTATTTAAAAGCTACACAGAGGCTGTCTCATATCAGTAAATGCATGATTAGTGCTTAATTAATATTTCAGATAGCCACGACAGTGTATTTTTTTAGGTTTTATAGCACTTATTTATGGAGAAAAACATCTACTTTCACACAGTATCCTAGACATCAAAACATAACAGCCACAGTGACTAAATTAAATGCATTTCTACTCTCTTGGATTACTCAAAGTGCTCTATACAACATGCCACATTCACCCAATCACACACTTTCTCTGGACTGAGTACTTCGTAACTACATTCATTCATCAGTAGGTGACCTGCTCTACCGCCTGAGCTACAAGCACCCAGTGGCAAAGATGAGTAAATTGCCTATAGGTTTTGGATAAAGTGTACACTCACAAACCTGTCAAATATGCATTTGGAACTTTGGCTACGTTGGCAGTATAGTATTGCAACATGGCATTTGGGTCTTTTAACTAAAATAGGAAAATAGGAACATAAACAGTGGCATCATTGCCAGACCTGGCCCACATCTGGTTGACATACACCCTGCCATGACACCAGTCACTCAGAAGTGACAGCTTGATGCCAGATCCGGGCCAGACCTGTTTTCTATGAGCCTGGGCCACATAACCCAAACCACAATCGGGCCAGATGTGGCATGCCATCCCATAGACAGTGCCATCTATGCCAGGTCTGGCCCACATCTGGATGCCATACATCTTATCATGCCAGAAGTCAACTAGCAGTGCCAGCTTGATACCAGATCCGGCCCAGACCTGCTTGCTATGTGGGGTGTCAAGCCACCCTTTTACATTGGTTCCTTATGATCACTCCTATTTTGCTTTATTATTTCAGATTCCCCCATAATTTCTGAAAGACCATAAGGTACCTCTTTCTACAGGAACATGGATAAATATGTTGGAAACAGACAGTTCATGTAACACTGTCAACCCCCCCTTGAACTTTGCCCCAATAAGACAAACACTCAGACATGGGATGTTCAGGTTCACAGTTTCAAAAGTCCATAAAACCACCATTTTGCTTGAATATTTTTGTAAGAAAGGAGACATTACATTTTATTTGGAATTTGCTGTATGAGCAAATAGGGTACATTTCAATATATCTTTGGTTGCGTTTTGTTTATTTTCATGTTTAAAATCATTTATTAACTTACTTATTGCTATTAGTTTTAGTTATTTATATGATTATCCATCAGAGTTATTTTTTTACACTGAAAAGGTTATTCTCACAGGAACTTAATGAGATGACATATATTATTTTTAAACTTTCTGACACTTGTGTTATAGCTAACACCTGTAGACGGCTGCCATCTTTTCAGCCATGGTCCCTTGTGACCATATTCAAGTGTGAAAAGAACAATGAGGTGGACAAAACTGCATAAGAGGATTCTGCGGGGGATGTAGTGGAGACATATCACGCTCTCTCTCAAAAGGGGTGTCCCTGCCTGACAGGAAGTGTATAGGTCAGTCCTAGACATGGATGTGTGTGTGCTTGTCTGGGTCTGTGTGTGTGTGGCCCAGTCCACACCAGGAGGTCAAGGCTTTACAGCTAGCCAGGAAATGACTGAAAACATGCACATTAAGACTTAACCCTGTATGTACTGTAATGTCTTCTTAACCTGAGGTTCTTATCCAAACAATAATTATTACCAGAGATTTCAGTTTTTGAGTAAACGTCTCTTTTTGTATCTAAAAACTGATAAGTACTGTGTAAAGTGGGGTAAAGTCTGAATAAATCGAGCAGAAGTTTTAAAATCACTAATCCTGGTCTGGCATAATGATGTAATTCTTGGAAACAGATGAAGTAACAACCTGTATACGTGAGCAACCAAATATACGTAAGAATATTTGGAATACTTGAGCGGAGGTGCTCTAAATTTAGCCTCTCCTTGACTTTCCCTCTCCCCTCCCAACACTTCTGCCTTCCAGTTTGAAACAATGGACCCCCTAATGTCCCTCCTCCATCCTCCCCCTCACCAAACACACACACACACACACACACACATGCACACACACACAAACACTGCGTGCCATTATTGGACATGCTGCCTCTCCCTACTTAGGTGTGTGTCCACTTGGAGTCCATCTGGCCTCTGGAGTCCCATAAGGAAGAGTACACTGTTTAGCAACTCCTGTAGTCACTTTGCAGTGTTGTTTCCGTGGCGATAGGGACACTATGCCTTGGCGGACAGGAAGTGACTCTAAGGGGCGAAGAAATTCTCAGACAGTAAGCTCTAACGGAAGCACAAAATATGTCACTGGAACCAAGAGTATGAAATTTTTGGACTGGATTTCTCTGCCTGTCAGCAGACACGTTTACATAAGTCCCGTCCAACTCTGATTGACCTATTAACTCATCAGGTTATGTAAGCACCGCTCTGAAAATGAAAAAGGTATTGAGTTTCAGCTTGGAGTGCCTATCTGTGTCTTATCCTGCTGCCACTCTGTAAGGGCATAGTCTACAGCAGCCTACAAACAGGAGTTGGTGGCGTGATCTAAGGTTCATCCTGTTTTGGAGAATGAGTGCAACCTTGAGAGGTTTTTTTTCTGGAGTATCTTGGTAAAAAAAAAGACATTTGTTATCATCCACTATTTGTAAGGAAGCCTTGCTGGCAGCTCATTAGTTTATCCTCCCTCTTGGTCCTTTCTCTTTCCCTCTCTTCTCCGCTCTCCTCCTCCAGTTTTTCTATTCTTACTGACCACTCAAAGCACTTTAGACTACAAGCCACATTTGCCCATGCATTATATATATTATGTACTTTATCCATATCCAATCCAATACCAAACCTAGCGTGCACGTCCATAGACTGCTGAACCCCAATTTCACCAGAGGAAATCCACATAATAAAAAAATGGACAAAATATAAACTCCAGAGAGAAAAATGACCTGTCTAAATAATCAAATCTTCCTAACATTTCCTTAAACATTGTTTATTAATTAATTTATAGATATTGTTTGCTTAATTTTAAAAAAAATAAAGTGAAAAGACACAGTTTGGTGTTTTTGGGTTAGCCGTCTTTCCAGAAATTTCCCTGAATGCCTAAAAGTCTGTTTCGAGCTAAGAAATATTGGAATGACCACACAAGATGACATTTTCAGAGTTTAGTATGAATAAGAAACCTTTTTTCTGTTTTCGTAAATGGAGCATGTTACCATTGTTGTTGAACTGTCTTGGACAGAGCCAGGCCAGCTGTTTCCCTGGACAGACTGAGACTTACAAGCAGCCCCGGAGTTTGACCCAGGGCACATGAAGACAATGCAGTCCCTGGCAGGATTGTCTTATTTCAGTAAAGATAACATTACTTAATTAATATCTCATTGTAATGTTTATCATATCAGGGGCTAGCTACTGTTACTAAACATAGCTAAAGGACTTCCTTTGAACTTTTTCCCTGCTACTTCATCAGCTATCTATGTGGAGCATGGAAACCTACACCTCGTATCTCTTGTCTGACATGAATGTGACCAAGTTAGGCAAAAAACTTGTTGCAGAGAGAAAAAAGGAAAGCTCAAATTTAAAAGCAGTGTTTTTCCTTACCATTGTATGGCTGTGCAAATGTTATCTTAGATCTCTGTCCTTGTCCTGTAGCCATGCTCACCTTGTCCTTGATTTTCACTATCCATCCATCCATCCATTCGCTTCCGCTTATCCTTTTCAGGGTCACGGGGGGCGCTGGAGCCTATCCCAGCTGTCATAGGGCGAGAGGCAGGGTACACCCTGGACAGGTCGCCAGTCTGTTGCAGGGCATTTTCACTACTGTACAAAATTATCTCAGTATGCAATTCAAGTTATAATACTGAAAAATAGTAATGAGCAGTAATGATAGTAGCAATAATTATAATTTTGTTTCGAATAATGTCTAAAAACAAGTTCAAAATGTTAAGAAAATCTAGGAATATGCAGGAATTTGCAATGACAGAATGTCTTAAAAGGCAAGCAGTCATCTACATCATTTTAGCTCTGTACATCACTACAGTGGATTTCAAGTCAAACAGTCAAGATGAGAAACAAGAAATGCTGACATTCAGCTTCAATTCAAAGAGGTTAACAAAAGTACTGCATTAACTGCTCAGTAACATGACAAGTACTGGGGTCATGGTCAACTGGTCCTCAGTAGTTCAGAATATTAATAGGATAACTTCCAAGCCAACCATACGCCAACTCCCACTGACATTTCTGCTATGAATGCTTCTATTATTATTTGTACCAGCTTTGTGTATTTCTACTGCATCAGATCTAATTTAATTAAAGGCAAAATGTGCACAATGCAACATGAACTATGTTGCATTACAGACATCATTTTACATTGCTCTTCTCAAATTCTGAAATAGTTGATATCTATGGAAAGTATATCTCCCAGTATAAAGCTAATAAAATAAACTTTTGTAAGCTTTTACTGCATAAGTTTCCTAATGACTGTGCCCACGGAAACCAGCTGCTTGGGTTTTTTAAGAAAGATGCTCCTCAGAACTCTTTGGCCTTGCTTTCCCTCATCCCATACTCTCCAGTAACTCCAGTATCCTTGTTCTGCTCTCACTGTACAAATGTGTGCGCACGTGGTTGTGTGTGTGTGTGTGTGTGTGTGTGTGTGTGTGTGTTTGCGTCTAAAGCATGTGAGTCAGTGTCCATCTCTCCATGGCAGCATTCCAGTAAAACTGAGCCAGTGAGGGGTCTCTGTCTCACATCCCTCTTCAATCAAACACAAACACACACGTCCGGCCAGCCTGGCCCACGCTATCTTCCCCTGCCTCCCTGTGCCAGATGCACACACCCTGTGCTCTCCCTCCTCTTTCTCCTCTGCTTGCTTTTCCTCCTTCTCCTCCCCTCCAGTTCAGCACCCCTGTGCATCACATTGTCTCCCGACTCTTCATCTTTCCCCACTTCCTGTGTCCTGCTCCTTGTGCCCCTTACACCCCCTCCTCCTTCCTACCCCGCTTCTCTCTCTCTCCTCGCGACGTGACTTTTTGCACAGACAGTGGGGCCGCTGCCAGTAAACTAGGGCAGAACTGGCTGAAGATGTGCACTCACTTGGTGTGGTGTCCATGAGCACTGAGACATAGTGAATACATCCAGACACCTCAACACAGACATAGATATGTGGTTAGCACCAAATTATATTTGGCACCTTCACTTCTGCCTTTTCAAGGACAGATGGATGATGCAAAGGTAAACATTTCTTGAAGAGACTTTGCACTCATTTACTTGTATGCAATTACTTTTTCATTACTTTAGATTAGCCATGGTTACTTTAGCAGATTTGCAAAGATAAGACAAAAAAAACTAGCAGCTCCTCAAAGCTGGCAGCTGGTTTGCTGACCTTAGAATAAGACTAGAATGTGAAAGTTTACAACTGACCATGTTTTGTTTTGCGTGCAAAGCTGAAATATAAAAATTGAATCATCAGGTCAAGAAGTGGCTCACACTTGATCCAGCTTGAAACCGCAACCTGTAGTTTGTAAAATGTTGTTTTCAGTATGGATTAAGCCAACAAAACATATCCTGTTAATCATTGAGGGCACAGGTTTTTTTTAAAACCTTTAAATGTGTTGAGGTGGGTGTTTCCCCCAGTTTCCAGTCTCTTTATTCTAAGCTCAGCAAACCAGCTGCCAGCTGTACAGCCTCAGATACTGCACAGACCCACAAATGACTTCCTCATCTAACTGTCGGCAAGAGCGCAAATATGCATTTTTCTCAAAAAAAAAGAAAGAAAGAAAAAGAGTGAAAAAAAGTTTTTTAAAAATGTAGATGATTTAACAGATGGAACAAGACCTCCCTCAGTAATTTGATAAGAATGAAAACTTTGTGAATTGCAATGACCAGAACTCAGACCAGCTAAAATCCTATGGGAGCTCAACAACACACCAAATTAAGCAATATTGTTTAGAAGAAATGTGTTTATTCCCATCTGTAGAGCTCCAGAGGCTTGTAGAGTCTGTAAATATTCTTTTGGCTCACGGGCCAACCTTGCTTTATCACTTTATGTTTGTTTTTTTTAATGCATGACTAATTTAAATCAATAGAGCCTCACTGGACAACAACAACATGTTTTGAGTATTTACTATAACTCCTATATTTAGGTGTCTTACAAGAAATGCAGTTGTTTTTAATTCTATTCGGTGACTTTTTTTTTTCCACTTTAAACCACCAACAACTGATAGGAGCATTGTGCTCATGACTCAGCTGACAAACACTTTTTTATGTGATCATGGGAATGAAAGAAAATTCAGATTGCCCTGAAGAGAGCAACAGGGAGAACGAGGCGGGGAGACGAGCTGCAGCTGGTACAGGAAGTGAGGAGGATGATGCCAGTGGAGGGCATGAGAGCAGTCCACAGAGCAGTCTCACTGGAGACCTCTTAGTCCACACACACTCACTATGTGAATAAAGAAAGTCTGGTTGCCCAGACATGTTGTTGTGTGTTTGCAAGTGTTATCGGGAGATTGAGGATGGAGAAACAAGACGTCGAGCCATCCCTCCCTCTGTGTTTATACTCAGTCTAAACAGCAGACCAGCCACTGAGGCTAATGGGGTTCTAATCTACAGCTGGATGACACACACATGTCATCCTCTGCATTTCTCAGACAGACGAGTAACCCCTCCGTGCCACATGTGCATTTACACATACTCTCACTCTTACCTTAATGTACTTTTTATACATTTTACTGGATGCAATGACCCCAGCGTGGAGAAGTGATATGTTTTTCTGGTCTGCTTTTTTTAAATAAGTTATTTACATTCCATTCATTTGGCAGATGCTTTTTCCAGAGTAACTTACATTTTTCACCCACACAGAAAACAATTTGGGGTTTGTGTCTTCCTTGAGGCTATTACCAACATATGGGCAGGAAGAGCAAAAGATTAAACCAGCAAAGTTGCAATTAATAGCAAGCCCAACTGAGCTCCTTCGAGAGCTGCAGTATTCCCCTTAGACCTTTTTGTTAACTGGAAATCAGTGTGACACTTGGAGATAAGATGTTCACACATAAATGAGCAGATACACACAGAGCCAAACTGAAATAACACTTCTGCTATCTTCTCACCTTTCTGCCATCTACGCCCATTTACTCAAGCGCGCGCACACACACACCGCACACACACATACACAAAGTGAAAGTGATGAGGCACTTGATAATTTATTACCCTTGTCAAACTGAATGGAATAGTAATGGACTGCTTTTAAGTGTGTAACTCCATGCTGAGAAGGTAATGGACACTCTGTTCTTAACAGGTCAGTGAATTTCTCTGTTCTGTGACACAAGGAAATACTCACACACACAAACACACACTCACACACACAAACACACACATGCTGGGCCCCAGAGCATGTCACCATACACAATAGCGTCATAGTTCCAGCAACAGATCCGGTATTCTCACCTTCACACTTTGTGTGATACACAGAGCACATCTTACTGCCAACGCTTTCACATGAAGTAATTCTCAATAAATCAAAGGTCAAAGCCTGTACAGGCAAACACGTAGAACCTATATGTGCCTCTTACAGCAACACTCACGCTTTCTAGTTCACCTTGAACTGCAGTTGTTTGCATGCCAGCTCATTAGTTTGTTAAATTTGTTTCCCTTCAGGCCTACATTATAAAGGCTCTTTCTGCCTTTTCCTTAATAGATAAGGATCTCATTATTGCCTTCAGTGTTTGGGTTGCCTTTATTTATATGCATGTATATGTGTATCACCCAGCCAGGCTGGCCGTCAGCCTCTCTCCCCCAAGGCCAGACAACTTTGTCCTGGCTTGTCTACCCGATGGACCGCTCAGTGCTAGATGTACAAAATTTATGATGTAAAGTTCCTGTTTAGTTTAATGTGTGTGCTTCTCGCTGTAGCTTCCAGCATCTGTGAATGACTAATGCATGAGCCTCTTGTACCAGTTTATATTTTCAGTGGGCTGGTATGAAACACAAAGTTTCAGAAACACTGATCTCATTCTCAAGATCCGCTAATAGATGATATGAGGTCCAGATGCACAAATTTTATGTATGGTTTAAACATCTTTTTGTGTGTGTGTGTGTGTGTGTGTGTGTGTGTGTGTGTGTGTGTGTGTGTGTGTAGTTTGTGCTCGCTGCATGTATGTACAGCAGCAAAGAGCAATGCATTGTGAGCTGAAAGAAACAGGATGGGTGGATTTGTCAAGGCAGGTGCCCACATGTTAGTCAATCTGCAGGCAGGAAATTGCACTGGCATAGACACACAAATACACACGTTGCCCACAATATACACCCAATTTGTCACCCAGGCCTCCACGGCAGCTGAAGCAATACTTCCTTCTTGTACTTCTCTTGACCTTGCACTGCTTCGAACACTGTCTTCAGTTCTCTAGAAAATTGATTTCATCTTGTGATGTAAACACCTTAGAGAGAGCCCAAGTTTTTAACTACTGCCACCGTAGAAGTGACAGTAGGGACAGAGTGACGACACTTCAAATTTCCCTTTATTTCCTAAGATTATGATTATTATCATGATTCAACTTTAAAAATCTGGCCTTTTAAACACAGCAAATATTTATTTACTTTTAATAAAGAAAGTTTAAAAGCATTCTCTTTGCTGTCACAGCACAGCAATAAAGATCAAAAGGATAGTAACTGACTAGCTGGTCAGCTTAATGGAGCATTTAGCAACTGAAGAGCCAGATATTTCTATCAGGGCTAAAAAGGCAATAGGAACTATAGTAGTCATTTTTTATTCTTTGGCTTAGAATGAGTTCTTTTATTTGTGTTGTTTTACTCAGCTTTCCTCATTTTGTTGTTTTCTGCTATGTTTTTATCTTTTGTGATTATTTTAGACATACGTCACTTTGGTCAAGAGCTGTTGTTTCTAAATGTGCTACATAAATAAATTGGACTCAACTAAATGTGCAAGCAGATAACACCAAGTTGTGTGACAAATTTTTAAAAGAAAATGGACATCAAGTGTCTCACTAAGGCATCAGGTCACATCCTGTCACCAGAACACCTTCAGTGCACTTTAGCGTTTTGCAGGAACAAACGTTGTTCTTCCAAAACACATTGCCTCATTTGGTGTTTTGATGACGGTGGTGGAGATTGCTGTAACACAATGGTTCACATGTTGAAAGATTTCAGGATTTCATCATAGGATGAAGAGGTTAACTAGAACAATTTTGCACTTTGACACTTCTCTCTCAGCTGGGTTCAAAATGCCCTCCGCAGTTAAACAAATCCCTCAGATGACCAACACAGTCAAGAGTTGTCCTTGGCACTGTTTTTCTTGTCACAACAGTAGTGGTCAAAGTTTTTCCTTTAATTTGTCACCCATCCATACTATCATAACAAGCTCACATTAACAACTTCCTATGTACTTTTTGTGTTACCCTGTCCTGAGACTGAATTGCCATCCTGAATTATGTTTTGTCGACAGCAGACAGACACAGTTATCAGCTGGCTATCATTAACAATATGTCCCTGAGGTTTATTGGTTATAGTGTGAGTACTGGAAGTATTACTAGTAACACCGATAGCATCAGAGATGCTAAATTGGTTTTTAGGGATGGTGGTTCAAAAGACCAATGGCCACAGTTAAATTTTTTCAAAGCAAACTTTGATACTTTGAAACAACACGCGCTAACATGCATTTCATCCGAGCATCCCACTAGTCTACAGTGCGGTTTGGTGTAACCTAAAACATATTATTGTTCTTGGGAAATCATAGCAGAGTTTTATGAGTGTTTGTCTTCACACGATTCATCGTCTACCACAGCAGGTGAACTATGGGTATCGGGGCAAACTAATAATTCTGACACATTACTCTGTATTCATACTTGGCCATTCAGCTCAGCTGCATTATATCTTGGTGCTTTTCAGCTTGTCAAAAGCAGAACCAGCCATAACAGCAGAGTATCACCAGGGAGTAGGGTTGGGAAACAAATTCACAGAAAGGAGGAGAGGGAGAAGGTGTACCATATGTGGGTGAGAAACATGTTCTCATGCAGGCTGTTTTTCTTTTGTTTCAGCTGCACAGCCCCACCTTAAATGAGGACAGGGAGCAGGGGAGCGCACTGGACAGAGAGGGAGCGGGGAGAGGTAGATGGGAATTCATTGAAGAATTGGGCATAATGTGCTCTGGGCAGTCCCCGACCCAGCTGTTTTCCATTCAGTGGGAGTCTTAAGCGGTGAAATGTAGCAAGGGTGGGATAGACGGACAAAGAAAGAAGTGAAAAAGAGGATGAGGAGGAGAGAGACAATAAAATATGACGTGAGACACTTCATATCAAGGTCATGATGGGGGCTATTTAAGTGATCTGTTTGTCTCCTTTTTTTCCTTTTTCCCGATGTTGTCGTATTTTTCTCACAAACCTAATTGGAGCATATTTCAGAGTTCGGATCTTGAGTTTGAAATTCCTAGCCCTTGAACGAACGGTTTTCTTTTTTATGTAATATGGGAAAACAATGTACTGCCTTACAATTCCTTCATCCACTTCATGTAATAATGAGAAAGGCAGCAGCGCAAAAAGAGACCGGGGGAGCATTTGTTTTAGTTATTACAGCAGACTAAAGCTTCCTAAGTCAGACGTGTATATATGGTGATAATAAATGCCACTTCAGCAGTGGTTTAAAAGTTATAAGCTACTGCAAAAGTACAATTACCAACACAAACACAGCATTCCCAGTGATAAACTAAAAGCATCAACTAACCACAATAAAATTATAAAATGCGAAGCAGTTAAATAGCCTTTTTAACCTGAGAGTGAATTCAAAAACTGTGGACACATTTCTGAGGTCAAGTAAGAGTCAGACATAACTATTGTGCAAACTTTAGTAACTAAACATGTAAAGAACATACTAAACAAAAGCTTAAGCTCCGCTCCTGATAAACATTAAGCACTGTTTTCATACCATCCTACTCAAGCACATAAATGTCTCACTTGTTTTCTCTGCCATTCATATTTGAAGCCCTCTGCATATAGATGTCACGGGGAGTTACTGGCAGGACTTTCATAATCAGTATCTGGCCATCCTGTTCTGAGTAAAACAAATATCATAGGTCTTTAAAAAAATTCTGTGCTACACTTATAGAAAGGGCATAGTATATACACGATAAATAAATATTTAAACCCATTTGCTAGTTCTCTGGTTTGTTTCAAGTTTGCCAGAATCACTTTACAGCTAATAGGTACTTTATATTGCTGGTACATTCTTTATTTGAACACACACAAAAGAAAATCAGAGAAAGATGTCAATCTTAAACTCATTACTTATTATATGGACAACAACCAACTGAACTATCTTGCTTTGGTTTGATTGCTGGCTCCACTGAGGTGTGACTGACAAAAGAGAATGCCTGTCTGATTGTGGGCTCAAAGGACAGGAGCTATTGAATGAAAATTTAATTTGAAAGAGGAAAAAAGCAGATGTCAGTGAAGCAAGAAATAATCCTATCTCATTTCAGTTTTTTGGTTTCTGAGTGATTGCATATTGCTATAAAAGCGGGACTGAAACTTATGTTGACCCTTTGACAGCTCCAGAGCAAACTTTAGATGCAAAAATGTGTCATAATGTTGGAAACCGTATTAGGAGTCCCCAAGCAAATTCCTGGAATTTAAGAGAAGCTGCAGAAGTGTATGCACCTAATTTAAACATAAGTCATTTCTCTGTAATGGTATAGATACTTACTCTCTGGAGCACAACTACAGTTATGATTAAGTCCCTTAATGTGCCCACAGCAGACAGTCCCTGACTGTTTAAATGACTCAGCAGTCAATACCTTTGCCCTTCTCATGTCTCACCTACTGAAGAATGTTTGTGAGAAGGTTACGCAAACTTCCACTGGAAACCTACTGATCATCCACCTTATCTATTTATGTTTTTCCACAATTATCCCAGATCAGGGTGAAAAAGGTCTAGCACTTCTTCCAGTGTACATTTCCCCCCCAAGGAGGGCAAACATCCGTAACATTTCCATCACTTAGATGACACAGAAGGACTGACAATCTCTCACATTTTTTATTAACGTCTGCGAAAATTTCATTGACTATGTTTTGTGGGAGTAAACCAAAGCAAACTTAAGGAGAAGGTGTAAACTCTACACAGACTAGCGTAGAGTTTACAGCCCCTGAGCTTCTGGTAGTTTCTCTGACAGAGGGCACTGAAAGCTCAAAGGGATGGTGGAGTTTCCAGAGCCTGGCACCCAGTTTCTGTCACCCACTGAGGGAAACCAAACACCACAGACCTTTGCCATTTAATATGCAGTGTCTCTGAATGGAAGAGTGGCAAGAGACCAGAGTGGCTGTAGGCCACCTGCCATGAATATCCTGGTTTCTCAGAGTGAGCAGTGGGTACCAACTGCCCTTCAACTTTAGACCTAGTGCACCTATCTTCTTTCTCATGGACACATATAGCTTTCTGACTATGTGTGTCCACACAGAGGAATTTTTGCCAACATAACTATGTTTCAATTTTAGGCTGAAAGCACAAACTCTATCATTGCTTTGAATGAGGCTATCACACTTATTTATCAAGCACGCTAGCACAGGGCCAGACTGAACCAAGCTCAAATTCTGCCGTTCCTCATTATCACAGCTGCTTCATTAGCCAACGTGCATGCAAACACTGCTAAATATATACTATTCATTAAAATAAGTTATAGAATTATTCTGCATAAAGGTATAACCTGCTATGCATACATTTTTGGCCACAGATAGGTTTTTGAAAAGTCCTAATTTATCACACAGGTTGAACTTCCTGGAAAATATTTCCTGTCTTACTAGTATCTAAGGCAACAAGCCATCACACCGTGTAGTTTTTTGTTTTGTTTTTTTGTATGCAGGGTTGTTCTATTTACACAATTACACTCGAATAAAGCGGTTTAGATAATCTGGTTAAACTGCCGGCAGTCTTTATGACCTGTCTTCTGTTCTGAAAGTTTGTGCCTCATACGACCTACATGTAACAGGGCCATTTGATGACACATCTAAATAATTCACTGAGGAGTTTCAATGCATATTAACAGCTAATAATTGGGAAATGTCTGGGGAGGGGGAAGCTGTTAAGTTAAGACATTCTGTTAATATTTTTGCTAAACATGCATACAATGACCGTAACTGATTAAACAGTACGTGGATTGTAATGTGAGGGGATTACCATGAGAGAAAAATGTTCCTGTTCCACGTTTGTGTAGCAGAATTGTGCGAGACTTGTGATAAATGTCATGCTGTTCCTTTTGTTTTCACCCACTGTTCAAGCAGCATAGAGCGGATGATGTCTGTCATTACACCTGGTGAATATGATCTCTCAGGAAGCACCTCCAGCTCATGAATGTTGATTTAATGCACCTGAGAGAAGAAATGCTAATTTGTTTAATGTCAAGAAGTAATTTGTGGCAAGTTGCTTGAATTATATAAAACATCTGGAAGGCACTATGATTTCTTATGTGCTGGTGATAATAAGGTGATTTTCACACAGTGGAAAAGGATGTGTGTGTGTGTGTGTGTGTGTGTGTGTGTGTGTGTGTGTGTGTGTGTGTGTGTGTGTGTGTGTGTGTGTGTGTGTCTGCCTGGCTGGCTTTGCTCCTGCTGACAGAGTAATGGATCTGTTCATTGTTGCATGTGGACTGTGTGTGATGTATGAGATTCATTTGAAATTCTCTGTCTTAAATGAGGCACTCACATGTCTCCATGTGGGAGAATACAGACCTGAAGGCCAGCGTGTTGTAGGAAAATGAACAGAAGTCGTTCGTTTTTGCGGTCATCATTGCTGTGAAATGGTCTCCGCTGTGGTCTTATGTCCCATTCTTTCTTTTAATGTAAAACTCATTTCATGCAAAATAAATTTTCCAAAAACACAAATCATTGCAGTGGTCTACAACAAGTTTTGTTATGAGAGATTTTGCACTGCAGTAATCAAGGGTAATTAAATTAATAAAAATATAAATGTGATCATTTACTGGACTATTTGATTTGGATGTGCAAATTAATTAAATAACTTGACAAACGTCCGTGTAAATCCGTTATGCAATTCATTTTATTGCCAAGTTGATTTCGAGTATAGTAACAAACAAACAAGAAAAGACATTTTTCACATTGGCTTTTAAAAAAAATAAAAGCCTTATCAACATTTTATCGAGACACCATAATCAAATAAAATGATAAAAACCCACAATAAGAATTTACACAAAAGAAATTACCTATAAAACTTTTGACATGCAATAAATACATTCATTTCACTAAAGCAAAGTAAGATCAATATAGACACTGAAATACGCAGAATGCACAAAGAGAAAATACTGTTTTGGTTTAAGTGTATTGCTTTTACTTGTCATTTTGGTATAAAAGGTAAAACCATGTAACAAAAACACCGGACGCTGCTGATGCTTCTGGCACGCCTGGTTCATGCTGCTGAAATATGATCCTGTCGTCTACTAAAAAAAAAAAAAAAAAAAAAAAAAAAATCTAATTTCCATTGTAAATTTGTGATGCATGTATTCTGCCATGCATTTTTCCATTTATTCACAGCTACAATTGTCTACGTGGCAGCCTGTGTTCCTGCATAACATATTTGTCCCTGAACCACAGTCGGGCACAACCACCTCAAAATGTCAAAGTGGTCTTCATTAGATCATAATCCATCATTTCTACACTTCTCCTTACCGATTTTCCAAAACCAAAATAGATGCTTGTGCCTTTGTGTACGTAAGTGTGTGTGAGGACCCTGAGGCTCTGTAACATTTTGGCACAGGTTTCAGCGTGTGACGGGTGAAAGCCGTCAGTGGAATCGCCTTTCTTTAAAAATGGGTTTTTCTACAAGAAGCGACACTCCAAACGGAGCAGAGCAAGCTAATTAAATCTGACCTAATCTGGAGCAGCAGTCTGCCATCCAGCTGTGTGTTTATGTGTGCGTGAGCAGGAGTGTGTTAGAGAGATATACAATCGAATATTCTCCCCCGGCTGACTTTCACTGCACCAAATTCCTGCTTGTTTTGTCCTAGCTCTCTGTTTGTCTTCAGATTTAAACTTCTGGAGCAGAAGTTGTGCACTGTAAACTAAGCAATTAAAGCCAAGGTCCACTCAGTGGACTTTGTATGTGTTCAAGGTAGAGAGAGAAAAAGAGATCCAAACAAAACAGATGCAGGAGGATATGGACAGACAGAAGCCCCTTCACTATTTCGCTACAAAGAGCCTACTGTAGGTCATGTGCTGATTTGGTGATAATTGCTAGGCCTGGAAAGAGGGTGTCATTTCCAATGTCACACTGACATGAACGTTAAAATTAAAAACCTGAAATTGACCTGCAGTGATAAAAAAAAAAAAAAAGAAAAATAAACATGTCCTCATAAGATTAAATTGGAAGCGGGTGGAAAAAGAGTGGTGAGCAGACACACACAACGCTGCCAGCTTTCCTTTGTTATTTACTGAAGGTTAAGACTATCAAGCACAAGCTATTTTTCTCTCTGTTTCTGCTTCTTTTCCTCTCAACCCTCTCTCTGTTTGTTCTCTCCATCTCAGCGCATGACTTGGCTGGTGCAGCTGAGGCCCGACTCAATTGTGCAATTTCATACATGTTTACTTTACTGGCATCTTTCTGAGCATATTTTCCCTGAACATTTCCTCTCACATTATTCTGCATTTCCTCTACAACAATAAGATGTCTTTAATCTCTCCTTTGTAAGCCATTCCTTGGCTTGAAGATCACAATACAATAATGTTGTCAAATACAGGGTTTTTTTGGGTCCGTCATTTGTTGTATTTTAACACATGCCACAAAGTTCATTTTGGAAATTGATCAGGGCTTAAAGAAAAAGAAAGTAGCTCTTCACATAAACATTTAGACAACTGTCTTCTTCAGCATGAAAAACAGCTGGAAGTAAGTGGATCATGGGAGAGGAGGGGAGGCAGCGGGTGCTGTGGGTCAGCGGTTTGTGTTAAGTGTAAGAAGAGAGAAGGCACAGAGAGAGGTGAAGAGGGAAGCTGTGCTTTGAGGGTACGAGGGCGGTGAACGAGTGTGGCCGAGCTCTGCACTGGAGGGAGGAAGAAAAGGAAGCAAAGTGCCAGAGGAAAGGCAATTGTGGGACTTCTAGGGGATCATAAGAGCAATAAAAAATCACAATACAATGATTTTTCCAGAAAAGTGCAGTTCAGAGAAATAAATCAAAAGCAGCTGCTTGTAATAAAGAGCCTCGAAAGTGTCAGGTATCTCCCTTGTACTTCACCCTGCTACACTGTGGGAAAGGCATTCAGACATGTAGATGGGCAGGTGCATTAAGTAGCCACATCAGAAACCTCCCCATGCTACAGTCGTACAATTTATTGCAGGATAACTTCATACTTTTTATACCGAAGGCACGTTTGAACTGACTGACTTCAGAGTCAGTTTTCCCATTTAAAGGACAAGCTTAGGCTTGAATATCAATATCTGACTCTAGCTTATATTTAAACATAAGTGCTCATAAATAGAAAAATATGTACTGTACACAGGACAATAGTAACTTGTGCTCACGTTCTCACGATTACCCACACTGATAATGACTTTCCTAACAAGGTAAAGATGGTTACAAGCTAAGCTCACCGATGCAAACCTCAACGTTTGTTGCTGAGTTTAGTTTTGTGCATCTGCGATGTCTATCGAAAGCTTCAGTCTTTTGTGGCACACCTTGCAAAATATAATAAATGTCAAACAGTGGTATGATTTCAGACTGTGATGCCGACAGGCGGCACAGAGGTGACCTTGGCCTCCTGCGACTGGAAGAAAGCTTAAAGGCATGCTTTGCATTTTTTAACGTTAAAGCCAAATCCTTTTTTGGTCCACGAGATGCTACTGCAGATCATCCAGAACCCTTTTAACTTCTATAATGTTAGTGTTACAAAAAGTTACAGGACTGGGATGGTTGCCATAAAAAAAGAAAGAAATTAAAAAAGGGGAAATGACATGACAAGTAAAGTACAAAAACAACCCACACCTAATTTTTTGTGGCTTTTGTTAGTGCATTCATTTATATTTGCATTCACTCATTTGATTCTAAAAATTCATTTAACTAATAAACTCTTTAGATGCCTAATTATGTTACGCTCCAAACATCTTCATCAAAACCACTGTGGTGGCAATAAGAGTTTTGCTGGGCTTACTTGTCATATAAATAACATTAACAAAGGGAAAGGGCATAAAACCCATGGGGTGGGTGGCTACATCAGTAAATTGAAACAAGGCTCTTCTAATTAGACTAAGTGAAACAACCACAGAGCAAAGGAAACACTGCCAAGTTTTTCAATTAGGCTCTACAATACACTCACTGGGGTCTTCCTATTATTTAGTCTTGCCTCAAATTTAAATAAAATGTTCAAAATATGGATATATAGCAAATAGAGGGGAAATTTATTTTAAAAAACCACGAGGATGCCAAAAGTATTGAGTCTACAATATCCTCAAATTCTAACAAAGCATCTAAATGTCTCACCATGCAGCCCTTGAAAGCCTTCAATGCAACATCACTGTGATACTGAGCAGAGATTTATTCCCAAAAAGCAACAAGGGGAAGGAAAAGAGAAGATACAGACTACTTGTTTTCTGAATGGAGAGTTTCAGAAGTGTGGACAGGCTTTCATATTAGGACAATGGCTCGCATCCACCCTGCTGTGCTCTCCCTGCTCCTCTCCCTCCCCGTTCTCCGTCTTTCTATCTGCTTCTGAGTAGAAACACACGGCACATCCTGCTCAGCACAACACACCAGCCAAAAGTTCACTTCCTGCTCCTCAGCTCTTCTCCTTCACACCAACCCTATTCCCAGGACATGCATTACCAGGCCTTCATGCGCTTAAATAGCACAGGGACACACAAACAGACAAGCAACTGCTTCCCCTTTCTAAAGACGTGAAACGCTCCCCTCCAGTAACATTCGCACATAAATGAAATTAAGCAGATTTCAAACAGTGCGCTTCCTACAGAAATGCTCGGGCATTATCTTGGTCTTCCCTCTTATACAGATTTGGTGTGACAGTGGAAGCGGTATGTTATTTTAACTAGTGAAGGGGAGTGTGGAAATTCTCACGACTGCCTCTGCCTGTTTTTTAGGTTTTGAACACATACACACACGTTTGTAGATGAAGCCTCTACTGGTTTTATTTTTATTTTTTCTGCTATGTTCTTTTCCTTTTTTTCTTTTTTTGCAGAGCACCAAACAAAACAAGCTGGCTTCCTGTGTGCTTGTGTGCATGAGCGACCTCCGTCTGACTCTTGTCAAACGTTCACTAACCTCTGAGGAAAAGGGGGCCAAACAATACGAGGCTAGCTTTCATAGTCAACCAGCAAAGCCACTGCGTGTCTGTTTAAGGAAGTACAGATGATGCATCATGTCTTTCACAGAGAGAGCAAGAGAGGGAGAGAGACACAGAGAGAGAGGGAGATATTTCACAACACAAAGCTTGTCAGCTCAACTTTACTGTAATATATTGATCTCGCTGCCTTCATACTTACTAAACTGTGGTTCAGATATCGACAAGCACTTAAGGTACAAGCATAAATGGCTTTGCCTTATGTTACAACAATGGAACTGGTCAGACATAAATGTCATTGAAGAAGACAAAATAGAAAAAATGTATACCACGTACTATAACAAAAATGTTAATACCACCTTATCTCTCCACAACAAAACTGTAACAACAAATGGATAAACAAAGAATTAACCACAGGTTTAACACAGGACAACGATCCTGTTAATAAAAAAAAAAATACTAAGGTGAGTGTGGGTGAGTGTGTGCATGTATGTGTGTTGATACTGTTGATCTATAGTTTACAAAAGATTAGCATCTCCACGCTGGGTTCAGTCCTGAGGTAAGCACCAATTTCACGTGCGCTGCTTTCAGTTCAAATTAAAATGAAGAAAAGTGACAAGAAACAACATGTTTGATATGATCATATGCTACAGAAAATAAGCCCTTAAATTATCGTTACATTTAAAAAGAAAAAGGAAAAGTAAGTAAGGCACACTGTATGATTTTTTTTTTTTTAGCCTTTATGATTCACTACGTCTATCACAGTGTATTTATGGCTTTAATCTTCACATTCACCCTCTGAGGTTGGCATCGGCACTATAGTGGTCAAACATTTCTAATCTGAATTGAGGACTAGTAAAAGTGGACAAAGACCCAAAAAAAGAAGAAAAAAAATGCAACTTCTTTTTTTTTTGGAATAAAGATTTACAAACAAAAATGTGCCTTCAACCCACAATCTTTAAGTGCTCTTTTGTTTTCAGGCTGCTCAGCCAACACACAAATCAGTCATTCATTGTTTCCGCATTTAATACCAGCAGGGCCGAGAGGCAAGGCCAGGACACATTTGCTAGGCTGGGATCTAATGTTAATAAGTGGATCAGAGGGGTACAATGGCAGGCATGAAATGGGACATCACGCCAGCGAGCAGTGTGAATTGTCCAGGAGAAAGTGAGATTTCACAGGGATTACTGAAGCACAGCAGCTGGGAGTGCTACTCACCCGCTGGCTTCCAAGGAAGACCCACAAACCCCTTCTTATGTTCATATCACTGACAGATTAGCAGCTTGCTGTGTGTGAAGGGGGAGCGTATATGCATCCGGTGTTTGGAGTGCTTCTAAGGCAAAGGGCTGAGTAGAGCACTCACTTTGGCCTGTCAACAGTAGCGGGGCTCCCAGACAACAGACTACAGGGAAGGGAGGTCAAATGAGAGGCCGGACGGTGGAACAGAGAAGCATCCAACAAAGCCTCTGACTACTGCTGCTTCACGATTAATCATCAATGAATGGTTTAACTGCTGATGACAGTAAATGACAGATTTCTGTGTCATTAAGCCCATCCTTACCCCTGCCTCTATGCTCAACTGTATCCATAATTGTAATAATTGCACAATGTCAGCGGCAACACCCATGCTTCATGTACACCATAAGATGAAGCTCCACTGGCCGTGAACGGGGATTAGTGTGTCATCAGTTGGGTATGTGCAATCATGTCCCAGTTATGAGATCACAGGGCTGTGCTTGCTGCATCTCAATAACAACTGAGCGCAAAGGGGTGGTTGTCGAACTGCACAGGAAGTTTCGGCTCATAAGTGGTTGAAAGCTGGGCATAAGGTGGATTCAACTGCTGTCATATAGTACAAGCCCTTTATCCACACAAATATGCAGAGTGGTGAGTGGTGTTACTTTAAAATAAATGGTGATTGGGGAATATATTGCCCTGGTGACTATCAAAATGCTCTTATCATTCAGTCATTTCCCAAGATGGTGAGAAGCTGGAGAGCGAGATACATAAATTGTCCAGTACCCCAAAAACAGGAAATTAAAAAATGAAATAATAGAAAAAAACAGACGAAATGTACTCCCATTCCTTTAAAGTCCAGGTGAGTGGCCTTATTCATATTATAAAAGTTCTGGACAAACCCTGAAATTTGTCCTTATGTGCTTTTTCTTTCTTTCTTTTTTTTTTTTTTTTACAAAGTTGAATAGTACACAGGTTTAGGGTCAGGGATAGTTTTTGTTTTCTTTGGATTCCACCATAATAAAAAATAAATAAAACAATTTTCATTTTGGTTTTCAATTTTTCACTTTGGCTCAATGGCTGTAATCATAGGAAAAAAAGTTTCTTTGCATACACTGTACATAAATACTGTACTTTTTTTTAAAGTGAGTGTCCCTTGGTCACGTAATAGCACAAAGCTCCTTTATGAAGGAGGTCTTTAGGATACATTAGATGCATAGAAAGGCACTTACAGTCTACACATTTTGGTGTGCATTAGCAGACCAATTGTTTATGGCCTGAGTCTGAGGTGCAGAGATATTGAGTTGAGGTGAATGGAATAAGGATACTGCAAATTGTGTGTGCACACAGACTTATCGGTGATATCACATGTCTTAACTTGGTGAGTAGCGGTCGATGGTTCGGGCGTCAGAGAGGGCCTGTGGGGGCAGTGATTGGCCCAGGATGTCCATCTTGTCGTGGGTGAGGCCCAGGTGTTCAGAGGCCAGTTTGGAGAGTGGATACAGGCTCTCCATGACCTTTGCATCAGCCACCAGTTGCTGCTGCGCTTGGATGAGAAGCTCACTAGCCTTCTCTTGTTTGAGTCCAAGATGCTCTGCTGTGTATTTACTCAGAGGATAAATGCCCTCTGCAAAGTCCAGCTTCAGTTTCCCATCTGTGGTCAGGCTCCCTGCAGTCCCTCCACTGCTGTGCATCTTCATGTGGCTGATGAGATTGCGCTGCTGAGCGAACTTTCCCCCACACACCTGACATTCATAGGGCTTCTCACCAGAGTGAATGCGCATGTGCTCAGTGAGGCGGTACTGCCGGGTGAAGCGCATGCCACAGGAGTCACAGGCAAAAGGTTTGAGGCCCAGGTGGCTACGCATGTGGCGGGTCATGGTACCGCGCTGTGTAAATTTCTTGCCACAAATACTGCAGGGGTAAGGCCGTGTCAGCCAGTGGGTCTTCTCATGTTGGCGCAAAGTGGCTGGATCTTTGTAAGACTTGTCACAGGTGGAACAGCGGTAGGGTCGAATCATCTCCCCGATGCTCGCTGGATTCAGCTGGCTCGACTTGGTCTCCAGGTGTGACAAACTGTTCAGAGTGTTGCTGCTGTTGAGGCTTCCATAACCATTTGTGTTACTGCTCATGTTTTTGCTGCTGCTGTTATTGCCGTTTCCTATGTCCCCGCCTGAGTTGCCGTACAGCTCCTCTTCCGTGTGTGTCTCCACATGTGCATTGAGCTGCTCTGAGCTTGGGAAGCCTTTGTCACAGGGAATGCACACATACAGATTGTCCCCGAAGCTCTCCGGCTCATACGGCATGTGGAACCTCCCCATTGGTCCAGTCGGGGATGGGCGACCCTCACTGCTGCCTGTCTCTTCTGTGCCTGACCCGCTCTTGTCATCTGCTCCTTCACTCTCCTCCCCAGTCTTGTGATGGTTATGATGCTGATCTCCATTTTCACCCCCTTCCTCTTCATCTTCATCCTCATCTTCATCTTCAGCTGTGTATGACAGCGGTTCGTGTTTTACCCAGCGGTAGATGTTGCCCATTTCTCTGCCTGCCTCTCCGCCTTCCGTGGGGGTGTCCGGACTTGGGGGGCATGGGTAGCGGTCTGTCCCCTGGGAACCTGAGCGATGCAGGTGGGGAAGGTGCGGGGCTATCGGTTGGTTGAGAGGTGGAAAAGGTGGCGGAGTGAGGGAGCCTCCCTGGTCAGTTGATTCCATTTTTTCTGAGGGGAAAGCTCTGCCATTCATCCCATGGATAGGACTTGTGCGGTCACTCAGAGTCCCATCTCGCTCCTCGTCATTATGAGTGTTCCCCAGATGGGTCTGAGAAGGTGTGAGCTGAGACTGAGAGGTGGGGCTTTTCTTAGAGAGATCAAGGCCGAAGCTGGGTGAGCAGTTCCTGTCGGATAGGGCTGCACGCCCAAGCTGAGAAGGCAGAGGTGACTGCAGAGAGGGGAACACCTGAGAGCCCTGGGTGGAGGTGGGAGCATACAACTCTCCTGTATGAACAGCTAGTCGATGTGGAACAAGCTCCTCTGGTGGTAGTGCCCGGGGTCCGTGGCTGTTCAAAATTCCGCCTGGAGGACAGGATTGAATGACAGGAGTAGAAACCCTATACCTGCCACCACTCCCTAAACCCATGCTATTTGGCCCCATCTTTGAGTAGGGTAGAAATGCTGGACTTGGGCGGGGAGGGTACTTGCCATTTCTTCTTAGCTTCTTTTTGCACAAAGCCACTAAGTCAAGCAGTTGAAGGTAGCTGGCTGCTGCCAAGACAGCCCCTAGATTTGGTTCATTTGGAGAAGTGGGGTCTCCATCACTAAGGCGGCCTGTGTAGATGTAGTCCAGAATTACCCTGAAGACCCCTGGACTCACCATCTCGTGATCGAGGTTGATGAGATTGTCATGGACCACCAAAGACTTCAAGTAGAGGCTGCTGGCAGCCAGAATGTTCTTGTGAGCTCTGAAGAGGGCGTTCTGCACCACGATGATAACATCACACAGGAAGCCCTTGGTGCGTTGGCTGTTGAGTTGCAGGAGGAGATCCCTAGCATGACTTGGAACTTCCATGGCATCCAGCATTGTTTTCAGTCCACCACCTGCAACAACAGATATCTGTAAAACGTCATGCAGCAGTCATCATTTCAAGTCACAATAAGCCAATTAATGTGCAATTTTCTGCACCACTAAAAGTATTATTGATGCATCTCATAATCACAATCTATCAAAAGTTACAATAAACACATTACATTAAATCAGAGTATATTTTCAGAAGTTTGAGTGCCAAAAGCTTTAACAGCAAACGGGCTAGTAATGTAAACCATTAAAAAAAAGACCTCGCATATGGATGCACTTATTAAGATGAATTAACCGCTGTCAGATTTTCTTTTAAAACATAAACAATACTTAAATACGTCTTAATGGAAGCTCACAGTTACGCTTTTATGATTCGCTTATTATTTGCGTAACAGCTATTTAAGCAGATTGACCAGCTTTGACAGTAAAGTGCAAAACTTATGTGTGGAAAGTGCACGGAAAGGCCACTCGGTAGAAGTGAACTTTTGCAAAAGGTGAGCAGTTGCAGTGGTTTTCTCATTATAAGAAATTCAAGTCTTTGCATTCACTTCCTCTGCAGCAAGCAAAAAAAGAGAAAGAGCTCAAGAGAGAGAGCCACAAATATATATTTTGTAATTGCTGGCTTCCTGATAAAGTATTCCAGAAGTGCTGCACACAGTTTTAAACAAAGCTTAGGGACAAATGTTTTGCTAATATGACGAAGAGCAGGTATAAACCTGTGGGGGAAGGACACATCCAAAAAAAGATCGAGATTTCAGCTCCCCTTCTTGCCCAGTCATATAAGGAACACTGAGCGCACGGGATGTAAATCAACATTAGGTGTTTCAATACGCTACGTTGAGGTAGGTTTCAAAGATCCAGTGTGCGCCTACACACACGCGCACAAACATGCACATGTACACGCTCAAATCCCGACAGTAATTGTTCCACCAATCTTAAAACAAACTATATTGGCTGCACGAATGAAATCCCACGTATTGTTCAATCAGTGGCATCTGAGCCTAGTTTACTTACAAGATTAAACGTCTCAAACTGTCCCTAAAGGCTCAGTCTCACTGATGGGAAACAAGCAGCTAAATAAATATCGTGTCATCCATCTGATCGCTGTCTTCCTGACACCAGCTCATTCACTTCTTGTTTATTTCATTAAGTGTACACACTCAGCATAAGAAGGGAGAAGTATGAGTTTAAAAAAAAAAACCTGACAAATGAGTTACTGAGGAATTATGACAATTCCCGAGCAAAATGTGTCAATTTTTTCCTCCAAAAATCTTTTTGTTTGTTCAGCATTAGAGCTGCGAAATCAGACAGAAATGTCATCACTCACAAAATGGAAAATGACAAGTCACAGTCAAGTCCAGCAAGTGATCATCTGATAAGCATCATGCGATAAATATCAAAGGAAATTTCTGTTTTTAACAACAAATGCCATTTTAAAAAAATAATTCATTTTGAATTTTTTTAAAAGGTCATGTCGTCATTTCCACACGTACAGCTGAACTATTGTATGATCGGAAGTATATCTTTTAAAAAGACAGTTCTAGTAAGGGTAGTACGTGGGCTCACACTCCATCCTGTTTCCAGCTGACATGTGAAGTGCATCCACCGCCGGCTTCTCTTCTTTTCGGCTTTCAGCGGACATAATTTACTAGAAATTTTCATGACATCAAACGAGTTTAAGATCTAAGTAAATATGAAGAATTGACCGAGTAATTTCCATAACTTGCTGAGCTGTTGCAGTCTTCATCGCACTGAGCTGATTACTTGTTACTCTGAACCGTATGTTAACAGACTGTGTACATTCTCTCCTGTATGTGGTTTGTAGTGCACATTTAAGCATTAGAATTTCATCAGAAAGCCTGGCAGAAAACTAAGCCTTCTTTATATCCTGACTTCTGATTAAATACTTCTTCACAGTACATAAAAATCTTTTTCTTAATTGACATATTACAACATCTATGTGCACCTGCAATGTCCTGTGGATACAGCCTAACAATTTTTTTTAGTAATGTTTTGTGATAACAACAGGCACAGTGTTTGTGAGTTTACTATCAAGACAACAAAGACCTCTATGCTTTTGCTCTTTGAGTTGTTTGACAGGCTACAACTTGCCCTTTAAATAAACTCTCGACTTACTATAGCCCCTGACAAAAAGTGAAACATTACAGTAAAAGATGTAATACAAAACGCTTGATCTTGAGGCCATGTGTAAGCTGGCTGCATCCTGTTAGGAAGCTATCGATGATTGCAATATTTAGTCAGAGAACACATCTTAAAGAGAACCTGCTACATGCCGTGAACTTGAAAACACATTTTAAGCCTATAATAAGCCACAAAAACTGCTTGTTTTGTTATGTTAAACATGCGCTGTAATGTTATTCTTCAAGACTGCACATACAGTGCAGTTTCCTGAGGGAAGCTTACAGCTCCCTCGTAGATTGATAGCTTTCTTCTAAAAGACCCCTGAACAGGCTAGAAAATCTCTTATGATTGTTATGTAGTTTATGGCAATGACATTCACCTTTTTGCATTAGATTAATAGTCATTGTTTCTAAGTTTTGTCTGTTTTGTCACTTTTGTGGTTTGGGGTGAAGCAAGACTAAACTTCCTACCTCTGCATACAGCCTCAGTCATATAAACACGCCACACATCTGCTTAAAACGTTGTGCTGATGTTTTATTTTCTTTCTTTTCAATTTGGGACCCATATTCCTATAGCCTTGTTTATTTTAGAATAAATACAAAGTCAGTGTAAATTTTTCGCAAAGACTTTTACCGTACTTTTTTACAACTTCAGCCCACCTAATTTATTTTGTCATTTTTGTGACTCAATGGAGGCTAACTGTTTTAGAGTTTGAAGTTTGGAAAAAAAAATGAATAGACTGGGTGTTTGCAGTGATGATTAGTGATTATATTTGACAGTTTGGGTTTTTTTTCGTCACATCAGTAAACAGGATGGGCAGTTAATCATTTTCCTGTTTGATTTCTATATTTCTATAATCCTAAAAATCATCACAAATTTAGAAATAGACTACTGATAAAGACATGAGGGTGACATCTTCTTCATGTAGATTGTAACTGAGTTAACAATGAGATAACGAGATGGTCATATTAACCATGACATTATAATAATCCAAACTTCTATGCTAGTATTACGGAGGTAACCTGTTTACTTGTTTTTTAAATGATATACTAAAGTTTTCAAAGCAAGTCGTTCCTTTTTTTAATTTCCTTTTTTCCCCTAAGCAATTATCAAAGACAATATGTATGATAATAATTTCTGCAGCTTGCTTGGATGCAGTTATTATTATTGTTTTCCTGTGCGATTATTAAGGAGTAAATTCTTAACTTCGGTGTTGGCTTTGATTTCACTGTTAAAATATACATGTACATACACATCGGAATACTACATGTCGCAAAACAAAAAGTCGTGTCCCGCCTTCGTGAGTCGCCGAGAGGACCCGACCTCTCGGTTTCTAACGTTTTAATTTGCCCTTCACACACTGAGCAGTAAACCGAGTCACGAGTGAATGCATCTCCTCTGCGCTGCAGCGCCTCATCTACCCTCTGCTTCTCCTTATCTCCGCCAAAGAAGAAGAAGAAGAAAAAGAAATGAAATCATCTCCAGAAACAGGCCGATTTCACCTCATTGCGCTACGAGGTGTATCACACAGCTGTTTCTTATAGCAACTCTTTTTTCCCTTTTCAGACCTGTCAGCAGCATTGAGAGAGCATCTCTTTCCGGGCAGCTGTGTAAAGTCTCCACTTGTACAAAGGAAACCAGAAATTTATACACTGCAAATCACCCCCCACAAAAAAAAAAAAAATTCATATAACGCTCTCCTGCGCTTGTGTCCTCACCTAAGCTCCGCACTGCTGTTGTTACACATAAAGACAGATCCCCAGTGAGGACTTTGCTTAAGGATTTTGTTGCAGCATCCCTGACAAATTTATAAGACATTTATTTTACTAAATACAGCTTTTTAAAAATGTATTTATATTTTTAATTCTGAGTTTTTAACGTTTTTAAAGTTTTTTTCAAATACACTATCAGTCAATATAAAACACGTTAAAATCTCATTTTACAGAGGGATTTTTTTTCTTGTTTTGTACTCGAAGCGTGTCAGATTATTTTTATTTGAAAACCGCCGGTTACATCGGCGTGATCTTGAAGAAATATACAAATTACCAGCTTCCTCTTTACGTGACAATTTTTTATAACGTAAGGAACAAGGTATTAAACAATTCTATGTTTCAACCAATGCGAATTAAATGCGCTATAAAGAACATGTGCAATGTTCCGTGTCCGAATTAAAACAGGATTTAAAAAACAGAGAAAGACGCCATATGTTGTAAAACAAGTTCCACTAATATCTCATCGACTCCAGGAAGTTTCCTTCTGAAAGCACGCACAGAGTTCAGTCATTATTAATAGAAATGTCATCCTTCCCCTCTTCTTGCCTCTGTACATATCAGCTCTTACCTGCATGCCCGATGTCTTCTGCCATCCGATCTAAGTCTCCCTTAATGATCATCTCAGCAGTCTCTAGGAGTCATATCTGACGTTTCAGCTTTGAACTGCCAGCCTCCAAAAAACCATGCCAGTTTTCCGAGCTCGTCTGCCAGCTCTTTTTTTTATGATTATTAATTGATATGAATTTCTTTTCACTCCTTAGGTCCGTCCTCCCACCCACTTTCCTCCCTCTCCCTCTGTCTCTCTGTCTCTCTGTCCCTCCTCTCCCCTCTTTCTCGTCCCCTCCTATAAAAAAAAAATACGTGCTTAGTACAGCATCATTTTCCTCCCTTTTTTTCAAGTAATTTCCTTAGCTATTTTTGAGTTGGAGCAATAACGCGCACAGGGATGATAATGGACCCTCTATGCGCCCTAAGTGTTTTAGCGCCCCGTGTGATGTCAGTCTATAATAAAACTAAAAGGTAAAATCGAGGGCAGGAACTTCATGTGACCCCGACTTGAACTTCTCAACACATCGTCTTAAAGAGACAGGCAGCAATTGTATACATATGTGTGTGTTATACCTATGATCCTTAGGTAGCCCACCTTAATTTTAGACAGAAGCGTAATGACGGAAATAGCTTGGACAGCGAATCAATAACATGTCAGGAGCTTAAAGCAGTCAGACTTCTTCCATAACGACGCTGATTTTATTTTTATTTTTTTCTTCAAAACTCAGCTCAAAATTCAATCAAGTTCAATCACAAATCACTGAGGGAATAAATGTGTTGATATTGTATAATTGAAGCCGTTTCATTGAATAAATCAAAAAAACGGTTAAAATAAAAGTGTCCGTGTCCTTTTCTCCAGACTTCCCCTGACAAAAACCTGCCACAATACGAGCCTTAAAGAAAACAATTAGCCTCCGTTACAGGGAAAGTTAAAGCAGGTTAGATAAACTTTGGGCACCTTAAAATTCTCTCTCGCGCGCGCGTGCGCTCTCCCTCACCCGCTCAGGTAAAACACCTGTTGCGCAGTTAAAGCCCTCGATCATGACCCGGATTGGTGACTGAACCAAACACCAGTACGAGTTTGGGATACAAAGGGAAACTAGCAACTCGATGACACGAGGGCCTTTTCTTGGCTACTTAAAAATAATCAAGCTCTTCCTCTGATGTCATATTTTTAAGATAAGTAATGAAGTCAAAGTTGTGCGCCCTCGCAGGTAGTGCCATGATGACGGTTTTTAGATAAACAGAAATTGTATTTCCCTTTTCTGAAGAAGTCCTTTGCAGCTTCTCTATAAAGTATTTAAATTAATTACGTGAAACTTTATCTAATATCTATTACAGTTTCCTATTCTGTGCCAGCACAACGTTTTTTCACCCCGTTTCCAGTTTAGTTGAATAACTTGCATGTTGTTTGCCAAATATCAACAGAAAACCTAAGTCTGAAATATTGCATATCAAATGAGCGGTGGTGCTATAATCCAGATGTTACCGTCTCTGTCAGTACGGGTTACATCAATCTGCTCAAAAGGAAAAGACCTGGGGAAGCATACAGTAATTGGATCAACTCATCTCTGTAATTCAATAAAACTGCTCATTCTGACACGTCTGCCTGTGTGCCATCCCCGCCTTTCTACCCGTTTCTCAATCTTACCTCGGACTCATGTCTGGTGCTCTGGCCGTATGTCTTCTCCCCTTTTCGGCATTCCCTCAATAAGATCTCCGCAGTTCCCTCAGTGTCCAGCTTTCTCTCAAAAACTTCTCTTCCGCGTAAATTTGCAGCCCCCTCTCTCCCGGTCTCCCCCTCTTTCACCTTCTTCCACACACTGAATTTCTCACGTGTTAACAAGACTGTCTGACACTTCAGACTGTGTTGAGGTCCGTTCGGACCAAACCTGCCGGCTGAGACTTTACGCGCACAGCGACACCCAATGGCAGTGAGTCCCAAAGGCCTTATCGAGAGTGGGACGCGGGTTGCAGTGATGTTGGGGGGATGAAAAAGTCGGTAAGCGCTGGCCTCTAATTTGTGAACGCCATATGACAAGCGTACAGTAACTTATAAACCAGTTATATTGATAAGATAAGATCAGCCACGTCGTTCGCCAGAATGTCAACGAGAGACGGCTGCATATTAAGGGTAAGCACAGGGAGAGTGCCATAGTCATTGTTCATTTTCACGATAAAATGCGTTGTTATGTAAGAATCATTCAGAAGTACAAACACCCCCCAGCAGCTTCCAGTTAAAAATTACAACAAAAAGCTTTAGGTACTTTTACTTCTAACAACTATATTACATTGTATGATTATCTTGTTGAGTCATTAACACGTTAAAAGGTCTTTAATGATGTAATGACTCGCATTTGAGTCGATTTTAAGTGCTTTATATGCTGCATAACAGAGTATTTATATGTGTGGTGTACTAATGCTTAATTTAAGAAGCGACTGCAGTTGCCAAATGTAGCTGACTACAAGTACAGTATGTCTCTCAGGAGAAGCGTAAAGTAGCAGTAAACGTTTAAGTAAACGCTGTACCTTAGTATCTTTTCACGCAGAGTAGTTGAGCTGAGCATTAGTGAACATTAGCAGTAGACTAATAAAAAGCCTTAGACTCCCTTTGTATCAGTTGCACTCTGAGCTGTTATTACAAATCAAACAAAACATGTGCACAAAAATGCTGTGTTTTTATGGCTCCTAATTAGTTTCAGTACCTTTGAAAAAGTACATTTTGATTCTGCTTGCAAACTATAACAAGCAGGAATCATCACCTTTAACTGCATTTGGACGGATTATGTTATTCAGGCCTCAAGCCTTTCTATAACCATCCAAAAGCTTCTTGTTTTTTTAAGACCGCAGACTGAAATTGATGAAACAAATTATTTTGCCATCATATTGAGAGAGACAGCCGATGTGATTCGGTGAAACACTTACCAAACTGAGGCCGATTCATGTTTGTTTTGATCACAGCAGCAGCATCTGACAATGTCATAAAGCACACAGGGCCTCTTCCTCTTTAAATTATCCAACCTCAAGGTGCTGGTCTTTCACTGAAATGCTCTGCTTCAAAACTTAGTGCCTGGTGAAGTTGGGGAAGGTATTGTCTCTGACTTCCATGTTCCCTTGATGAACTGATGATAACCTCACAGACAGAGAGAGACAGAGTTTTCTGTAGGTGGAGATAAATATCTTCTATCAAGGATATGACAGTGTTTCAATTCATAGTCCAAAATAGTTTCCACCAAAGGAAACGTTGTTGTGACGTCATTTTGTCAGGTAGGCTATATGTAGATTTAAAAAGGAGTAAAGGGCTGGCAGCATTTTTACCCATTTAAATCCTAATAGTCTCAATATTTACACGATAACTGTCTCTGATTTTTATTAATTCCAATTATTTGTTGGCAGAAAGCATTTAAGATGACAGATTAGACATATGCAGGCTTTACATTTGCCTAGAAAATTTCAGTTGCTATATGATTTTTTTTTATTAAGGAGTTATGACACATCTGTAAAGAACAATGAATAAAGAACAACAATCTAATTGATGCCTTCAAATGTAAACTATTTTTTAAAATGCTCTAATCACAAGGCTAGAATAGGTAAAATCTAAGAGTGAATAACAGCCGTTTAACAATCAGCAAACTGTGATGCTGCCTGTTAAGGAAAAGTCTCCGGTTTTGCAAAATTGATATAAAAAGAGACACAACCTTTTAATCTTAGCAGTATTAAGCAGCCTATCATTCACTACGTGCAATACTCAAAACTAGTCTTTTAAGGACAGGGGAGGGTGGAGGGTGGGAAGAGTAACTATAAATATGCAGTAAATATGTAAATGTAGTAGTTTCATAACCAATAAATGATACAAGAACTTGAATAGTTCCAACAATATGCATTCAATCAACTTTTGACAGACTTTATTCAAGCCAAACTGGAAGTCTGTCTTCAAAGCCCAGGGTCTGACCAGTTTACGGATGCATCATAACCAATTAATATCATTTTTTTAATATCACATGTTTCTGAGAGCGCTATAACAACACTTAAGGAAGAGAGCATGATCTTGTTTGTTGCTTGCAAACATATTGATACGCTGTTTAATAGTGAGCACCCCAGAACAGCTTGGACAGATGAGATTAAAGGCAAATACAGTGGTTTTGATATGAACAACAGTGGCATGTGCTCAGTCTCTGAGGAAAGAGTCATCACATGACAGCGCGGTCACGATTTCATTTGTAGCTAGGGACTTGTGTTGCTTGTCATCCTCTGTCTTTCCCTCTATGTTTTATGCCTCTTTGTTGCTGACTGTCCAATAAAAGCAAATATGCCATAAATAAACCATTTTTCCCAAATATAAAACTACATAAAAGTTTCTTAATTTCAGTTGTTTTGTGTGTCTCTAGGTACAACTATTGTCTTCCCAGACAGGCGTTATCTCTTTAATCAATCAGCCTCCTGAGGCTTGTGCTGGACATTAAACTTCAGCCTGTCAAAACACAATTTAACATGCCGTAATCTGGAGCACAGCAAACCTGAATGGCTGAACTTTTAATGAACTGAAAAGGCCTCCAAATTGCTGGTTGTAAGCAATGATTCAATTAAAGTTGCAAGCGCAAAGGCCCAGACACAGCCCAGGGAGCACATCCCAAAGCCTGTGCCTGACTACTTTCCCAAAGACCAACACTTGGTCAGGAACCAGAGCTGGAGATAAGGCAGGCTGAACAGCTAAATCCCTTAACAGTTTGCTGTCACTCTCTAAATCACACACCTTTCCCACAGTTTCTCCAAGTGTGAGCATTGCAAGTTGTACATGTGACATATCTCACCGAAGATTGGTGGATATGGAAACACAGTGAGGCGTTGAATAGTCTGAATGACTGCAGCCAACTTCTTCAGACATCTTCGATCAGATATGTTGCAGGGTCATCGTGTCTCTAAGGCCCAGTCCACCTTGTTTCAATTAAGACTTTGAGTGACGAATATTGCAATTACCTTATTATTGCTCCATTTCTGTCTGCCAGCACAGACAAAGCAGGTCTGGACAATAGACAGGACAGTCTTAAAGTAATTTTAACACTTTGAAACAGACTATCTGAGTGTAATCTTCCACACTTTTCTCAACTACTAACATCAGGTCTTTTGCGCGCTCTCTTTTCTGTCTTTCATTCTCATCAATCATCTCTCCGTCCGTCCTTACTTTCTTTCCTTCCTTCCTTCCAGTGGACATGGCCACACATATCTCCAGATGCTGGCTGTGGCCGCCTCACCATACCAGACGCACACCCCTCCAGCTTCAGATTCCCTTCACCACCAAAAATTGAATGGTAGGCTCAACATTTACACACAGACCTCTCTTAATTCATTGTAATGAGCAGTTGCACGACAGCTTTAGTACATAGGCGTGCAAGGCATGTCATCTGAATAAGCAGAGTTGTTGTGTGCGTTTGGCCTCTATTCTGGGTTGCCCATCTGATGGTGATCCACAATTATCTTGCCATGATTAGTGCCAGATAAGAAATACTTGAAAGGCAAGAGTGGTGTGGGGGGATGAATAAATGCAAGATAGTTTCTGGGTTGAGAACACTCACACCATAGCATATTTTATTCTCTAAACATTTTCGACTATTTGACCTTCACAGTTTGTTAATGTATCCAGTCAATTAATATAAATTAAATTAAAATATACAAAAATATTGGAGCCACTTAAAATAATAATAATAATAATAAACAAAATTTATTTAGCATTTTAGGAAACTGGATTTTTCACCTATTCTTGCAATCATTGAGATAAGAGCATTAAATAAATAGTATTAATTCTGTATGGTAAACAGACTTCATTTAAACGTTAATAATGGAAGCAAGGCAGCTTACATGTTGAAATCTTTTTTGATTGTACATATTAGATATTGCAGTGAAATTGTGTTTTAAAGGTGCAAGGAGACATTCTTTGGGCTACCATAGAGGTAAAAGCACAATTTCAAAATGTTCATTTAAGGTCTACTTCTGAGCTTTAACCTGAGCTCTGTGACTCTCCCTCAGCTGAGGGAGTTTATCCTGTTGTTTCTGTAATTATAATTCAAATTTCCATTTTCTTACACTTGAAGAATCGAGAAAAATCATGTGAAACAAACATAATACTGACACTGATATGGCATCCATCCAGTGCTCACTCTCCGTTTAGCTGCGGTTGGGTTTCCACCGCCTCCTCAGAGATGCATATGTATCTAGCACTTTAGCAGTTAAATGCTCTATTATCACCAGATAGTTGCCAACTTTTTCTACAGTTTGAGGCTGAGCAGGCATGCAGTTGGTTTTTTTCTCTTTTTTTTTAATGAACATTTGCCTTCAGGACAGTAAAGTTGTGGCAAAAAAGAAAAATCCACATCATGAGCTGAAAGATGCTAAAATGCTCTTTAAAGCAGATTAACTGCTTTTAGGTTGTACTTTTCTGCCCGCGTATGACTGCCAGACAGTTATGTGATCTGGTGTTAAAGGGAGATTGAAATGGGAACATATTTTTTCGACTGATACTGAAACTGAGTAAGTAGTGCAACACATATCTGGCCTCCTCCTGAACTGCAGTGTGGGTATCAGTAACTATGTTAAAATCTGTGTATCTGTGTGTGCGCACATGTGTGTAGGCCAATCCAACGGGCGCCTGTGCAGCACATGGCTGTCCGATGCATGGTCTCTGCTCCCTGGTCTCTCCTCATTAGCCTCACACAATGCAAACATTCCCCTTCCCTCCCACTCCGCCACCCCTCCTCTCTCGCTTTCTCTCTCTACCTTCTACTCACAGTGCACACAGGGGGAAGAGCAAACCTTTTGTTTTCTGTGTCCAACCTGTGCACAGCTCCAGCCCTCCTCCTTTTTTCTCCTTCTCCCCTCCACTGACTAAATCTCTTTTCCGGCTTGATACTGCCGAAAACCATATGGTGTGTGACATCATCAGGGCAGGAAGCAGGGAGAAGGGAATGATAGAGCTGGGGAGAGATTGGCTTGCCAGGTCTCTGTGCAGTGATATCAGCAGAAAAGCACTCTTGGAGGCCCGTTGGGGGGTGAAAGCAGAGCAGGTTGGAATTTATTCTTTTCTTTTTTTAAAGATTTCACTCCCACCTGGATAATCAGAGGGTGAAGGAAGGCAAGTAGAGAGGCAGTGTGCACCTTAAAGGGAATATTGATGACATTTGTTAACATCCGAGGTCATGGATTGTTGGCCTTGTGAGCCTATTATAAATTGGTGTGCAGGTGTTGCTGCAGCGCTTTTGTTAAAAAATGCCCCAAACAATCTGGATCAGAGGGATTTCAGATTGTTGCAAACTAGGTTTGGACCATATTTAGATGCTTTGGACTCATCCTGTTATCCTTAAAACTTCTGCAGATCATCTGTCTACCTCTTCCTTTTCGTCGCTGGCAGTCCCAATCTGCTCACCAGGCTTTATGTCTGTCAACCCCCTTCCTCCTCCTTTTGTTCTCTGGGTGAACTCTCCGGCTTTGTTGTGAGATCCTGGTCTCCATACCATCACTCCGGACCCATCCAGCTCTCTATCAACACACACACATAGATACACATAAACACTCAGTTAGACACTCACACAGTCAGCATCTTTGTCTTTCACACACAAACACACATGCACTAAAATACCCTTTCCCTTCTGATTAATGGAAGAGCTGGGGAGTGTGCCAGGCGAGAGGGTGGGAAAGGAAAGGAACGGAACGGAACGGAAAGGAAAGGAAAGGAAAGGAAAGGAAAGGAGAGGAGAGGAGAGGAGAGGAGAGGAGAGGAGAGGAGAGGAGAGGAGAGGAGAGGAGAGGAGAGGAGAGGAGGGGCTGCTGCTGCAGCTGTGGTTTTGGAGTCAGTCTCAGCACCCCCTTGCTGCCCCCTCTCCATCTCCTCTCTGGCTCCTCCGAGGACACGAGCCTTGGCCAAGCCCCAGGAACCAGGGAGTCAGGACCAGGCTAAGAGGGAGAAAAAGGGGAACAACAGAGGGAAGGAAGGATAACACAAAAGAAAGAGAAAAACAGAGCTGACCTAATATGCAAGTATTGTCAGGCAGCACCTACAAAAACAGGGGAGCATGTGAGATGTTCATCAAACGTTTATGAAAATGTTACAAAAAGCATAATTTTTCCAAAACATTTGATAAAGTGTGTTTTTTAATTTAATACTGGTGCTGTCATTTGGTTTTACAATGCATCAAAAACATACTCAGCTCTGAGTTGGCACAATATTAATATTACTTAAAAGCCAGATAATCTTTTTTTGTTTTTTGAAAACATATTAACATTTTACTGGAATGTTTTTTTAATCGTTTTTAGGCATCTGCATTGTGTTTTTGATCAACAAAAGCATGCGTGAAAACTCATTTATATTTCATATGTACGGTAAGTGAGCTTCAATTTATTTATTTTTTGTGCTTAATACTTTATAAAAATTAGAACACCTGTGATATGCTTCAGCTTCTCTGCAAGCTGCATTTGGACAAGGGGTTAGGAAAATCGATGGATGGAAAATATTTAAGCAAAAATAAAATAATTAGTCAAATTTAAATATTCAGATGTGCGAGCAATAATACACATAATAACAATAACTTTATACTAAATCTCACTATTACTCAAGCAAATAAGCTCCATAGCACGTAGGCAGCATTGTTTCTAAAGAGTGCCTTAGAAATTTGTGCCAAAATAATTTTTGCCAATATCTACTTGATTACAGAACATTTTTCCCCTGTAAACACGCAAAGGCAGCTAATGACTGCCTCATATCCCACTTTTAAAATTTTGCTGTAAGTAAAGTTTAATTTGCAGTAAACCATATGTACTGTGTGCTGCTCAGAGTGTACATAGTGCCATATGTATACACAGGTCATCTAAAGATGCTTGCCAATTACTGTACACGTATGATAAACCTAAGGTTACTAATCAAATATATCTGTGCGCAGAGTGTGTCAGCAACACTCTCTGCTCCATTAAAACTTAAATAGGCCTACTTGAGGCAAATTATTGCAGTCATATTGTTCATTCTCAGAACTGTAACTCCAATGAGTTTGGCAAAGAAATAAAATAAAACAAGTACAGTTTCTCATTTTTTTAATAAGCATTTTTGCTTGGACCAGATCCAGTGAGGTTGGCCTGAGGATGGCATGAGAAATGGCAAACTTTACAGGATGAGCCTATGAGAAAAACCACGAGTTGAACACTTTTGGTCTACACTTGGCTAGCTTGCTGCTCCTTTGTACTGTATAAACTAAATTTAGCATTAAGTGCAGAAGTGGAAAGTTTTCTGTCAACAGAAGAGATGGTGTGACTTGTCATAGTTGATGGGTGGGGCAGATAGAGTTTATTTACAGAAAGCTCATCTTTTGTATCTGAGATAAGCTCATCAGCTCCGAGCTTTATTAACATATGACTTGACCCAAGCCTGACTCTTGCTTGGGTCTGCTTGTGTGTGATTGCACCCCAAATGTAATCTGCTCACCCACTCCGCAACGCAGTCCCGGCTTAGTGTGCGTTTGAGGCCTACCTTCTCTTTCTCTCGTTCCCCCCACTAGTCAGTGTTTTATGGGCTGTGTGCTGCGGTGCGGTGACCTCGCTCTCACCCCGGTGCCACCCAGCCGGTGCAGGATTCAGGCGCGCATGGCCCCTGCCAAAACCCCATAGCGCCACATCTGCAATCCATAAACGCCAGCCACTCTCGCTCTCCTTACTCCCTCGCCCACACCGCCTCAGACTCTCACACTCCTCCATTTCACTCTCTCTCTCACTGGCTCTCTCACCCACTAATGTTTTATTTTAATTTCCAAATTCTATGCATCCCCCCTTTTTTTTTTTAACATTCCTTTGACTGCTTCCTCCCACCACTTCTGGCTTTATTCAGGCAGAACATCAACTAGTTCTTCCCTTATCTCTCACTCCCTCGCTGCCCCTTTTCTCTCCTTCCGTTTCTTTATCCACATCCAACGGAAAAATCTCTCACCCATTATATCTTCTGTGAGAGCCAACTGAGTGTGGTGGCAGTGAACTGGGAACCACAAGACATTCCTGATCCAAACAGCACTAAGTCACCAGCATTCAAGTCTTCAGAGGGTGGCCTTTGCCAAACACACACTTCACTTATGGGCTGGATTCAGTCTTACCACGTCGCAGTTGGTCCCCAAACAGCTAAATGTTTATCTGTTTCAAATTGATAGTGTCAGGGAAAAATGTAGTGCACGCATCTAAATACAGTTCCATTTTTGTATGTGTTAGTGTAAGAGCGTTCTCCATCATCGGGGTATTGAAGTCCCCCTCCCCTTTAGCGGCAGAGCATACTCTCTGCCTCTCAGCCTGAACAAGATGTGTTCAACACATCACTGTTGCCGTGCCCCTGTAGGAATCCATAGTGAGGTACTAAATATATGAAGTGTTACCTCAAAACTGTCCAGTGCTCCCACCTTCCCTGGCTCCAAAAATAGTAGGGACATTTGTCTTTCTTGCATTGTCTTTTTCTCAATTTATGTAATTTTTTTTCCACTGTTCTCAAACAAAAATGCTCAGGGTGAACTTTTTTGCCTCCCTCCATCTTCTTTTCTTGGATCATGTTCTCCACTTCATCCAAAAGACTTCACCTTCAGGTTTCCCAGACACACTGGCATGCCTTTATGGTGCAATCCCAACAGAGTCCACGGATGAATCATGTTGCTCCAGGCATGCAGGGGCTCAGTTTTTACGATAAATATTGCAATTCATAAATCAGCGTTCTCCGAAGAAAGAAAGTACGGCGCAGGGGAGGACGCAAAAGTGTAGAGCATTTCAGCTTTAGTTTCAAATTAACAGGGGTTATGATCTGTGTGTATGTGTGTTGACTAGAACTGAAAAGAAGGCTACAGGTCAGGGCAAGACCACCATGAAGAGCCAAACTGCCAGAGTGTGTGTGTGTGTGTGGGGGGGGGGGGCTAAACATTGCTGGTAGGAGGCACAGTCTTATCAGTGCTTTTATTTTTGAGTGCTCATACAATGTCATGCACTCGATTCGTAAATTACATCAGGGAATTATCATGTACAGGAAAGTGTAGCAAGAGTGAATTTTGTGGAGATCAATCAACCTTTTGGCTTCTCACTCATGTAATGGTGGCAATTCGTCTTCTATTTTGCACCATTGTTGTTTCACTCTGTGCTAAAATTCAAGTCATTTATTAGTTCTTCAGCCTATATTTTTTAAGTAAACTATACTGAGGCATGTGTATGATAAAAGATAACATAAATAATGCTCAAAGCTGTGATTTTTCCAAATCTTAAACAGCATTTCATTAAGCGATTACAGAAAAGAACGTTTCCTTAAAAGTGCGACTTGGGAGTTCTCTTTCCATGATTAAAGTTCCTCACGTATCTCGGTCATTATCAATACATAATTTCGTCCTAGCTTTCTACATTTTAATGTGCGTAGGCATTAAGCCACACATGCATGACTTCAAAGAGTTGCCCATGTAATGAGCTCGATACATGCCTAATGTTAAATTACTGAACTCACCCAGTCGTCGTGGTACCAGCTCTCAGATTTGTTTAATCATAAAGCACTCAGTGCAACTCAACTATTTGTTTAGAGGCAGTGACTCAAATCTTTTTTACCCATTTAGGAAAAAAGAAAAAGTGAGATGCTCTACAAACACGTAGGAAGCTTTATTAATACTTATCCATTCCTGCCATCTAGTGGTCAAAACAAACTCTGCAGCATGTTTGAGGCTTGGATGCAAAATGGAACAAGAAAGCTTAACTTTGGATCAAAATAGATTTATTTAATACGCATTCCACTCTTTTAAAGTGTCCTGAAACCACTTGGATGTTTCTGTTATTACATGGCTTGTCATTCTGTCCCTCCACTATTCCATATCCAAGTCTTCCATTTCCACAGTGCCTTCTCTCTTCACCCAAGTTAAAGGCGCGGGCACATAGGGGTCATACGTCCACCGAGGATACACTCTCTTGTACAAATTCATCAGCACAGTGTCTTGAGAGCGTAGCTGATTGTCAAACACGCATTTCATGTGACCGTGTGTTCCTGAAAAATAAGAAATGGCAGTGAGAATCCACAGCAAATAAGGCACAGAGACACAGACACAGGGTTTTATTCTTAAATTTTCTCACCTAAGGCCTCCTTGATGTGACCTCTCCGACCCCATTTTGTTCGCAGCTCCACTGGCTTGAACCACATGATATCATCTGTAAAAGAAAGTCAAGAAAATTTTAATGAAAAAATTAGGAATTATGTCTGCAGTGACAGTAATAACAGTATGAGAACGTCCTCTCACCCCTGTTAAAGAACATGTAACGAACAACAGCAGAGCGCCTGTTAATTTTGAATGGGTGTCCACTCAGAACAATCCTCTTCAGCACAACACGCTGAGGGTCACAACTGAGCAGACTGCCTGTAGCCACAAGGTCCTGGATGCCTAGAAAGACACAGTAAGAAGAACACGTGCTCAAAGGCCAGTACAGAATTTGCTTAAGTGGATAATTAATCAAAACCACCAACAGGATGAATGGTCTAAAGTTTAACTTGAGGGCAGCCAGGCCACTAATTCAATTTACTCGTGTTGACGTAAACAGGACTTTCCATCTCACCATCATTCCTTTGCTTAAAAAGCAGGACTCCTGAAGGGGGGAAGGTGATGGGGGCATACAGTGACACTACAATGGGGGCATCTGGTCTGAGGAAGCGCTCCATCTTATGCTTGTCAGCTAGAAAAAAAGGTGGAGGGGGAAAAAAAAGATTTTATTATTAATAATAATAATAATAATAATAATAATAATAATAATAATAATAATAATATATCCAACAGATATCTTGTTTCCAGAAGTAGCTTTTAAGATCATTATACTAATAAAGTAAATTGATTAACAGTTCTTGTTTTGTAAAGAACCGAAAGTCGACCTTACATGGTGGAAAGACATTTTTCAGTTTCTGACTTTTTCAGCTTAAGATCGACACATCTTAATTAAAATGTCAATAATAATAATAATAATAATAATAATAATGATAATAATAATGAAAAGGTTATTTTAATAATAAAAAGGTTACGTTTATGTTTTTTACTGGATGATACCTTTTTATACATTTTTTTTCAAAAGAACACAGCATAGCATTATAACAACAAATATTACAGTAATAGCACTCCCGTAATGCAAATGCATAGAGGTGGTTCTGTTTAAGGACACCGTCTCAACATCATAAAAAATAAAAAAAAATCAAGTGGTACAATGAACCCACCGAGTTCCAGGTGACCCATCATAACTAAATTCGTGGAATAATAGATACTAGATTAGCACCAGGTGTGTTTCAATATTACAAGATTTACTTGTAATATGAACCAGATGTTAAAACACTGCATTTAGTCTGCATGTTGGCTGGTTATGATATCTGATTTTTTTTGTTGTTGTATTTTTTAACCGATTTTTGCCCTCAACTGCAGTAAGTTACAGGAACTTCTCTCAGTGAAACAAGTGAAAATAAAGTGCTCTGCTTTTGCAAAGAGGCAAAACGACCTGCTGTACATCCACCTTTATCTGACATATTTTACCTTGGCAAACAGAAGCAGGTACAACATATTTATATAACAAAGCAAATGTCAGGTTCTTGTATAATTTTCAAGTGTTTATAAACTCACCAGATAACAGGATATCCTTTTCTCTCATCTCCATAATTTTCGTCATAACTGGTTGGATCTTTTGCTCATACCGAGGCTGCTAGCTTGCGGCTAGCTCTAAACTCTGGATAGTTTTCGCTTTAACCACGTTACTTTGTTAGCTTATTTAAAATGCCCATGTTCAGCTCGGTGAGGGCGATTTAACTGTTTGATTTGGTTTGTTGTTACAAACATTATGGCGGTTTGTGACTTAGTTTGGCAAGCTTTATCTCTTCTTGATAGCTATAGCCAAACAATAAATGATATGTTAGTTAGACTGATCAGTCAGTTACCGGTCAGTCAAGAATGCAGGAAGTTGGACGTTACAAGCCCTTAGCCCTGAATTGATACATCTCTGGCAATGCGTTTGATTTAAGTTTGTTTATGTAGGATCACTACTGCCGTTTGTTCTGATGAATGTACTGGATGAATTCAGCAGGTTTTCTACCTGATGTGTGTTGAGAGAAGATGGGAGAGGCTCGGAATCTCCGAAATCCACAATGGAACACAAGCTCCTCTTTAGATTTGATCGGTTCTGTGTTACTGGGGTGTCTCTGCACCAAAACATGCATGACTGACATCTATGCACAGAAGAAAAAAACATGAGGTCAGCAAAAATTATTCTGTGTAGCTGGTGCAGCTTTTCTTACGAAAAGGAAACATTTTCAGATGTGAATACCTTCTGTTCATGGGGCAAGAGAGACACGAGAACCAGAGGTTTGCCTGACTGGACACTCTCCATCACAGAAAAAGGCACATCAATGATGTGCAGGGTCACATACCAGCCATCCTGAAGCGTGGAGGACAGCAGAGTGAGTGAAGCCAAAAATCATGGTTAAACATGAGAGCATTTACAGCTGAAGACAACTACTGTTGTCTACTTTACCATGGCTCCATCCTCCTCAGCTGCAGCCTCAGCCAATATGCGGCGGCGAGTGCGTTCAAAGCTCTGGAACTGGAATATACGCGAATAGTCGAGGGGCAAGTTTTCCATGGGGTCCCAAGGTGACGAGCGGAAACTTTTTAACCCCCTGTAACGCTGGAACCTGCGAGAACAGGACGGCAACCCAAACAAACAGGAAACAATAAATATTCCATCCCAAAAGGAAATGTAAAAGAAACAAAAAGCATAAAAGAAACGCTACTGACCTGATTCTAGCTGGAGTGTCGAGGGGCGTGTCCACCTCATCGGGGAACATTTCATTGGCTCGAGCGTCACGGTAGCGTTTTAGGCCTTCTTCTTCGGCAGCTTCATCCATATGTTCATCATAGCGCTGATCTGCACCCGCTCGCTCTGTGGAGCACACCTCTTCCTCCTCCTCCTCTTCTGAATCACAGCATGAACCTGGGTCCTGGGCAGAGAGGACACAGGACAAATTTAGTACAAGAGGTTTGAACAAAGAATGCAAGCTGCTCTCTGACCATAAACACAACAATCATTGTACTCATTTTTAGTGATCAGTGAAGAAGCTTTGATGCTTTGGCATTTACTAACAGCAAATGCAGTGACAGAGATAACACTATTGGTTAATTCAAGGAAGGAAGGAAGGTCATGGGCCACAAGGGGAATACGGCTAGCCTCACAGTAGTTTTAGTTTGGTTGGCCTTGACTTTAAGACATCTGTCTCTGACATTTTTGCCACCCAAACAAAATTTTATATGGAATTTTCTGTGCCAAGGCCAAATTTCAGCATTATATAGTAGATATAACTCAGATAACAAACAAACTATATTTTCAAATTACAAGACCACTGAAAATATGTTTAAATAACCTTTTACCAGCTGTGAGTCTGGCTCCCTCTTTTTAAAACCCTGAGCTTCTAATCCTAATATACTGAGTTAAACAAGTGTCCTGGGTAGGCATGGGCGATATATTGAATATACTTCATGTATCAAAAGTTTTTCCACGTACGATGGTTAAAATGGGTCTATCGGAACCATTGAGTATGAACTGCCCTGGCAATATTAAGCTTTTCAGAGGTTTTTTTGGAGCGACTGCATGACTAATCCTCCCTCCAAAGCAGAAGGTTTTCTGCACGGCACACTGCGCTGAGCATGCGCGTTTATATTCTACCTTATAAGAAAAAAATATGGTGACAGCCGGAGTTTCAGACGAGGAAATGAATGAGACTGTAACTGAAGACGAGTCGGACAAGCTAGTTCCAAAGAGAAACATTTACTGGCAGTGGTTTGGTTTTCAAAAGGAGCATGTCAAACAAAATGCCATAATTTGCAAAACATGGCATAAAACCATTGCCACAAAAGGTCGCAGCACCACAAATTTATTCCACCACCTGAGAAGTCATCCATTGCAAAATGAAGAATGTTTTAAAGTCCGCATGTCAACATCTCCCCACACACCACAGAAAACTCTAAATAAACCAGCCATGACGCAGATGACACTGGCGTCTTCGTTTGCCAAAGTGATCCCATACGACAAAAAAAAAGGTCTGTGTTGACCACAGACAGTGACTGTATGAATGATATATATGGTTGAATATAACATTTGTTTTTGGAGGCTAGTTAAACATATCGTGGTATATATCATATATCATGATATAGCCAAAAAACAAAATCGCCCAGCCTTACTCCTGGATAATGTTCTCTTGCTGTAATGTAATGTACAATATTGTTGTCCTACTGTTACCAAACACTTACTTTGTTAGTTGCTGCCAGTATTAACAATAACCAGACACAAATGGCAGGAAAACAAATGACATCAAAACGATCCTAATTATAGAAAATATTTATGTAACATAACCAACAACTCCGCCACAATAAACAAACAGCACTGAGGGGCCTTGTATGTGTGAATGGGATAAGCAATTGCCCGAATTCAAACTATGGGAATCCCTGCTTTGCATACATTTGAATTCAGTGTGTTACGTAAAGACACTCTCCAGTGCAAGACATCCACTCTTAAAACAATATCTAGAAATTGAGCATCCAAGGGCAACATATTTGGATAAGGAAATGAATCATCAAAGAAGACATGCTTTGCTGTGCTCCCTTGGCTGGCAAATTACAGGAGAAGCCAGACGCAAGAGCGGAAAGCTCTCAGCATGCGGCTGATACACAACCGTTCCAACATCCTTGCTGCAATAGTAATAATAATCATTATCATTTGAAGTACCCTTTCCACTATTGTTACCTTCGTCTAGATACGTATGCCTGTGCGCTAACCTTGACATCAAATGCATGCTAATAACAATCACAGATCGTAATGAACCTGTTGCATAAGGAAAGTTTCCCTGACTTCTTTTCAAGCGGAGTGGGAAATAAATAAATGGCCAACCCCTCCCTTCGTCCAGACAGGAAGTTCTGTTCACAAGACAGGAAGACAGGAGGCTTCTCTTGGGATTCCTGCTCCAAACACTATTGTTGTGGTGAGCAGCCTGGCACTACACGCCAGAGTCAGACACTGAGAAAATAAACAGTGCCTCTCAGCAGTGAGGTGCACTGCCTGTGGGTCACGTATGCACCGCTTCAGCCCCGGAACCGCCAACACTTTATTGCTTCTTCACAAATTACCATCCTCATCATCCTCCACAGGACTGCACCGCCTGACCTTAGCTACCGGTACACTGTTGCTATGACAACACGACCCCGCGCAACAAAATAACCATAAAAGGTATGTTCTGGCTGAACTTCTGGTCAAACTACTAAATGAGAAATGAAAGAAAAATTCCAAATATAACAACATTTGTACAATCACTGACACACAAACCCTCTACATCATCCATACTAGAATGAAAAACCTGTCGTAATCAAGTCATCTGAATCCTGTAGTGAGTCTCTGGTATTTTCCATGGAAAGCGTTGTTATCTAAGTAATTGGTAACTTACTGTACCTTGTTTTGCAGTAAAATGCTGTTAAACGTTTTATTAAATATGATACTACGGACTAAGGGCTTCTCTGAATTATTCAATTTTAGCATGTAAGCACGCTTTATTATTCTTACCACAGTGGTAAATTATCCAGCTTTAATTTTTGGTGGTGCGCCCACAGGTAGGCAGACTCGTGTGTTGTTTTTTTTTTAGTCTGAGCCTACTCAGGCCTCATGGCTTGAAACAGAGCACTTCTTCAATCATGGCGTGTCCACCCCAAGTTAGGAACCTGCCCCATTGAGAGCAAGTATCTTTAAATCTTGCTCACAAGTCAGGGAAGAATTGAGCAAGAGGTTGAAAGAGGATTAGTGCAGTATCTGCACTGAAACAGACTGCTGTTACGAAGAGAGCTAAGCAGGAAGGCAAAGCTGTAGTTACTGAAACAGTAAGAACAGGGATACAGGCACGGGAAATTAGTTTCCTCCAAAGGGGGTCTCAGCCTTAAAGGTAGGGTGAAAAGCAGAGTCACTCACAGTCGTGCTGCTTCTCCCCTCCATTGAAAAGAGCTAGCTGACATGGTGAGGGCATGAGCCTAGGATATCTCCTGCATGCTTCCTAGGTGAGTTGAATGTCCAACCCAGGAAGAGACCAAGGTAGACTGAGGACAAGCTGGACAGACATCTTGGCTGGCTTGGGAACGCCTCGTTAACAAACCAGTAGACCTCAAGACCTAGCTAGACAGACGAGCTGGCTAAACAAAGAGATGTCTGAGCATCTCTGCTTAGATTATATCCTGACCTGAGCTTTATTTAAAAAAAATATATATACTATTTATGTCCATTTCAATTAATGCCCACTTTTCAGTGTATCGCATTTTACAAGGCTAGGCTGTCATATCATTATAAACTTTATACCCGTCTTTTTTGTGAAAAGTTTTAAAAAAGGAAAATTTAAACTGATATTTGCATTTTATTTATCTTCTGCTTCACTGTGTCATTAAAGACTTATGTCAAAATTACTTTAAATGTGTACCTGAGAGTCAATCTCCCCATCCTCTTTATCCATGGCTTCATCCATCATGTCATCATCATCATCGTTGTCACTACTTTCTTCATCCATGTCGCCATTCTCCTCCTCACCTTCATCAACAATCCACGTGGCCTGATAGTCTGATGTTCCTTTAGGGACCTTCATTACACGTTTTTTCTTCCTGGCTTCTAAAGAGAGAAACATCAAAAAACAACTTTGAATCCTGTGTTTTCCTGGCACGATAAACTGTATACTCTTGCATCAAGAAAAGCACATTACTCATTTCTATTTACTAGAAATGACTGAATTGCTTCAGCTATGTGTAACCATCCAAATTTTTACTGTACATCAATAACATTACAGCAAAGTCTTTGTTTAACTGGTTTGTTGTGTCTATTAAAACTGTCAATTAAGTTACATATATTTACATCAGTCAGACAGTTTCCCACTACTTGAAAGTATAAAGTGATATAGTTGTAACTTCAAATCAAGTGTGACTGTTCTAACACAAGCTCTGTCATTTTGTATCTTAGTCATCATCATTTTCTGAGAGCATTATCGATAAATTCTGTTTCTTCACCTTCAGCTTCCAGCAGTTCTGATTCTGTTGGCCATGTCTGCTCTCCGTCCATGGGATCCACCTCAGCCTCTGCCTGCAGACTCTCCCTGTTGGATGGGTCCGCTTTCATGAGCACCCTCACAGGGGCCTCATTTTCCTGTGGGAAATGCAAATGAGCAGGTAAATGTGACCCATATCAACTAACACTCCAAAACAGTTAAAGGTGTTAAAGTTTCACTTCGCATTTAAACCAACTGACCACCATTCATTATATTCACTTTGAATTAGTTTTAATGGTTAAAAACAGCGTGGGGAAAATGCACAGAGTTTTAGCAGGGGTACATTCCAATTGTTATGCAACAGTAATATTACATTGATAAAAACAGATGCTGACAGTTGTAATGGATTACCTAACTTAAACAGGTTTCCATGCTTCAAGTTTGGAGCTATGCTTTGTATAGTGTGGAAAATGCATGCCTGAGTCCACAAGTGAGAAACAAATATCCATAATAAAATAAAATAAAATTTTAATTTTGGTGATGCAGTAGAGCAATAAATTATATAATTTATTGTTTAATAAAGTGTACGCTATCAGGTCTGCATGTACATTTGCAAAGTTAAAGTATTAAAAAAAAGCAGCAACAACTACCTGCATGTCAACATCTCCTCCTTTGCTCGGCTTCAGTGGTCTGGACACTGTTAAGTTCAGAGGAAGAGGGTCTACTGGGGCATCAATCTGGCTGAGCTGAAAATCACCATGACCACTGATGTGTACCAGTCTGTCAACCCGCAGAGGGCGGCCACGGACATACCCGGACACACAGAGTGTGCCCAGGCCAGTGGCTCCACTTGTACTATCAACAGGGTTGTTGGGTGTAAAAGTGACATGTTGAGCAATGAGATGTGACCGTTTGGAGCGGAAACCCAACTTTCTCTGTCTCTGAGTCCCCAGGTGTCTGAGAAGTAGTGTGGCATCTTGCTCGGAGTCCAGCGGGAAGAGACGAGCATCAGGAAAACGGGCCTCTGTGATCTTTGACAAAGCTCTTCTGGACTCAACCCTCTTCTTCACAGGGAGCTCAGACACACCCTGACACACCAGTGCTATGTAGGTTGAATATGGGAGAGAGACAAGGGCTTAGTAGAGGCACATCAGAAACGAAGTCAATTAAATTAAAAAAGAAAAAAGAAAGAAAGATTTATAATTACCATAGCTGGGGAGACCCTGAGCAAAGACGCAAGAGAGACAATAGTCTCCATAGGTGTCCCAGCCTTCAGTAGAATCCAACACAAATACAAGGCTATCTGCAATCTTTGTCACATCCAGTAGGGAGTGCATGTCAGCTATAAAAAGAGATTACAGAAGTGTTAAAGACACACACACACACAAAAAACAGAGTACATTTTTAAAATATTTGTTTTAGAATGTCATTTACTGAACACAACATCAATTTTACAACACAAAATATAAATAGATAAAAAAAAATCGTATCTAAAGTACAGTAACATATCTGACTTAACTTCTTATTCTTCTATGGTATTCTACAGTATGTCACAAGTGTGTCAGCATTACCAGGGATGTTTACTTATTCTATGAACAAAATTCTCAAATTGTAATGTCTTTTACATTTGATAAACTAAAATTACATCAATAGATATCACAGAAGCAACACTACTTGTGCTTCTGGCTCACTTTTTTTTCCCCAAAGGAAATCTCTTTTCTAATGCTTACCTGTACTCTGACTTAGAAAGGTGAACCTCTGTTTAAAACGAGGCAGAATCAGCCCAAAACTGTCACTGACACCACTGATGCACCGGTCGTGATGTACAATGCCCCCAGCGCCTTCTCCACGAAGCAGCTTAGTGATGGCTCCAGCATCGGCTTGAGCATGTAGGGACACCACAACAACCAAATGAGGAGGACCATCCCTGCTGCCAAGACGTCGCTTTTCTGTCAGGACCTGGGAAGAGAGAAAGAAACTCAAGCAACTCCAGATTCGTTACATTAAGAATTTAAGAACAGCGATCCATCATGTGATATTTTAAATTACCATGTCTTTCTTATTCTTGCGCAGCTGGTTGGCTTTGTGCCTTCTGTCCATCTTCTTTTGCTCCTTCCTCTGTTTTTTGGTAAGGACTGTCACCGACACTCTGCCTGTGAGACATTGCAACACAAGTTATTTATTAATTTATACAATGTGTATAGTATTCTTTTAATATAGGCCTTACTACAACCCACAACCTTGCTGCTTAGAAAGAACTTCTATTCTAACACACACATATGGATCATGCTCCACTCTGCTGCACAATGTTAAAGCAGCTGAAGTCTAAGATGTCAGTAAATCTCGGCAAATACAAAAACAGTGTGTGAACATCGGCCGTTTGATTTTTACAATATCTTTGCTGCTTTAAAACATATGCTGGCAAGACAACCAATCAAAAACACCTGCAGAATGAAGTTCAAGTCAACACAACAGCGCAGCTGTTGCAGCAGACAAAGCTTCCCCGCCCCCAGAGGGTCATGCTGATATAAATAAAGTAAGCAAAAGACCACACATTAGACAACTGGACTAAATTTTATATGCACAGTACTGATTTGTTTCATAGTCAATGAATTCAGTAGAAATGGCACTATACTTTGTTAGAATATTTTATTTTTTACAGCTATGTGTCAAACCTTATATAACAAGAGATAAAGCAGACTCTATAGACAAGAAACAGTCATTTTTCTTCCAAGAGTTTTCTGGTTTTCATTTGTATCCCACTTGTAGTTGAAACTGATATGCTGGTTTCACCAGGAGCCCCCAGAAAATTGCTGTTGTCCCCGCTGGCTAAAGTCTGCAGACAAGACTGTAGTGCTATACTCTGATAATCCAATAAAAAGATTACTTACATTAAACAGTCCACTTAAATTCTTGTTTAGCTTTTAAAGCCAATTGCCTACTGTCAATTATGCATTACTGCAGATGTAACTGATAAAACATATTACAATACAGACTGTACAATGACTGACATTTACCATTTAGTATTAGTACACATGTGCATCAGTGAATGAATAATAATGAATTTCATATTGAAGACAAATTATGAACAAATCCATACTCATAATTATCATAAATATCAATTAACTGAAATAATTTTTCATTATGTTGTTCTGTTTATGTTAAACTATTTTTACTAACCAACTTTGATACCACTGCAATACATACAAGCATCAATGAACAACAATGAGACGAACATTCCTTTGTTGTTTTTAACTACCACATTGCCTTATATGTGAATATATTTTTCCAGTTTGAGACTGGGGTTTATTTATACCTGATATATTGATGAATGACACATCACTGCTAAGGTCTGACAGCATATATGATGTTGAATAACAGCACAAGCCGGCTGGATGATTATCCATCAGCCATAATACATAATACATTTATTCTCACACATTAGTGGAGCGCCCTCTGTTGGAATCCAGTTTAACTGCAGTGCAGACACTTCAGTCATTTAAATCAACATTCCTGGCTTTTATTGAGCAGTGGGGGTTATTGTGTGTACTCTTTAGGGCACGATTGCGTCATCTGGCTGTATGTTAATCACGTGTGCTCAAATAATTTTTTATTAAAGTGTCCACGTTACTTTGTATCTCAGACATTCCAATAAATGTAAAATGCCGACAAATTCACTAATCCACAAAATTTAGGTTTGTTTACAGATATAAGACTTTTGCCTGAATATATTTGTTTAAGCTACAAGGTGTCCAAATGTGTTTGTGTACTGCTTTACGCTGAATGAAATGAAATGAACATTAAATTATAGCATAAACTATCATTGCTGTACTGCTTGACATGTAGTGTTACTATCTGACGATCATTCAAATCAGGTGTAAAACGTGTACAAGTCGGAATGTGAGCTTGAATTTAAATAGAACAAAAATGTTTTTAATGATAAACTTTCTCGGTGTAATACAGTGTTAAGTCCTCTGATTTTCCAGTAACTGGATATCTGGAAGACCCCCGGACCACGTTTAAATAGCTGAAGCTCATTGGCAATCTCCAGTTAAACACCAAACGAGGCTCGCAAGCGAATACAGACTTTCACTAAATACCTTTAAAAGAAAAGTGCTACGATATAAGATACTGTACTGAAAGGATTGAGCACTTAAAGCCCAACACGTGTACTTGCAGAAGCAACCGCTACATGCTAACAACACACATGTAAGCCCCAGGTTTAACGCTGTGCAGCTGGACGCGACTTGCCTTTGTTTTCCCTTTCAATTTCTCCTTTCGTCCGGTGCTTGCCATGTTTGTGTCCTTTATTTTTTTGTTTGTATATGCCGGGTCTGTGGCCCTGTTGTTTTTCCCCATCAGCAGCCATTTCCACCATGTGGGTATGTCAGCTAATTTACTTCCGCACTTGCAGCAACGTCACGATAGGGACGTGTCTTCCGGAAAGCTTTTCTTCAAAATAAAAGCTTGGATAAGCATTATTTGAACTTGCTTTGATAGTCTTGATGAAGAGGTGTAAATGAGGTCAAAAGGAGCTGCTCTGTGCCTCGGTGGAGGCACAGAGGCTCTGAGCACCTTCTTGTGTGCAGTGGTGATGGACAGGTTGATATATGAGGTCAGGCAGGAGTTTCTGTGGACTGCAGTGTTTACAGATGATGTTGTGATCTCTTGTGAGAGTAGTGAGGAAGAGAAAGAAAGCCTAAGAGGTGGAGGTATGCTCTGAAGTAGAGCTGGGCGATAGAACGATAACGATATGTATCGCGATATAACTTTTACTCAATAGAGAAATCAAGCTATCGCGATAGACCTCGCCGCTCTTGTCCCCTTAATATAAAAAAAAAAAAAAAAAAAAAAGGTCAGCCAATCCAAATCAAGTATCGTAGCGCAGAGCCGAACCAATCACAGCCGCAGCGTCACGTCGCGTTACTACAGCACAAGTACCAAGCCGCACGTGTGTTTGTTTGGGAAGCAGCCAGCGGGTAATGGAGGAAATGAGTGTGCCGACTAGAAAAATCAACCGAGCGTGACCGAAGAGAAAACAGATGATGGTTCCAATGCCGGAGAGATTGTCGAACGGAAGAGCCATAGAAGTTCCGTAGTGTGAAGGTATTTCGGCTATTTCAAGTCTGACAAAAAACAGAGTAGCGTGCCGAAAGCAAGTCTGGAAATACAATAAACTGGTGCATGCGTCACACTGTGCGCCACGTTATTGTTTCGGTGAAATGAATTTCTACAATACTGTTAATTGTATTCTCTGCAGTGTTTAAATGCTTACATATACACACAGTTACTGTCCCTCCACACATACGACTCGGTTCTGCTTCTATGCCCCAGCTTTGTTTACTTTTTCCCACCGAGGCTTCTAGACTTCTGATTGGCCAACATTTCTGCACGGTTAGGAATCTAGCGCCACCTGCTGCTTTGGCGTGTTCATAGCAGCGTTTTCCTTCATTTCTGCCTTTATGTGTGGACGGGATTATTTTTTAAAACGAAAACGGAAAATCTCCGTTTTCAAAAATACCCGTGTACGTGTGGACGTAGCCTCAGTCTCTGACTGGAAGCGCTAATGCGTCATTCGGCTTTTGTCAGACTAAAGTAACTGTTAAAACTGTTTGAAAAGCTAAGCTATACAACAAGGAGAGATTGAGAATTTCCTTTTAGTTCTCAGTTTATTTGATATTGACAAAAGTTAGTCAATTTTGTCTGTTCTTCTGTAAAACAAACTAAGATTTATTTTTAGAATTAATATTTTGTTTCTAAGTGGAATTGACAATTTAGTCTGTTTCGTTTGTTCTATTTTGAAACTTAAACGCTTTAGCGGCTGCCTTTTGTGTAGTTTGCAATATTTGCCTTTATTTATCTGAAAAAGTCTCATGTTCCTTAAGTACATCTACCCTGTTGAACTTATTATGGGAAATAAATATTTAAATAAAAACAAGCTGCTGATTATTTCACATTTTACTTGTGAGCAACGGCACATTTAAATCTTACAAATATAGTTATTTGGCTTATATCGTGATAGATATCGTTATCGCCTGAAATGAAAAAAACATATCGTGATATGAAAAAATCTCATATCGCCCAGCTCTACTCTGAAGAGAAGTGGAGTGAAAAGTAGAAGCAAGACAGAGTACATGTGGAATGAGGAATGAGGGGGAGACGGGTGTAACAGTGAAAGTGCAAGAAATAGATGTTATGAAGGTGGATAAATTTAATTATCTGGGATCAACCACCAAAAGCAACAGATGGTCCACAAAGAGTGGTGAAAAAGTGAGTGCAGGCAGTGTCAGGGGTGATTTGTGACAGAAGGATGGCAGCAAAAGAGGGAAAGTTTACAAGATGGTATTGAGATCTGCTATGATGTATGGTCTGGAGAGAGTGGGACTAACAAAAAGACAGGAGGCCAAGCTGGAAGTGGCAGAGCTGAAGATATTAAGATTTTTAACGAGAGTGAGCAGGATGGAGTGGCAAGGATTAGAAATGAGCATATGAATCTTTCCTTTTTAAGAAAGCTGGGCTGGATCATGTCCCTTAGCTATTGTGCTATAGCCTCAGGCTTGCAGGGGATTTCCTATGATACAATGAGCATTCCTTCTCTATTTCCTTCTTGTCACACCCAATACATTTACATGTCAAATGCATGTCATTAACTCCAGTTGTAGCATGTGGCTGCTCCTCCTTGAGCTTGGTTCTGCCAAATGTCTCTTCCTGTTAAAAGGGAGTTTTTCCTCCCCACTGTAGTCATGTGGCTGCTCATGGCCACAGTGTGATTATGTGATTGCTGTTAGATACATACCCTCTGTTGGATTGTACAATCTACCGAAATTACCTTGAGATCACTTGTTTTCTGTTAACTTGCGTTTGTGATAGATAAACTGCTACAACCTATCTTACATGTCTGTGTTAACATTCCCCCTGGGTGGCTTTGTGTATCCATTCATTTATTGTATTTTTCTGTTAGTTTTCATGTTCTTATTATTTAAGAAAACAAAACAAAAGCAACAAAAGGTGATGTGGAGCAATGAGTTGTTGCTTACAGACAGTTAACAATGGTGCCCCTATTAGGAAAGAAGTATTCCACTTCTGAATGGATGAACAAATAGATAAATTTAATATACAGTAAACTGCATACAATGCTTCCCTTACTCACAAGGGGTCGCCACAGCGGGTAGCTGCTTTGCATATTTGAGTTGCCGGAGTTTAACGCCGGATGCCCTTCCTGACGCAACTCCCAAGAGAGTTGTGTCTCCTCACGGAATCGAAACAGCGTTCCCTTGTTAGGCAAATGTGTAATAAGCCAAAGATGTTTTACTGCCTCATGAATATACAGTACTACTGTGAAATACAGCTACTATCCACCTTTGGGCTCTCTAACAGTCTGTCTCAGTTCTATAATGTTCTTGTATTTCCTCATCATCGATAACCAAGTCCTTTCATTTAAAATACATATTACATTTATAAAGTCCCCCCCCCCCCTACTCACATCTTATGCCAGAAATGTCAAAAGTGAAATTATTAAAAGTAACTTCGATAAAAATATGAACGTGATCGCAGGTCCAGTGTTCTTTAATGATGTTCCAGTGTCTCCGCCTCTGGATGTACATGGGTCAGGGAGAGTTTACAGCAAATTCAACAGGCAGGGCGGAACTGCTGTTTGCACTGAGGAGCACAGACAGCCTGGCACATACACACGTCTAAACGGCTGCGGTTAGTCTGCCAGTGTGAGAGGTTAAATCCCGAGGTTTTTTTCCCCCAACGATAAGGCGGACATTATCGCGGCTTGTTTAATGCGGTTCTGGAGGTGTTTGAACTTCCCTCACATTTCCCCCGACGCATTTCCACGAAGGGAGGCGGCAGCGGATCGCTCGGCAGCCATCTTTGGACCTGTCTGGGAGTGGGATCTCTGGCACCCCAGTTACTTGAAGGGTGGGGATTTTAACCTGTAACAATTCACAAATGTGCGCGTTATAATCGACTGACAGCGTGAAGAACCACAAGGATTTGGCGCACGAAGTTGCCTCACTGGCGATGAAACTGAGGGGATACTTTTCAAATCCCAAACTGTTTTGAATTAGCGACATTCTCCACAGCGCTGAAGCCTGGCCTGTCAAAAGAGGGTGAGTTTCAGCTAACTGGCTAAGCTAACTTAGCAAACATAACAAACGTTAGCCAGCTAATTTAGCTTTTTCTGATAAGCGAGTTCTTACAGGTCGCTTAATTCCACATTATCCATGTTTATGTTCAGCTGTTCACGTCGTAAACACGACGCCAATTATGCTTGGGCTGTTTCGCCATATGACACGTAACTTGGCTAACGTTAAGTTTGGTGTGTGTAGATGACATCACACTCCCAAGCTGCTGTCTTTTTATATTTCCGTCTTTTTGATGTGATTTTTTTTAACACGACGCTTAAAACCGCTGTGGGAAAGTGTTAACTTTTAATGAATCCCAACCAAATAATCTGTGAAATTCCGGTTGTTTTGAAACTCTAGGAGGAGACAGGTAAAAACGCAGCAGGTAATGCTGCGCTGCTGTTTGCCTCACCAATCTTAGTTTGGGAAAACGTTGGATATTTTAAAGGTTTTCAGATCTATCGCCCTCATTCCTCTTGGGTAACTGGTGCCTAGTTACCAACTAACTTAATATACTTGAAGGCATAAAGATACACTGGCTACAATGTTACAGTGCCGTTTCTGTTTGTTTTTGGGTGAAACAGACGTAAACCCTGTGCTATGTTGTGCCATAGATTGGCGTGCCAAACGGAGGTGTCTTAAATGACCTCCATTACGCTTACATTTGTTTAATGGATTCTTCAAAGTAATGAAAACTACCTGTATTTTTTTAAGTTACTTCTAGGACATGGAAAGAAAAAATGTTTTACTTTATTAAATTGCGGCGCACTTAAGAAGGCGTGCCATTGCTGCAATACCAAGATAGACAGATAATCACTAGTGAAAATGCTCAGCAAGGCCCATTCCTACCTCCCTATAGCTGCACGAACAGGAAATGCTGAGAAATGCAGCGCAGTGAGGGCATACATTGAGAATTCCAGCCCTCCAGTTCTGTTGTCCTGTCCTGCTGCATTCTTGTGCATGCATTTGTGCAAGTTGGAACACCAGGGTATTTATATTGTTGTTGATCTTGTTGTTTGTGTTTGTTGTTTTCTTCTTTTGTTTAATGAAAGTATCAGTTATCATCATTCTCTTTTGTGCTCACATGTTCACAAGTTGAAAATGCTATCATGAGATATGACAACAAAGCTCATTCATGAGAAACAATGTAGTGAAGAACAATGGCAATAAAGAGCCACAGTCCCACATGGTAATGGGGCTTTATTTCAGAGCTGTGGCTACAACTGTGTAGTATAGTGAGTTGTTCAGTGTTGTTGTGAGACAAAAGATGTCTGCTTGGAACTGGGGGCTGTTTCTCCCAGGCTGGGAAAGAAGTCTTGTGACTCTAGCGTCAGCCTTGCATCTGTTTGCAACTGATCATCTGAGCCGAATGGACTCAGTAAACTTTTCTCGGTGATCTTTTACAGTCTACATTAGTATTAGTGAAGCTGTTTCAAAGTAATAATGGAAATTAACGTATTGAGCGTGGTGTTGCGGGCTTAGTAATAATCTTTTATTAATTTCTGTATTTTTAAAAGGCAGAGACATCATGATAACCTGAAATTTAGTAGTTGATATCAATATCAGTAGAATTGCACGAGTCTCAATACCCAATTTGATGTACTTGGACATAAAATACCTTTAATCGCACAAAAGTCATTTTAAATCACTGTCATGGTGGTTTAAAACATTTAAAATGTTAACATTTTATTGATAGTTAGCCACTGCAAACATTTAGGTGCATGAGTGATTTCACAATGGCAGTGCCAGGTGTCTCCAAAAAGAAAAGGTTAGTGTATTTCAGGATAATAACACAAAGTAGTTCCACACGCTACTCATACTGCCTTTTATATCAATGAGTAGAGCCTGCGCTATAGTGGCCGCTATAGTCGTAGCCATCTTCCATGTGTAGTTTTTCCTGGGCTCATGGGCATCCTCCTCCTCCTCCTTCATCATGTAAAGATAGACTGGAACACTTGTAGGCGTTTTTGCCCCCATCACTTCCAGAAGAGTCAATACATACTCTGCCAGTGACTTTTGGCTGCTCCATTATTTCCTAAGGGTCGCCACAGCAGATGGATCGGTATGTTTGTTTTGGCACAGATTTTACACTACATTCCCTTCCTGACACAACCTCTCCATTTATCTTTGCTTGGCACTAGGCTTATACTAGCTTGTGACTCCTTAAACTAAGTTTAGTGTCTCCACTCAGTCTCAAACCGGGTATCTATTGCGTATAAGGTGAATGTGTTACTACACGATGGAGCAGTTATTGTGATGTACTGAAAAAAACGAACTAACAAAATGACTGTTGTTGGGGTTTTTTTTCATAATTTTGGTATTGGCTTTGCTGACAATGAAGAGCTAACCATGTTAACCCCCATAACCCCAGTGAAATTATATTGAGCTTTTGATATATTATGTTAATCCACACACGCTACTGTGATTATTTTTTGGTTATTTTGATCTATTTATTTGTTTGTTTGTTTAATTTGTTTACATTCACGAGAAGGCGGCACACTTGACTGCTTCCAGTAAGACACCACTTATGAAAAGGCACGCTGCTTTTCAGATGTCATTTTCCCACATGGTGTGAATCACAAACAAGTAATTTATTTTAATTCTAATGAGTGTTTCTGTTGTGGATATTCCAAAGTCAGGGCAAAGGAAAACTAAGCCGTTACTGTGGTATGACACCACTTTGAATAAGTGGTTTCAAACAATACTTTTAATAAACTAATAAATATAACCTTTGAATAAACTTTTTTTTTTTGCTGAACAAACCCTTTGATCACTTTTAGGAAGATGCATGTACGCTGTTTGCTGCGTTTGAGAATGTTTTCCATGTACCTGCAGGTTTAACCAGTCATCCCGTCACTGGAATACTGAGTTTTCCTTCAGTCATTAACACTGTGAAGGTGCTCAATTTCTCTTCCACGTTCAGGCTGGAGATGGGCAGCTCTCAGGCACGTCTTTGTATCCTCCTCACATCTTTTTGTGTACACACCAGTCACTGAAGGTGTGAGGCCAGTTTTGTTGGCCTGATTTCATTGCTGTGGTTACTATGGAAACAGGAGACTTATCTCTTGCTACCTCAGGATTTCTGACATCATGGTTAAGTTCATGCTTTGTTTAGCCTTCTCATGCCCACATTATTAGGCATGTCTGTTGCTCATCTGAACAACTAAGAGCTTTCTCACTTATATAGCCTTCTAATATGATATAATCAGTGTTAAGAAGTATTATTAGTAATTCAGCATTTAAGTGAATCTTACTTCATAACATCCAGCTTTCCTTTTCTTGTAGTGTGCTGTGCTTCACAGTCCATACAGTGTTGCTGTAGCTTTCTAATTTAGAATAGCAATGCATGTGTACATCTCTGCTAGTGTGTTTACTCTTGTTTTTTTTTCTTGTACTTTCAGTTCTGAACACATATGAAACCACTGTCCTGCAGATGAGTCATCAGTGGGGGCTTTCACGTCGCTGTCGCAGACCCAGATAGTTCCTGGCGGCAGCGGCATTGCCCCCAACCCCTAATTATGCCCAATAACAGTCGGGCGGGGAACCTCAAAGACCCCGAAATTGCTGAACTCTTCTTCAAGGAGGACCCAGAAAAGCTCTTTACGGATCTTCATGAAATTGGACATGGCAGCTTTGGTGCTGTATATTTTGTGAGTATTTAACAACACATGCATACAGACATACCCACAAATCAATTAGATGCGTGTAATGGATTTAGAAGGTTTTAATACAGATATTACGCCTAAACTTTGCTTATGTTAGTCAGCTTAGAGAGAACTGATTACCATAATGTTGTTCCCATGTTGCCCCAACATGTCTGCTTGTAGCTGTTGTGCATGTGACTTAATACCGATTAGCTCAGGTATCATGATATCACAATGGGGCTTTTTAATGTTGATTCAAAGCACATAGATATAATTTAATCTTTACAGTTTCATAATGCAAAGTTAATTAAGCTATATGGAAGTAGGACCTTTATTGCCTTATTTATCTCGCCGTAGCTTAAATCACAAAAATCTTGACAATCAGTTTTATGTAATGTGTTTTTTATTCAGGCACGGGACGTGCAGACAAATGATGTGGTGGCCATCAAGAAGATGTCATATAGTGGGAAGCAATCCAGTGAGGTATGATGACCTCAAATGTTCTATATTAGGTTAATAAACTGTTTATTCATGAATAAACTTGTTCTTGCTGTAACAGTCCTTTTGTTGTTTTACTGTTGTCCCAGAAATGGCAAGACATAATCAAAGAAGTGAAATTCCTGCAACGAATACAACACCCAAACACCATAGAGTACAAAGGATGCTACCTACGAGAGCACACTGCATGGGTGAGGTTCTACAACATTGTGTTAATGATGATGATCTTGATGTAAGACTAATATTTATTAATTATTTAAGGGCCAAATATAAATTCACACAAAGCACTTCTGATTTCCTTACAGCTGGTAATGGAGTATTGCCTTGGCTCTGCTTCCGATTTGTTAGAAGGTGAGTGGAAAACCTTGGAAGAAATTACATTCCTGTATTTGCCATTTTTATCCCCATCACCTTTTTTCTTGATTTACATCACTTATTATACATCTTCTTCAGTTCACAAGAAACCTCTGCAGGAAGTTGAAATAGCTGCAATTACACATGGTGCTCTTCAAGGTTTGGCTTATCTTCACTCCCAAACTATGATTCACCGGTGAGTGTTTCAAGTTTTTTTTAGGAGCATGCTGTGCACAGATTGCTTTAGCCCTCATGCACTGTGTCTTCTACGTCTTGCTATAACCATTTCCTCTCATGTGTTTGACAGAGATATCAAGGCAGGAAACATCTTGCTGACAGAGCCAGGGCAGGTAAAACTAGCAGATTTTGGCTCTGCTTCCATCGCCTGTCCTGCGAACTCCTTCGTTGGGACTCCATATTGGTAAAATTCAAAACCTCTTACTATAATAATTTATCTATATATGTCTGTATATACCCTGTCTCCTTCTTAACAGATGGGCAATCTGTTTACAAGAACATTGTCACATATTAAACATAATTAACATCTATATGTGAAAAAACCTTCTAAATCCCCATTCTTTTCACTAAATATGGAAAGAAATGCTGCCAGACTAATGTTATTGCTACTTTCACACTGCGAGCAGCCAAGTTACCAGTGACCAATCATGGCCAGCGACATTTTCACAGCGTCATGGATAAAGTGCATTGCCTGAACAGAGTTGAGGCCAACTAAATTTTTACTTGTTGAGATTCAGATCCGTCACGTAGCGACAGCTGTCAGGTGCCCATTTGCAGCTTCACATCCCTGCCTTCCACTGGAATATGAAGTTAGCATTGTGAATGTGATGCCTTCTTTGTTTTTTGTTATTTTTTTCAGGATGGCCCCAGAAGTAATTTTAGCCATGGATGAAGGTGAATATGATGGAAAGGTGGATATTTGGTCTATGGGTATAACCTGCATTGAATTAGGTATGTCCTAGCTCCTTTGCTGTTGCATTGTTAGAATTCACACATCTGCTTTTATACTTCAGTTAACTGCTCACAGTCAGCAGCAGTGTTTCTCACACCATTAGGTTCATTCAATTACTGATGTGGCTTTTTCTTCTTTCATCCTCACTTTCCTTGTATGCATTTCTTAATGTAACCTGTTTCTTGGTTCATAGCTGAGAGGAAGCCGCCACTCTTTAACATGAATGCAATGAGTGCCTTATACCATATAGCACAGAATGACAGCCCCACACTGCAGTCGAGTGAATGGTGAGTTTAGAATTGGATCCATATTTTGTTTTTCAAATTGAATAATGTCTATTTATTATTTATGTTGTTCTTCTACATTCTAAACTTTGTTCATATATGATCTCCCAACTGTAGGACGGATTATTTCCGAAACTTTGTAGATTCTTGCCTTCAGAAATTACCCCAGGATAGGCCAAACTCTGAGGAGCTTCTAAAGGTAATCAACCAAAAATGATTGTGACCGATTTGTTATTGTGATGAATCCTTATAGACAAATTCATGAATTTAACGCAAAATGGCTTTTCTGTTGCTCGTCCAGCATGCATTTGTCCAGCGTGAGCGACCTGAATCGGTTTTAATAGACTTGATAAGCCGGACAAAGGATGCAGTACGGGAGCTAGACAATCTGCAGTATCGCAAGATGAAGAAGATCTTGTTTCAGGAAGTCCACAATGGCCCAACAACACAAGATGAAGAGGAGGTCTGTTTGAAATTGTGTTAACCCCTCCTTGCTTGCCTCTCTGCCTTTCATAGTATTGTGTCCTCTGACACAAGATGTGTTGTAATCTTGTTACTTTCTACTTTCTTTTACTTTTAGGAGCCAGAACCAAGTGTGAGTAGGACCGGTACAGTGAACAGTGTAGGGAGCAACCAATCCATCCCCAGTATGTCAATCAGTGCCAGTTCGCAGAGCAGCTCTGTTAATAGTTTAACAGATGCAGGCGATGACAAAAGTGAGGCAGACATCGAAGGGGACCACACAGTAATGTCCAACAGCTCTGTCATACATGTCAAACAAGTAAGACATCTTTCTTTCACTTTTCATTGAGTAAAGTGTTATTAGTATTATTCTCACTGGAGTATTGTTTAGATTGGTTCTAAATAGCCTGCAATGTCTGTATTGTTGTGCACCTTTTAGGGAGAAGAGACGTGTAACCAAGATTTACAGACTCACAACCAGCCAACTGAGCAGCAGTCCCCTCCTCCACACACGCCACGGCCAAGAAGAAACCGTGAACACTTTGCCACAATACGCACAGCTTCAGTGGTAATGATGCTGTCATTTCATTTGTACATCATTGCTAACGAACTGTTTAATATCTCAGATAACCATGCATATACCTGCTGGGTGTTTCTGTGATTGTAAAAAGGCAAAAATATTTTCACCCAGTGTCCTCGTGATTATTAGAAGCGTTTACCTTAAGGCAAGCAATATATTTTTTCATGTAATCATCAGAAGTGTTTTGAACAAGCTTGCAATTAAATCTATTCACAATACTTGTGTGCCTTATAAACTTCATGTCTAAAGATAAGTATTTTGTCTTGTGTTTGCTAGCTCACTCGCCAGATTAAGGAGCATGAGCAAGATTCTGAGTTAAGAGAGCAGATATTAGGCTACAAGCGCATGAGGCGACAGCATCAAAAACAGCTGATGGCTCTGGAAAACAAGCTGAAGACTGAAATGGACGAGAACAGACTCCGTCTGGACAAGGAACTGGAGAATCAGAGGAATAGCTTCGCCCAAGAGATGGAGAAACTGATCAAGAAACACCAAGCGTCAATGGAGAAAGATGTATGCTTTCAGCTTCTAAGTGTTCATTAAGTGTGTTGTCAGTGTTATCATTCACTCACTGTTATTGTGCATAGAAAAAACTGATTATATTTGTTTCTTTATCAGGCAAAAACCTTTAGCAATGATGAAAAGAAGTTCCAGCAACACATCCAGAGTCAACAGAAAAAAGAGCTCAACAGCTTTCTTGAAAACCAGAAACGGGAATACAAACTTCGCAAGGAGCAACTTAAAGAGGCAGGCAGATTGGTGTTACAGACACAGAAATACATACAGATTTCTTTTTTCTTTTTAAACTAGCAGTTAGTAAACATTAATCAGTATAAATTAAGTGCTGGTAGTGACCTTCAGTCTGTTATTACTTTAGGAATTGAATGAAAACCAGTCAACTCCCAAGAAAGAAAAGCAGGAGTGGTTGTCCAAACAGAAGGAGAACTTCCAAAACTATCAAGCAGAAGAAGAGGCCAATTTACAGCGCAGACAGAGGCAGTATCTGGAGCTAGAGTGCCGCAGGTTCAAAAGGAGGATTTTGACTACTCGCCACAGAATCGAAAAGGATCTATTGCGAGAGGTCTGTACCTTTCTCTACCACTATACTGTTGAACAGTATGTTACAAATATTAAGTAATCCACAAACTAAAAATGGTCTGTTGTTCTGGAAGTAATCTTATCTTGTAAATGTTATTTATCTCCATTTGGACATCATTAGGAGCTAAGTAAGCGTCAAACCCAGAAGGACTTGGAACATGCTATGCTTCTCCGGCACCACGAGTCCATGCAAGAGTTGGAGTTCCGCCAGCTAAACAACATCCAAAAGACGAGGGCTGAGCTGACCCGACTACAGCACCAGACGGAGCTTACCAATCAGCAGGAGTACAACAAGCGAAGGGAGAGAGAACTTAGACGCAAACATGCTATGGAGGTTCGCCAGCAACCCAAAAGTCTCAAGGTCAGGAGAAGTTTCTGAACATGGGTGTATATTAAATATTCAGACGCTGATTTTAGTAAAAGTGCTTGTCTAGGCACTATTTGAATTATACTTCATCATGCTTGGGTCAGGACTAGCTGGAAAAAAAGATGCACAGATTTAGGAATAAAATGTCAGCCTCAGAATTAGGAGTGCCCAGCTTTATACCTCTTGATATTTTACTGTTTTAATGAAAAAAAACAGCAACAAACTGAATAGACCGTAACCCAGAATTACTTTAATGTAATGCTTTGTTTTCTGGTTGTACTTCCTCACTTCTAAGCATGCTAGCTATTATCTGTAGATAATAGTTGGGAAGTATAGTGCATATAGTATTTACTCCTTTCTCTACAATCTAGTCCAAAGAGCTACAGATCAAGAAGCAGTTCCAGGACACTTGCAAGATCCAAACTAGGCAGTATAAAGCACTGAGGAACCATCTGCTGGAGACGACACCAAAGTCGGAGCACAAAGCTGTCCTTAAACGGCTGAAGCAAGAGCAGCACCGCAAACTTGCCATTTTGGCCGAGCAGTATGACCACTCTATCAATGAAATGCTTTCTACTCAGGCGGTGAGTCTGGTAAAACTGTAAGACTGTTAGTCTCTTACCTGTAATGGATATGGCCACATCAGTAATAGTTGAGTATATGTTTTACTGCTTGGACCCTGAATGTGATCTTCTCGCTGGTCTTAGCTTCGTCTGGATGAGACTCAGGAGGCTCAGTACCAAGCCCTACGAATGCAGCTACAGCAAGAGCTGGAGCTTCTCAACGCCTACCAGAGCAAGATCAAGATGCAGACAGATGCCCAGCATGAGCGTGAAAAGAAAGATCTGGAGCAGAGGGTGTCACTCCGAAGGGCCCTGCTGGAAACAAAGGTTCTCCGCCATAAATTATGTTCATGTTAAGATTTACATTTATATTTTCTTAAGCTATTGAGTCTCAGAGTTTGGATGTAAAGGGGCAAAATGCTCCTACCTTCAGTTAATCCAGTTTGTTTTACATGCAATGTGGGTGAAGTGCTGATGGGATTTACATGAGGTCAGTGGCCTTCTCATCGTTATAATGATAAAGAGTTAATTCGTCCTGCCATACGAGCTGCAACATGATTAAAATGAGAGAAAGGGAAAGCAATAATGTCCACTGTGTACATGTTTACTATTTACCTTTAAGCAGGTTAAAAAAGGGGGGGAAACTATGGCATAGTAGAGAGCGTCCTGGGATTTTAAGAGTCCTGAACATTACTTTAGTTGCCATGTTTGTAAGCCATAACAATATTGCGAACAGTTTAATATGAATTTCATTTTTTTCCCTCCTTTTCTGCTATAGATTGAGGAAGAAATGCAGTCCTTGCAGAATGAATGCTCAGCGCGAATCCAGAGCGTGCTGGAACGCCAAGCCAGAGAAGTTGAGGCTTTTGACTCTGAGAGTATGCGCCTAGGCTTTAGCAACATGGTGCTATCAAACATCTCTCCAGAGGCCATGGGCAATAACTTTCCCGGGGCTCAAGTAAGTTGGTGTCAACATCAGCAGCAGCACCCATCTGGAAGCTCTCAAGGTGCACACTGGGGCAGCAGCAGCTCAGGTGCAGGGTTCAGTCACCAAGGCAGTTACCATCGATATCACTCCAGTCCAGGAGGGGCATCTATGCAACATGGCTGGGGACAGGGCATACAGGGAGGAGGGGATTCGACACCATGGGGCCACCCATCAGCTGGAGTTCTGGGCGCACGCACTAGTGGTATTCAGAACAGCCCCCAGGGGATGGGAAGGACACCCTCGGGAGGGCACAGTGAGCAGGGAATGAGCAGGAGCACCAGTGTGACCTCTCAAATATCTAACGGGTCCCACCTCTCCTACACATAGATCCCTCATCAGCCATGGAATCAAGAATCCAAGTGCGGGGAATCTAAAAACACATCAAGGCAGAGCTCTATTGCTCCGTCTTTCTCAGACACTACCCCACCATTTACCATTTCTCCCATGTACAGATGTGGATGTGTGATGAAATAAATGTTGCTCAGGTCAAAAGGGCTGGAAAAAGCACAGCCCGCCCTCACGGCAGTTTATCGGCACACATACAGATCCTTAAAATTTATGTTGCATAAGCAGTTTGAGTGTCAATATGTTACTTTCATTTGTGTTTAGTTACAGTTCTCTCCTAAGGAGGATTTAAAAGAATAAAATAAAGAAACAAAAAAAACACAAGTTTGTGCTACTCACAGCCATTGCTCTCATTTTGCACATGAAACACTGTTAAAAGCCTTTGACATGTGTTAATTTTGTCCTTTTTTTTTAAATGTATCAAACAATCACAGAACTGATTTTATTCAGGACCTCCCTTCTTCACTCTCCCCATTCGTATTCAGTAATACACTGGGCAATTGTTTGATGGTGGTTACGAACGCAGCAGAGTGAGTGAAGATGCTTGTGATGCCAGCCTGCTGTAATGGTCGTCATGATGACTTCGATTCCTCTTATCTTAGTTAGTTTTCTTTCCTCTACCAAAACGAAACATTACAGATTCAGAGCCAAATAATCTAGTCTTAACTGTTTCACACATGCTACAACTATCCTACAGTGCCTTTTTAACCTATGATAACTGAAATTAGTCTCAGATCTTTATAGTTTAAATTTCCTTCTTCCATTTCTTATCAGTGTTAGCTTCTTTTGTTTAGCCTATTTTAGCAGGTTTTCAGACATTTTCCTCAGATTCTCATATTCAGTACAGTTTAAGTCCTATGTATGTCGAGAAACAGAACATTGCTGGTGCATATCTGCAACCAGTTCTCATGCCTTCACATGGTACTTGAGGGGGAAACCCTTGCGTTACAGAGAATGTCACTGTACATGTTCTCAGAAGGAATTGTGACTTATTGGCCTTCATAAAGAATCCTAATAGACATCTGTTTATTTTTATTAGTGCCTTTTAAAACTGCTGCCTTGTTCAAAGCACTTTATACAACTAAATGTGTGTGAGATTTAATAGTTGACTTCTTTTCGCAAAACACCTGGTGAGTGATCATTGGTACGCATATTGTTAAGTTTAGGAGGCAGACTTAGATGTGCTGTGATCCATTTTCTTTTTTTCTTTAGAGCAATTTCCCAAGTACAGAGTACAACTACACCCAATACAATTGTAACTAAGGAGATTGCCAGTCAGTGAAGCTATGGCTGTTGTTGCTCTCAGTTGTGTTTATGTTAAATTCAGAGTGAAGAGAATATGTGAGGATGGTGCTTTTTTTTTGTGTGTGTGCGCGTATGTTTTGGCTAGAGTTTCTATGAACTGAAGCGAGTAAACTGGAGAGTTTATTATGGCAGGCAGGAAGTTAGAGTTAATTGTCATGACCATAACAGCAGGCTTGGCACAACTAAATATGAAAACACTGGGCCCAAGTAAGCAACACTAATAATTTAAAAGGTGCTAAGTTAATAATGTTACACCAAGTCATTGAACCCCAAAACTTGGGTGACTGAATTGAGCACATGCTTGCATTTTGACGTTGTAGCATGTAAAACTTAGTCAGTGCACAGTTTAAAAAAAAACAAAAAAAAAAAACACAAGCCAAGTGCGAAATACATGTGGCAAAAACACTTCCTTTCCTCCTCTGAATTATATTCATGTCTGCATTCTTTCTCTCTCTTCAGTTTGTAGTTAATGAACTATCGCTGGAGAAGTATGTTCCCATTTTACCTTTTAACAGCCTCTCCATTCAAGTGAGACTTGGCATTTTGACACTGAGAATATAAAACACTTTAAAGATAATTCTCTGGAGTTGGCAAAAGTGACTGCTCCTCCTCACAAAGCTGGAATTTATGTGTGTGTATGCGTGTGTATGGGTTTTTTTTTTTTTTTTTTTTTTTTTTTTTTAATTACAGGAATTTTAAATGTAAACCCACATTTTAAGAAAATGATTTCTAAAAACTGACAGACTACAGTGACATGTGTAAACCTTTCACGCTCAGAGTTTAGGTGTTAAGTTGTGTGGACATATCTCAATGTTACGCTTGGTTTGTGTACACTGACAAATTGCCTTTACTATCATCTTTAAATACCACTCGTTTAGTCACCATCTCTGAGTATTACCACTGCGGAGTTAGTTCTCTGTCGCTGCACACATTCGACCATTTGTCTCCATTCCACTCTGATTCAGAGCCGCCCTTTCTGGCTGGCTCTTTCTGAATGTTGTTTGTTGCTCTATTCCTATCATATTTGAGGACACACAAAAATGCTGGGATATTTTTCTTTCTAGGTGGGATTTTAACTTTCATTATGTATATATTCTGCCTAGAAAGTATGCATTGTATCAAGTTACATATGGTTTGAACCCGAAACTTTTTTTTTTCTGTTATGCCAACTGATTAGTTCCAGCTACTGTAACAAAACAGGTTGTAGTCATCATTTTTTTTCTTTTGAGTTATTCATGTTGTAAAGAAGATGAGAATGTATTTATCTTTATTGGATTGTTACTATATTCATAGGCCACGGCCAAGAGTTTGAATGTTAGGTCGATCAGACCTCACATAGATGCCAACTTTGTTTATGCGGACACATTTTGTTCACTTTTGTGTCATAGTTTTGTGTGAGGGAACCTGGATTTTGTTATCAGTCGAAAGACTTCTCCACCAGCCTGGATTAGATTTTGTTTTGTTTTATTTGTTTGACTTTAACTTTCAGATATTTCTCCTACTGACTGAAAGCATGTAGGATACTGAATGAGAATCAGCGACAGAAAATAGCGATCCTTTTTATGGTCCAACACTGTGCCATACCTTAGTTGCCAAGCCCAGATACCACTGCATTTGTTTCATCTCCATGGTTGTAACCTATCATTGGGCTGACCACATGTAATGTATGAAACAAAACAACAAGGTTCTGGTGTAGTGGCCAAAGTAAAAAGGCTTGAAAAGATGATGGGGTGACAGGCAAATTCTGAAAAAGATATTGCATTTCTTTGAAGATGTCAGTATTGTTTGCCACATTACCACTACAACTTATAACCTATAATAAAATGTATAGATGGTGGAACTTGTTATTGAATGTCAGAGAGATTATGAAGATACTACATAAGATATGGTAAAGTACAAAAAGTGGATTTAAATTGTGTACAAATATTGAGCAGAATTTAAAAAAATAGGATCAAATTTACTATATTGTTTGTATTGTATTTACTATTGTGTGGGCAGAGGGATATTGAACAGAAATCAGCTGTAATAAAGTAATTTTAGTATGGCTTACTTTGTGGTTGTGTATTTTTTTTTAATGTATTTTGCTTCAATGATCACATTAAACACATTTATTTAAAAAAAAAAAGGCATGATTAAGTGGAAATGAATAAGGCTGAGTCCATGAACAGAAACTGTTTAAAAGTACCCAGGTTGGAACCCTATTGACTGTCTTAATTGAACCAAAGATTCAACAAGGTGCTGGAAACATTCCTCAGAGATTTTGGTCTTGATAGCATCACAATGTTGCCTCTGATTTGTCGACTACACACATCCGTATTGCAAGTCTCCTGTTCCGTCACATTGCAAAGGTGCCCTGATCGTGTTTGGCTGGAGGTCATATGAGTACAGTAATCCCTTTGTCATGGTCATTGATCTAGATTTTTGATATGGAACATTATCTTGCTAGCAGAAGCTATTAGAAAATGGATTCACTTGCTATAAAGAGATGGACATGGTCACCAATAATACTCATTGTTCCAAAGTGTGACAAGAAAACGTTTCTGACATCATTACACAACCTGCACCAACATATGATACAAGGCAGGATGGATACACAATGTCATGTTGTTTGTACCAAATTTTGTCCCTCACTGAATATGAACTCTTTCCTAGACCGTTCTTTGTGAACCCTAGACATGGTTGTGTGGCAGGAGACCATCAATTTCTGAAACAGACCAGCCTGTCTGCCACCTCACAGTGTTCAAAATCACCTTCCTTTCTTGTTCTGATCCTCAGTTTGACCTTTAGGCAAGCTTGACCAAGTTAACACGTCTGAGTAGTTACTGTGTGATTGGTTGATTAGAAATTTACCTTGAGCAGTTGAACAGGTGTAACTAATAAAGTGGCTGGTCAGTTGTTGTTTTTGTTTTTATTTTTAATCTATTGTTAAATTAATTGGCAAAACCTTTAAATTTAATTAAAGTACATTTTAAATTGGTAGAAGAAAATAATTTCGGGAATATTTTATGATTCTGTTTTATGTATGAAAAATATAAACCGAAAATTACAGTACAGCAGAATATGTCGTTCCCCCCCCCCAATTAACAAAACATTGTTTCTACATATAGAAGCTACTGGTATTGATAATTTTATAATTGAATTACATTATCCAGAATAGAATATGTATTGTGAGAAAGATACGTAGTTTAATTTGGAGGCCTGACAGGACCTATCAGCGTCCGCGGACCACGGCTTAAATGAACCGATGTTGTAATTGGTTCTGAAAGCGGAACTGCGCTTGACGCGTAATGTGACGAGCATTGTAAACAAAACTATGGTAAATGTTTCCTTAGCCTAGAGAAGAAGGAATGCTGTCTCAGGAGTCTTTTCCTTGAGTAAGGTAAGAGGCCTAAAACACGAATTCCCCTATTTAGATACCGCTTTCTTGTTAACAGTATGGGTGTGTGCGGCAAATGAAACGTTAGCTAAAAGCCAGTGGCTCTAGTTTTTTCATCTCTTGTAGCTAACATAACTCGATTTCTGCACCGAAACTCGCGTAAACAGCTCATTACTCTAACGTTATCGTTAAGGTAAAAGTCAAATCCAATGGTTAGCTCAAGCACCCATGCACTCTCAATGCTCGAAAGTGTCTAGGTAGATGGCTAGCGGGACTGTTTATAGCTTGACATTAGATGCCACGCTAGCTAGCTACTCTCACTGTCTGTGTCACGCTGAACGATAATCGTGGACATTAAATAAAATATGACTCTGCACAGGTTTTGTGCGGTCAATGTCGATGAGTTTGGCAAAACTAGCTTTCATTTCATTGTTCATAATTAATGATTTTTTTTAAACGTATCTTTTCTAAAAGATGAAAGATTAGCGGCACCAGGTATTTAACATCAGTTAATGAGTTTCTGTTCTTGTTGTCAATGACTCTCAAACATTGACTCAAATCTTTTCCACAACCAATTAATTAAACGTGAAACATGCACGGAAATTAAATGTATAGGGCAAAACACACAGGCTATACAATATTAATGAACCTGAAGGTCAATATTATTATTATTTTCTGGACCCCCGTGGCCTCCCTCTTCCCCCTGGCAAGACTGTGCTGGTAATGAAATAAATAAAATAAAGGTGAGCACGAAGTAGGAAGACTCCTTAGAATGAGTTGAAAAAAATAAATTGTCCTTTATTCCTGCATATACATTTTTTACTTTTGTGTGTGTCATTTGTATTGTCTCACTTTGTATGTTCCTCAACTTTATCTGTTTTTGGTGTGCCACCCCAAATATTTTAGTGGCCCACATTTGGCCACCCTTATGAAAAAATTGTGGAGGTGCCCCTGCTTCAGTAATGTTGAGGCCTAAGCTCTGGAAAGGCCAATCATGACTCTGTGTTTTTGTTTTGTCCCCCCCCCCCCCCCCCCCCCCCCCCATGCATTCACAGAAACTGGTTGAAAAGCAACCAGTTTCCAGAGGAAAAAGTTGAAAGACCTTCAAATTGTATTGTTTAGCATTTTCCATAGAATCAACTACAGAAATGGAAGTAAATTGTGTATTTAGTTGCTACTAATAACAAAGTGCCTAAAGATACAGTTTAAAATCACTTCTTTGCCAAGGTGTCACTTGTGCGTCGATAAAACACTAATTAATCCTGTAACTTGGGTGCTTGAATTATTTCTTGGTCAGCCTTAAGTGGTTAACAGAGAAACATTCCTATGAAAATGGTCAGGTACAATGACCGAATTTAAAAACTCGTGAAAAAGCAGCCACTGTCCAAACGAAAACACGGAAAGACCTTCAGAAAGGCTGAGGAACTACTGCTCAAGACAACTTTAAAAAGTTACCAAAAAGCCTGAGTACAAAATCTAATACCTTGAGGAGAGGCTCAAGACTTTTGGACTGCATGTTGTATGTGCTACAGACATAATTTGATTGTTATTTGGCAACAACATGGTGCCCACTACCTTCATAAAACTGAAGACATCACTTATTTATGACGCATGTGTCGTCCTCACAGAGCTCCAGGATGTTGTGTGAAATCCTGCTCACATCGCTATGGCTCCTGTTTGTTATCTTCTGGCTGGAGTTGATAAGCCTGTGGTTGTTCCTGTCCATGTTCTTCCAAGACCGTGCATTTTACCACTGGGGGGATGGGTAAGAGATTGTTCTATGGTGTCTTTTTTTTTTTTTTTTTTTTTTTTAATATTTTTATTTCTTGAGTGATTAAGTTGTATCTACATATCTCACAATATCCGAATTAAATGTAGTCATTCTTCATCTAAGTACCTGATTTATTCTACTGCTTTTCCCATTGAATTGGTTTAAGGCTGCGCCATCCTCTTGTCGCCTTATTAGCTAGGATCCATAGACAACTTCTGCTATTAATTTATTTAAAAAGTTGTCTCTGACAATGAGAGCTTCGTGTCAAGAGCAACTAACCTATCAGGACTACGTTGAATGCATTGCTTTGGAACAAACACTTGTTCAGAAATTCCTCAGTTTTCTATGCAAATAAAATACAGTTTCTTCTGCTGCATATGTTTTGATTCAACACACACCAATAACAGACCAATCTGGGAACAGTTAGATGTGTGCAAGATGGCACAGTTGTGCTGAGCAAATTCAATGCTCTTTCAAATTTGAGTTTTTCAAGGGCAGTTAAGTATGTGTCAGTGTGTTGTTACTAAGTCAGATTGATTTGTACTGTCACCCATAATTATAAACAAGTTTGACTTCACATGACTCATGTTTTGCTCACTGAAATGTCTTTGAACTAACTTGGACAAAGTTTGTGGAAAAAAGAGAGACTGTAGACTCACAAGGATTGAAAGTAAAGATGTCACAATTTTAAACTATGGCTGTAATTTGATCTTAACCCTCAAGCCCTGTTTTGAACTCCTTACCTGTCTGAGCTCCTCTCTGCCTATGCTCCAGGAAAAACCACGAGGTCTAGCTCAAAACTAATGCTGTCCATCCCACGGACTAACCTCAAATCCCGTGGTGATAGACCCTTCTCTGTGGCAGGTCCCAGACTTTGGAATAGTCTCCCCTTAAATATTAGATCAGCACAAACACTTGAGCAATTTAAATCTTTACTAAAGACACATTTCTATGCCCTGGCTTTTAACACACTATGACCCAAGCATTTTGGTCTTATTTGAATTAGTTTAGCTATTGTTTTAATTCTTTTACTGTCCTATTATTGTTTTTTTTTTTTTTTTTTTATTGTTATTATTGTATTACATTGTTGCTTTTTAATACCATTTTTATATTGTTAAGCACTTTGTGCAGCATCGGCTGTTTGAAATTTGCTATATAAATAAATTTGACCTTGACCTTGAACTAGTAGATGGGGAAAAATATTTTAAAGCCATTCGCTTGTCATTGCAGGATGTTTGCAGATGATCCTGGACAGATGATCTACATGTTAAGCCGGTATGAATTATGTCTTGATTCAGTGTGTTGTGGGTTTTTGTTTGTTTGTGTGGTGTTTTTTAAAATATGAGCTGTTTGTTTATACCTGTATGCAAATCTGATCTCTTGTCCCTTTCCACAGCGCTGATGCCCAGACAGAGACGCAAACCTGAGATGGAGAAAAGAAAAGAAAACAAGAAGTCCACTAAAGACTCTGAATGGAGAGCTGTTGAAGTAATGTGACTGAAGAATATAAAAAAAGGCAGGAGCCTTTTTTTTTTTTTTTTTTTTTTTTTTTTTTTTGTCCTGCCTGGCGCACCCTTGTGCACAGTCCACTTTCAATAACAGATGGTAGAGAGGTACAGCATGAGTGAAGGGCCAAGCTGAGATGCAGAGGGGTGTGTGCAACATTTATGATTTTTACTCTCAAATTTTGGTGAAACAGAATGAATGTAAAGGAACTGTTGATTCAGAAGAGACTATGCTTTTTTTTTTTTTTTTTTTTTTTTTTTTTTTTTTGGGTCTACCATTTCATTTTAAACTTTTTTTTTTTTTCTTTTTAAATGTTGAGTGTTTTGATCATGTGATTCTATGCAACTACATTTGTTGCTTTTTACAGCTTATATTCATGGTTTCAGAAAGCTGATGACTGTAAATCTGTTACCAGATTATTATTATTCTTATTATTTTTTTTTTTTTTTTTATATTATCTTTTTTCTTTTTATTATTTGTTCCAGTCAATTATCAGGTGTTTGTATGTTTGATGCTACAGCTTTTAACAATGAGCTACTTTTGAATGTTGGATTTGATGGAACACATGTGATGTGTAGAATAGGTAATTAATAATTTGATCAAATATTTTTATACACTTAACACTAAGCGTTTCACCTACAGTACATAAAGCATTATTTGAGCTTGAAGGAGGTATCTAGTATTACAAATTTCAGCCTTTATCTGATTTTGATCAACTGTATTACCACTCTTATAAAATAAATCTTATACCAGGTCAGAAGATGGCAAGGGAAATGTATTCATTTGTAAAAGGGGATCAAGAAATGTATCGGGGGAATGGTAGCAAGTGTATAAAGCAACTTTTTTAAATATATAGATATATCCAGTACATAAAAGGAAAAGTCCACTTTTCAAACATATTAGTCTCAGCTAGCCTGTGAGATTATTTGTCTGCCAGCCATTTTTGTGTTATCTTTAGGTGTCTGTTGATTAAATGGTTTCCCCTGAAACAGCATATTTGGGTTTTCTTCGTTTCAATAAATTTTTCTCCCAGAGAGCCAAATGTTGTCACTTTTAAACTGGTCTTAAACAATAGTTCTACAAGCTTTCTGAAGAGCTTTTTTGAGGGTATTTCAATTTTATTGGAAAATGTATTTCTTTAGTCAAATATATGGAAAAAATGCCAAAGATAAGTTTGGAAGAAACTAGTGTTGGGTTTTTTGTTCTGTTTTTGCACCAACAAGTTGATTCCCAAAGATCTATTAAATGAAAGCTTGTATTGGGTCAAGGTGAGGACAAGAAGTAGGAGACCTACAGCAGATGAGCAGTGTGTGTGTGTGTGTGTGTGTGTGTGTGTGTGAAAGCCATGTGCTTAAGAAGTTGGAATCCAGCAAAGACCTGATACAGGAGCTGCAGTTGATCCATCTACCGTTGATGCTCACTTCAACCTCATCAGAAATGGTGTGATAGGAGGGATCTCTGTTACACCTGTTTGAATCTATTAAGCAAGGTAAACTGGGAGAAAAGGCTGAGGTATGCCAAATTCCAGGAGAACTGGATGAAACATCAGTGGCAACAAGTCTTCTATATTAATTTATCCAAATCATCACTGTATGTATGGAGGAAGTCAGAAAAGGCACAACAGTCAATGTCTACATCAGCTGTAAAACATGGAGTCTAAGTCAGTAGTGTGACTTACTGACATCATTACAGTATCAGATTTTGATCCACCATGCAATACCATCCAGCAGAGGCTTAATTTTTCATGTCAATGATCCCAAACACATTGCAGTAAAAGCATACATAGATTTAAAAAATAAATAAATATTAGTCATGGACTGGCTTCCCCAGAGCATACACCTTGATGCTATTCAAGCAGTGCTGGATCATTTCAACAAAGAACAGGAAAAAAAGCCAGTCAGTATTCAAAGAGCTTTGAATGTCCTTAGAAACCTGAAGCAGATTTCTGAAAACTACTTATAGGAAAGCTTGCCTAACAGAGTTTAGGTTGTGTTGAAGAATAAAGGTTGTCATACCAAATACTCTGTTTCAAAAATCGCCAATGTCCCCTTTTCCTGTGAAATAAAATTAAAAAAAAAAGGACAACGGGTTGTTCAAGTACTTCAAATTCCAGAACACTAGGAGGCGCTCACAATAAAGAAAGTCCACTTAAGAACTGGAGATGTGGATACACTACCGGGTCATCATCCCATCCTGCTAATAAAAGATGAAAACGCACTCAGGCCATGAACTCGATAGGAGTTAATGTTTTTTGTTGACTTCGGACGTATTTGTGCAAACAAACGGTTTTGTTTTTAATTTTAAGCGTTTTTTCATAAACATGGCTCCAACGATTCAGACACAATCTCAACGAGAAGACGGCCACAGGTACGTTCAACAGTGCCTTTACAAGTTCGCGTACCTGAGTGGTTTCTGCACGTTTTGTGTCAGTTTACGACACGGAATTAAGTGTAATGCAGAAACAAGTGGTCAGCGGGTCCCAGGGTGCTTTTGTGATGTGTGTAGCATTAGTCGAAAGTGTTAGCAAACAAACAATCAAGCTTAACGTTCGGCTAATTTACGAGAAGCTTACAGAAATCAGCGTAGGGATTTCCATAAGCTTAGTGTCAGTAGTTTGTGCCGGTCAACAATTTATTATTATTATTATTATTTTTAGCAGCACTAATGTAAAGTTCAGGCAAATCAAAAGCTGACTTTATGTTGGCTACAAGAATGCTAACAACAATGTGGCGGAAAAAAGGCGCCTGAAAGATTAGTTATTAAGTACTAAAAAATAGTGGTTTTAAGTTTGTCATATGTGTAGGGTAGCTTTTGTTCCTTTTAAACATGATAACGCACAAATACCCCTTCCAGTGTTGCCATTGCCAATATTTGTTTTGAATTTTTGGTCGTTCGTTTGTAATCTTGCAAAATACAATAAAACAAATAAAATGAGAGTTAGCTTGTAATTAGTTTAAGCTGTACATTTCAGACCACAGTGAAAAGTATGTATAGACAACATAAGGAATGCCCTATTTTTGCCCAAAAGGAGAGGTTCTCTGTTTTCCAAGTTGAAGACATTTGGATTCTTAATATAAAATTAAATTGTGTAGTAAAGGGATTGTGCACTCTTTACTACTAACCAATGGCTGTTTTGTTTTTTGTTTTTTTTTCTTCCAGCAGGCCATCCTCTCACAGAACCGTCCCAGAGAGGTCAGTAGATTAAAAACATATTTGTATGTACTTAGTTTCTGTCAGGTACAGGAACTGCTTCTGTATGTGAAGATTGCTGGCTTACCATTGGTGTATTCTTTACTTTGGTGCTCTTGACAGGTCTGGAGTTGTCTGCAGAGTGAAATACTGCAACACCTTGCCTGACATACCCTTTGATCCTAAATTCATCACTTATCCATTTGATCAGCACAGGTATTCATTTTTCACTCCACTGAATGGAGTGAATACAAGTATTCACTTCCCATCAAGTAAACATGTTTAAACACACACCCATATATAACCTGTGGTTTTCTTTATTGGCAGGTTTGTACAGTATAAAGCCACTTCTCTTGAGAAGCAGCACAAGCATGAACTCCTGACTGAACCAGACCTTGGGGTCACCATTGATCTTATCAACCCAGACACATACCGCATAGACCCCAACAGTAAGTCTCCATCAAGGTTGATCCTGTTCTTAATTTACATTGTGAATTATTTAAATGTCTGCACAGACTAAGTTAATCTTTCACATTTTCAGTTCTGTTGGATCCCGCTGATGAAAAACTGTTGGAGGAGGACATCCAGGCTCCATCCAGTTCAAAGAGGTATGACTACTAAATAGGCTGGTTTGTGTTATGCATTCAGCAATATTTTTTTATTTTGAGCAATTTTCCCCTTCCCTATAAGGTCGCAGCAGCATGCCAAAGTTGTCCCATGGATGAGGAAGACGGAATACATTTCCACAGAGTTTAACCGATACGGTGTTTCCAATGAGAAAGTGGAAGTCAAGTAAGTTGGATCAGTGAACTCCACCTTTACATTTCACACATCAGAATCAGAATACTTTATTGATCCCTGGGGGAAATTATTTTTTTTGTTACAGTGCTCCATTATAAACCAACATTAACAAGACCCACACATGTACAGATGCATGTTCTAGGTGTTCATGTAATCGAGACGTTTTTGTTTTTGCGTTTAGGATTGGAGTGTCTGTCAAACAGCAGTTTACAGAAGAAGAGATCTACAAGGACCGAGACAGTCAGATTTCTGCGATTGAGAAGACGTTTGAGGATGCACAGAAATCTGTGAGTGAGCATATTAATATGCTGCTTGATTATGGCTAAAATAATAATCACGATTATTTTTACTGAAATTGAGATCTCAATTATTTGACGATATTTATTTAACAATGTACTGAATATTGGCTTTAAAGATTGTCAAAAAATAATATAAAATAGTGTGCAAATACTGATAACAGTGCAAATTTTGCAATACAAAAAATAACTGAAAAGTGTTGATTATCACTGAGCAGTGGTCTTTGGCGAGGAAAAACATTACCACGTTTGTTATCTCCTTATATCTCTGGGAGCTGGTGGGATATTTAGTCGCGTTGTATAGGGTATTGTGAATGCAGGTCTGTGAGGATGAAGCAGGTGTTGTCGAGAGTTTTTCTCTGTGCTCCTTCATTGTTTGATCGTATGTCACTTTGTGAGCGGTCTTCAAATGATTGAATAAATTTGTAGTGTTGCTCTGTGGTGCAGCTACGACACCGTAGCAAAGCTGACACACTACGCGAACCCATAATGTTTCCACACCACTGAAGTCGTTTTACCTCTCTTTTCAACCAACGGCATTCTTTCTTCAGCAGCCATTATCCTCTCCTCTCCAAATAACTTCTGCTTACCTTTTCGAGCTTTCCGAGCGTCCCTCGGGTCCTCTTGTTGTGACGGGTGTTCGAAACCCAGAGAGGTGCGCTTGATTTGCCACACAGAGCAACGCGAGAGTAAAGCACGAGGGAGGTGCTAATAATCGGCTCAGTCATTTTTAATGATCATTGAAAGCCCAGATCGTAATTTAGATTAAAATTCGATTAATTGAGCAGCCCTAGCTCAAATCCTTCTCTCCTTACACCAACAAAATGATATAATATGTAAAAGAAATTAGTTCAATTTAAACCTTGTATTGGATGTGCGACTCTTGTTCCGGCAATTTAAAAATAAATAAATAAATAGTTCTGTTTGTCAACTGATTTCTTTTATTTTGATACGTGTTTGTGTTGGTAAGCTACAAACTAGCTAAAATGGAGTTGTTCTTGATCTCCAGATTACACAGCATTACAGCAAACCCAGAGTTACTCCTGTGGAGGTCCTACCTGTGTTCCCTGACTTTAAGGTGAGCTAAGTCCTTAACTGAATTTATTTGTATTAACCCATGGAACCTTAATGATTGAAACATGCATGCAACAACAACAAAAGAAATCCACTTTTGTTGCGCTGGTAGTTAAAAATAATAAATACATTTTCTCTTTGCCCCAGATGTGGATCAATCCATGTGCTCAAGTCATATTTGACTCCGATCCTGCACCTAAAGACATGTCTGGACCAGCAGCTGTGGAAATGATGTCTCAGGCCATGATCAGGTATGATCAGATGTGTTTTCTCTGTTCTCCTCTTCAACCGCTTTTATTTTTGTTTTTGTTGTTGTTTTGTTTTTTTTGTTTTTGTTAAATGTCACTTGTTGTTTGTGAAATATAGAGGTATGATGGATGAAGAAGGAAATCAGTTTGTGGCCTACTTCCTGCCCAATGAGGAAACGCTCCGAAAGCGCAAGAGAGACTTTGAAGAGGGGATTGATTACATGCCTGAGGATCTGTAAGTAAAATAATGCATCACAAACATGTATCTGTGGAATTTACTGCATTAAATAAACATTAATTGGGTGTTATTTATTTTACTTTATTTTATTTTTTTTGAGTGTGTTTGGTGAAAGTGTACTGTACACAAGTATAATGGAATTTTGTATGGTATGTTTCAGCTATGATTACAAGATAGCAAGGGAATACAACTGGAACGTTAAGAACAAAGCTAGCAAAGGCTATGAAGAGAACTACTTCTTTATCTTCAGAGATGGAGACGGTGTTTACTACAATGAGCTGGAGACAAGGTGACACCTTAGAAATGATTTGTATATGTTGACACTTGGATGGAAAATATTTTTAACTACTTCAACATTGTACATGTTGGTTTGTTGCACAAGTTTTGGTATTGGTGGTATTGATGTTGTTGCACAAACCGTCATGACAAATAACTGGCTGGCCAAGACCTTTTACAACTGTTATTCTGGCCTGTAGGGTGCGCTTGAGCAAGAGAAGAGCCAAGGCTGGAGCACAGTCTACAACAAACGCTGTGCTGGTGTGTAAGCACAGAGACATGAATGAGAAGGAGCTTGAAGCTCAGGTGAGTGCATTTCATTGTTTTTCAGAGCTTTCAATCAAGAGTTTAGCTTTCCATCCTATAGTTTGCTGATGAAGCTAGAAACGTATGTTGTTGTTACTGAAAAAAATTTTTTGTTTGTTTGTTTTGTTTTTCTTGGAAGAAGGTTGGGATTGATACAATGTCTTTAAAGACAAAGAAAACTATTTAGAAGTTTAGAACTGTATGATTGATCTAATAGAAGTAGTTCTGCTGCAACACATTTGATAAACAAAGTAGTTGCTATACAAAAGAAGTGCCGGTATGGGAGGTGTCTTTTATTGCTTTAAGCAAAAAAAACAAAAACTAACGGGGTCAATGATGGTTTGCATTATTATATATATTTAGCCCCCTGCTTCCAGCGTTTTCCACGTCACTCGACAGACTACACTAGATTACAAATTCTTTCTAGGAATGGCCGTATACTTTGATTTTTGTCATTCCTCTGTTACTGTGTATTTATAACTGACTGCCTTCACTGTGATTTTTCAGGAGGCACGTAAAGCTCAGTTGGAGAACCATGAGCCAGAAGATGAGGAAGAAGATATGGACAAAGAGACTCAAGATTCTGGTTAGTTGTTGACATATAATTTTTACTGACTTTTCTACCCTCTACCCAGAATTGTCTGGGGAAGGACTCTGATGATTTGATTTGATTTATTTTTGTCGAATTAAGCAACAAACTTTGTTTTAGAAATACGTGACAGTCTGGGCGGTGAGCTACCAGAGCATTTTCTGTAATTTTACACATTTATGATGTATGGAAACTGTCATGTGCTGTTGAAATTGCACGTCTTTAGCTTATATCTAGGTAACTGGAACGATTCTTATATAGTGCTTTTTTTTTTTTTTTTTTTTAAAACCTGAGCACTTATTGCACTTTATTATCTAAATCTAATTAATATTTTGGGGATTAAATCTGTAGTGAAATGTCTTTAAAGTGCAGTCTCATTTGTCCGTATGTGCCCTCAATGTAAAATGAGTTTGAGCGATTGTCAGTAACTATGCTAAATCAACGAACTGCTATTTTCTCCAGGTGATGAGAAGAAGGGCAGTGGCAGCGAGGCAGAAAACTCTGGCAGTGAATCTGAGAGAGACGATGAAGAACAGGAACAAAGGGGAGAAGATGAGGACGAGGATGAAGACAGAGGGAAGAGGAGGCGGAAGGCAAGCGGCAGTGGTAGCGAGAGCGGCGAGGAGAGGACCAGAGAAATGCGAGATGAGGAAGAGATCTTTGGCAGTGATGACGACAGCGACGACAATGAGCCAAAGAATTCAGCCAGGAGCAGCGGGGAGGAGGGCAGCGACAGTGAGGATGAAGGAGGGAACAGAAGAGGCAGCCGGAGTCGCAGCGCCTCTCCTGCAGGCAGCGACCGCAGCAGCGACCATTCAGAGACTCGGGCTCAGAGTGGGAGTGGAAGTGACAGAGGCTCAGATTCCAGTGACGCCAGCGACAGTGAATAAGACCAGTGAGCCGGTGACCTGTCTTATCTATATATTGAGCTCCAAACATTGGCGCTCTTACACTGTCATTGAGTATAATATTGGCCTGATGTGGGGCTGAAATTTCTTGCTGATTACAAATTGTTTATGAAATGCTGGTAACCTTTCACCTGGATACAACTCTGTTTAATCCAGTTTTTATTTGTAGATTTAACTCTAGTTGCTATTTGTACGCCATTCCTCTATGTTGTTTGCCAGATGGTCATTAAAGGATCATGTTTTAAAAAAAAAAGAAAAAAAGAAAAAATGAAAGAAGTTTTCCACTCTTGAAATGCCTTTGGAGTGGGAATAGTGTAAAGCATGTGGGCTCTCAAAGCAGGTAATAAATTGTAGACGACATTTTGTAAAACAAACCTCTGACCAGAGTTTGTTCTTTTTCTGCGTCTTTTTCTGATTTGGGAACCTCTTGAGTATTTTCATGAATTTAACCTGTGCTGTAATTAGTACAGCTGATCTTATAGTATTGTATTTGTTCATCTGAAAAAAAACAACAACCCTAAAATGACTGATTTAAATGCAGAACTGACAAAGCTGTTTGGGTTAAAATGTTTATTAACAATTCCATACACACCAGATGGACATTAAACTGACAGCCTCGTAAAGGAACCTTTGGAGATGCAGAAGATGTACATTCAGCGAAAAAATGACAGGTGGCTCTTCAGCCATTCTTCTGTCAAGTCATCGGGGTTTCTTGTTTCAAACACCTTAGAGAGTAAAGCAAAGAAATTATAAAATGAGCAATAGCTCATACACAGGAGAATTAACATGTAAGAAAAGGCATGTTTATAAGAAAACATTACATTAAAATATGAATAACCTGCTAAATAAATTGGCAGTAAACATAAAAGTATGTCTGTCAACTACATAACTAAAAACAACTGAGTAGATTTCAGAGAAAAGTAAATCTGAGACTTTCAATTAAAATCTACAAATTTACAGATTTTCAATTTCTCTGAATAAAAAGTAGAAATATTATACATTGTTACATTAAATACTAGTGTATTTACTCAACATACCACTGTATATTATAAACTCATAATTTTGTGATAATTACCTTTGTGAGCTCTGCAGTTTGGACCAGTCGATTCTTGCTTCCTGCATACATCATCTGCTGCTCTGGCTTGCACCCTATTAAAATGAAAGTGACATTTTTTGGGGGGTAATTTTAATACTCGCCCAAACATATCTTTAGAATTCTAATTCAACCTTCATCACCATAAAAACATTTAAAAGTGTATTTTAGATTAGTTTACTTTGCCATTGTTGCTACAATGCTTTAAGAATCTAGATTACTGTAACTGCTTACCCACAGGACTGGAGAATATGAAACACAGCGGGTAAGACACTCTGCCATCATCATGGACATATTTGTAGCTGTAGACAATGAATGTACGTTTCTGTCAAGGAACTTTTCTGTGTATATAACCATATCAGTAGAATCTGCACAGGAGCAAGCAGAAAGGAGTCTGAAGAGGTGTAGGTATGAATTGGAGAGAAGAGGAATGAAAGTCAGTAAAAGCAAGACAGAATACATATGTGTGAATAAGAAGGAGACATGTAAAGGTGATGCTGGAAAAGTAGTGGCAGCAAAGGTGGATGAGTTTAAATACCTGGGGTCAACCAATCCAGTGCACAAGAGAGGTGAAGAAGAGTGCAGCCAGGGTAGAGTGGGTGCGAAAAAAGTATCGGGGATGATTTATAAGGGTTTACAAGATGGCAATGAGACCTCTTATGATGTACGGTTTGGAGACCGTGACACTGGCAAAAAGACAGGTGGCAAAGCTGAATATGTTAATATTCTTTAATTTGATTGACAGGATTAGAGATGAAGACATCAGAGGGACAGCTCAGGTTGAGACAAAATTATAGCGGCAACCCTGAGACTGGACGTGTGCAGAAGGGATATGGAGCAATCAGGCAGGAGGAAAAGAGGACCGCAGAGGAGATTCATGGCTGTTGTGAAAAAGGACATGCAGAGGGTTGGTGTGACAGAAGAGGATAATAGGATAGAATGAGATGGAGGCAGATGATCAACTCCGGTGACCCAGAAGGGGAGCAGCCAACAGAAGATCACTTGATTTTGCAAAAAGACAATTTTTTTTTTTAATTAATAATTTTGCTTTTCATGATATGATGTAAGGATATCTGGGCTGCCGCTCTGGAAGTTCATTTCTTAAGTCATCCATTGAGATGTCCTAGAAGACAAGACAGAGTGCGAGAGACTTTTTAAATCAAAACAAACAGAGTAAATAAAGAGAGAAAGAAAAAATTGACTTACGTCATATTCCTCCTCAAGAATAACGAGCTGTTTCGCCATGTCTATTTTCACTAAGAAATTTCAAAGAGAAATCTTTTGTGCTTTGATTTTATTTTATATTAGTTGGTCTGCAGCTATTCATATGCGATGAAAATGTTTGATAATGGTTTTACAAATGTGAAGTACGTGTGTAAGGAACGGATAAACGTTACTTACTTAGTATGGCAGCATTGCTGGTCTCTTTTCGAAATCGAAACTTTTTCAGTTTATCTTTCAGACTTTCATCCACTTCACACACAACTAAAGAGCTTGACTGTAAAAACAGGCCATGAAAACATTAGTTAAATTGTGTCACTCTATTAAATGCTCAATATCTCCAGATAATACTGTGATAAATAGTTAAGTGGGCTGGTCTACAGACCAAAAATAGAAACAAAAAAACGGGGTGAAGGACATCTACTAGATCTGTAAAGGGCTCTATCCACCTTGCATGGGTATATTAAACATCCATGACACTCTTTGACATTTTGAGGGCAGGAAATGTGTTGCACCAATATGCAAGATTGTAGTTTCCTGTTTTATAGAGCAAGGGGGATGGTCGCAATGGTTAAGTAGAACAAATATCTTTATGCGCACAGACAAATACGTAGTATTACGGTTCATCGAATGCAGTGAACTTCAATTGAAAAGCTAAGTCTTTCAAGAAATTGCATCAGTTTCACCTACCATTCTCAAAGGATCCTTCTCTGCTTTTAAGTCCTGAGGGTAACACCGCCTTGCTTAAACTGTTTGCGATAGACTGACAGTTACTTTCAAACTGTTAAAGATGGCAGGGGAGGGCAGACACAATGCTAGATCGCCTCTCAGTCATGCTTCCTCCTTTCAGCAGGAAAACATGACAGCAGTGGTGAAGCGGAGCAACGTATCTCAGTCTTTTATTGCATAGGGGATAAATTATGGAAAACATTTACACACTAAACTCACACATTTTACCGTAGCAGAAGAAGCTGGAGTTGAAATTGAATAATTTTAGGCCATTTAAACCTGAAGATGATCAGGTTAATCATTTTGTGTTGTCTTTTACTGTCACTTAGTATCTGCGACTTTCACTTCCCTTTATAATGTGAACGTGAATATCAAAGTGAAACTTGCAGATGTAGAAGACGTCTTCATATCCTTAAACAATAGCAAAACAGAATGTTGTTTAGGAGTTGAAGTATTTTATTTATACAATTTAAGTCATAATAATAAAAAATAAGGAAGCTATTATGTTTAAGCAGCCAAAAGTGTGGGAAGAATAATTTATTTAAAAAAAATTCTTACTGTTTTACATTCCGGTTACATTATGGAAGGGCAACCTATAAATCACAAGTGACAGCACATTGTAATATTAGAGTTGATACTGGATTTTTTGGTCAATATTGGAATTTGTAAGGCACTGGTCACTTACACATGCTCTGTGTTGCCTTATAGGGCCTTTTCCCACCACGCCTGAAACTAAAAGGCTTAAGTCAGATCTCACACTCTGCACGACTGCCGTGCATTCAAGAATCTGCAGCCTGAAAGAAATCAGTTTCCTTTCTTTATGAATAAATTACATTACACTTACACAGCAACCTACCCCGGTGCCCAGGAATATTGTCAAATTAGAAGTGTAAATTAATTGTGTATCTGATAGGAAAGAAATTTATTGCCATGCTGCTCTCTACTGGTGGAAATTGTAGGTATGTTGCACCTCTGGCCAAACACACTTTGCTGTTTCCTAGACCATTTTGTTTTAAATAAAAATAATTAGGTGCAGTGACCCTTTTTATCTGTACTGATAAGTACCAATTGTGTTCTTCATGATTCAAAATTGGTATTAATAAAATAATGGAAAGGAAGTAATGAATAATAAATGCCAATGAAATTGTAACAGCAAAGGAACGTTAACAATAAGCAAGACAACTGATAGACAATACCCAGACAGTAAAAGCTACCATATGCAGTTTAATTTAGTAGATAAAATCTTTTAGTCTTGTGTTTTAAAAAGTGAATTTTTAAAAAGATGCTACAGAGTCTGCAAGTGGCAAAAGCCACCTTTAGATGTAGTCACTACTTTGAAAGGGCAGAAGGGTCACATCCTAGGATGTAAGTGTATGAACTGAGCAATATGGTCAACGTTTCCGCTATTTAACTAGGGCCAGCATTAATTTAACAGTGGTTAGTAACATTTGAAATCAATTCTAAAATATACAGGAAGCCCATGGAGAGATGCCATGATTATGGTGATGTGATAAAGTCTACTAAAACCATTGAAAAGGCTTTCTGCTATGTTCTAAACTAGCTGAAGGTGGAAGAGTGACTTTTCATTTATATCAAAGAGAATAAATTGCAGTATTAGGATGCACGTGTGGAGGACTTCTTTCACGTCTGAGTATGAGGATACTGGTTTTATTCTGGGGGTGCTTTTTTATTTCAAGGAAGAAAGACTGGAGAACTGAACAACCCAAACCTGAATAAACTGGAACTCCTGTATCTCTTTATATTTGTAAAAAAAAAAAAAAAGAGCCAAGAGAACTCTTATTGCTATTCATGCCGTTTGGGGGACTGAACAATAACAATTTTTATTCTGATCTATAAGGTGGAAGAAAATGCAGCGTCTTCTAATATTCAGCATCAATATCACAGCAATAGCTAGGTCTCTGGCCCACTGTGTCTATGGTGACCAACAAACTTCTTTCTAAAAGATAAGAATGCAACAATCAACTGCAGAATCCTTGATAAGACCCTTAGTTTTACTTTATACACCCTTTCCTTCCAAATGCAGTCCAAATTTATTCATAAAGCACATTTAAAAACAACAAAGTTGACAAACATGCTGTACATGAAACAAAGGGTTACACAAAAAAATAAGAGATACCATATGCACCATATACACGCACACACTGAAAGAATTGCCAAAAAAGAAAAGATCGCATACACTTTCATTAATATGAAGATGATAGGTCATTATATTTATTCATGTAGGCCGAAGACCCAATTAGTTAAACTACAGGCATGTCTTAAAAACATAAAGACCGGATGTCCCATAATCATCTTCTCCTAAATACCAACTATATTCTAACAGAGCAATTATAACAGAGCACTTCACCTTTTTCAGACTGTAGGCTTTCTTGTGGTTCCTAGGGTATTTAAAAATTAGAATGTGGCACAGAGCCTTTAGTTAGAAAGCCCCTCTATTGCAGGATCAGCTACCAACTTGGATTTAGGAGACATACACCCTCTCTAGTTTTAAGATTAAACTCAGAACTTTCCTTTGTGATAAAGCTCATAAATTAGTTGGGGCGGGTACAATTGAACTTGAACCATGCCGTTTACTGCTGCAGGACTTCCTGTGATACACTGTGGTGTGTTGAGCACTTCTTCTTCACCCACCACTTTTCCCTCATTACGTGTTTATATATTACTGCAGCATGTCATTCAAATGTTGTCTTCTCTCTACCTTAGTCTATGTTCTGTCCTATCTCCTTATGCTCTGGTTTGCTTTTCTCTTCTCTTTCTTCTTTTCTCTTTCCCCTCACCTCCCAACCACTTGTGGCAGATAGCTGTTCCTCCCTGAGCCTGATTCGGTTAGTTTCTACCAGTTAAAAGGGAGTGTTTCTTTCCCTCCCATGCAAAATGCTTGCTCATAGGGGTTTGTATGATTGTTGGGTTTTTCCCAGAATAGTGAAGGGGGTTTTCTACCTTGTAATATAAGGTGTTCTAAGGCCTATATTATTCTAATTTGGTACTATATAAATAAAGCTTAATTGAACTGAAAACATTTTTTAAGATGATCTAAAGGATCATCATCTAAAGATCTGTCGAACCTCGTGAAACTCTGACATGTCTTAAAGACCTCAAAGTCTTCTCTGTGGACTGCTAAAAAGATAGTCACTGGTTAAACTGAGGAGGAAAAATAAAAGCTAAAAGCTTGTGGAAAAAACTTTAAATAAAAAAAAACAACTTATAAATATGTAAGAACAGAAGGATGAAAGTTTGCTTTCTTTAAAAACGGTTCAATGACAGCACATAAAAAAATAGAATGGAAAATGATTCTGATAAAGAGATGAAAGAAAGTTTTACATTGTTGTGAGGCATCAGTGAAATGACACTGGACAGATGTGATAATGGAGTCTATATCTACTGTATTTTATATTCAGGTTAAGTTGCTGTTTCTTGTCTATTGCACATTTTTAACTGTATAGCACCTGCCATTTATATCTTACACAGTACTGTCCATACACTCAGGATGGTGGGTCAATTCAAGCATGATCATATGTTATCTTTGAATATTACATTTATAGTTTAGTTTAATTTTGCCAGAATATTGCCTACTTTTTGGCATTTTTGTATTTTGTATTTCGACTGTTCTCTATGTCGAAGCACAATGTGTGGTCTTTTTTGCACTATGTATATGTGCACACTGTGGAACCTGAGCTTCACAATTTTGTCTCTTTGCATACAGGTGATATAACAATAAAATTCACATTGGCTTCATCTGTATAAGTACAGTGAGAGAAGATGACAGAATAGCATACACTACTCAGCTACGACATTAGAAACAGTGGCAAGTGAAAGAATACCATTAGTCATTTTGTTAATAATGCAGTGTTCTGCTGGGAATCATTTGGTATTGACATTTATGTTGATGAGAAAACTGATTTCAGCAACCACACACATAAGTGCAATACAGGAGCTTAGAAAGGCTCATCGAACAAGCACGTTAGGTTAATTTAATGGTTCTTAAACTCTGGTGGTGGCCACACTGGTGGGACATAGAGCCACAGCAAGTGGGATTTGGACGACCAGAAGCTATATATAGAATAAAACTACGTTGAATTAATAAAAACACAAGTTTTTTCTTCTGTCTTTAATAACTGGTACAAATGTGGGGAGTGGGCTGTGTGGGCGAGTGTGGTGTGAGGTTGTCTGTCTCTGTGATCAACTAGAGACCTGTTCAGGACGCTATGGGATAAGCAACATTTCCCTCGCAGAGAAAACGTAAGAAAATGTATATATCTATCAGATATATCAGATAGATAATCCACCTCAGCCAGGGTCTTCTTCATATTTATAAGATTGTGGGCGGACATTAATATTGCGTGCGTCGTGTAGACGTATGACGTTGTGCCCACGTCTTACGTCAACTTAAAATCGAAGTAGATTTCTCCAGGCGTACACTCCTTATTTCTGTATTGTAACTAACATTTTTGTACATAAATTCTTTAACATAGTATGCTTAAAGCCACAGAGGCTCACCACTGTACAGGAACCTCCTTAAGGAGTACTACGCATGGGACCGAAAGCTACGCTTCTCAGCTAAGCTAACGTTGCTGCATCTTTTAGCAAAACTTGCTAGCTAAGAAGCTAACGCTACCGTCGAGCTAGCAATGCATTACTACTAGCCTAGCCCGCTAACCAGTGACAACTGACAAAGGTAAACAACAAATCTTTTGAGTCTCTTCAGTTTAAATCGTCACTTGAGTAACTTAATCTTGCTATCTGGCTAAAACCTCTGGCCGATCAGAATAGCGTTTTAACATTCTCGTTTTTACCGCTAAGACTAAAGTACGAGGCGGAGAAAAGGGGCAGCAACAGCGTCAACGAAAAACAATACAAATCTCGATCCCTCATCACAGACTAGGCCAACCGAGCTAACTCAGCTAACCGCTATTTAATGCTTAGCTGCCGGGTGTAATATTCGTCTGTTTTAGTCTAAGAAACCCTCGCAGCAAGGTGAGAACCGGAGCTTTCAGCCGAGCACCCAGCTTTGTTCATAAAATCAACATTATAGCTCATACTGTTACAGGTGATAGCGTTTGCAGTGCTGGGAGTTAGCAGTTTTGACATGTAACCGAAGTTACCCTTGCTCGTTAGTGATTACATGCCTGCGATTCATTTTCTCTGTAAGAGAAAGCAGTATTAGTTTCTGTTAAAAAGAGGTATTATTCACTTATGTTCTTTGAATAGCGGACTTTTTTTGCTCTACGTTTTACTGACCCAGTCTCTTATTGATAACTGTGTTGACACACCTTTTGTGAATGGCTCGCCTGTATAATGATGCTGTGACTTAAGAAGCATAGACCTGGGAGAGGTCTTTATAATGCCTATAATATAGCGGTAGTCTGTTTTATTTGCACTTTGTGCCATAATCTCTGATTAATGATCATGATATAAGATTAGACCCTCATTGTCAGTTATTTTTTCCTCTCCCTGAGGTTGATGATCCATTGGCATGATCTAATAGAGTCATTACTGTTACCTTGTTTGCAAGGTTGAGGCAATAGATTACTCAACTGCCTTATTTTAACATAAGCTACTTCTGGCTGCTCCCTTGCAGTGATGTTACATTTAAGAAGTTTTTCCTTGTATGCGATTTTAGAATTAATGTGACAGTTCACCGAATGTCTAGTTTAAGTATGCAATGTGGTTTGCTTTCTGTGTTTGTTTTGTAATAGGGTGCAGATGATCCAGAACACGCCGGAATGAAAAAAAATATTTTCCTGTTTGTGTGATTAGCCACTACAATTGACACTCACTTTCAGCCTAAAGACATCCTGTGAAAAATCCACGCCACATCCCTCGCTGAAGTTTCTCCTGCATCTGAACCATGTGAGGGTCCCTCGGTCCAGTCTGAGGGGAATCCCAAGACTGTTGAAAATACAACCCCGCTGTGCGGGGCTGGACTCAACCCATCTGTGTCTGAGCGAGCAGCCTTTCCTGTAGCCCGCTCCCTGTTGGCACATTCTTTTTCTCCTTACCAAGGAGACGCGCCATGATGTTCCGAGACCAGGTAGGTATCCTCACAGATTGGTTCAAAGGCTGGAATGAGTGTGAACAGACAGTGGCGCTGCTGTCCCTCCTGAAAAGGGCATCCCGCACCCAGGCTCGCTTTCTACACATCTGCCTTGAACACTGGCTGGCAGACTGCACTGACATCCACATCCTTGAAGCTGAGGCCAACAATGCAGGTAGCTGAGAGCTTAAGTGTTATTTATTATTAATTACTTTATCATTACAGCCATATTAATTGTTTTTCTAAAATGAAAGACAGCATATATTAAATAATAAAATGTTAATCACATGTAAAAATCTATTTGTCGTTAGCAATTGTCAGCCAATGGCACCAGGAACCAAAAGAGAAAGTGGTCTCCTTGCTGTTGTCCCATCTGCCTCTGCTGCAACCACGTAATAGTGAGGCCAAATGTGAGTACATGAAGCTGCTGCAGAAGGTTTTGAGTCACACTATTGAGAGTAGCCTGTTTGTGGAAGAAAGCAGGCAGCTGCTATCTTATGCCCTCATCCACCCTGCCACCACACTGGATGACCGCACATCTCTCGCCATGTGGCTGAACCACCTGGAGGAGCACCTTTCCAGTGGGTATACACCACGTGCTCCATCCAGCCCCTACCACCCACGCCAAGGCTCAGATGAGTGGCCCAGTTCTGCAGAGTCTCTGGACCCCGGCCTTGTTTGGCACGACAAGTCTCCTTCATCCAGCACACCTTCAGCAGGCCAGAACGGACACATGTCATTCCCAGGCGGGATGTCCTCACCTATTAACAGCAATAATACAGGTAATATTTGTCATTCAACTCTCATTTTTCATCTTTTGGGAAAACATAAGAAGTGGTTTAGTAAAAGCATGAGTTATCAGTCATAAGCATATCGACTGTTTTACAAACAGTTTTTTTTTTGTTGTTGCTCATATCTGAAATGTTTCCCTTTCCAGGCCTTTGTGGGCAGATGCAGCCCAGCCCTCAGAAGAAGTCCATGTCCATTATTTCTTCCAGTTCCCAGGCTTGTGGGTCTGAGTGGGTTAGCCAGGATGACGCAGTGGGCCGGCAGAACTTTATTCCGACAGATCACGCACCCCTTTCGCCCCAGAGCAGCGTAGCTTCTTCAGGCAGTGAGCAGACAGAAGAACAAGGCTCTGTTCGCAACACCTTCCAGGAGGATGGTAGTGGCATGAAAGGTCAGAGTTCTTTACCTAACCAGTCCAAGAGCACTCCAAGCTCTGGTAAAAGCCATGCACAGCCAACAGCTGGGGTGATTTTAAGCCAAAATATAATGTGACTTTTTTTGTAACTTTCCCCCCCCCTTTTTGTTCTAGATGTTCCTGCATGGTTGAAGAGTCTCCGCCTTCATAAATATGCATCACTTTTCTCCCAGATGACCTATGAGGAGATGATGATTCTCACAGAGCAGCACCTGGAGTCACAGGTTTTTAAGCCTCCTTTTTGCATACGCTGGCGCCAGGCTTTGATTATTCTACACTCCTTATCAATTGTGAACATTATTGTCCTCAAACCTGATGATACATCAGCTCTCAATGAGGCATGAAATTAAACAACGCACCCTACAGTTATATCGACCCAGTCGCACATACAAATGGTGCGATTTTGCCTCTGCCCCTTGGCTTTAATGAAACAGATGGTGATTAGGTCTGTTATTTAGTAACTGTATAAATTGCCCAGTGTTCCCTCAAGAAATGACTTTCCTGCTTCTTATGCCATCTTGCTATTTTCTCTTTCTCCTTTTTAGAACGTCACTAAAGGAGCACGACATAAGATTGCCTTGAGTATCCAAAAACTGCGAGAGAGGCAGAGTGTGCTCAAGTCTTTAGAAAAGGTAATTCAAATCGGATAATATTTTTCTCAAGCTAAAAAAAAAAATAGCAGTGGTGCTTTGTCTTGATGAATTTTCAATTGCACTGATCAAAATTGCACTTGAGTATGTACTTGGTGACAGTCATGTGATTTAGCTCCATTGGGAAATTCCCAGTCTGCTTGTTGGCATAGAAACATGGAGGAGGGCTGGTAGGAATTCAGTGTCTTCCTGTAAGACATTTCAGTGGAGCAAACGTTTGCTTGGCTACAGTCTCAATCTGGATTTCCAACTTGGAAATCAATCTTTCCGCTCACAACAGCACCCGTAAAACTTAAGCTATCATATGACAATGATGTCGTCATCTCTTGTCAGGATATTTTGGAAGGGGGAAACCTACGCAATGCCCTCCAGGAGCTGCAGCAGATCATCATCACACCTATTAAGGCCTACAGTCCACCCACTGCAGCACAGACTGCTTCAGACACCACCACCTCACCTTCAGATTCTACAAAAACAGGAACGGATAAAGAGCCGGCCCCAGAGGGCTTCCAATCCAACAATCCACCTCCCTGTGATGGAGATTCCTCAGGTGCACCCATCTCAGATGGTGACATTGCTGGACAGTTCACTCGTGTTATGGGTAAAGGTAAGAATACAGTAGAGGTTTTACGGAGTAGATGAAGGTTGCTAATTAGATTGGTGGCCAAGTCCTTATTGGAATCTCTCTTACAACTTTCTTATAAAAGCTATGAATTTAGATTTCATACCCAGGTCAGGATATTGTATAAAACAAAAATACTTAGAATAATCCATTTTCACCAACCCCCATTAACAGAGATCAGCAGGTATCACTCATACTGAAGGGTACTGTGGCTTTTTCCCCCCTCAGTTTGCACCCAGTTGCTGGTGTCAAGGCCAGATGAAGAAAATATCAGCTGTTACCTTCAGCTAATTGAGAAGTGTCTGATACATGAGGTAAGAAACTGAAGATGAAGCTTTTTCTCTGTTTGCTCATATGTGTGGATGCAGTTGTAAATGGAACTTGTGACAACCTTAAAACACAAATATAATGCCTTTAAAAAGATCTTTTTAAAAAAGCTTGCCTGTTTCTTTCTTGAACTGAAAAATAAATACAGATTCCAAATGCATTTCCAGAAATCCTGCTAATACTTTGTTCATTATTTCACTCCTTTTTGCTGTCTTGTTTTGACAGGCTTTCACAGAAACTCACAAGAAAAGGCTGGTCTCCTGGAAGCAGCAGGTCCTCAAACTGCTCCGCCTGTTCCCTCGGAAAGCTATGCTGGACATGCCTGGGTACCGTCAGAAAGGGTGAGAGTGCTGGCCTTCTTTTACCTTTGATCTTCCTCTTTAGCAGAAGAGCTGTCACATCAGTTTATTGTGATTCTGGATTCGTCTCTGTTATCTGTTAGCTTGATTTTCTTTCCCTTCTTTTTAGTTTCCTCTTTTCCTAATTGAAATTGCTGCTGTCATTTCTTAAGAAATGGCTGTAATAGTTCAACAATCCTTATAATTTCTAAGGCATGTTTCTCTGGTGTTTGTTTTGCTACTCCAGCTGGACCTATGGGTCCAACTCCCTCCCCACAGCAGGTTCTGTAAGTGGAGGTGTAGGGCGTCGCGGCCAAAGGCAGTTCCAGATGACCCCTCGTGGACTTCCAGCTGGACGCATGTGTCTCCCAGCTGGTATTGGGGGAGCTTCTCCACGGCACACTCTCACTAGTCCTGCGCTGACAGGACAGGGTAGACAAGTCAGTATTTTAAATGTTATAATTATATTATGACATCAAGTTGTAACATGCATTACTAATTTTAACTTCTATACAGATTAGATAGCCTACGAAAAAATCAAATATTAAAAGATTTAATGACTTAAAACCAGTTGTTCTCAAACTGTAAACCCCGCTGGTGACAAATGGTGAGCTAAGTGGTGTAGAAATGACCCAGAAAAAAATAGTGGAACAAAGTTCAATTAATATGAACTCTGTGTAGGGTAAATTTGAATAGTTTTGTGAGAAGGTATTGGTCAGTATGAAGCATGTTAAAACAGTCATAATACATCTTTGTTCTGAAAGCAAAAAAACTGCCCCCAAAAAGAGGTTTAATCAGTACAGATTTGACAGTAAAACTGGTTTCATAGTTTTATATAATTTGAGTGTTTTTATTTGAGAACCTAGCTGAAGGTTTAAGAAACTTTGCCAGTTTTCCTGGATAAGTGATGTTTGTGTAAGGAGAACTTGTGTTTTCCAATATATAGAGCCTGTGGTTTGCCAACCCTGGAGGCAGTAACAGCATGCCAAGTCAGAGTCGCAGCTCTGTACAGCGGACCCACTCGCTCCCTGTCCACACTTCCCCACAAACCATGCTCATGTTCCAGCAGCAAGGTATATATATATATATATATGCACTAACCCACAAACTGTCATAGTGCTTGTTTAATGTACCACATTCTGTGCCAACATGTAAACACAACCTTCTTGACATCTTGGGATTCCTGTTTACACTTTATAACACCTAGTTTTACCTACATGTTCTGAAAGTATTTTTTTTTAATGCCTAACTGGAAATGGCTATTGGAATATTTGAAAGCTCTGGATCTCAGTCTGAGTTTTGCAAGTAGAACAAGCTACACAACCTCTGTGAAAGAAAAAAAAAAGCAAAAAAAAAAAAAAGCTATGAATTGGTCAGATGCCAGAATAGAGAGTGTCTCTCCCTCTGTGCCAAGGACAAACTAACAAGACGGCTTAGCAGCATGTTGCAGAAAACAATCTGTCGCCTTGTATAGTATACATAACCTTTGGTTGCCTTGTTTTGTGTGCCAGATGCCAGACGTGAGCATTGCAAATTTACCTGTAATGGATCTGTCGTGTTTTAGCAGAGTCAGCTTCGGATATTTCCATAAAGGAGTGTGTGAAAGCCAGAAATGTATAGTTCCACAGACATGAACTCAGTATGGTTATAGTTTCAGTGTCTACACTACACAAGAAACAAAAACCTAAAAAATACAGCATTTCTAATTGACTGAGTCCAAATCTGAATCTGCTTTAAGATTGTGTTGCATTTTTTAAACGATCGATTGAATAAATGTTGGAAATATTTAATTGCAAACTAAAGCTTGGTCCTGCACAACAGACCATGTTTCCTAATTTACTGCACTTCAGGCAGCTTACTGCTTATGAACAGAAGCGTTCCTGAACTGCTGACCTTGTTATGTTTGTGATTCAATGCTTAAATCTGTATTTTCAATATAGTGGCATCTACAGTGATCTGCCTCTGACTTTCCTCTTATAGCATGTTGTTTTTGTTGCACGCTCTTCCTACACTTCATTTAGTGTAACAACATGCCTGCATCCATACATCATACACCTTATTTTTCATTTCTAGCTTTAGCATAGAAATTTCAACAACAAATTTCCCACGTGTGGGACTAATAAAGGTTATCTTATCTTATCTTATAACCAGTCAAAGCAAAATAAGGTGTTAAAACATATATGCAAGTAAAAAGGGTGTGTGACAGCAGCCAGAATTATACAGCATGATGTAGGACTCTCAGATATAAACCTTTTTATTATTTTGGAAGTTTTGTTCCTCAGTACAGAGACAAAACAAAACTATTGTAGCATAATGTTCTTTGAGTATCCCAGAGGATTCCTTATAAAGCTGTCTAGACATCACTGTCAGCCAAACACCTAAATGCCTTTGTGGAAGTTCAACTTTCAAGCTCCGTTTTACTTCTGCTTCTCAGACCAGTGTTGTACTATCGATCATGTCTTTATTCTCTTGAAACCGATTGAAATTTACATCAGAACTTACATCAGAATACATCTAAAGCTTTGCAGTCACAGTCTGCTTTTTTAAGTAAGTGAAATGCTAACTGATGTAAGAAAGAAAAGAGGATTGCAAAGGCAGACCTATATCTCACTCTTGAGTTAAACCCCCCCCCCAACTGTTTGTAAGTATAAATTACATTTCATTAAACACTTTTAAAAATACAGTAAAATGATGTTAAACCTTAGACTTTTACACCATTTATACAAATTCTTGTGCCAGTTACCTCCATTTTTCGTAATGTTCATAGTCGTTTCAACCGAATTAAACACTATCTGTAGATATGCCTTATGTTGTTTGTTTAGAAAACAGAACTACTCCCTTTATTAGTGTTACTCACTTCAATTTTAGATTACAGCACCAAGGTGAGCTGAGCATAAGCAACCTTGTGATGATGATTCTTTTGCACACTGTGTTTTTGCACATTGTGTTTCAATAATGTAATCTAAATGTGAGTCAGGCAGATTAATCTGCGTTAATGCAGATTTTATATATAAATGTTTTTTTTGTTTGTTTGTTTTCTAAATTTAGTGTAGTGACAGTATGTCATTTCCTAACATTCCTATGGACTAATAGTTTTATTCATTTCCTCAGAATGCCAAGTTCCAGGTGCTGACCTGGAGATCAACCCTACGCTGGAATCACTGTGCCTCAGTATGACAGAGCATGCCTTAGGGGGTAAGTGTCAGCAACTTTAAATGGGACACTGGTTGGCAAACGTGTACACAGCTTTCAGTTAGAGCAGAAGAGCAGGGGTGGACAGCCCACGATCCCCTTAACTGTCACTCCTGCAAGCTTTAAAAAACAAAATAAAACAAAAAAGATGTAATCCTGTAATCCTTCTTAATCTGCAGCTTTTTTTCTTTTATTGTTTGGTAGGAAGAGCTTAAATAGACCTTTTGATATTGAAGGTTGCTGACCCAAGAACTAGTCAAATGGGAGAAAAAGAGCCCTTTAAACAAAAGACAGTGTAAAAAATGGATATACCCAGAGAAGTTTTTACTATTGTTTTTTCAGCCACAAGCTACCTTACATGCTTCACAGGGTCAAATTTTACTTTATCCGCTAATGCTAGCAGGCTTGATTAGAATGTTGCATCTATAAACTGTATGGGTGCATCTCATTTGAGGTAATTAGTGCCAAGTAAGACTAATAAAAACTAGAATTTCACTCACCAAAACTGAAATAAAAGAAGCCATAACATTAGTCAGATAATCCACTGAAAAGGCTCCAACAGCATAGACACAATGAACAGTAGTGGATGAGGCCTAGCAGACTTGATCAGCTCCAGCTGCCTGTGGCAGGACACCTGTCTGTCAGAGTGGCCACACCCCTGACTCAGTTATTCAAGTGGATGAGTTACAAAAGAATTCACCCCATTTAGAGTGGGATCAAAGCCAGATTGTTTTATGGTTATTAATTCTGTTTGACATTTTAACACGGGGGGGTCTGTGCAGTGCTCTATTTGGAAGAGAAACTCGAGTAGCAATTAGAGGAACTGCACTGCCACTTCTATGTTGGCTTAATTTTTAAGCTCTGGAGGTTGCACCTGTGTTTCAACATCAGTAGCTCTGTATAATTGTCCAGTATTGTGGTTGTAAATAATTTATGAGATGCATGACTTTTGGAAAATTTTATATTTTCATTCCTTTAACTGATGCGGCTAAAGTTATGTTCTGTTTTGGCTTTGTATATCTTAAAACAAGGATGCATAAAGGGCCTGAGGGCCAGAAGCAGCATAAATCTTAATAGAAATCTGCAGATTGTCTGTATACTGGATAGTATGTGTTAAATCAGTGATACTGCAAGACAGAAGCCAATTTAAATTTCATAGGATTTAGTGTTTTTAATTTTCTTAATGTTACTAATATATGTATCTAACAGTAAGTTTAGCAGCAGGACAGTGACATGCCCCTTCAGCGATGCCATGCTTATCACATTGTGATTATAAATGTAATGTACCTTAACGTGTCTCTGTTCTACCCCTCAGATGGAACAGACCGGACTTCAACAATATGAAAAGAAGAAAGGAAAAATACACTTCATTTGAGGCCTATTCAGTTCCTCATCACCCAGCACAAAGATAAACGTATGCTTCAGAAACCCAGGCAAAGCAGTCACTACAAAATGACAAAAAAACTGTGTATATGTTCTCTAATATTTTTGTACGTTATTATATACAACTAAGTTTATTAAAAATGGAATACAGATGATTATTATATTGCAGGACAGAGAAAAAAAAGGTTAACTGTGCAAACTGCTCCGTGTCACCTGCAGGACTGTGGCATGATCTGCAGAGGCTCAGTTTGCCGTTGTGAGAGAAAAACAGTAGATTGGTGCTTTCATAAAGGGGTTCCGCCCTATGAGTTACTCTTCTTTTCCTTCTGCCTTGGAATAAGGCTTTCTATCCAAAACACACTGACAGCAACAGCCTCTGCACCATATAATGTGTAGATTCTGAAGATTTCCAGCCAGAGTTAAGGCACTTTTAATAAATGAACTTTGATATTAGGCACTAAATGGTATTTGGCTCAATTACACACTTACTGAGGTTCCCCTTGTAGTCAGGTGCTGATATACAGACACCAGTATGCTTTCTAGCCACCGTAATCATTCTTTAACCTGTGATAGCTGGGGCTTTTGTTGGTTGAAACTTGGTCAGCTTTCCTTGGTTCTTTTTGTCGTCTCTAACGAGCATGTTTTTGTGTCAAAGGAAGGAGAGAGATGACCAAAAGGCTTGAAGAACAGCTTGTAATTCAACCACAGGTTTATCCTTTCTCTTGGTTGTTTTTCCCCTGAACATGTAGTCAAAATAGAAGTGACTCTCCTCCTCTAAACTTCTACCAAGCCAAAGAGAAGGGTTGTGTGACTGTCAATTTGAGAAAGACATTTATAGTGAAATGGTATACTATTTTTTAAAAAAGAACAGCGGTTTAAAGAATTTATACCAGCTGCAATTTGTCTCTGTTATTTTATGCCCTACTACATAAATGATGATGAATCTCATTTTGTGCCGAGGAATCCCCAGAGGGGTGAGTAAGGGCTGTGAGGTTTGTACTGTGTGAGAGCTGATTTGATATTGAATTGATAAAAGCAAGGAGCGCAGAGTGTTTTCAATTTACAGTCTAATGCCAGGCGAGAAAACTAAATGAAACCCATCTCAACCCTCTGGCCCCCTTATAATTGGCTTTGGAAAATGAAGCTTGATCTCATAATAAATGCTATGGAGCACAGCGCCTCACCCTCGCAGTGCCCTCTTCCTCAAATGGCCAATGTGATGATTTGATGAATCATACTTTTCAAGGTGCTTGACGATGTCCATCTTTTTTCTGTTTGTGTCTCAATGTGTTTCAGTCTCAGAACCCTAACATTATCATGTGGTATCAGTGTTGAATCAAAAACTGTCTTATACAGCCTCTGTCTGTGAATGTGGCAGAGCCGGAGGTGCATGTATGTGTAATATGGTCTTAACTTTTGGATCACTTTTGGTTGCAACATAAGACAGGGATAACCATTCAAATTATTATTTCATCAAAAATAGGAGGTCTGTCTAGTAAAGATGGTTATTTACAGATATCTTTTTTTCAATTGTATTTTTTACTCTCCCTTGATATTGATAACTTATGCTTATTTTCTATAATCGCATGTTTTGCCACACTAATACCGCACTGTTGTAGATAGAGGGCATGGTGGTTGATGGTGCCCAGTGTCACCGGAGAACAGAAATCTTGCAACTAATGTTGTATGTTTATATCGCCTAAATGTCACTGTTTACATCTCTCTGGGATGATGCCAGATTCATGTTCTGTGATGTCATGCATAATCCATTGTCTCACAATCTAACACATTAAAGAACTGAAGCCTTCTCACACCTGAGCAGGCTGGGTAGATCCCAAAAGCAAGTCTTCTACCCCCCAATCCATGGACTCCATATGAGTTGCAGTAGTGGGTTTTTTGTTTGTTTGTTTGTTTGTTTGTTTGTTTGTTTGTTTTCAAAGGTATAACTATATGAGGCACTTAACGGCTCTTTTTTTGTTTTTGTTTGTTTTTTTGTTTTTTGGTCATGTGGTGGTGAGAAAGAATTGTTTCTCAAACCTTGTGATTAAACTGTTTAGCTGTCATGTTCTCATAAACTGTTTATGTGGTGCCTGAAATTCTCGCTCCAGCATCCTCAGCTTTTGTTTTAATAATGGTCATGAGAAGCATTCTAGTCATAGATTTCTTCAGAGCAGGCTCTTGGGATTATCTGACTTGTTAAAAGCATCACACTCATGCCCGCAAAGGACTTTAGTGAGTTAGCAATGGTGGCTTTAAGACTTCTTTCTTTTATTTTTAACTCTTCACTATCCTGTATACCAACTATGTTGTTGCAGATGGCTCAGATTATCCTTCTCATGGCCTCTGTTGCTTTGGACAGCCTACTTGTTACTTCAAATAGACACAGAGGTACAGTGCGGCAGATTTCTACAAGAGTGTGTGTGCGTGTGTGTTTATAAAGATGATGCAGCAGGGGGGTGACAATGCTTTTCTGAGCCACATAATCATGATGTGATTATGAGTAAACTGAACACTAATAACTGGCCAAGGAATATGTTTACTCCATGTTTACATTCCAAGATGCGTGATATTAGTTGAGAAGTGCATGTATTAGTTTCAGGCTGGTGTATTTTAACATGCCACGCACCCACTACGGAGGTACAGAGCCTGTGTCGCATGGAGACGTCTACCAAGTGGTCCTGAGACCATGTTCATGTCCCAGCATGGCTTTATTATTGAATTAATGTAGCCCACCAGCTGCATATATCTATCTTGTACCAGTTATATTTAATTCTAAAACTCTCCCCCAACTTTTTCTAATGTTTTATGAACCTTTTTGCATCACATGCTTACACTCTACTTTTTTACTGTCACTCATATGTGAATGGTCTGAAATGCAACATCCGTCGGATCATTGACAGTCCAAATAAAGAGGTTCAGTTCTTTTGCAAATTAACTTGTGGTCTGTGTTTGTGTCTGGTTTTTTTTATTTATTTATTTTTATATGAGGCTTCGGGAAACTCGTGAGTCGCTTTTAAGATGCTCTTGTGTTGAAAGAGTCGCCGCATTGATACCGCAGAGTACGTTTTTACTTCCGGGTTGCGCGGTTCTCGCAGTTCATCAAGCTAATGCGAACTAGTCATCTCGCTGTTAATAACGGCTTTAGTTTAAATAAGAAGAAACAACGTCTGTTTGGTCTGGGAACTTGATTACAACTTCTTAGGTATGTTCAACATGTGTGTTGTGGCCGTATAAGCCCGATGTAAATGTCTGTAGGCAAGGCAAAGACCTTCCTACCGCAGAAAAGTAGAGTTAGCGGATGGCTAGCTGTGCTTAGCATGTATCAACACTGAACAGCTGTCGGCTAACAATGTTAGCTTGTTAGTTCTTGCTTAGTGTATTTCACGCTGCATAAATGATTAAGTACTTAATTTGGCTGGTAAATTTACATATTTAACGACGATTGAGGTCGGCTCAGTTGTAGAGTTACAAGTTCGTAAATCTTTACTTTTAAGTCGATCATCCCCGGTGTCTCGATAATAGCGGGTGGTGTGATTTGTGAGGACAGAGCTCGATCCCAGATAATACTGCTGCCCCTGGTCGGTTTGTTAAAACTGAAACAGTTTTAACATTTCTATAAGTTGCCGAGACACTAACGTTAAAAAAAAGTTTATTGCTGTTTAAGAATGGTATAAAGCTTTGTTCATAAAACATTTTCAGAAGTTGTGTCACAGAGTGCTTTTCAAGACACCTAATCAAATAAAAGGAAGCCTAACGCAGGGAAGAAAAAGTGGGTGTTTTTACCATTTGTCAACCTTCATGTGAAGTTTAATATCTAAATGTTTCTAAAAGCCAGCTCCTCTAACAAGACAGGACATAAGACATGGGGGCAACAGCTGGAGCCTAATTGAATTAAACATAAGAAAATCTAAACATGGGTGTAAAAATGAAAGCATGAATTACAATCCGAAATAATCACTAATATTATTAAAATGATTTATCTGTCATTCTTTGTTTAATTTATCTTGTCTATGCTGTACATAGCGGGACAGCCACAGAAGTACATTCACAAAGCCCCTGGAAAGCATTGCTAACCGTGGCCAACAAACGAACTTTTTCTGCACCACTTCAGATGTCAAAACAATCTTAATATCGCAAGCCCTGTAATTAAAAAAAAAAAAAAAAAGAAGTATATTATTATTACCTTTTGGATTTCTAGCAAAAAAGGGAGCCACTTTGAATTTTGCTCGAAGCTGTGAGCAACAAATAAATAATTAAATAACTTTAGGTTTGTGTGATATTTTTCACCTTGTTGACCACTCAAAGTCTTAAGAATTGCCGCAACTCTGTTACTGGAAACAATGCAATGGATTTTGCCTTGTGTTGCTGTACAAACTGCATAACAACATAATTTCTAGTTTACCTTCAGGCATCTCTTTCTCCACTATGTTCTGCAAAGGGACTGCACTTGTTCGACAACAGTCCATTATCAGCCAACCGATTCATTGGCTCTATTTAGATGATCTCTGATATCAGTTCTGCTGAAAGCTGTGATATGCTAAAATTCACTCTGGACATAACATTTTTACAGAAAAATCAGAGGTCACAAAACTTAGAAAGCAGTTTAGTTCTTCAAAATTAGTTGTTAGTACTTCTCCTTTAGTTCCTAAATCATGTGTTGTTATGTGTTATTTGTATATTCTTTTGTAATAAAGTTTTGTAATATGTATTCTACTCCCAGTACGGACAACTCTGTGTACTCATCTGTCATAGAAACTCAAGATTTCTTAATGTTAAAAAGACTCTCTTGTGCAGTCTAACAATACCATAAACCAACATTTGGCCTGTATAGTTTTTTTCCTCCTCTTTTCTCTACCTAAGATTCAAGTCTGAGTTAAAAAAAAAAAAAAGAAAAGGAAAAAAAAAGAACTGTAGATTAATCAGTAATGAAAATGTCAGTCTCGGCTCTAGGGTCAACACCTTTCTAAAACAATTTAAACAAAAATAAACCTTAGATTTCAACACAGTGAAATTCTGAGAAGTGCTATTGTGTTGGATTGCATCAGTTTTATATGAGCATTTGAAATAAACTGGCAACAAAGTGTGCGCCACCAGAATTTTGACATTATGTTATCTATAAATATTCCATAAGGTTGAAGCTGAGCTTTGAACAGAGTTTTCTTTTTTGTTTTTCAGGCATTGTAAAGTCTGTATGGCCATCCACATATTCTGGATGGTGAGAGTGACATGTCAGGATGTGGATGGAAATCATTTGCTGAAAGATAACTGTAATTAGCTGTTCCTTGGAAATTTCCTGGATTGGTGAAACTGTCTCCACATATTCCGTCATGTCATTACCAAAGGAGTCAGGGAACCGAGGAAAAGATCGAGAGAGGGGGGCTCGTCCCAAGGTGAGACAGAGCCGGTCAGAGGAGAGACGAGATGCAGGCGGTGGAAGGAAAGGTGGAAAGGGGAAGAAAAAAGGCCTTTCCTCCCACGACGCTGCGGCTGAGCGACCTGTCAGTGATGGCTTTGAGTATGGTGAGCTGTTGAGTGAACTGGAGACCAGAGACCAATCTTCCCCTTCCCCTCTGAGGGATAGTTGGAGATGGCAGGGCTTTGAAGTAGCTGCCTCATTACTAGGACAGGAACGAGTAACAGCAAGACCAACTCTGGGAGCGACTGGCTCTGCTGCAGAGTTACCCACATCTAGTGAAGGTGAGGGGAGAGGGTCAAGCAGCAGTCGCACTCTCAGGCAAAAAATCCAAGATGCAATGGGGCAGTGTTTCCCAATAAAGACACACACTGCAGCGGCACCAGCTCCATTGCCGCAGGCTCTTTCATCATCAAGTGCTTGTGGCTCCTCGAGGCGCAAGATCCATCTCAGTGAGTTGATGTTGGATGACTGCCCTTTCCCTGTAGGATCAGAGCTGGCTCAGAAATGGTATCTCATTAAACAACACACGGCCCCCATTACCCAGCCTCCCCTGCTAGATTCTACAGTAGTGTGCACTGCCCCAACTTCAACCATGGCAGTTGCAGTGGAGGATGTGGATGACCGATTACGAGAGCGCAGGCGCATCAGCATTGAACAAGGGGTTGAGCCACCTCCCAATGCAGAGATCCACACATTTGAGGTTACAGCCCAAATTAACCCTCTCTACAAGCACGGCCCAAAGCTGGCTCATGGTATGAATGACTTAGCTGAGACTGACAGAACCTCCGTCCATCAGCAACAGCAGCTTCTTCTCCAAAGACAGCAGCAACACCAACTCCTCTTACAGAGCTGTTTGGACACTCTGGATGAAGTTGCAGCCTCTGCATCAGCCTCCGTCCACACCTGCGACGCTGTCTCCGACGCTTTGGTTGACCCAGACATAACTGCGACCAGCATGACCTCTGGAGAAATTCTTCCTCAGACTGAGCATCACAAATCTCACGATAGCTATCGCATTCACACTCAGATTGATTACATTCACTGTTTAGTTCCAGACCTGCTGCAGATCACAAACCTCCCATGTTACTGGGGAGTCATGGACCGCTACGAGGCAGAGACATTGCTGGAGGGAAAGCCTGAAGGCACCTTTCTACTGCGGGACTCTGCCCAGGAAGACTACCTCTTTTCAGTTAGCTTCCGCCGCTATGGCCGCTCACTACATGCACGTATTGAACAGTGGAATCACAACTTTAGCTTCGATGTTCATGACCCCAGTGTCTTCCACGCGCCCACAGTTACAGGACTGCTAGAGCACTACAAGGATCCCAACTCCTGCATGTTCTTCGAGCCCCTCCTGTCCAACCCCATCCACCGCACACAGCCCTTCAGCTTGCAGCACATCTGTCGAGCGGTCATTAGCAGCTGCACCACCTATGATGGCATTAATATGCTTCCCATTCCAAATGCTTTAAAAAAGCACCTGAAAGAATACCACTATAAACAAAGAGTACGTGTACGGCGAATGGATACCTGGTGGGAATGAAAAACAACAAAACACTGACTTAGAGAAACTTCCAAATACATTTTTAATGCAAGTCTCACTAAACTGAACTGAGAAGTGAGTCTTATTCTTCACCCCGTTTGGCTGTATTAACCTACACCACACTGTACTTATTTATTATATTCCTGCTGTACAGGTCTTAACAAATTGTACTAAACAACACTGATGAGGCAATATGTAATCTCACTGTTCTTGCACATTCAGTTCTTTATCCTCAAATTAAACAGACTTATTTAGATGTGTGTTGTTCACGGCTATCCTCACATATCATGTGTTTTCAAGTGTGACTAAATCAGCTTAATTATCTAACGATGGGGGGGGGGAGAGTCCTAGAGTGAAAGGAGATGATTATAATCAAGTTGTTCATCAGTCACGTGCAGGTGAAACACGCACTGACAAGGTTTCTTTCTTGTAAGTGAGGTGCTGAAGTACAGCACGTCTGTGGTATTAATCATAATTGCCTACATAGCCCAGGGCTGATCATAAGGGATGACAGTTAGGTGCATATGCTACGTGGTCCTATTAAAGATGCAAAGGCTTGTCACTCACTGGATTTGATAATGTGCTCACATTAGTTTTGAGTTTAATTTTTACTTTTAACTGCAATTAAAGACTAACTAACATCCTGTGGTATCAGTCCTGTCTTTGCTGCAGTTATGTACAAGTATGCTTTCGCTGGTGGGTGTAACTCCCGGTGCTTCTAGTGGAGACACTGGACGCGGTGAAACTAATTTGAAAATGTCCTTCTTCCAGGGAGTGAAGTAAAACACTCCATTTTCTTTTATACCTTTCTTTAGCACAGTGTGATATATATATATATATATATATATTTTTTTTTTTTTCCCCAAGTTTATTTTAAGTGTGCAAGTCTTATACTCAGATTCTAAACCTTTCAGCTTCAATCCTAAGCTGTTGGTTTCCCGTACAGTTAAATTGCTGCAGTCAGTGCTGGCAGTCTTCATTAGTTTAGTCAGGATTACATGTGGCTCGCATGAACCTGTCAGCCGCATTGTGATCAGAATGTAATTATAAAGCCCTGCGGTTTATGTACCTTATTTTGCCCAAACTCTGACTTTTGTGCATTTCCATAAGTCTGGAAGTTGAATCTGTTTTATACATTTTTTCCCTATGCATCTAATTGTGATGTGAAGGGAGAAAATTGATCTTGTTGCTATACTTCCTGCTGGGTGTATTTGAAAGAGGTAGGGTGTCTCCACACTAATCTTCCATTCCAGCAGTTCAATGACAAAATTACCATAATGAAGTAGCACTGGTGAATCTTAATTAACAGGGAGAATGATGGGAGATGGAATGAATTTGAGCTTTTTTCTGGGCTGACGTGAAGTCAGTTACCAAGACAAAAATCAGTACGCTCTAAAAGCTCTGCAAAGACAAATCAGTCCTAAACTAAAACCCTTAAGGTGCTCAAAAAGGGAACAGTTTACAGTGTGTAAATCTACATGCTGGGGAAGAGTAGGGTCGTAAAGGCTATAGTGTAATAAATAAAATACAATGCTATGTGATGCATCTGTGTTGAATGCTCAGAAACACTGAAGTTTAAACATAAAAACAAATCACCAAAAAATGTCTTGTCTTCTCATCAGACTGTAAAATCTTGCTTTATGTGTGTTGAGTTGAACATACACAATCCGTACGATCTGTTTTATTAATATTACCTGACTAAAATAAACACATTTATGTATAATTCTGTCCTGAGTTTGCATATGAGCACTGCAAATCTCGCAAATGAAGTGTTTACACATTTACGTGTTTAAACTTCCAATTACCAAAGCAACGCAGAAAGACTGAAGCTTTTCACGCAGGTCAGACTTATGTGGTCAGTGACATATTTATGACTTATTTTGAGAGTAATTCCAAATTCTTACCCCTGCAGGGGAGTTATTCACTCCTATGTGTGAACAGCATTTTGTATTAATGAATACACAGAAGAGACACCCCCACTGCTAATTGTTGTGTGCACTAAGTAATGGTAGTCACAAAAGCCAACCATCCCAGTGTTAATGGGAAACCATGGAGATGGGACCTAGTTCGTCCTCTGAGCCACTGTGATGTTGTTTTCTCCCTGAGATGGCTCATTTGACATGCAGAATGTAAATCATCCATGACAAGCACTCATCCAATAATGAGGCTGCTATTATTTAAGCAGCAGTTCCAATGCATCATTAAAGTCTGCATTCAAAATGCAAAGTCAGAGCCTTTGACCTTTGTGTACTTAATTAAGTCACCATAAAAACTCAACAATAAAATGAGTGATGGAAGACATTTGACCTGTCATGCATACACAAGTGTGGGCTACACCAGCAATTTGAGTCCCTGAACAGCTCGAGGTTTGTGCATCTTCCACCAGTATGCAAGACTCTGCAATCAGGTATTCATGGCAGAAATAATCCAATAATAAGATGGGTTTTTTGTGTCTGTGCAACATATTCCCATAGATTTGCGTAGCTATAAAGAACTGTAACCAAATTCATATATGCATTCCTGGAAAGCAATTTTTAACAGCGTGCTAATTATTACTTATGCTGGCACCCTTTCAGTCAGCATTTACAATGAGTTTCCAGCAGAGCAGATCAGCTAAAGATGCTAAATTTTTAAAATTTGTTTACAGGCAAGCATACAATTCAGCATGCATTGTTTGAATATGTAAGTTGTCAATGCGATACCATTTAATTGTCATTAAATACAGCTAAGCAAGCTCTTTATTTACCCAATAAATGCAATAATTCTATGTAGAGATTATTAGGAAATTACAGACCTGCAAAATAAAGAGTTGCCATTTTATTTTATAATTGCTATTAAAGAAAAAAAAAAAAAAACCAAAGATAATTTCAGTTAGTTCAAAATGCTGTATTACTGCAAGCACAGCAGGTGGCTGTAAAGAGCTTCAGTGTGTTCCCCCCTGGCTCCTCAGTACCGTGTGATTTGTGTGTGGTGCATTGAGATAGAGGGATTGAGTTAGTTTTTTTTTTCAGCTGGCAGCACGGTGGCACTCATCATGCAGGTATTACAGGTCCTGGGGTAAAAAGAGGACTTTTCTTTCCCTGGATCATGAGGCCCAGAGGGATGGGATGCTCAAGCAAATCAGAAAGCTCATTGGCTACACATACTTAGTGTGTTTGTGCCTGTTTGGACCCGTTTTCCTCTGAGCCTAATCTCTACAGTTGAAAATCACGAGGGTGGAGAATAAGCTTGGGATGTTCATAACACCTGGGGACAATTACTTTCCCAAATAATCTGCCTGTCATAATCTAACAAAAGCTCAAAAAAGAGCTTGATATGGCACAGACTTGGCTTATTCAGCTAAAAACCTGTAGCAACCTTAGGTTCCAGGGGTTGTTTTTGATGTGTTTGTTTTAGCGTGCAGTATGTAAACCCATAGATTTAAAACTCAACTACCATGAGATGCGGCGTGATCTGCGCCATTAATTCAGGGGAGGGCGTATCAAACTGATTTGGAATTCTTGCAAGATGCAAACAGCTAGATATGATCCTCCTTATCCACCCAGAGAGGAAGAATATCTTTCTGTGACTGAGAAACACCGCGGTTGCGAGAGTTATTTTTGGTCAGTAAACGAATCCAGCTGAATCTCAACCTTGAACATGAATCAGTACATTCCTAGTAAGTAATTTGTGAGTTATTAAAGTGTCAGTTCTTAAAAGTCTTGCAATTCCCCCTCAGGAGGTACATTGTCACACAGTGACATGCGTACATTTGATGTTTGTTTCCCTGGAAGCAAACCTTTGACAGCACATTATTTTCTTTCCTACTTATTTAAAATCCAAATGCACTCCTGCTTCTCTCATGCATGTATTGGAACTCTTGTGAGGCCTTTGCTGCAGAAAAACATCAATATTCTAATTTAGAGCTGTTTGTGTTCTTACTGCTCAGTCTCTTGCCATTTTTATTCTCCTTTGCGCTGTCAGATTGTTGATGGAATAATAGGGGTGTAGGGCATTCCACGACTAAGCCCAGAGAGATACTACACAGATTGATGAGATTGCAGGGTAAGTGACACCTGACAGTCTACATCCCAGCCTCCAACCTGTGAAGCTCATAACTAACACCCTGGCATGTTCTAAGGATGTTCCGAAGTTTTAATCAACAGCTTGTAAATTAACATATTATTTAATTTAGCATCAAAATATAGTTGTAATGTGTATCATAATGTGTTTGTACAAACTGTAATTGACACAAAGATAAGGCAAATATAATTATAGATAAGCATTGTTTGTTCTCAGAAGATGGTTAATTACAATAAGCCTTCACAATCACTGTGAAAAGGCCCATGCATCATTGATAGAACGTAGAGAAAAAATTATAATTGCATAAATGATACATTACATTGCATAACTCCTGCTCTGTGACTAATTATGCTGTCGCACAGTGGCTGCAATGACCAGTAGAAAAAGTTCAAGCGATAAAAGGAACGTGTAGACCTCAGTAGCTGGTTGTTATTTTATTTTTTTCAAAGTCATTTCTCACATCGGGCTCCTTTTGGACCCAGTGATATCCAGCCTGTTAATGTACTGTCAGTGAACGGACAAGATTAATTTACAGGAAAATACATTTGTGGAGGACAGAAACCTAAAGTATATGGCCTTTATGCTAATCATTCAAACTAATAAACACCACACTACTGTGCTAAAGTTATTAAAGAACCTTTCTTCATTTTATATAACATTTCTAAGTAAGTTTATGTTAATTATGCATTGTAAGAATAAGTCATTTGTCACTGTCTCTGTCATGGTTCCTCTAGTTTTGGTTTTACTTGTTGCAACCCCTTCCCCCACCTTTTGACTTTGTTTGTCCGTTTGGCTCTTGTTTCTCTGTCCTGTTCCCTGTGCTCCTTTGTCTATTCCATAACTTTTATATTTCCATTTTTACTGCTTTAAATGCAGTGGGGTGTGTCACCTGTTGTATGTCTTCATTGGCTATTGAGACTTTAATTGTCCTGCATTTGGTTGATGTCCAGCATAACTCTAAATACACTGTATGTTAGACATCTGTTGTAAGTATTACAATACTATTGGTAAAGTATTACTAAATCAAATTTACTTGAGTTCTGGCATGCTCTGCTCTTAATATCATTGCATAGAGTACTAGAATAAGAAAAGCAGCTATGTACAGTTCAGGGATCATTACTCTTTGTTAATGTATTCATTCAGTTCATCTACTTTCTTGCTTAATTGAGTACTATGTGACCTTCTGCCTGTAGCTGCAATATGGTTTTATTTATCACAAGAGATCTAGCCTACATATCAGCCACATATTATAAAGGAGAAGAAAAAGGCTTCAAAAATATTTCCATTTCACCCACATGCATCACTTCTGTCTGTTGCATTTATAAGAGCAGAGGATGAACTGTGCCTGGCTTTACAGTTAGAATTTGTTCACTGTAATCATGTAGCAAATATGACTTGTGACCAATAATTAGACACATAAGCTAATCAAACAAGAACTTGACACATTAACTGCTAAATGGGCCCGAAAATGAGACAGATTTTGATAAATGACAGATCAAGACATGTGGTCACTGAGCCTTGATATGGCACTTCCGGCTGCCATCTTTCTTTGGTTAGAAATAAGATGCATCACAGGGAGTTTTTGTACAAAGTCCACAGGGGACCGTTTGAGATGTCTGGAAATGTGTTCAACGCAGTGGTAACCTAACTGTTGTCAAACCCCTACTGGGGTTTTGAAATTTTGAATTGGAGCTTGCTAATTATCATTGTGAAAAACAGATGCTCAATGCTCTGTGCCATTAAGTGCCAGAAATATCTCAAGCAGAAGCCAGGAGAGGCATAAATAGTGCAGCTAAAAAAAAAAAGAGGCATTAACAACATTTTATTTTGTTATTTTTTTTTAAACCTTTTTTTTTATTGAAGGAAAAAAAAACTTAACACATGTTACAATAAGCTATAAGCAGGATAAGAGCATTAGAACCAACTTTGGAGCAGGTAGATGTCGCACACGAGCTTTGTCCCTGCATGTTTGCTCATCCAATGGATTCAATTTTCAGGCTTTAGGAGTCAAACCTATATAGTTATAGTTCTCAGGAAAAGAAATTACAAGCACAAGCAAGTGCTCACGATGCTGAAAAGCATTATGGACAATAATGGACAATTTAAAATAATGATACTCTAAAGAAGGTGGGTTATATGAAATCAGATGAACAGGAGCCCACTTAGATCAGCCTGGACTCCTTTTGGTAATATGCGTGCAGGATTCTCAGACAAAAGTAAGTAATTTTTTTCCGATAATGTATATTGCATTGCTGAGCTGGAGTGAAAGTTAGCTTGGCCGTATGATGCTCTCCTCTAATAACTGTGCAGCGTGCTACTGTGCTGTCTGCAGCATCTGCAGCCACTTGTTCTAGTTTGTTGCTCAGTATTATAGTTGTGGTTATTGATTGCTGAACAGCGGCTTGAGTTCACTTTGCCTGATTATTGTTTGGGATCCGTTTTACTGAGCTGTGTACGCCTGCCAAAAATGTGTAAAATTAAGCTCTTATCACAGAAAAGCTCAACTTTCATTCCAATATGTAAAAATGTCTTTTCTCCATAAAGCAATTTTTACAAAAAATAAATAAATACTGAATAATAAAGTCATTAGACCCCTTTTAATGGCTTCCCTGGTGCCATACAGCAGACATGACTATCTCAAATATAGCAGCTCTTTTAAATTATGCTTCTATTGCCTATCTGCTTCTTCAGTTCCAGTGGAGGCCTCGTCAAAATGAGTGACACTTGTAAGGAAATGAGTTTGAACCACTGTAGGGGAGCTGGAAAGTTAACAAAAAAGTTATTTACTGCAGTTTTGACCAAACTGTATCCTAACAGCTGACATAACAGTTTGAGTTGTTTTTCATTTTGGTGATTGATGTTTTTTTGTATCACATGCAACTCAGAGGTTTTTTAACACCTCTGAGTTCCTCTGTGTTCCAGTTAATATATTCTCAAGCTCATTTAATCAGACCTGTAAAAAACGCAGTTCAAAATGCCACGTGATGAGTAAACAGATTCGAGAGCTGAATTTGCCAACTCAATGAATTTCAGTTTGACTATAGTGAAAAACACTGCAGATGAACAGGAACTGCTTTGCTCAGTAAATCTTGTAGATGGATACCTGATGGTCCTATCATAATACTGAGACTGGGTTTTCATTTACTTTAACATCTCATTTTTACTTCCTACCAAAAACAGCAACATAACTTCATGTAGGAAAAGGACAATTAAACAGATGTTTTTCCACAAATACAATGACATGAATACTGCATGTAGCTAAGAATACTTTCAGTTATAATTTTTTTCAGTGGGCATAGCATGATGTGAAATATAAGGACAATAGAATATAAGTACTGGGCCAGGAACACAGAAGATCTGCAGGAAACTCATGCCATGAAGCTCCTGGTGCGCAGCTTCTGTGCTGATGTTAATGTAAGAGGAGTTTTGGAACTCTGCAGTTACTGAGTCAGCAACCTTTATGAACTATGCACCTCAGCACTAAGTGACTGTGCACTGTAACTGTACATTGTCTCACACTGATTGCTGTGGTTCCTAAATGCTTCCATTTTGTAATAACGGCGGTTAATAAGACCCCTTCTTCCACAAATGTTTGTAAAAGCAGACTGGATGGTAGACTCAAAGCACACTGGACTTGTCAGTTGTTATATAATTATGAGTAATGATAAGATGTACAGTAGATGTTGAAATTCTAAAATTCTATTTTTCATTAAGAAAAACCCAATTTGCATTTTCACAGAACGATGAACCGCTCCCTATCTTTACTTCCCTCTCCGTCTCTTCTCTTTTTACATCCAATCATGTTGCTAATTAACCTGATTAGCTGTGAGATGTTCTGCCAGGTGTTTTTTGTTTTGTTTTCATTTCTTTAAGCATTACAGCAACATTTTCATTCTTTTGTTGCTTCTGAGTTGACAGAATTCAGTTAATTTATTCATTATGATCATTTCTTGTCAGACTCTGTTAGGCATGTTTTAACCAAAAAAACTGATAATTCGCTGACACAAGCCAATGTAGTAATAAAAGCTAAATGAGGTTTGGAATTGTGTAGTAAAGAGTCAAACACATAATTTAGGACAGTGAAGTTGTAATAACTGGGTGTGTTTCTTCGTACATTTTTCTAGACAGGCATCACTCAATATTTTCAGCTGATAAAAAAGTTCTAGTGTGGATTTCAGTGCAGTGTTTAGAAGACCAAATACGCTCTTTGTTTATTGACAGAGCAAATCTTTAGAGGTTTTTACTGCCTCTACTTGGTTTTAGTGTTCTCTACTACACTCAATTCAAAGCACCGGGGTTGAGTGCAGGCGTGACCACAGCTGTAATGGCTTCTTTGAATTCTGTTTAGAGAGAAAGTTCATTCATTCAGTTTTTTTTCCCCCATGAGGTAAAATTATAATACTAACCACGGGTGGGCAAGTGCAGGGTATATTGTATTTCAGGTAAGAATAAAACAAATGTATTAAATTCTGTAAATTCTTGGCAGTGATAAGGAAATAGTCCTTAAAGCTTTTTAAAATTCTCCATGGTGCCTTTGAGCTTTTATGATCTCCTTTTAACAAAGCACTGGGTCTTTTCATTGGGAAGAAAAAAGCTGTTTCCCTATACTCTCTTTTAGTAGGTTTATGATAGACCCATTTTGTTCAGGAGCTTAGAGTACTTGTCTTGGTTTTTACATCAGATGCTTTAACAAATTAAGAATTTCCCAAGCATTAACACATTTTAAAGGGAAATTTGGCTGTCACTTTACATCTCATACACAAAGGTGATCCGCTGGGTTCAGTTTAGTTGTGCTGACTTTTAAAAAATTCATTTTACAGCAAAAAACATCCCCCAAAAATAATAAAAAATATGTGTTTAAAATGCATGGAGAGCCAAATCCTGCATGCATTGAATGCCAAGTTTGATAAGTTTTTTTCTTTTTAAAGAAATTTTGAATTTACAAGCACAAAACAGCACTGTTACTACCAGGTGGGAAGATCTTGACAGTTATGAAGTATTGAGTTGTTTACCAAATTAAGGTGTGATTTTTTTCTGCCTGCGAGCTTCCCATTAGGCAAATGGGAAAAGACCCCTATGACTCAAGTGCATCTTCTGCTTTTAGACAGCAGTAAACCTGTTCATAGCTGAGCAGCTGGAAGGTTTTCATACTCAATCTGTTTTTTCCCCTTGCCAGATTAGAAAAAATGAAAAATTGTTCACTCTCCTTTGGTGTCTTACTCTGGATTTATAGGCAACATCTGTGAATACAGCAGTTAGATTAATAGATATCAAGTCTTTTCTACCAACCCTTAAAATTGGCAAGTAGAGGATCATGAGGATTCTTCTTCTCGACACTGTCAAGTGCTTTTGATTATTAGAACTTTTTCTTAAATGGTCTCCAATATTTTTTCTTCTAAGTAAGGGGACGTTTATGCAGAAAAGCGAAGGGGAGGTCAGGGAGATTAAATCCAACTGGCAGATCTATTGATTTTTCTAAATTTCTTACATATCATCGCAAGGATATGCAAACTAAAAGCAGATACGACTGGTAAGTGTTCCTCTGGTTTTCAAATAAACATCATCCTGTATAAAGTGTGGCATGATGGTGAAGTGGATAATGCTGTGGCATCATAGCAACAGTTCAAACACTGGCTGTGGCCTTTCCATGTGGAGTTTACATGTTTCCCCTGTCCTTAAATGGGCCTCCTCTGGCTTCCTTCTACAGGTCGAAGACAGGTGAATTGAATTGAACTGATGAAATGGCCACGGATGTGAGGAGTGATGTGAAGTATTTAGAGTAAAGCACAGTGGGAATGTAGTTAAAATGTGGCTTGTAGCAAAAAGGCAGAAACAATCGATAAGTTAAAAAATATTACTCACTATATGCTCGCTCATCTTGTGTAGGGCTAGCTAAATGCTGAAGTATTGCAACCACGACCTGCAGCCATTCCAATGTTGTGGGGAAAAAAATTAAATAAAATAAAAACACTGGCCCACTTTAACCTCTGACTATGGCACACTGTTTTGGCTCTTTCATATATTTTCATGTGACATCACGTGGTGATTAATAGGCGAACAGGACTGCCTTTCCTGTGTTACTGTCTACGGTCTAATTGGTTTGATGTTAAATGGCCCACAGTGACGAAATAATAACTTCCCTCAAATGCCTTAAAAGCAAAAGTAACAAGCCCATTTTGAGAATGTAAGTAAAAGTTAAAAGTTTTCAGAAAAATTAATACTTAAATACCTGAAATTTCTACTTAAGCACTGTAATGGAGTATTTGTACTTTGTTACTTCCCACCTCTGCCTAGGGGTGGCTCAGGTTCGCAGTATCAGTTTCTCAATGACAAGAAGAAAAACAAACCTCAGCCGAAACTGGTGTTGGTAACATTAACCCTTCTTACTAGCACTGCCTAAAACATCTGCACAGTAAGGATGTTCCTGGCAATTCATTTCTTAGTTGACCAAATGAGAGGGAGAAAAAACTAGACTAACCAACTAGTCTAAAACTAAGAAACATACAAATGTTAAGTTAATTTTGAAAACCGCTTAATGGAAAATGTCAAAAACTGATAAGAAAACCGCTTTAAACTGTTTATGAGATTTTTCAATAATGAATCTTGCCACTTAACTGTGCGGCACCTTTCATTGTGCATTATCAACATAACATGTTATATTCCAGACAACGCAGAAGAAAAACACTTAAAACAAACGGATGTTATATATTATCTCAAAACATGTAACTATATCTGTTGTTCATGTATTACTAAAGTATGACAAGTTAACATCTGGAAAAGGAATATGAAAATGAAAATAAATTCATCATCTCCCATCTTTAAGTGGTCAGTAAAATGGGAAAAAGCATGTGAGTACATTACATTAGATACAAATCAAAGGCTGCTATATACGCAGTGCTTAACAATTTTACCAACCAATGTAAGTCTTATCCCACAGCTACTGTAAATTAACACTAAATAAACAATATTGGTAATTGCTAAATTAGTTTTTTATGTTTCTGTTAAAGTTAATCTACCAGTCTATGCACACGCCTTTTAATCAAAATCTGATTGCTATGCTAAAATATAATTATTGTTGTTTTCTGTGAATTTTCAAATGTAATTTCTTACAAAAAAAAGCTGAAAAAACAGTTAAGCACAATATTATTTTTTGATTAAGATGCCAAATAAATTCCTATTTCATCTAAATATATCATCTAAATATCATTTGCTTGAATTCCCGATTGGAAAATTAGTTTTACTGGTTAAATGTTATGCTTGATTAATTGATTAAAAATAATTTATTTGTCTTTCTTTGTTTTTGACAGGTGGTCAACTGAATTTGTTAATTTTCATGCAGATGTCATTGTTTAAATGGTTGCCATTACTTTATCCCAGGGTCAATATTATTAGTAATATGGGTCAGTTACTTACTGATAACACCAAGATCAAATCCATGACACAGAAATTCACTGTATCATGTTGCAGGTTCTCCTTCCCATGTTGCGATAGAAACACCACATTTCTGAATTGGTGTAACCAGCTCTGTGTAAATGTAGGTTAAGAAATAGCCTCAGTAAGATGTATTTGCAGGGATATGCTACATTATTTAACCATGTGCTCATGTTGCTTAAGCTATTCCAGATAGCCATATGGACCCATGGTTGTTAACTGTTTGTGATTTAAGGAGTACGGATATTTTGATTTCGATTAAGGCAATGAGGGGGACATTTTTAATACCTGATCAAATAAAACTTAAATACATAACAAAGGTCAAAGAGTGTTTTCTCTCTGTAGGTAGATTGTTGCTCCTATGATCTCTGCTCACAAGAGTTTTTAGTCCACCAACTGATGGAACAATTAGACTTTACAAAAAAGCTTTCTCTAGAGTTCATGTTTAAGGTAAATGTTCATAGAGGTCTGTTCATCATTTCTACTAAAGTTTCTCTCAGAGTATTTTAGAGAAAAAAAATTGCTGACTATACATTTACCCACTCCGAAATGAGGTTGTTCCTTAAGTGGCTCCTTTTTTCCTGGCTGTACGATGGAAAATAATGGCTCCCCTCACATTTGCCTTAAGTGCATCCAAGGCTGTCTACCTTTGTTGTTTAATAGTAGTTTTCCATTTTAGATTACAGCCTACTTTGCAAGAATTAGAAAGCGGCTGATTTATTTGTGACGCCCAGGATTGCAACATTTTGTGATTACTTGGACTAAAAATTAAAATAGGCAACTGTTATTACGAATGGCCAAGACTGATGGAGATGGGTGGTGCAGTGCTTCACGTGGAGTAGGTGTGCAAGCAAAGGAAGGCAGATCTGATCATATTGTTGCTTGGCATGATAGCACATCTGGCACGCCATGTGTCCAGTCCAGCTGCCTTTTCTTGTTCTGTGTGCGGAGGGAGGGGCGCGCGGGCTACATGCTTCTGTGGTCAGACATAACCAGTGGGAACAAATTTTCCTTGCACAAAACATTTATTATGTTTGCACAGTTATGTGCACAACGATGAAAACTGTGCATTTTTTGTTGATATTACTATTGTAGTATAGAATTGCTGTCACAGCTTGCCTTGTTATCGTCACCTGTTTAAACATAGATTTTGGATCAGCAGGCTTATACAGCGGGCCGAAATAAAAACAGTTTCTTAAATTTTCACTGCATTTCTACATCTTATGTATGGCAAGATGTGGCCATGTGCCTGAAGGTTTGCCATGTGCTGGAGATTGTATGTTGTAGGAAAGCTATTGTTGAGTTGAGGCTGTATCAGGAATGTAGAAAATATCAACTCTATCTCAAGGCATTGACTTTAATATCAGAGTATCAGGAGGAAACTGCAATTTACCCTACAGCTTTTACAAACACCACATCCAGACTGTGCAAGATCACGTAAAAGATAGCAGTAAATATGAAGTGACAAGTTGAAATCTGCATTTTATCCTCTATTAGAAATGTGAGCCTGTCTAGTTTTTATTTCATTTCATTTCTTACCAAAAAATGATGATGTTGGCAGACTTGGGAGTTGACAGCCTGTATTTAAAAAGTCTAGGAGTCCAAAAGTGCACTGTACTGTAGAAATTTTTGGGTCAGACATAGGTCAGTATGTCTGCTGATTTAAGAAGTTGGCTTTACACATTAATAACTTAGCCCCCTGTTTCCTGGTATTCAAGATTAAGAGGTTTTGCTCTTTGTCTCCCAAAAGTGGTTTCCAAGTTTGAGGAACTCATGCCTCATCTTCAGTAAGAACATTTGAATGACTGTAATTACTTTATGATCTATTTTAAATTATTTAAACTAATTCCTCAGCTGCCACTTGTAACTTGAGTTGACCTGACAGCATTCAGCTAAAGAGAAGGTTTTGATTTTTTTTTTGTCAGTGAGGGAACAATCATCCTCTACACTCACTTGGCATTTACACTCGGCCAATAAAATGACAGCGGTTCAGTGCATTCGATCATGTAGACATGGTCAAGATAACCTGATGCTTGATAAATTCAAATTGAGCATCAGAATGTGGAAGAAAGGTGATTTAAGTAACTTTAAACGTGGTCTGGTTGTTGGTGATAGATAGACTGAGTATCTCAGTAACTGGTGGGATTACTGGGATTTTTCCATGCAACCAGCGTTCACATCTAGGGTTTACAGAGAATAGTCTGAAAAAGAGAAAATATCCAGTGAAAGGCAGTTCTGTGGGTGAAAATAACTTTTGATATCAGATAGATCACACTGCTTTGAGCAGGTAACAGTAACTCAAATAACTACTTGTTAAAACCAAGGTATGCAGAAGTCAATTTCTGAACGTGCAACATATTGAACCTTGAAGCAAATAGGGTACAACTTTAGACGACCACATATGCTGCAACTCCTGTCAGCTAAGAACGGGAAACTGAGGTTACAGTTTGCATGAACTAAACAATACTGGACAATAGAAGATCAGAAAAGCATTGCCTTGTCTGATGAGTCTTGAGTTCTCCTGTGGTGTTCGGAGGATAACCTCAGATTTTTGGCATAAACACCACAGATCCATCCATCCTGTCTTGGATCCATGGTTCAGGCAGGTGGTGCTGTAACAGGTGTAGGGGATATTTTGTTGGCAAAATTTGGACCCTTTTTGTACCGACTGACCATCATTTAAAAGCCATAACCTACCTTAGAATAGCTGCTGACCATGTCTATCCTGTCATGGCCACAGTGTACCTGTCTTTGTATGGCTGCTGCCAGCAGGATAATGTGCCGTGTCACAAAACTTAAATGATCTCACACTGGTTTCTTGAACATGACAGTGAGTTCAGTGTGCTCAAATGGCATCAACAGTCACCAGATCTGAGTCCAAAAAAGCACCTTTGGGATGTGGTGGAAAAGGAGAGTTGCATCATGGACCAAAATCTCAGAGGAATGTTTCCAGCACCTTGTTGAATCTGTGCCATAAAGAATTAAAGCAGTTGTGAAGGCAAAAGAGTATTCAACGCAGTGTAGCAAGGAATACCTAATAAGGTGTCTGGTGTGTGCACACTTGTAGCGTATGTTTCTGTTATACCCATGCTGATTAGATAATATGTAACATGCAGCTTTATGTGGTCCATGACTTCATCTTTTGTCCATTATAGCATTATTTTTGCACATTGAATTGCCTTTCTAACAATTGCAGAGCAACTGCATCAAAGGATTTTTCCTCACAGCAGTCAGTTGTATCTAAAAGTAGGGCAGTGTATCAGCATTTAGGCCATTTATTTAAGTGATAAATATTAGTTCACTATAAGTTAGTTTAACAACAGTTCTGTTTGAAATGAAATGGAGACATGAGAGAGATCAGTGAACAAGGTGTTGCCTGCCCAGTGGCATGCTGAGAGCAAATGTGCCCATTGTCTGCTTATGAAAATCCATATTGAAATATATTCAAATATAAATTGGTCTGAAAAATGGTTTACCTGCTGAGAAGACTAGAAATTCATTTGCATGCTCTACTCAACCATGGCAAGACCCAATCATAAAAGACTGAATGATACTCTGCTGCACATATGTTGGAAATCCTGCCCTCAAGAGCAAAATTAAAGCAAAGTCAGCACACTGTGCAAGCCACTGGTAACTACCAGGAAACCTTTGAATATCCTGTAGTTAGGAAGCTGAAATAGTTCCATATTTGTGTGGATGGATGGGGGTACCAATGCATGTATTTTTCTATTATTGTGATTGTACATCCAGTCTTAATTCATAAAGGTGGGCTTGTTATCTGTGACAGTGGCTGGATCTTTGGAGCAAATTTAATATATTCAGTTCTGTGTTTATTTCTTCACATATTGCTACCAGAGGTGGGACCAAGTCATTGTTTTGCAAGTCTCAAGTAAGTCTCAAGTCTTTATCCTCAAGTCTCAAGTCAAGTCTCAAGTAATGTCAGGCAAGTCAGAGTCGAGTCTCAAGTCACTGGTGTAAAAGTCCGAGTCAAGTCACAAGTCTGAAACTTTGAATTTCAAGTCCTTTCGAGTCTTTAAAAAAAAAAAATGAAAAAATAATGTTGCAGTTATATGCTAAATGTAAATATTAGACCATGTAATTTTAAAATCTGTGTTTTTCTCAACACATGACAAAATAGTGAACTTAGAAAATATACACAAATTGTGAAATTGCACCTCTTTAAAATGCAGCTCAATTAAACCTAGCTCCAAGAATAATTTTCACCGACAGTTCTGAGATAAGCTGCATGTTATTCTTGGATGCGGTTGTAGGACCAGCTTTAAAATCGCATGACAAAAATATCATACACATTAAAAAAAACTGTATCACCAACGTAGCCTGGACAACATTTGCTAGTTAGATGAAGTCAGCTATCTCATCGTAGCATATTTATATGCATATTTATAATCATACGCTTCTTGGAGTGAGTGCATACACTCATGAAGTTTAGTAACTTCAGGTCACTGCAACAAGCCCAGGTACAGTTTACCGACGGATGGGTGCAGGACCTTGAAACGCACCGTGTAGAAAGTAAAGACCATCGTACGTATCATAAGTTTACCAGTCTCACAAATCGTCGTCATAAATACACATTCGTTAACCGTTTATTAATAGGACCTTTGAGCTCAACGGTAATTAATTAGTAGTGGAAATAATTTCTGGTAGCATCACAGAAATGTAGCAGTGACAATAATACTGTATGCTGTAATCGTACTGGACAATTAGTGATACAAAACAACTGTTTTATCCTGTGAATAAAAGTATATGTTTTTGTCAATGTACCATAATAACAGAGGCGAAACGCAATATTGTGTCAGGACAATTCACTATTTATGCACAATAAACAAAGGAGCATAGCGCGACAATTTCTGTTCAGCGCCAGACTTGCTTGTAACCTATATCACCAATTATGTTATGAAAATGACGTATTAACTACTAAAAAACACTGACCTTCGTGTAAATGCTTGGAGCAGACTAACCTGTGAGCTGGAGTGTTCTGGGACGTTATAATTGGTCTTTGAATGGCTGCAATCCAGGCCATCCGTCGCGTCTTTGTTACTTCGGAAACATGGCTTGAACAATTTCTCTTCAACGACATAATCCGATAACAACCGATCTCTTTACCCGTCGGCTTCCCGTGGCTGTCATGCGACCGGCTATTGCAGTTAATAATACAACAGCTTCTTGACATTTTTGTGTTTCTTTTTATCGCTGTATAACTGATTTTAATTGAAAGCCTGCGTGCGCTAGTACCGCTTGACCGCTTGCCACGAGTTCCCAGAATCCTTTGCGGTTCTACCCGTGAATGACGTCACATTTTCAATCTCTATATAATATGCATGTTAAATTTTATATTTGGGGTAAAATATCAAGTCTTTTCAAGTAAACCGGTTCAAGTCCAATTCAAGTCCCAAGTCATTGGTGTAAAAGTCCAAGTCAAGTCACAAGTCTTAGAACATTTTTTCAAGTCAAGTCTAAAGTCATAAAATTAATGACTCGAGTCTGACTCGAGTCCAAGTCATGTGACTCGAGTCCACACCTCTGATTGCTACCAGCTGCTAGCAGGAAAAGCTACCCTAGCATGGAGGAAGATAACAGCAAAATTTTATTTTTGACAACTAAAAACTGTCAAGTGAGTTAACAGGACCGAGAAAGTCAGATGACAATGCTTCCCAGTTTACTGTCTTTTTCTCAAGCTCTTGGTAGACTAGTTTAGGGTATCAGGAGATATCTGAAGTCAAAGTGTTACTTTAAAAATCTCCGACAGACCACCATCAATCAACTGAGGAATGCTGTCGCTGATGTTTTCAAATGTGTGAAGTGTGAAAGAAAGAAAAAGAAAAGAAGAAAAAGAAGCATGTCTTTTATCCTGTCTTCCCTCCCTGAGCCTGGTTCTGCCGGAGGTTTCTTCCTGTTAAAAGGTTTTTCCTTCCCACTGTCGCCAAAGTGCTTGCTCATAGGGGGGTCATATGATGATATGTTTCTCTGTATGTATTATTGTAAGGTCTACCTTACAATATAAAGCATTTGGCAGTGATTTGGCGCTGTATAAATGAAATTGAATTGAATTGAAATCATTCCAGAACTATGCAGAAAAGACTGTGTTCCCTGTGAATAAAAATGGTTTCATAAAACTAACCATCTTGATATTGTTTGGAATCTCTACACCCAGACCAGAAATGCTTTATTAGACAGTAAAGGTGAATTTGTAGATGGGTGATTCCAACCACTGCACTCTCACAGCACTGAAAGAGCTTTTTGCATGCTGATGTGCAGAACAGTTTGGATTTTTCTCAATGCACATTGCTTGCGTCTTGGTAGATGATGGAAAAGAAAGCTACAGATCTCAGAGGAAGATGGCGCTCTACTCTCCTGCACAATGCAAATCCCACTTCAGGCTCTTACACTAGAGTACATATACAAGATGTTGTAGCCACTGTGACATATTGGTTGTTGGACAGCTGCTATGAAGTCATCAATTTGTGCATTTTAACTGTTGCAGTATGGGTGGATCTGACTTGGAGCCAATGGGTAATGCATGCCCAGGTGGTAAAGAGTTGTCAGTCACAATGCTGTATTAAAGAAGATCTAAGACTAGCAATTGAGGCCCTAAACTGACTTGTAAAAAAATTTTTTTTCTGAGGTGATAAATCTAGTGGGGCTTTTTTCCCCACTGACTTCCAAACAATCAGACTTTTGCAATCAGAGGAGTTGCTCTTTGAGGGTCATTCAGGTTTAAGGCTCAGGTCCTTAAAGGATTTTAGTGAAGTTAGAAAAATAAAGTTGTACTGTGATTTTGGTGTGGCTATAGACTGAAACGGCTCGTATCCTTTGAATTTAATTGAGTTGGATTTGAAGATGTGTCTGAAAGAAAAAAAAAAGGAAATAGGAGCAAAAGAGAGGAGCTTTTATCCACTGTAACTCATCACTGTGGAAAACAGCTCATTGCACTGAACATCAGTCAAACTGTTTTTGAGGACTGTTTATTTTCTGTGATATTTTCATGCATTTACTATATTGTGACGTGACAACAAAAATATTCTGAAATTGGTATCAGGCGCATTACCCATTCGCCTTTTCCATCGGCTCCAAGGAAAACAGTTCAGCTGATGGAGATCTTCAGTTTATTGACCTTTTGTGTAGGTGAGAGACGGAAAAAGAAATGTTTTTTTTTCTTCCCCTTGGTATATCAAAGCTCGAAATCAGCTGTTGGCTGAATTAAGCAAGTCATGTGGAATTATGGGGGATATTGGAAACCAAGAGCACTCTTTGATCTCGAGTTGTCACAAGACAAGAATGACAAATTATGTGGGTTGTCTTTAGTCAGCTTTCCTTCATGATCAGGCTGACTTGGACAGAGAGTGAAGGGTTTATAAAACACAACATCCTCTTTAGTAGTAATATGGTGATGAAATACAGTGAACGTTTATGCATTTTTGTACCTAATAAATTATTGAGTAGATTTTTGTGCAATACAAAGCAAACTCTGCATATAGCATTTTGGTTAGGTTACTGTGTTCATGTTCACGGCTCGCCTAATTAATAATAATAATAATAATAATAATCATCATCATCATCATCGTTTTGTACAAAAAATTACCCACTTTTAACATTTAAATAGGCTAAAAGTTGCAGATTCTCTGCTAATATGCTGGGAATATTTCTCAGAACATCAGTAGCTTATCATTTAAGTAGTCAAATATGCTAACAGACTCTGTCCCATTGAGTTTTGTTTGCTAACACCTAATACTGTTGTCTCTGGGCTCCAAACTGCAGATAATTATGGGGACAGGGTGTTTTCAGATAAAAGGTAGCTTTTAATGGGATAGTGGCAGTGTGACTCAATATTTAGCTGCCTCAAGGCATGTTTGCTGCTTATCTTTGACCTCTTGTGCAGAATTTGCATGTTGCAGTGTCCCACCAAAACTGTCATCCAGTGGTTTGGATGGTTTAAAAGTGCTCAACAACGATATATATTTGAATGCTTGTTTGTTGCAGCTTCATAAGTGATTCTTTGCATCTTGCAATTGTTTTATCGGGGATTTAATGAGAAGGATATGTTCTTATCTGAAAGGAAAATGAATGTTAAAGGACATTTGATTGTCTTTTGTAAAGATTTCTTGCATTTTTTTCTGTTTAAAAATGTTTTGAATACACGTTGTACGCAGATCTCTAGACAGCTTCTATTATTATAACAGTTTTTTACCAAAAGGAAGTGAGTTCTTACATGATTCAAAGAAATAATTCCTAAATGATGTGCTGTCAGCAAAGCAAATTTTTGTCATCCATGTCTTAGTATTTGAATATACAGCTGCAACCAATACAAAGTCTATACCTCAAGTAAAAAACAAAAAAACCTGTCACAGTTAGCTGCCAGATGGCTGGAATTATTTCCGCGTTACACATCAAATGCACTGAATGATTCCATGGAAGATGACAAAATCTGTGAGTTGGCGGAAGGTGGATAAATTTGTTGCGTGGCGAGAACCACAACTTGTGCACATGCCAACGTGGTGCTATGCTGTTTGAAGAGGGACTTGGAAATAAAACATCCCTACAGAAAGATACTTGATCTAATTCACAAGAAAGCTTGCTCTAAAGTAGAACGTTTGTTGGACTGTGTGAAAATGTCTAATATGGTGATGGAGGCAGTATATATGCTAGTTGAGCTTATTGCAAAGTGCCAGGTCCAGATGCCACAAATGAACTATTAAAAGTGATCTAATAATGCAGTGAAGGGAGGATTGTTAATATGATAGACCCTATTTAGCACTGATATGAATCCAGGATTGCCTGAAGCTCAAAGGAAAGGCAATAACCCACGTTGCAAGGTGTTATCCTTTAATAGTGCTTTAATATTTTTCAATTAAATAGTTAAATTAAACAAAAAATGAAAGGCTTAAAACAAGGAGTGCACATGAAAAAGGTGAATTATGAATTATGCGTTTCATAATTCCAGGAACACTTTAAAGAAAAAGTCATATTTCCCATGGCGTACAGACACCCAGTGCTTCGAAGTAAACTGTGTGTGGTGTCACAGTATCCCAACCAGACTTAATGTAGTGAAAATGTGAAGAGTTGGGGACTGATTACATCTATTGAAAAACTTTGTGCATCATCTTATCTGATTAAGTTTTAACACATCAGATTGATATCTGTATCTTCAAGCTTTTATCAGGAATTGCCTTTGAAATTCCTCCTTTAAGAATAGTTTTTGAAGACAGGGAAATATATGAAGTGGCTCTGTTGGGCTGATTTGCTTTGATAGTGTGATTAAAAATGCGAGTTTAATCACAAAGATATTAAAGAAGTTTCAAAAGTGTATAGTTCTTCTCTCAATCAAAAAAAAAACCACTACAATTCTCAGTATCATCAGTGGCCCTCTGTAACAGCACTGCAAGGTACGACATGTGTGGTGTAAAGTATCACTGCTCTTCAGTGACAAACTGATAAAAACATATTTTATTTAATGAAACTCCAGCCATGACCCTGAATTGGATAAGCTAAAGAAAATGGATGGATGGTTGGAAACTTTCATTGGTGAGGACTTTAGAGATCACGGTATTTATCTAGTACATGATTGCGTAGGCTGTTAGCCTGCAAGCAGTGATGGTCTCATTAAAGCAGACCTTTAATTAACAACACTGTCTTTTTATCACGAGTGTCATGAAGTGCATAAGCACAGCCACATCCAACTCCTACACATTTACACACTGTCAACATGACAATACACCTGGATGGCTTCGGCTGTGATCTAAGAACCAAGACAGTGTTTAATTCAGTCTAAACTTAGAGCCACCGCAAAGCCCTATTCTTCCTTCAGAAATACTGAGTGCCAGAGGGCCTGGTCACTTTCATTATAATAGACAGCTGAGAAGATTTGGTGTCTGCTGCAGTCACCAGGCAGCTGCAATCAGTAGCGCGGCCTTCTCACGCGCTTGCTCAGTAATTAGAAACAGGGAGGATGGAGGAAAGAGCTTGCATTTAACCTTCACATCTCCTTGTTTTATAGGAAGTGAATTTCCACTTCTATTTGGGCAGTACGCCTTAACACTCATGTCTTTTTTACTGCTTTTATCTGCCTCAGGTCTTTCTTCATATAGACACGAGAAAGATTTGTGTTAAAAGCATTTACTAATATTTGTTGTTCTCTCTATTAATACACATCTAATATTATAGGTTATTGATCCTTGAGCATTTAAAAGATTAAAAGATTAAAAAAATATATATATATATCTATAAACACTTTAAAAGAGTTCATCTTAATGAGTCGTGAGGTGTTTGCTTCTTATACACACCACAACTAATTGAGTATGCCAACTGGGATGTTTGGCTTGCTGCCCTCCACTGTGTGCACAGAGGGAATCCCAAATTCCTGTCGTAAAAGCACAGGAAGCTGTGACCTCTTTTGAAAGACTATGAATCATCCTGTTATCTCCATCGCTTCAGCGGCAGGGACTCTCGTTCCAGCGTATCACTGTCGACTCAGGGCTTGGTAAATGAAATGGGAAGGCAGTAGTAATGACATTGAAATGGCATTCTCAGAATTGTATTGAGGAATCAGATTTGCATGGCTTCAGGTATTTGAAAGCAATATTACACACCAAACTTAAGAGAAAGTCAATGCAGGAGGGAGCTTAAGTCACACAAAAGGTAGAATGATGGAAAGATCTGTTCAGTAATACCCTTTTCAACACTGTAGTCCCTGGCTGGAGTAATGAAGCGCAGGCAGTCATTAGTATGCCCTATGTGTGTCTAGTCAAATTACCTCTTTGCTTTGCTGCTGTGACTCAAAACAACCAGCTCTTCAAACCATCTGATTAAATGCAGCAAATCCCTGCATTGGCTTATTCTTTTTTTCCTCTTAATTGGTGGTGAAACCTCAAGCCAAGTTCACATACAAAATATTATTGTTGAAATTCCCTTTTAATATGCTCCATATTTAAACCTCGCCAGGGATCTAATTTATCAAGAAACTCTGGCTGTTAAATGGTGAATTTGAGGTTGCAAATGAAAAAGTTCAACTATTTTCAGGGCTACACAACGTTTCACTTACATTTATTTGATTTAGCATATGCACGCTGCAGCCTCATGCAGAGATTTGACTGTTTCACTTTGATCGGTTTTATTCTTCCCGGCATGCACATTAGGTCTGAATTGTCCCTCACATTCCTCTGAATAGAATGTGATTTAGACCCGTGCATATCTATGAAATGGAAAACAGTCACTGGCAAAAGTAGTTATTTGAGGCATGATAATGGGCATATTGCAATGCAAATTTTGCTTTTTTTGCTAATTACTTATGTTTTTGAGGCCTCAAAACAGGGCCATTTGTGATAAAAGGATGAATTTATGATCCTTCTTCTAATCCGTGTGCAGAAACAGAATGGATTTCAAAGGTCATTTCCCTGCCTCAGACAGACATAATGGATATGTCACTTCGGTCCGTTTGTCGTAGCTATGACCTGAATGCATACACGCATCACACCACACATAATACTTGCATCCTGAAGCATGAAATTATTTAACTACCTTAAGTAAAACACTGTCACATGTTAAACTTGATGGTTTTGTTACGCTACCTAAATTGCAGTTTTACCACCCAGAGACAATGTAGTTGATGGCCAATATTTTTGTTTGCCTTACAAAAGCAAACTGAGACATAAGCACAAAATCGCACAAAATCACGGTCAGAAATGTGTCACCAGCAAGCCATTTGCAGGTATAAATCACCGTGTTCATACATGCACCTCAGGGAAGGACATAGTAAATCACAGGCAGTGTTCACAAGTGGCATAATTCCAAATTGAATTCTCCTGCAAAAAATAGGTTGAGACTGGCCCTCTGCCAAAACACTAAGTAAATCTTGCTTGTGCCAAATTATGGTGTTATCCAAGCTAGATTTGATGGCTTATGCTGTGTAAAGATGGCTTATAATGGTTGTTATAGATGAATTACAGGATAGATTAAGAATTTGTTGAATAATGTACCATAAAAGCTATAATATCACTTCATGCATACCAGCCTCTCTTTCTCCACCCCAAAGATAGGTTAGGTTAGGGTTTTCTGCTGTTAATGACTGTGACATTTCTAAATGTCTTGCAAAATGGGCCACATTGCCTGTCTTTGAAAGGGGAGCTGGGACACCTGGTGGTCCAGAGCTGGCCAGGGGCCCGAGAGATGGAGAAAAGGCTAACCTTTTAAAATAAAATGAGATTAGGTCATTCATCCTTGTCTCAGCATTCGCATTGTACTGCTTTGTGCAGGGAAAAGATGAAATCACAGCAATCTCAAGGCCTCTCACACAAAGCCTAAACTGTAAGATTAGGTTTCATGCTACGACATAGAGCACAATACATATAGAATAGCACATTATTTGTTTAGCTCCTTTCTGGTATGACTTATGGCCTGGTCATCACCTGCAGTGCAAAGTCAATCCTTATCTCAGTTAGATATTGATTCTGTAAATTCAATTCAGTGTAAAGACTAGAATTATGACTTCCCTTTAAGTCCACTTCCAGGATTATTGTTGCTGTATGCGCAGAATGTTGCATACCACTTTATTGCCTTACTATCTGCTGGGTGGGAAATGTGTAGAAATGGTTGTCATCATCGCAAATCACTAATGGTTATAGATTGGATTGCTCAGAAAAATGTGGATGATTTCCAGAAGTGATGAATAATTCTCCATGAGGCTCAAGAAGCTTCCCCATCATGGCGCAGAACCACCAGAACCGTTTTGTGTTCCTTTGACTTAATATTCATGTCTTTACTTTGATCAGCTTGCTGTCAGTGAGGTCTCTTGAAGTTAATATTCATAAAATTTAAATTCATGGCTCCACTGTGCTGAAATAAAGCACCTGACATCAGTGCAGAACTAGACTACAAATTTATGATTTTTTTTGTCCTGGCTTGCTTTTAATTCCCAAACGTGTCGCTTGGTGACTGCGGCAGTAATTATCACCTGACTAAATATCCCACAGTGTTGAGCTAATACTGAAATTTATAATATTACCTGGAAAAACAATGCCACCGTGTAGCAGAGATAAAACAATTCTCTCCACATCAACACCCTTGTTATTCCCCAATATTATTGCTCATCATGGATACTGAGGTCGCATGTTCCGTTGTATATATCGGTTGTTGCTCAACTGAAATCCTGTTTCTTTTGACATTATTATTGCTTATTAACTACTTTTTGATTCTGCAGTTGTTCGGGGGGTAGCAATTAGAGTAAATTGCTGCGTGAGAGGGAACCAAATATAGCTGGTATATTATGCATAATTTAAGAGAAAAAAATAAATGAAAACTTTCTAAATTTTAAACTTGCAGCTCTGCTTTTATTCTTCAAGTTGCAGCAAAAAGTTACAGATTAAGACCAAGTTTGAGCTTTAATGCGCAAATGAAAATCTAAAGAGGAAGAAAATGGTTTTTTCCTAAATCTTCTACTTTGAGAAACCAAAACAGCTGCAGGGAGTAAGAGCCCTGGTCTGCGTGGGTGAGTCAGAAGCATCAGAGCCTGCAGTCTTAGACCTTATGTCATTCCCATTTAATATTTCCATTACAGTGATTACACACACACTAACACACACACACACCTTTATAAAACGCATGTCATTGTTGTAGCAAATCTACTTCTTTGCCCTCAGGAAATTAACTTTGTGATGTTAACCTTTGGTGTGATGAAGATAAATCCCCAACTTGGGTGATACTTCCTTTCATGAGGACACCACCATCCTAAAATAGAAGAAATCTTTTTATCGTGCTCCGGTGGTGTTTGAACAGTAAAACAATACTGCAGTTAGTGCTCGCTGCTCTGCATCCACCAGCTCTTTTTTCAATCGCTCTTCTTTTTCACTTCATAACCTACAGCTTTCGCCCACAGCCTGTCCTTATCTTGATAATCAATGTTAAATTCACATTAGGGACCATTGTAGTAAGTCAGGAAGTTGGGAGACACTAGAAATCCTGTAATAGAATCTTTGTAATGACCACTTTATTCAGTTTAAGGGCAATATAATCTAAGTAGCTTTAGCCTCAGTCTGAATGGTTTTCCTTTTCGATCTCTCACAGCTATATGCACTCTGGAAAAAAGTTTGGCCACGATTCAAAACCCTTTAACACTTTGTAATTGGGTTTCTTTTAAAGTTTCTTTAATTATTAAGTGAACTAAAATAGACTGAAATCTTTCTACTTATTAGTGTTATAGCAAGAAAAACCAACAACTGTGCAGGATCAAAACAATCAAAGAGCAAAAAACTGCACTTTCCTTCAAACACTTACGACCTTTTATAGTTAAAAAGCCAGAAACCACCAGTGTCAAGTATCTTTTAACACACGAGTCCACATGCTGAGCTGATTTGCTTTGATGACAATCTCATCGAAACAGGAGGTATCCAAATACCACATTTTCTTCCCGATTTCCCGATTCAGTCTTTTGTACCTTCTGAGCCAAGTTGCAACAAAGTTTAATATAAATACAGTGGGGCAAAAAAGTATTTAGTCAGCCACCGATTGTGCAAGTTCCCCCACTTAAAATGATGACAGAGGTCAGTAATTTGCACCAGAGGTACACTTCAACTGTGAGAGACAGAATGTGAAAAAAAATCCATGAATTCACATGGTAGGATTTGTAAAGAATTTATTCGTAAATTAGGGTGGAAAATAAGTATTTGGTCACCTCAAACATGGAAAATCTCTGGCTCTCACAGACCTGTAACGTCTTCTGTAAGAAGCTTTTCTGTCCCCCACTCGTTACCTGTATGAATGGCACCTGTTTGAACTCATCATCTGTATAAAAGACACCTGTCCACAGCCTCAAACAGTCAGACTCCAAACTCCGCCATGGCCAAGACCAAAGAGCTTTCGAAGGACACCAGGAAAAGTATTGTAGACCTGCACCAGACTGGGAAGAGTGAATCTACAATAGGCAAGCAGCTTGGTGTGAAAAAATCAACTGTGGGAGCAATCATCAGAAAATGGAAGACATACAAGACCACTGATAATCTCCCTCGATCTGGGGCTCCACGCAAGATCTCATCCCGTGGGGTCAAAATGATCATGAGAACGGTGAGCAAAGATCCCAGAACCACACGGGGGGACCTGGTGAATGACCTGCAGAGAGCTGGGACCAAAGTAACAAAGGTCACCATCAGTAACACACTACAACGGCAGGGGATCAAATCCCGCAGTGCCAGACGTGTTCCGCTGCTGAAGCCAGTGCATGTCCAGGCCCGTCTGAAGTTTGCCAGAGAGCACATGGATGATACAGCAGAGGATTGGGAGAATGTCATGTGGTCAGATGAAGCCAAAGTAGAACTTTTTGGTATAAACTCAACTCGTCGTGTTTGGAGGAAGAAGAATACTGAGTTGCATCCCAAGAACACCATACCTACTGTGAAGCATGGGGGTGGAAACATCATGCTATGGGGCTGTTTTTCTGCCAAGGGGACAGGACGACTGATCCGTGTTAAGGACAGAATGAATGGGGCCATGTATCGTGAGATTTTGAGCCAAAACCTCCTTCCATCAGTGAGAACTTTGAAGATGAAACGAGGCTGGGTCTTCCAACATGACAATGATCCAAAACACACCGCCCGGGCAACAAAGGAGTGGCTCCGTAAGAAGCATTTGAAAGTCCCGGAGTGGCCTAGCCAGTCTCCAGACCTCAACCCCATAGAAAATCTGTGGCGGGAGTTGAAAGTCCGTGTTGCTCGGCGACAGCCCCAAAACATCACTGCTCTCGAGAAGATCTGCATGGAGGAATGGGCCAAAACACCAGCTACTGTGTGTGCAAACCTGGTAAAGACCTATAGTAAACGTTTGACCTCTGTTATTGCCAACAAAGGTTATGTTACAAAGTATTGAGTTGTATTTTTGTTATTGACCAAATACTTATTTTCCACCCTGATTTACGAATAAATTCTTTACAAATCCTACCATGTGGATTCATGGATTTTTTTTTCACATTCTGTCTCTCACAGTTGAAGTGTACCTCTGGTGCAAATTACTGACCTCTGTCATCATTTTAGGTGGGGGAACTTGCACAATCGGTGGCTGACTAAATACTTTTTTGCCCCACTGTAATTACAAGTTATACTGTGGAGACTGCACAATGGCAACAGAATAACAAAGGCGACGTAGACAGGATGCTAATGCTATTTGTAATTTGATAGTTGGGTATGGTAATTGGCCCTTGGATCAGCAACAACAGCAACAATGAAAAAGCTGCAGGTTTATGATTTGAATTATGCTCCTGAAAATCTCCACGTACCTTTGCCTCCGACGCTGACCAAAAACAGCTATTATCAATTCTTCTCCATAAATGCAGAGGCTCATTACTGTGCATATCAACAAGGCATTTTTAAACACATGAAGCCATTTTATCATAATTGCAGTTGAATTATTATTAGCAGGGTTGCAGCGTAGACAGTGGCAAATGGAATTATGAATATCCATTAGTTATCTACACAAACTATAGCCTATGTGGAAAGCCAGCTGACGGTGTGATTTAAATAAATGTATACATGCATCAGGAATTCCGCTTTTAATTGTACAGTTCGACCATGATGCGTTTAATTGAAAAATTATCTTTATTGTACACTGTATAGTAAAATACATGTGCCCCATCTAGTTATTCTGTTATATGTTAAAACATATTAATCCCTTGTTTTATTACCAAACTGCACAAAATGCATAATTCAAACTCCAGCCTTGTACCAAATCACTGAGGTTAATTTTTCTCTTGCTGGCAGGAAAACCTGTACAGTAAATTAAATGCTTCCTGTCTAGTTTCTCATTACTGCATCACCCTTTAAAACCTAGTAAGTATCTTAAAGGAGGACTGATCACTTTTCATGGCAGCATCTGCAGTGCCTGATAAGGCAAGTCTAGCTGGTGTTAGTGAGTCAAGACCCTTGACTATCTCCATAAGCCCTGTTGCAGTGGCTGGCTCTTAGATATGGGTCTGGATAAGCTCTGGCCCGCACATCATTGACAGCTTTCGGACAAGGATAACCAAACGGACGAAGAAAAAATCAGTTATGATACATGTTCTACACTTCACCACATGGACCTCCCCCTTCATTCAGCTACTTTGTATCCAGCTTTATAATGTGGCGTGCAGTCTCTGGGCACTGCAGCTGTAACATGCCCTCTAGCAGGTGTTATGACAGGACAGTGTAATACAGGATTATCACTGACCTCAAACACTAGCTTGTTGACAGCATAATTCAAGGTTGTGCACATGAGAGGTCTAGTACAGAATGCCTGGTTGAAATATATATATATATTTTTTAAAAGCCTTGGTTTGTGGATAAGTCAATAACCCAAGTGTTGTAGCTTCCATCCTTCACAGACATCATTGTATCATAAGAGTAGATTTTATTTGGTAAGTAGAATCTAAATTATTTTTAAATTAAGTAGAATCAATATTTTTTTAAGGCAACCCAGAGAGAGACAATACTCAGATGATTGAACTGCTACACAATTCTTCTGTAACCATGGCCTTCAGGATACTTACACTCAAGGGACTGTCCAGCTGCTTGTTGACACAAATCTACAGTCAGCAGCAGCTTGAGGTTTATAGGCACGTAAACATGGTAAAGACGACCTGCTAAAGTTCAAATCAAGTATCAGAATGGGCAAAGAAGGTGATTTAAATGACTTTGAATGTGGCGTTGTTGTTGGTGCCAGGCATGACTGTATGTGGGGTTTACGGGGAATAATCCAGGAAAGAGAATATATCCAGTGAGCAGCATTTCTGTGCATGAAAACACCTCGAGGTCAGAGGTCAGAGGATAATAGTTTGATTCCTTTGAGTTGATAGGAAAGCAAGAGTAACTCTGTTTTAGACCAATTGCTTGGTCTAATTGCCATGTTCATCTCTAATGACCACAGTGTACCGATTTTCAGATTCCTGCTTGCAGCAGTATAATGCACAATGTCACAGAGCTTCAGTCATCTCAAACTGGTTCATTAAACATGTGAATGAGTTCACTGTACTTAAATGGACTCCACAGTCACCTGATCACAATCCCAAGGTCATGTGGTGGCATCTGGAGGAGCAGAAGATTTATATCTTGTATGCAGCAAGTGTGCAATGCTATCATGACAAAATGGACCAAAATCTCTGAGTAATGTTTCCAAGTGAAAATGGTTGAATTATCTTTGCACAAAAACTAAAGTAACAAAATTGCTGATTGGAATGACATTTCCTTGTAGAAAGCATGATAATAAAAATTATACTTAAGCTATGCCAGCTCTTTCTGTTTCAGTCACAAGAATCAGAGGCAGACATTGTGTATCAGAAATAAGTACTGCCATGGAATTCTTCTTTAGCTGTGGCCTTCAGGACACACCTGACATTTGAAAAGGTTGAGCTTTATATGACACCTCTGAAAAAGTTGAGAAAAAGACCTGAAAGTCAAATACAGGCTTTTCTTCTTGATTTAAAACCGAAAAACAGATAAATCTTTCTGTCACTTTTGTTTTGTTCCAGTCATGCCAAGTTTTAAGTACACAGCCTTCAGTCTTTATTAGGATGTTGTTTAAAAGAAGTGCAAGAGGGAAGATTTTGTATCTTGGTTAAAACATATGTTTAAGTCAGTGGAGGTAGAAAAGAAATGCTTTTTCTTCATATTGCGACTGTATCAGCTTTAATCACTGAGGTAATGTTTGCTGTTATTTTTGCTGGTATGAACTGAATTTCTCTTAGATGTTTTTTCTTATTTTTTGAAATTGCAGTATTTTTTAAAGTGTATTTCTATTTGGTGTTGCAAAGGCTTGAGTAATAGTCCTATAACCCACCATAAACAAGTGCATTTAAAGAGATAAAAAATGCACGCTTGATACTGTCTGTTTAGGATGCAATTTTTCCAATAAAATAATGCTGAAGAACGGCTATGCGCAACTGTTTTCATGTGCTGAGCTGTTAGTGAGTGCGTATGTGTGCTAATGAGGAGTTAAATCATGATGCCTTTATCACCATTCTGTGAATTGCCTTAGTGCATGGTAGTTTGGAGCTTTTCTGCTGTCTATTGAGACTCTGGCAGCACATTGTCTGGTGCCATCTCTGCTTTCTATAAGGTCTCCTACTGAAAGCCAGATAAAGCACACACATTCGCACATCTGTTTATTTTTTGAGATGTGCTTTGCTGACAAAATTGCTTGAGCATCTGCTGTAAAGAACAGAGCTAGACTGTAAAAGATTTAACAGATGTTATTAGTGTTTCATCACAAAGGCATTTATGAATATTCATCTGCATATTTTTACAGTTATTAATAAATTATATGAGCAGTCACCAGAAGCATTACTTTCAGTAATTAGGCTAATGTTGAGCATCCGTTTTTTATTTGGCTCTTTGGCCTTATGTTGTTAATGTAAATGTGGATTTAGTGATACTTCTATGAATTCTGGCATAGATGACCATTTGTTTTTGTTCTCCGGTTGCGTAACGAAATAATCACAGTAAGTGGAAGAATATTACTGTGTATCTCTCAGAGTTCCTTTGATGCAAGACAGATAATTAGATCCCAGTAGGGAAAATCTCTTTTAAAGATTTAAGAAATATTTATCTGAAGCAGTGACTGGACAACCGTGCAACACGCGATTAGTGTTGCGTCACGAGTAGCATGTTGAAAAATGAAAATGGTGCATGATATATTGCTACGGTTTTGAAACTGAGAGATATGTTACCTCAAACCATTGTGCAGCTTTGGGCAACAGGCTTTGAGTATGCTTATTGTTTAGTGTGTGTCAGAATTGCACACAATGAATTAGTTTTTTTAAGTGCAGTTCTTGGAGTAACAATGCACCAGTGTTTTCCACAATAAAAGTTTTCCTGGTTTTAGTCTGGGCTTAATGCAGTGCTTTTCTCTTGGAGAAAGGTTTCTGATGTGACCTGTTGCTTTTTATTATATCTAACTGTGCAGTCTTCAGAAAATCCTTTTTTTTTTCTGGTGAAGCTACACGGAGTTGTGTTACAGCCCCACGGTAAGGCTGTTGAACTATAGCAGAGTTTCACTTCTTGAAGAAAACTGGTCAAAAATAAACTTTGGCTCAAAACAAGCTAACATGTCTGTAGTTATTATATATATATATATTTCATGGTATACGTATTCAGTCACACATCCAAATCACTGAATTCAGGTTTTCCATTCCACTTCACACATGCAGACTGCTTCTACAAACATTTGTGAAAGACTGGGTCGCTCTCAGGAGCTCAGTGAATTCCAGCGTGGTGCTTAGATATGATGCCACCTGTGCAAGAACACCATTGGTGAAATTTTCTCACTATCAAATATTCCAAAGTCATCTGTTAGTGGTATTATAACAAAGTGAAAGTGGTTGGGAATGACAATAACTCAACCATGAAGTGGTAGGCAAGTGGGATCAATGTATGCTGTGGCACATAGTCTCCAGAGGTCACCAACTTTCTGTAGGGTCAATAGCTACAGACCTCCAAACTTCATGTGGTCTTCAGATCAGTTCAAGTAAAGTGCGTAGAGAGCTTCATGGAGTGGGTTTCCATGGCAGTGACAATCACCAAGCGCAATGCAAAGTGTTCGATGCTTTGGTGTAATGCACGCCTCCACTGGACTCTAGGGCAGTGGAGACGTGTTCTCTGGGGTGATGAATCACACTGCTCCATCTGGCAATCTGATGGACGACTTTGGTGGTTGCTGGTACTTATGTGACTTTTGTAAAGTTTGGTGGAGGGAGGTGTGGGCTTAATGCTTCACCATACCGAGACATTTTGGACAGTGTTTTGCTCCCAACTTTGCGGGGAACAGTTTGGATATTGCCCCTTCGTGTTCCAACATTACTGTGCACATGTGCACAAATCAAGAATATATAAATGAACACGCTTTTCAGCAGTTGAATATTTCTGTTTTGTAAGTCCTCTATAAATCAATGTCATCCAGGTCATTGTAGTCTAAGGAGCTTGGAAAGAAAAGCATGGTGATGAGAGGTGATGAAAGGTGATAAGAGCTGAAATGTCTTCAAGGAAGACATTTCAAAGTCCTTGGACTTTTAAATCAATCTTGGTAAATATTCTGATAACTCTGAAAGAGTGATGTCATTTATAAGCCATAATCACTGATATTGAAACGAAGAAGGCTTCCAACAGTTAACTAAACATGTAATGAATATACAATTTAAAATGTGAAAGTTTTGTTTTTTCATTTAAATTATTAAAAAGAAGAAACTATTTTGGTTCAGTGATACCACATGTAGTTTGAAGGCTCTGTGTCTTCAAACTGCTAGTTTGAAATGTGGCCTCATTCACTGTATTGTGGCTACATTATATAAAGAAGATAGTGTTGATTTTGAAACAATGACCAAATTGGTGACACAGACATTCAGTCTTGTTCCATGCTAGGACACCAACCACCTCAGCCCACTGCGCTGGTGCAAAGACCATGTGTGTAAATGTAGGATGAATAATAGCGGTTGAGAAAAAGCATATTCCACAAGTACTCATAATGCCATGAAAGAATGCTATCTGGCCAAAGCTGTAATGTTTAAAGATTATTCTAGTAAAGAATAATTTGAAAATACATCACAATAATGGAGTTTTGTTTTTGTTGACATTGTGCTCTAAATACTGATTTAAACCTATTTGGTGTAATCGTTTTTACAGTGCGGCTGGATAGATAAAAACTCTTATAATGAATTGGCTGCTATACTAATGCAAAACAAATTGGCAGAGATTTCTTATGGTATACCAATTTATTCACAAACAAACTGATGTTATTCATAAATGATACATGAAGGCAAGATTATATTGAAAATGTCTTTTGCCCTGAGGATTTGCAATGCATTAGTTGTCAGCCAAACTGATCTTTAAGACCAAATAATGTTGTCCATAGCCATACTGTGAATGTCTGTTTTTTTCTGTCTGTGTAGAGTGATGCAATTATTCATATGGCTCAGTAACGCGTGAAAATGATAACAATCACTGAACCTTTCTTTTGTAGGTCTGGGCTGGAAAATAGTGCGTCACTCTGCATTTTCAATCTCATCAGGAAAGGTTCGAAGTGCTCATTCTGACATGCTAGATAAACATGAAAATGCATGCAAATTTCTGGAGCACTGCTGTTAAACTTAAGACTTTCTGTACACATTTGCTCTGCAGGGATGGATTCTGACCCTCGTGATTCAGTGGGTAAGTCTGAAGCCTCTATAAGAAGTCCTGTTGCTGATCTGATGAAACCAGAGATGAGAATGAGATGAGGGGCAGAACAAGGTTCTTTGATCTCCATCTACTTGAATGAGCAGTGGCGTAAATTGCTGCATCTACTATCAGCAGTGAAAATCAAATGTGATCTACAAAGCAATGGGCCTAGTTGGCTGATGTGCCTTAACCACTGGCAGCATCCAGAAAGATGCTGTTAACATCACTGTAGAGGGAAGACACAGATAAGACAGACAGATAAGACAGACTGATGCAGAAATGTGATAGCTGCTTGTTTATGCCTTTGTTTTGATTTGGCCTGTTTTGACTCACAATCTGAATGGTTGTAATGATTGGAAGTTTATCTGATGTGTGTTGATGAGTAGTTAGGATGATTTTAAATTGGACGATTACTGAAGTGATCAGAAATAGACCACCAGTAAGCTCAGGAGCATTCAGTACTGCCATCAGTATCATCTATGTCAATGTTTAATACAATGTTTAAACTGCTCATGAATACATATTCGCTTCTTATAGTGTTGCATAACTTTGTCATGATCATGTTTATATTTGCTGGGCTACAGACTCATTGTACAAGTTAAAATGCTAACACAGCTAACTGTAACAATGCTAAAACAATCAAACACAGCTCATGCTGGTTAGTAGGGGTGCAGCAATACTCTTATTGATATTGAACCGTTCGATACAGTGCTTTCGGTTCGGTACGGATATGTATCGAACAATACAAAATTTTTTATTTATTTTATCAACGTTTCTTCTGACGATGCTGTCTGTGTTGAGCGCTCAGTGGATTTGCGTTCGACTACTCCGCCTAGGCTGCACTGTCGAGTGCAGATCCACTGCGCAAGCTAGCAAGACAGAAGCTAAGCTCGTTGCAACATGGCAACTGCCTCAATGCTACCCGAAACTGAACCTCCCCCACCCTCATTCAGAGGTTTTCATGTGAAGCAAAACATACTGTTATGTTGGATGTGCCACGCAATGCTCAATTGGTGGGAACTAGTGCGTTAGCGCAGTTAGCTTGTTAACGTGTTGACGCCGTCCAGCCCCACACACGGGGCGATCTGTGGTAACTTGTTAACGGAAATTTGCGGCGCTATGGCGTTAATGTCATTTTAACGAGATTAACGCAGCACTAGTGGGAACAGAACCAATATGACTGCACATTTACACCGACATCATCCTAGTGCAAAGTGAAGAAAATATAATCTGATCAAACATTATTCAGCTTTAAATATTGTTCAGCTTTAAAGTTACTGTGCAACTGTGTAATAAAAATGTGCTCACGACTTTGGCCTTGAGAGCGATAAGAAGCGATCGCCTCATCCTGCAGGTGCAAGATATCTGCAAGCGAAGAGACTAGAACACCCAAGGCCGCTTTCCTTTTATGGAGTTGTTTTTCTGCTAATGCAGCACTTTCCTCACAACCCCCTCCTGTAAGTTTTAGAGAATATATACCCATCCTCACAGCAAATATGAGGAATCTCCTGATGTGAGCTGTGTTGAGAGGTTGTCTCTGTCTCAATAAAAGTTCACTGATTCCCCATCTGCAGCAGGTGTCCGGTTGTCTTCATTCTCCGCCAGCCTGGTTAAGTCAATTCCTCCTTAACATCTAAAAGAACCTATTTAATGAAGGAAGACGGGTTCACTTTGTGTTTAATATTATTCTATTGCTGTTGTTTTTTTTATATCCTTCAATTGGCGTCACGAACAGGATCCGCTCCAGGTCAACTGGAACGGATGGGAGGAGTTCGGCCGTGGTCTGAGTGAACGGAGTTTGGACAAAAGCTGTGTGCACACAAAAACAAGGTAAGCAGACCTTTTATTTCTGCTATATTGAACATTATAAAAATACTTAGTGTCCAAACTCCTAGTAATTCATAACCAAAATTGTCTGGCTTACTTAAGGCTTGTTGAGAATCAGACAAGTGAATAAGAGATAAGTGAATAAGAAATAAGTGAATAAGTGAATAAAGATAAGAGTGAACTGAGGTCTGACCACGGTTGCAGCCGACGGGTTGCTCTCCGGTGTCGGATATATACCTCAGTGCAGGTCTGGGACCTTGAAAGGGTTTATTAGTAACGCCTTTCTAAACAAATTAAAAGGTTAAAGGCCTTGAGAATATTTTTTAGTAATATTCTCTAAACTACAGAAGGGTTAGGAAGGCCCAGAGGACTTTATTAGAAAAGATCCTCTAAAACTTAAAAAGGAGAAGTACTGGTTGGAGTCCAAAGGAGGGGTCCCTTTGATCAATAGGAGAAAACGGATCTCTTCTTAAAACCCCGATGATTTTAGTGTTTTAAATGTTTTGATGTTCTGTTTGATATTGGACACACATAAATACACGCTGAATGCTTGCTGTGGAACACTGGGCAGGACAGTTCGGTTCTCCGTTGTTCACAGATTACACAATTAAAGGAACTAGGTTCCTCTTTTGGTTAAAATAATACACCACACATAGAATTTTTTTTTTACACATTTATTACATACATAAGGAGGGTAATGAGTGACTGCAGGTAATGTATGAAGTGTGAATGAGACGTGTGAACAAGGTGACAACCAACTAGCACCCCTATCAGGAAGCTCTAGGCAAGGTTACCCGCCAGACTCCGGTTTGGTAGAAGCTTGGTAACACCTGAAGGGATATTTCAGTGCTGACTCACCTTTAAAGCAGCGCCCCAGCTGTTAGTGCCTAACAGAGGCAGAAACCCAGCTGGCCCAAATTCTCCTTTAAAATCAATAAAAGAACACTCCTCCATTGACAGTAAAATGGATGGAGAATTAGATCGAGAAACTAATGATGATGGTTGGGGTCCCGGTGTTATTCTTAGCACATTGGGAGAACAATTAACATGTGTTGAGACAGTCATCAACTCCACACACCAGCCTAAAGAAGCAAAAAAGCAGAAAGAGTCATTGAGGAAAACAGCTGAAAGGTTAATGAAAGAAAAGGGAAAGGACGAGGGGAGTAGTGGTAACTGGGGAATAATCTGGCAGAATAAGGCTATGCAGGCAAAAGAGAAAGAGGAAGAAGCCAACTCAGCAGCAGCAGGTGCAGGTGTGATGAGCGGGGTGAGACACAGAAAGGAAGCAGATAAGCACGCAGGCCGCAAAGCTAAATTTAATCACTGGGTGTGTTTATGGGAAACTGCAAAACCACACATGAAGAAAAATAGGTCTCAGCCACCTCCCTATTCTGCCTCAACTCCTCCCTCAGCAGGCATATATCCGGTACTTAATATCTCTGGTGGAATAATGACTATTGGAGAAGAACCGCCCGTAGCTCCAACTCCCATAGATACCAAGCATTTTTGCCCAGGAAGCTCCTCTCTGTCGGCGACACCCTCACCTAGTAGTAGAGCCCCCTCTTCCATGTCCCATTGTTTTGGAACCGGATCTGAGGGCCTAACTGACCCATTTGCGAGCGCACCATTTGCGGTTCGAATGAACAGACAGGAACCCACTGAACAACAATTAACTGATCTAGAAGCAGCATTACGCAGCTGCTTAAATGAACATAGGTCAGTGGTCCAGGTGAATAATCGTGTTGCGTCAGCCCCTCTTTCCCGGTCCAACCCCTTTGCCAGCACTCCTGTCGCTGTTAAAGGAGATCTGACCGCTACTGCAAAAACTGAGCCTGGCACTTCACCAAATGTCACAGTTACCATGTCTTTGGTGGGCCGTCAGGATCCGGAAACACAGATGAGTTTAGCCCACGTTTTTGCTGACACTGCTACCCCACCAGGCGGGGGAAAAACTGAGGATACTGATGATGAACTCAGTGACCTTAACAATACACCCCCCTCTACCCCTCCCAGTTTAAGATATCAGACTAGATCTAAGGGCCCTGTGCCTCAGCCTCCAGGCATGTTTCCCCTGGTCCAGACTAAAGCGCAACGTAGACCAGTGTATCAACCTTATTCATTCGGAGATGTCCAGGCCCTAGTGGACAAACTCCCTGACATAATGGAGGGAGGGAATGCCTGGTTGGCTGGTTTGGATAAATACACAGCTGGACAGGACCTCGCACTGGGAGATTTTAGAGCTATTATAACTAGGTGCACATCCCGATCTCAGGCAGCGGACCTGGAACAAAATGCGGGTACTACCACGCATGAGAACGAGGTGCCACTAATGCAGGCCTTGAGGTTTATTGGACCGGCCCTGCGCAAACAATTCCCACCCAAAAATCAAGGCACCTTACAGAAATTTAAATGGGAGGGAAAGCAAAATCCCACCCATTATCTAAATCAGGCTGTTGAAGACTGGGTGAACCATACAGGTCATCACCCCAGTAGGACTTGTTCACAGAGCATGTGGTTTAGAAGGGCGGTGCTGAGGGGCATTCCGGAGTCAGTAAGCCAGAAAATGGAGGATAATCCTGATTTGCAGGACTGTGACTTTGCAATCTGGAAGAAACATTTGATTTTTAATCTTAACAAAGTGCAGATTAAGTCTGATGATAAAGCGGAGAGCGTCGAAGATTTACAGTTGCAACTGTTGAAGGTTCAGCTGCAGAAAGCTAAAAACGACCTGGGTGGAAAAGGTGACAAGCCTAAAAAGCAGCTTGTGGCCGCTGCGGCTCCCCCTCCTGGTCCAGTTGCCCCTGATTTGTATCCGAACCCATGGCCAACTGATCCACAGCCCCCCCAGTATGGTGCTTATCACTCCCCGGCCCCTTATGGGCAGAGAGGTTCCCCATTTGGAGGAAACAGAGGTGGTTTCAGGGGAAGGGGTCAGATGGGAGGTGGTAGGGGAGGCCAGATGTATGTTTGTTTCCGCTGTGGACAACCTGGACACTGGGCTAAAGCTTGCCCTTTGAACCCGGCTGCTGGAAGAGGCAGGGGAGCCCGTGGTGGGCCCTATCAGCATCCTGGCCACAGAGGTGGACCTCGTGGTGCTTTAGTTGAAGTGCCCCCGGCCCCACAGATGCCTGTGATGGGGTGGGAGTACTACGAGGGTGGTCCCCAGCTATAGGACACCCCACAGACTGCCCAGGACAGTGAAGGGACAACGGCGGACCCTATGCTGTCCATAACTGTTGATAGAAGAAGAAGCAGCTTTTTAGTGGACACTGGAGCTACGTACTCCACCATTAAGGATGTTGCTCGTGAAAGACTTACTGACAGAGTGATTACAGTGGTGGGCATATCTGGGGAACCTAAAACTCTGCCTTACACCGTGCCCCTCCCCACAACGGTTGGAGATCAGACCTTGTTACACACCTATGTTTGTTCAAAACAGGCGCCTGTGAATTTACTGGGAAGAGACTTGTTGATTAAATTAGGAGCCACAATACTCTGCTCTTCACAAGGCCTAACTGTGACTCTCCCTACTGGGGTTGTGCTTCCCTGTTCTAATGGGCCAGAGGGAGGTGGTCAGTTTCTGCTGCAACCCTCCTCCTGTTTAGCGGACTCTGCTGACATCTACTGGGCATTATTGGAAGTTGAAACACCTGCTGAACCAGGAGTTTGTACTGCTTTTCAGCAATGGCGGCCGTGGCTCTCACTCCTACATCCTTATGTCCCTCCCCCTGACCCACCTCATGTTACACTGTTTTATGACAGGCATGACACCACCTGGTACCAGCACATGTTCCAAGAGCAGTGTGAGGGGCGGGCTTGGTCTCTGAACATGTCGTGCATTTTTGCGGCACCGGAGGGAGTGGCAGCAGCGGTTACTTTTACAACAGATCAATTACAGTGGTACATGATGTCTGATGAGGCAGCTCCCCATGTGTCACTGGCCTTACATCCTGGACACCAGGCTAAGGAGCTGGGTGGAATGGTTAAACGTTCCCTTGCGGCCACTGACTGGACACCTACAAAACTCCCACAGGTTTTGTTTTCTCCATCTACCAAGACATACCAAATTTTGAATGATTGCTTTAATTCCTCAACACTGCAACATCGAGTGGTCAGCGGGTCACATGGAAGAGAACACACAGACCACTGTGATGCTGCGCCTTTACTCGACTCTCTTCCAGATTGTTTGTGGTCCCTTGGACCCACAGATGTAGGTTTAGTTGATGTGGAGCCAGTCTCTTTTCAACTGTCATCTGCTACCCCTTTGTGGCAGCCTCAGTACCCACACAGACCGGAGGCTGAGGCTGGGATTGCAGAAACAATTTCTGGTTTGGTCACTGCCGGTGTCTTGGAGCCCTCCTGCTCTAAGTGGAACACGCCCATCCTACCCGTTGAGAAAAAAGGCACGGGGAAGTTCAGAATGGCACATGATTTGAGAAGGATTAATGCCTTACTTGGCACTCCTACTTTGCCTGTGCCTAATCCTTATGTTGCCTTGACCAACCTCCCACCATCTCATGCCTGGTTCACCTGCATTGACTTGGCTAATGCCTTTTTCTGCCTCCCACTTCGTGAGTCACTGCGTGACATTTTCTCTTTTACATTTAGAGGCCGACAATGGCGTTACACTCGCTTACCACAGGGATTTGCCCTCTCCCCAGGACTGTTTAATCAGTGTTTGAAAGAACTTTTACAAACCAGCCCACTACCATCTGACTGTATGTTAATACAATATGTGGATGACCTTTTGCTGTCTGCCCCCACGGCTGACATCTGTTTGGAGGCCACCAGAGTGGTACTTCACCACCTGGCCAACACAGGTTTTAAAGTGAGCAAAACCAAACTACAGATTGCAAGAAAACAGGTTTCTTTTCTAGGCCGCATGGTCTCACAGTCCGGTATTTCCTTGTCCCCAGAACACAGGAACTCCATTTTGCACCATCCAAAACCTCTAACTGTAAAAGACATGTTGTCATTTTTGGGCCTGACTGGTTACAGCAGGACCTATGTCCCAGACTATGTTGGCCTTACTTCCCCTTTGCGCGTTTTGGTAAATGAACAAGGCATGAGAAACCTCTCTGCTCGCCTCTCATGGACTACAGAAACAGAACAGGCGTTTATAAAGTTAAAACAACAGCTTTCTGTCGCCTCTGACCTTGCTGTGCCAGATTATGCTTTGCCTTTTCATCTTGATGTTTCTGGAACTGGAACCCATATCAATGGTATCCTGTTCCAGAAAAAAGGGGGAGAGAGAAAAGTGTTGACATATGTAAGCGTAATGCTTGACAACACTGAAAAACGCCACCCACCGTGCACACAACACGTTTCTGGACTTGCAAAAATCATTCAGAAAACAGCACACATAGTGATGAACCACCCACTAAAAATTTTGACATCACACAGTGTGGTGGCCTACGTCTCTTCACAGGCCTTCACACTCACTTCACTCAGGCAGAGACGCCTCAGTACCATTTTGGAAGCACCACACATCACCTACTCACATGAAGGCATAAACATGGCTGATCACATGGGATCAGGGGAACCACATATGTGTGAAGAGGTTGTGCAGGTACAGGAGAAAATCAGGCCAGATTTGCAGGCAGAACCTCTAATGGATGCAGAAAAAGATTGGTTCACAGATGGATGTTGTTTCAGAACTGAAAGTGGAATGTTGAAGGCTGCATGGGCAATAGTGGAACAGACAGACATGAGATGGAAAACAGTGAAGGCGGAGCAGTTGACAGGACAACAGTCTGCACAGAGAGCTGAACTGAGAGCGGTGATTGAAGCCTTAAGGATGGGAAAGGGACAGAAAGTGAATATATACAGTGATTCAGCTTATGCTGTGGGAGCAGTGCATGTGGAGCTCAAGCAGTGGCTAAGAGCTGGTTTTTTGACAGCCAGCGGAAAGCCTATTAAACATGAGATAGAAATGAGGGAATTAGCGGAAGCACTGTTGTTACCTGTTAAGGTGGCAGTGGTAAAATGCAAAGGTCACAGTGCCGGATTGGATTTAGTGGCATTAGGTAACAAACAGGCCGACTTAGTAGCGAAGCAGACAGCTGGTTACTTACCCTCCCTGATTATGGTAATGGACCCAGAAGCCACACCCCCTCCAGAAAGACCACCCATACAACTAGGCCTAGCCACAATCAGAGAGTTACAGGACAAAGCCAGCCCCCAGGAAAAATCATTATGGGTAACAAGAGGGGCCACAAACACAGATGTTTGGCGTGGCCCAGATGGAAGGCCCATTCTACCGCCAGGGGTCAGACAGACAGCAATGGAAGAGGCACATGGAGTGGGGCATGTGGGACCTGCACAAATGATGAGGAACTTAGCCGCCTGGTGGCACCCTTATCTAAAAGACATGACAAAATACATGGTTAAAACCTGTAAGGAGTGCAACCAATTTGGAATCAAGCCCGCCGTCAAGCCAATAGCAGGGTACTTCCCCATCCCACTTTGCCCAGGGAAAGAAATAATCATTGATTACACAGACATGGTGGACAGAGTGGGTGGTTACAGGTACCTGCTGGTGGCTGTGGATGCATTTTCAGGTTGGCCAGAAGCCTGGCCGACAGCAAGTGAAAACAGTAGAACTGTGGTGAAGTGTCTGATTAATCATTATATACCACAGCATGGGTTTCCCGAGGTCATAAGGTCGGACAATGGTTCACATTTCAGGAACCACGATCTGCAGAGGGTTGAAGCCGCATTAGGTTTGAAACATAAGTTTGGCTCAGTTTACCACCCCCAGTCCCAGGGGAAAGTGGAAAGGATGAATCAAACTCTAAAAACTAAATTGGCTAAAATCTGTGCACAGACCAAATTAGATTGGGTTAAGGCATTGCCTCTTGCATTAATGTCCATAAGATGCTCAGTAAATCAAACCTCTGGTTACACTCCATTTGAGTTGGAGCATGGCAGGCCTTTTCCTGGCCCCTCCTCTCGCCTGTTAATGTCGGATGAAGCTGATTCAGACCTCGATCCGAGGACATATTATAACATGCTCCGCAGTTTTGTTGCCCAGTATTCCTCACAGGTCGCTGAAAGAAACCAGCAAGAGCTGAAAGAGGCGGCTACACCTGGAATGGACTACGTCCTCCTGAAAGTCACAAAGAGAAAGTGGGCTGAGCCTCGCTGGACAGGCCCTTACCGCATAACAGAGCGGACCTCCCACGCTGTCAGGCTCGAAGGGAAAGGTGACACCTGGTTTCATTACACACAGTGCGCTGCTGCCACCGAACCAGGAAGAACCTTGAGAGAGGTGCAGAAGGACCTGTCAGAAGGAGCTGCAACAGCATCACCAACCACTTGAGGGAGCCAAAACTCAACCTACAAGCCGGCTGGTTACAAAAGGGGGTGTTCTTCATACTGAACTAAACATTTTTTTTTATTTTTAACATCTTTTATGACTTTGCTTTTATATTGGCTTGAGTTTTTAAGATTTACATTTTACATTGCAATAGTTTTAACCGCTGAAAGCTCATTTAAAGTTGTGTCACTGATACTTTTTGTTGCTCTTTAACTCCTAGAACACGCCCTTGGCGAGGTGGGGGGAACTGGACCACCTTTCTGTGCCCCATCATCCTCTATTAGACGACATCCAAGCTAAGTAAACATGTCTTGGCCCTTTCCCCCTGAAATGACAGGCAGGCAAAGATGTTGCGTCTTTGTTTGCTTCCTGGCCCTGGGTCTCATTCCCATTGGCATAATCCTGATCTGTGAAGGGCCCCCGACACTTCTGACACCTTCAAGTTCAAAAGCTTCGCCCCCTTCTGACAGTCCCAATCTGACAAATGTAGCCCCTAGGGTCTTGCCCACCACTTCCTCTCCAGTTTTGCCCACGCCCGCTCCATTTAGAAAGAAACGACACACGGTTACCTCCTGCACCCCAAGTACGACTAGAATGATTACTCTCTGTGTCCCCAACAATAAAAGTTGGGTAGTCGAAATAGATTTCGCTAGCTTCCCAGTCACTCCCGTCACCAAAGACCAAGGGGGGGATCTTTTTAACCTTGCAGTACATCTCTCCTCCTCAGTGTGGTATATAACCCTGGGAGGTTGGCATCAGTGGAAGTGGTCCAGTTTAGTGTCAGAAACGGACCTCGATTGGTCCAAGCACTCTAGGGGTCAGGCTTTGCACTGGAGAAACCAAAATATGCTCAGAATAGCAAAAAAACCGGATCTTTCAGGCTTAATTTTTACCCTAAAGGATCTGGCCTTGACCTCCTGTCAACAATTTATACTTGCCCCTTGGACTGATCGCACCGCCCTGTATTGGCAAATGGAAATATGCCCTAGCGTTGGTGCAGCTCCAAGCTCTGTAGTTAAAGATGATAACCCCACCTTTAATGGCCCTCCGGTGACATATACAAACGGGGGGAGAAACGGCCGAATACGCATTGTAGACACAAATAAAATGTCTAAAGATGACCTCTTCCAAATTCTAACCGGTATTTCTGGAGCAACAAACAACTGGTTACTACTAGCTGAACAAGCTGCTGACAAGACGGCTTCCGACTGCATAGTATGTATGGGAGCCCGCCCCACTTTACGAGTGGTACCGGCGCCAGTCAATAGTGCATGCCTCCTGCATCTTATGAACAATACAAAACGAGGTCATTGCTCATATCTGGAAAACCACTTTCCTAAAACTCAACGCTCGGTCTCTAATAAACCACCTTTCTTTTCTTCAGATGTAGCTGTGAACAATTTCACTTGTATTAACCTGACTGGCAATGCAGTAAAACTAGGTAGCTTGAACTCTTCTTGGTGCACTGAGATGACGGTTATGAAACCAAACTTCCGACCTACGGCTAGGGCTGATTTGTGGTGGTGGTGTGGCAATAACAAGTTATATGATGGTTTCCCTCGGGATGCGTCAGGTCTTTGCGCTCTCATAACTCTTATTTTACCTGTTTTAGTCACTCCAGTAGATCTCTCTATAAAAGTACACGAAGTTGGCCTCCCATCCTCCTCTGAACGCCGCTCTAAACGTTCTCTAATCCCAGGTTCAGCTCATAATCCAACCTATATTGATGCTGTAGGTATACCCCGTGGGGTCCCCGATGAATATAAACTGCGAGACCAGGTTAAAGCAGGATGGGCCTCGATACTTTGGATGGTTGAAATAAATGCGAATGTAGACAGGATTAACTACATTCACTTTAATGTGCAACTGTTGGCTAATTACACTCGAGATGGTTTTGAAGCTGTGCATGCACAGTTATCTGCCACTTCCCTAATGGCTTTCCAAAACAGGGTCGCAACGGATTTTCTCCTCGCAGAAAGAGGCGGAGTCTGCAGCCTTTTTGGTCAGGAGTGCTGTACCTATATCCCCAATAACACAGCTCCTGATGGTTCCCTCACTAAAGCTATTACTGGTCTCACAGCTCTTACTGTTAAAATGAAGGAACACTCGGGCGTTGATACTGCCATGTGGGACTCTTGGCTTAACATGTTTGGCAAATATAAGGCCCTTGTAGCTTCCATCCTAGTTTCCATCTCAGTTTTTGTTGCTGTCCTAGTCACCTGCGGTTGCTGTTGTATTCCATGCATTCGATCCCTCTTCCAGAGACTGATTGTTACAGCTCTCACTCCTGAGGATAAGGATCTCGCCCGGCAGATGCCTTTATTGGCTGGTCAACTTCCCACCTCCTCGCCAACGGATGATGAAAACTCTGATCGTGAGGGTGACGAACATTATCGTCTTTCTCTTGTTTAAATGCTTCTAGAATGGTTGTTTCTCTGTGGTGTGTTGTATTAGGCTTGTTATTAATTGTTTCCCTCACCCACTTCCTCTTGAAGGATATATCTGGTTGAACTGTGTCTGGTCGGGTTGTGAGGGTTAAGCGATGTTCTCAGGGTCTCCGGACTTAAGCCTGAGCGAATGTGTACTCCCACCACTGGATATAAATTGTTGTTTTTTTCCACACCCCTTCCTCACGTTTTACCATATTCACTTTTGAATGTCCTTAGCAGTTACCGTTCTGAGTTTATTTTACGGTTGATTTATTCTTTCACATTTTCACGTTTATATCTCTCATTATTATAGTATACTCTGTACTCTCCACATTTTTATCATTACTTATGCTTTTTGGTTGCTGAGTTACAGGAACTGTTAATTTTGTGTCATTACCCTGGTTGCACTGACTCGTTGTATCCGTTTGTGCAGGACAGCTGTTACTGCTTTCGTCGGGAACCGAGACTGCTTGCAGCCGACCCCTGGGCAGGGTGGTGCCTGGACTCTTTTCTCCTCATCTGCAATGACAGATAAAGACAAATGATAAGACCCGAGGAGTTTTTCGAGCCAGGCTTCGACACGTCTCTGTGTTCCTTTGAATGTTACTTATTTTTGTGTGTTGACCCATTTAAGATGGGTCAAAAGGGGGATTTGAAGAAAATATAATCTGATCAAACATTATTCAGCTTTAAATATTGTTCAGCTTTAAAGTTACTGTGCAACTGTGTAATAAAAATGTGCTCACGACTTTGGCCTTGAGAGCGATAAGAAGCGATCGCCTCATCCTGCAGGTGCAAGATATCTGCAAGCGAAGAGACTAGAACACCCAAGGCCGCTTTCCTTTTATGGAGTTGTTTTTCTGCTAATGCAGCACTTTCCTCACAACCCCCTCCTGTAAGTTTTAGAGAATATATACCCATCCTCACAGCAAATATGAGGAATCTCCTGATGTGAGCTGTGTTGAGAGGTTGTCTCTGTCTCAATAAAAGTTCACTGATTCCCCATCTGCAGCAGGTGTCCGGTTGTCTTCATTCTCCGCCAGCCTGGTTAAGTCAATTCCTCCTTAACATCTAAAAGAACCTATTTAATGAAGGAAGACGGGTTCACTTTGTGTTTAATATTATTCTATTGCTGTTGTTTTTTTTATATCCTTCAAAAGACAAGTGGAAGCAGACAAAAACAACAAGCATGCATGATACAAACTTCACCCAAGTCATTTAGACAGCCGTTAGCACATGATTCTCCTTATGGGGACCTGATATGTTTAATATGCTGCTGAGAATATAGCCCAGAAGAAGCATATAGTGTAGCTTTTATTTTGGAAAGAGCCATTTCTCTGTAATAAACTCTCTTTTCCAAAGATGAGTGATTTCTCGATCAGATAGATTTATTTTATTTTATTATTTTGTTGTTTCAGCAACGTTAAATTTAAAAACTGTACTTTTGAGTTAAAATATATATTTATAATTTTAATAAATGACAAATTAAAAAGGCATGAACATTTTTTTGTATCGAAAAAATATCAAACCGTGACACCAAAGTATCGAACCGAACCGAACCGAACCGTGAATTTTGTGTATCGTTGCACCCCTACTGGTTAGGACATAGTAGTGAAAAAGCTGGCACACCTGACTCATCCTACAGATGCCATCCTCAGTTCTCCACCCTGGACCATTTCCTGTGTGTCGCTCTCTTCGCACTTTCCTGTCTACTCTTTACTGTGGCTCCCTTAATAATGGGTCAAAAGAAAAACGTAATACACACAGTGCAGTTTAAGCACTGATGCTACTATTGTCTTCTGGCTGTCAACATTCAACAGTTAATGTATGAGATAAATACAGTAATTCAAATACTTTATCTCTCATATTCTTTATTTAGAAGCCTCTACACTATGCATTTTCATATAGGTATGTTGGTTTTTCTGTACAAATCACACGTTGCCAGGTACTAGTAGATCTTTCACACTTCCCCAGGGCAGCTGTGGCTACAACTGTAGCTTGCCTTCACCAGTGTGTGAGTGTGTGAATGTGTGAGTGAATGAATAGTGGTATTGTAAAGTGCTTTGAGGGGTCCCGAAAAGCGCTATATAAATGCAATCCATTATTATTATTATTATTATTATTATTATTATTATTATTATTATTATTATTACTTAATTATAAATTAACCATTTCAGTAACAATAGTTGACCATTTTGCAGTTTTTCTGTTAGTCAAATTTTATTATTAATTAAGGAAGAAAATCAATAAGAGTACCAGTGATTATTGATACCTACCTGATATTGGCACTTGGATGCTTAAAATCCTAACCTAGATATTTACATAAGAGCCACTGCGAGATAGGACTAACAAACATGTAATGTGCTTTAGAGGTCAGCACTTTCGCAGTAGTTTAACTACATTACACTGTCAAACCTTCACCATAAAATGTCACTACACACTTAAAAGATTGTTGGCTGATACACACTAGCCTCGAGCAAACACAGCCACAGACAGATGTATTATTTTCAGAGAAAACAATGATTTTTCCATGAGAAACCCACAACGTGGGCTGCCTAGAGATTTTTTTCCTTCTTTTTTTTGTAAAAGATGTAGCACAATCAATCTCTGCCATCGCCTTTCCCTGATGATGAGATCACTATCCAACTCTCTGAAATTTGGTTTGGGATTTATATCTTCTTCACATCAATAAGATATGTTGCGAGCGCTAAGTAATTATTCAATGCAAACTTTATGATTGTGACGGGGTAATACTCTTTTCCACAGTTATCTTGTGAGTTCAAGGAATCTCTTAAAGATGAAAATCGTGCAGATGAAAGATGAAAATGATGTGCTTTAATATGTTTAGGTGAGACATTGCTGCTAGAAGCTGAATTTAAAAAATGCTCCACATGTAATTGCATAAAAATCTATGGTCCTAGCTAGAAAATGCTTTTTAATACGTCAAGGTTGAGTTGTCTTGGGTTTCTGTCGGATTAAACATAATAGAGCTTTTTAATTAAGCTTTAACTACTGCTGACCTGTTGGTCTTTAAGCATTCAGCGGTACTTTATCTCATCGCTGCAGTTTATCAATGCAAGCAGGCCCTTGATATGGCTGAACTACATTTCAGCAACACATGAACGACGTCTGTGTTCTGCTGGTTGTGGAAACAGTTTCACAGTGTCTGGTCCTGCATTGAAATTCCAGTCCTGTAAAAGACACAAACATGGTGTGGAAAGATAACAAGCTCACTCCTAATCTCCCTAAATGTGTTTGAGGCAGGTGTTTCCTGTAAAATGGGGACAACACACCAAGATCAAAGCGCATTGCTTCATAAATTCTGTCATCTCATTCCACATTCAGAGGGAAATGACCTAGAAGCCATTTTCCGTTTGGAACAGTTAAAAAATATAGAGAGGATATGTTTACATCTTCAGTTTGACTGGAGTCAGTGTCTGACACTGACAGGGCCATAGGTTTCACTTTAGGCTCAGGCTGATGGGATGTCTGCACGAGCCATTTACTGCTAGATCCAGTTAATGGATTACACGGCACAGCATCTGGAATCATTTACAGCAGCAGGAACAAAAGTTGTTTTCAAGAAGTTATCCTTGCCTTAAGAAAGGTCAATGGATAAATAAATGTGATGTTAACAGAAGTGGTGCTAAATCGTATCTATCAGAAGATACGGGCCACCAGGAAAAACAAAATTGAGTGTGTTGTTTTCGGTTGGCTGACGCCTTATCTGCAGCCACCACAAATCTTCTATTTGGGAGGAATGTAGCACTCTTCCTATGCCGGTTCTTTCCTCACTGATCAGTGTGAGACTACATATTCCTGTCTGACGGGATATAACATCTTTGATCAAAAAAGACAAGGTACCAAGATGTCTCTGACCCAGTTTCAGCCTTGCATTTACCTCATAATTACTGAACTCTACTGCAGTGAATATCGGAAACTGATAACAGTAAAGTCACCATGGTAAACGTTTAAATTCATACTGTATGTGTTTGGTCACATTATTTAACCCATTAAAATTCTCTTGTTGACTTTTGGTATCTGAAAAGTTAGTCTTTGGGGTCTTTTTCGCTTCCTTTTCTTTGTTTTAAACACAAAAGGAATATCAAAGTATGACTTCATTTGAAAGACTGGATATGCAACAAAGCATCTTTTTAAATAAAGCCTCTGTAATGAGAAAAAGATTTGATTTCACGCTACAAAAATTATTCTGGCATCGACTCATCAAATGCACAACATGTTGCTTTTTCCAAGTCACAAAATTAAATCAGTTCCTGTTTGCATTACATCATTGGTATCCGGAAAGCAAAAGGTTGCTTTGCGGTGCTTTGCTTTGTAAAGGCATTACAATGATGGTGACAGTTTCAAAATTCAGGTCATGTCCCAGCAGACAGTATCGGAAATGGGTGACCATATGATCCTGTCTGCACTGATTACCTGCAGCATTGTAAAGTGATTACTTTGGTTAATAAGTTGTGTAAAGAGAACAGTGTGATATGCAGCGGAGTCATTTCTATTCCCCCTGATGGAGAGATCAACACAGCTGTCGGTTTTTACTGCTCTTGTTGCTGCTATCAGTGCCTATTTGCGCCGTGTTTATTAAGCTGTATACTGGTTTGACAGGAGGCAAAAGCCGTGTGTCTGTCTGTGTTTGTAATTGTGTATGTTTGTCCTGTGTGTGTGCGCGCAAGCAGAGTGTAGAATTATGTATGAGTCTTGTGTTGAATGCTCGTGGGATTGCAGGATTAAATACGATTGTTGATTACAGATTCGACACTAGGTTTATGGGCAAATATGTGTTTGAAAATCCTGCAATATTTGTGGTCTGGACCGGTCGCCACAACATCTGGGATTGAGCAGGTAAATAAAACTTTACCTGCTCAATCCCAGATGTCAACAAGTATTAGTTTAGAAGAACAATACGGTACAAAGTGAAACACTTGGAGTTTTTAATTGTTATAATTGTTCTATACGGTTTTAATGAGTTACTGTTAATGCAAAGCATCAATAAAACTGCCATTGTCAATAATTACTAACAAGTACTCAAATTCAGTGGTTATTTTACCTCATTAGTGTTACTTGGTTAAAGTTGCATATCTACAGCTGGCTCCCATCTCAACTGGAAAGCTACTAAGGTGTTGAATAACTTTCAATTTCATAATTGTGTATTAAGACAAGACCAAAAGCTAAAACGATTGTGAGAAAAAGAGGCCACAGAAATTAGACTACTTCTAGTTATAATGAACCCTCGACTTGTGGTAATTGTGATATTGTATGATCTAATTTGCAGGTCTTCTTACTGTGCCATTTTTATTTTTAATTCTCTGTACACAGACTTCCTGCTTGATGACTTTAAAAAGCTGGTGTTCATTGTTGTGTACAGTTCTATTCTCATATATACGTAGTACATACACTACATACTATAATATACTATTAATAATATCTATCCATACAGCTGTCCATCCATCCTCTCCTGCTTTTCCAAATCTGGGGTCATGGTGTGGTTAGATCCTACCCAGTCTGTCCAGTGATGCCCCAGCTGTCATAGGGATGGTGGCCGGACACCCCCTGGATGGGTTGTTAGTCTATAACATGGGCTAACACAGAGTGACAGACCATTCACACTCACATTCACACCTATGGTAAATTTAGACTCACCATTTGACCTAACATACATGTCTGTATGGGATGACTTTAAGAGGAAACTGGATACTCAGAGTACCTGGAGGGAATCTAAACAAGCTTTTCTGATTTGGAGACATGAGAAATTACCCAGCGGACCAAATGTATTAAGTTTAACCAGCTGTTCTGACAATACACAACCTTAATTTCTCATTAATATTTTTAAACCCCCTGTAGATTTTGACAGTTAACTGTGTCACAAACTGGTCATTTAATTTTTTTATTGGCTTTTAATTTTTTCTTTTTACTTATTTTAGATATTTTATTCTACGTTTCTAGTCAAGGCGTAGGACTGATTTTATGAGGTCATTAAAAACTGTTTTCAGAGATATTTGGTCCTCACAGGACAGCCACACTATGATTAATGACCAAATCAAACATAATATAAATCATTTTAAATTAGCTCAGCCTTTGCAGCAGTGGTCACTTATTCTCCATGCCTTCATGTAAACATCTGCGGTTCACATTAAAGTTTTGCTGTAGCACTGCTGTAACAAAAAAATGTGGTAGTGTTGGTACAATACAGTACAAAGTGAAACACTTGGAGTTTTTAATTGTTATAAATAAAAATGAATGTGTGTGTGAATGGGTGAATGACTGAATGTAGTGTAAAGCGCTTTGGGGTCCTATGGACTAGAAAAGCGCTATACAAATGCAGGCCATTTACCATTTATTTACCATTTACAGTGATGGACCTCAGAGTAGAAGTGTTTGTACTTCACTACTGTATTTAAGCTGAAAAGTCTTTCTATCTTTGCTTTGCTTGAGTATTTATTTTTCTGATCTTTGCTTCCTGGATTTTTTCACAGATACGTTTACTTTCTACTGCTTACTGCACAATTTCAAAACAGCTCATTACGGTGAGTTAAGTTATTATTTCACAACCTTCCAGGCTTCAAACCAATTTGACCTTAAATGGAGAAAACATTGACACATAAAAGACAGTCCTGTTGCTGTATCCAGCTTGTTGACAATGTTAATACGCTGCAGTTGCAGTATCTCAGCATTTAGCTAATGCAACAGAAGAGAAGGAAGTATATAGGGAGTAACATTTTTAAAGTGGCAAGTAATATTAAATCCAATGTTTCTAACAGCTCATCAAATCCCAGCAAACACACAGTTTCTGTGTATTTCCCAAGGCAGGGGGGAAAAGGTGTTATAACTCCACTCAGAGGTGGAGAGAGATGTAAGAAAGATAGGACAGGAGAGATTATTTTTTAAAGGTAAGGAGTGCTCAGTGACATCCAATAAATAGCAGACTTAAAGCTTACATGCAATGTAATGTTAGTGTCACGGACCCAGCTCTGGAGGACTCGGGGTCCGTGAGCAGTTTTGACTGTTGATATTGTTGTTATTATTATTTTGGTGATGTGTGTGTTTTTCTGCACTGTGCTGTGTTAGTCTGTGTCCCACTCATATGTATAGGCAGGGTATGGGTGTGTATGTCTGCGGGTGTGGCTGGAGGATGGTGCTCAGCCACCTGCAGGCCTGAGGGGTGTGGCCCTGTAGAAGGACTGGCCACACCTGAAGTTCATGCCACACCTGTTGGTGATCAGGGCTCGTCGGGGGAGCTACTTAGGAGAGAGTTGGAGCTCCCACCGGCGCGGGATCATTAAGCTAAGACTCCAAGTCAGTGTGTAGCATTAGGAAGTGCGGATCGTGTGTGTGTGTGTGTGTGTGTGCGCGCGCGCGCGCGCGTTCAGTGTTTAACGGCTGCTTCTGTATTGTCCTGCAGGTGAAACGAGGGACCAGAAGGGCAGCACGCACAGGGTGTGCAGTAACACAACAGCGGGGAGCACGAGCACGAGCACGAGCACAGACGTCGGAGGGAAGCACGCACATGGGGTTCGAGGGAGCAACGGGGAGTTATTGTGTTTACAGCTTTCCACTGTAAATAAAGAGCACTGTTTGCATCGCAGAGTCTGCGTTTTGGGTCCTCCTTTCCCCACATCCCCACGGTCTGCCCTCCAGACCGTGACAGTTAGAGTGTTGTTGTTGTTTTAACATACATTGTATGCATTCGTGAAGTGTTGCCAGGTTTTCTTGGCAGTGCTTCACATTCCTCCCTTTTCCTGAAACATTTTGTTATTCAAATGTTGCATTAAAATATCAGCCAGTTTAGTGCAGCCTTTACAGTTTTGTTAGTTAACCTGTAAAGCTCATTAGTTTGCAGTATTGTAGTCAAATTTACAGTAATGCAGCACGTTGGACTGGTGCAGAGCAGTTGTGCATGTACATGGTCAATGTAACAGTGTAACAGACACAAGTTTAAGCCAATGTACCATTCATCAAATTTCCACCTTTGATACTTTTTGTTTTGTATAATCTAGTCATGATTAAGCTGACCTCAGCCATGATTGCTCATGCAACATCTGCTTGTATTTGTTGAATTCTAAGTCCACAAAGAGCAGCAGCCCAGTTCAGCTGATCACAAATTATCACAGAAAATATTGTGACTTAAAAGCTATTTCTCCCCTTCCTGTACAACTGATCTTAGCTTTGCCACACCTGCACAATCCCGCTCTAACCCCGACTATATTTGTTTTCCTGTTTTGATGTGTTCAAATAGTCTTCAAATACAATAGAAACAGATGAACTTGCAAACAGCAAAATGAACTTGATTTGTACATGTGCACATTCATTAGAATTAGAATTTAGCTTGAGATAAAGTTTAAAATTTGTCTTTATTGATGTTGGTTTTTACTATAATAAAAGAGCGGATTTTATTTTTATACTAGTTTGTGCCTTTTCATCTTTACTTGAGTAAAAGTGAAAGTTACAGGTCATTTTAATCTTTTTAAGCATATGACCCATGATGCTAGGTTAATTCAGTGAAGGAGTTCAGAAAGGTAAAGTAAGGTAGGAAATTATCCTCTTAGTCAAAAACTATAAATCTCTGACAATTTTTAAACTGAACTTATAATTCACATATGAGCAGCTCATGCACTGAATAAAAGCTTAAAGCTTTTCAAGCTGCAGTAAACATGTAAGATAAAAGTGATTCAGAGTATTTGTATTATGTTAATACATTTCCTGTCTATCAAAGATTCAGCTGAAGCAAAAGGAATAGTTTTGACAAGGCCACTTTACTTAACTGTGTGCTCGCCTCCATTAAAATTCATATATGAACATAGCAGTTGCTCTTTGATTAAATCGACATTACAGCATGATTTGATACAGAGAAGCAACAAATTATAAAAGAAACCCAAAGCCTTGATCTTTGCAGTAAGAGGAGCATCTCTGTTATGCTAAGGGGCATTTTGCTGGTTTGCTTGGTCTGGGCCCTTAAGAGCATGCATTTCTATGCTGACGGGAGTGGTCGCTTCTAGAATGACAATGCTCTGATCCATAGGCCATGGGTGTGATTTTTATTTGCTATGACACTTGCAGTCAGATCCAAGTCTAACTGAAAACTTATAGCAGATTTGAATCAACATGTTAGACAGTGCTCCCGGCAATGGTGGAATAAAGTGCATAAAGCGTTTTGTTGCTCTGGTAGAGTTCCAGATGCTTAATGCCAACATCCTGTTTTATCCAACACCTTAGATAATTTACAAAGGACAAGCACAAAATGGGAACATCTACAACAACTTGTGCTAAAAGTGCAGGTTACCTATGAGCGAAATGGAAAAAGGATGAGATTGATGACGTGACTGGCAGCATATGGTAAGATGTTTAGCTGTCTTTCAACAGATTCAGCAGTTATGTGACAGAATATTAACGGTAATAAAAAGATGGATGCTTTTACTTTAATTTGCCTAAGTGCCCAGTGACACAGGGTTAGAGATTAGTAGGTGATCACTTGACAACAACCAGTCAATAGGGAAAAATGTATATTCCCCGACTTGTCTTAAATGGATGCTGGAGGTTGCTATCAGTCTCTAGGATAAACTGGTATATGATGGTGCACTGAAAGCCTGTGTAATCTGTTTGCTGTTGTTCTCAGCCCAAGTACGACAGACACCAGACACTGTTCTTGCGGGGCGGCTTTCACTTTATTCACTTTATTTATTCAGGTCTCCTCCCCTGACCGGTTACTGAAATAGGAAAGGCATGATTAGACAACTGTCTCCAGCTGCTGCGACAGCCTCCACTGCACCACCCTCCTCTGCAGCTGAGATGCAGACCACATCCCCCCACATGCTCCTTGCTGTGATTTCCTGTAGTTTGTATTGAAGATGGCAACTTGTCTGCAAATCCTTGTGTATTCTGCAGTGAAACAGAGTCTGTTTCAAGTTACATCTTACTGCAGCCACTAGCATGTTTCAAATAAACAACTTTTGCTTTGAAGCTGAACATTGTCCATCTCTGCTTTGTATTGTGGTTTTTCGAGGTTAACTACTACTTTTACAGTATTTGGTTTGTGTTTGCAGACAAATCACTGTTTTCCATGCAAAGTATGGGAGACAGGGACAATGTGCGACCAACCAAAGCATTTAAAAGGAGACGGTGCAGCACCTGCTTTGAAACTGATATCACTCAGGGACACCCATGAATCTCCACCTCGCCAACCAGTTGAGGAATACACATTTTTCCTTTGTGACTGATGGTTAGCAGGTGACCAGAAGTTACCAGGTAGTCGGAGATGGTATCTTGGCCTGAGGAAACAAAGAAAACCTCAGAGCTAAACTCATTTATACCTGTGCTCACCCTCCACATACATCCTAAAAAATAAATATGCTGCACTTAAACATACATTCAAACACATTTCTGGTCACGAGGTGAACTTGTGACCAATTATGCCGCCAGATCTGAGTAAAACGGAGGTTTTGCATATTTCTTGTGAATGTGCTACATTAAAACAAAGCTAAAACAAAGGGAGGCAATATTTTAAAGCAATGAAGTCCCCTGGGAATATTTTCTCCCAGAGAGACTGGTTGCTTTGAACACTTTTTGGTGTTTTTTTCTCCTTTTATTTTGTCGCCCGTATGTAACTGCCTTTGTGCAGCGGAGCATTGAAAGTCCTCATCTATGGGAAATATCCAAAATGGGTGAACTGAGGTGACAGCTAAGCCAGCTTGTTTACCAGACAGATGGAAATGCTGCTTTCTATTTATGCTGGGCATGACACACCAAACCCCTGAAGCAACTCAGAGAGTGGGAGAGGGAGTGGGGAGAGGAAATTGTTTGGCAGTGATTATTCTGTCTTAAGCAGAGGGGTGTAAGCATTAGAACTGTTTCACTGCAGCTGTTCAGGCCTCTCTCATAACTAGGCTGTCCTCAGTTATGAGGGGAAGTCCTGACACAGAGAAGCCCTTCTGACAAATTGAAGGAAATAAATTTGCAGTGGTGGCCACAGAGCTATGACATACTGCATGCAGCAAAACAACTGCCTGGTATATTACCAGTATTTGTGACTTTACTCTGAAGTTCATTCAAGCATCCGTTCAACATATCTTATCTCCAAAACCTCCTTCATCCTTGCCCTGGCTCCCTCCAGGCCACGGATTAGGACTGTTGTGAGTCAGGGAGCTCTTCCAGACCTGTCAGAGTTCTTTCACCAACTGACATCGGGATCCTGCCAAGAAATTCAAGATCTAAGCGGCCAATTTTTAACTGATACACGACACAATGGTAATTGGGCTTGACGGCTCATCGAGAATTAGAGAAAACTTGCCTTGAAATCATGTGTGTGTACAGTGGTTATAAGCCAGTAAAGCATTTGTGACACTTGCCTCGTGGGCAGTAGAGTAATACATGCATACATAATACTGTCTGTGTGTATGCCCATGGTGAAGTTGGTGAGCATCTGCTTTGCTTTGCTTGAGTGTCCTTGAGCGAAAAAGCCTGACCCTGCAGCAAGGCCTCGCTGAACTAAATGAGAAATAAGAAAAAAAATCTAGCCATGAAGAAAAAAAATCATATTTTGCAGTCCTTATTATCTGAGATGCAATAGTTATGCTCTCGTAGCCTAAGTGACCTTTGTTGTGTAGAACTGAGTTATTCACTTAGAAAAAGGTGAAGGGACCCTGGGTGACACAACTGAAAATGTACAGACTTATTGTAGCTCAACCTACAGGAAAAGCTGAACAGAAATTGCTGTTATTGGTAAGCTTCATTTGATTGAATATTGGAATTTGTTTCCTATCAATAAAGTGGTGCAGCATTATTATCTGCAAGCGGACAAATTATTATATGTGTTTGTTCTGGAGGTGGATGGGAGTTGCTTCTGTGTGGAGAGTTTGTCCTTCAGCTTCGAGTGAAAGGGTAGTGAGGAAACTAGTGTCTGTATGCTGTAGTGATTCATAGAGATAGTTCATGGAACCTGACAGCGTAGTGCTGCCTCCACACAGGTACAAAAAAATTGTAATTGTATAAAATTTTGAAAAACCAAATTGTAAAAGAGGGGTATTGATGAGGAGGTGGCAGTGATGGCGAATCTCTTTTCCTGTGGAAAATAAATCCACTTTAGGGGATTTGACACAGGAAAAAAAAGATTCTGAGATTTGAAGACAGATGAAAGAACCGAAAATGAATTCAGCATGTCAGAGTTGAACACATGAAACCAAATCCTCCTTTTCAAAAACGAGCAGATGCTGTACTGTGAATGCTCTGACCTTATTCCTCCTTCGTGAACAGTATTTTGTTGTATTAAGTGTTTTACTGCTAGCAGTGGCTGTGCTGACCCTTACCCGTCAGCTGTAGCCATTCATATTGCGGTCTTGTGTTCTAGTGTCAAGTCGCATTTTAAAATGTTATTTTGTGTGATTCTTAAGATCACATGCAGATGGCTATGCTTTTGTCACTTTTCTATGCCTACCTGTGAAAAAACACCTCACATTTCACCATTATAAAAATAGATAAATGCATACTGACTGGCTCAGAGGTTATGTGCCTACTTTACTTTCTGTGGAAGTTTGCTCCACAACCAATCAATTAGTTGAAGAGTGCAAATGATTTCAGGTGAGATTTTCTGTGTTTGATAAAAAAAAACTGTAATGTCATGTGACCGCCTGGATGTTTAAACAAGAAAACTCATGCTTATTAGACCAAAACATATGATAACATATGGAAAGACAGTCATGGTCAGCCATAGAAAGAACTGACATATCTGTTTTTGGCACTTTGACTAAGTTTGTGCTGCATCACCTGTAATGTATTGAAGAGAGTTACAAAATATATATAAATACCCATAAGTGAATACCCAGAGAACATAAGCAGAGGGTTAGAATGTTTAACTGCTTTTACCAATCAATCAACAATAATAGCATCTTCCTATAGAGCAAACACACATGAATTAGCCTATTGTGCAAAGTGTCTTAGATGGCAAATTTAATAATGTAGGCAATATTTTTCTGTCTTTCGGAACAGACACACATCCAGATGTGCAGCTGCTCAGTGATCTAGAACACTGCTATCAGAGAGCCGCAGGCTTTGTAAGACATTGGGCTGTCTAGCCAAAAAAGCTAACCAAAACAACATCATTATAGTATTTAGCATCATTATAGGAATGTAACCTTTTCAGGTCTGCAATGGAAAAGTAATCTTGTTTCTGTAAATTACGGGCCACCGTGAGCTGCATTAGTCACCTGTTGTTTTTATATCTTTGTCTCAAACAAAACAGTCAGTCATCACCGAGCCACAAATTTGTCTCTTATACACCGGCAATGGGAACTCATTGTAGAGAATAAAGCAAGAGACTCCTCAATTTAAAAGCTATTTGCCGTTCTCATTCTCAGGCAGAATAAACGAGTAAACATGAATATGCTATGTGCAATTCACTGATATGACATTACATAATTTCTAAGTGCTAAAATTTTCAAATGGTTACATCACATTACCATTTGCAGCGGTCTCTGTATGATTGTGGGAAACCAATGTGTATTGCTTAAAATCACTTTTGCACAGGCAGCAAACTGAACACAAAACTGAACTTGGTGTCATAAGCTTTACCATGTGAAGAACTAGACAGTGACGATTACCAGCAAGAGGAACGATAGAACATGCATGCAAAGCATCGCTGAAAAATGTAAAAGTTTAATGTTTTTGTTATTTTGAAATAAGTTGGTGTCTCCAGCATTCTTAGAAGATACAGCACTGAATTTACAAAATTACATAGGCATCATTATCCTACATCTTTATATCTTCAGAATTTCCTTAATTCTTCATGCTATAGATTTAACAAAGTGCCGGGACATTCCTCATACGGTATGTGTGATACTATCATATTGATATGCAAGCATCACACATTTGCTCCAGAGCATTTTGAGTTCTGGTGGAATCCATTTGAGTAGTGAACTCAGCATAATGTTCAAGAAGCCAGTCTGAGATGATTTGAGCTTTGAGATGATTAACCATTATCATGGATGACATTAGAAGATGGGTAAACAGTGGTCATAAAGGGATGGACAACAATATTCAGGCTAGGGCAACTAGGGAGCTCAAAGCATGGTAAGAAAACATCCCCCACGCTTTTACATCACCACCTACAGCCTGAACCATTAATACATAGCGGGATCAAGCCATGCTTGTGTGTTGTTTATGATACATTGTGACCATTTCATCCGAATGTTGCAGCGCAAATTAAGACTCATGAAATCAGGGAACGTTTTTCCAATTTTCTGCTGTCCAGCTTTGATTAGCTTGTGTGAATCAAAGTTGTTTCTGCTCTTAGCTGACAGGTCTGGCACCTGGTGTGGTATTCTGCTGCTGTAGGTTCAATATGTTGAGTTTTCAGATATATGCTCTTCTGCATATATATTTTGGTTTTAACAACTGGTTATACTCAAGATAACCACTTGAAGCCATGCTTCTCTGTTCTCTGGCATCAACAAGGCATTTTCACCTGTCACCCACCAGATATTTTCTCTTTTTCAGACCACCCTGTACACCCCAGAGATGGTTGTGGAAAATTCTAATAGATCAGCAGTTTCTGAAATAGTCAGGCCAGTAGGTCTGGCACCAATGCTACATTCAGTGTCACTTAAATCACATTTCTTCTGGCTCGGTTTGAACTTCAGTGGGTCATCTTGACTTCCATTCATGCCTAAATGCACTGAGTTGTTGCTATGTCACTGCCTGATTAGATATTTGCATTAATGAGCACTTGAACAGATGCACCAAATAAAATGTTCAGTGAGTTTACACAGAAAATAAGCACATTTCTTTCACATTTCAGAAGTTCAAACCAAACATCTGCCATATCCTCATCATAAATGACAAAATGTACTTATTTGGGATAAATTTACGTATTATCCCTTTTTCTGACTTGGGCTGCAGTTGACTGACAAGGGAAGTTCAGAGATAGCCCAAACTGACCCCCCACCCACCCCACTCCCAGATAACCAATTTTTCCTAATCGGTTCAGGCCAACATTTGCTTTAGTGAAGTTAAAAAAGCAACGAGTGAAGCAGGACTCAAGAGTAAGCAGCACTCTCACAGGACATCCTTATCATCTATTCTTTCATTTGTCCAAGTCGAATTTTGAGACCCTGAAATTCAGGGGATTAATGTCTGCTGTGATAACAGACAGGATGTGCCATGGGAATTGGAGCTGCAATCCACAGGACTGCTGGACCATGACGGCCTTGCAAAGTATTTCATTTATATTTTAGGGATGACATAAAAAGAAATAACTAAATCAAATGAGTGATAAATGAAAGGATGAGGATAATAATAAAGAGCACATTAAGTTTAACTTCAAATGCTGACAGTGTAGGTAAAGTAAAAATTGGAATTGCAGGCAGAGGTAAAACTTTAAACTCTTTGCAAGAGCTGAGGCACTTGATTCATCAAAGAGGGGGTCAGGCTGCCCTCATCACCGCCAGGTGGGTTTCATTAAGTTGTCATCCACAGCAGCCGGGAGTGTGCTGTTTGTGTGTTGGTGGCTCGCCTGAGTGCTCAAATTTTTGACATGGGCTAACTGGGTTCAGTGCAGCATGCAGTGAAAATGTAGCTGACATGGTTGGATGTTCTGTTGCCACATGCTTATCTCCAAGTTTAGTGAAAAATTTACAATTATATTACTTATGCAAAACACTTTCCAGAAACACACACACACACTCCTTAAATGAAAATTCTGTAATTTTTATACTGAAATACAGTAGAATATGTGTTTCAAATTTAAAGAAAAAAAGTCTCTTACTCTGTATATTTGCATTTAGTTACCGCTCACCTATTTTATGTAGGTTTCCGTCATGGTGCCAACACACTTCCTGTCCTTCAACCCACGAACATGAGAGTATCTTGCAATGTCTGGAACTGCAATACTAGCAATGGATCCTTTGGGTCCTGTGCTTTGTGGGTTATGGCTTTGGTTTATCCAGCTTATTCTTGCTCATCCTGCAGATATTCAGTTCGATTGGGATCTGGGGAGTTTGGAGGCCAGATAAATTCCTTAGGCCGTCATTGTGATTGTCAAGCCATTCTGAGCTGCTTTTGCAGTATGGGGAGCAAGTGTCAAAGTAAAAGCCAGGACCCAAGGTTTTAGAGTAAAACATTGCACTGTAACTAGATAATCAGTGTCATTCACTTCTCCTGCCATGGCTTTAATATTGTGGCTGAGTGGTGTTCGTGTGTATGCACTTGAAAATCCAATGGCAATGCAAAAGCCAACACATGTCACTCAAGGTTCCTCAAACTGTGTAGTTGATACCAGAGAGACTTTCACAATAAAGCAAAGATTTGAATGACTTGATGGGATTATTTTTAAATGTAGCTTCAATTTTAATTGTTAGAATTTCATTTACCTTGAACATGCTTTCATTTAATTGTGATTTTAACTGGAATTCTGTGCACATCATTGTGGGTGAAAATATCCTCAGTTTATCCAGGAATATATATCAGTAATAGATGCCCAATGCTCTAAAGATCTCATGTTTGCAAGTTACCCACAATAGCATTACATATCAGTTTGAATTAGCTCATGAATTGTCTCTACAATGGAGATAATAATTTAAAGTAAAAATCAATTCCAAACACAGCTGCACTGATGCCTTGTTGATGTCAGTGATGACTATCTGACCTTTTCATGCAATTTACAAAAATCAGTGGAAGCCTACACTCATCAAAAAAAAAAAAAAAATAGAAAAAAAAAGAAACACAAGTTTTATCTTGTAAAACACATTTTCCATCTCTGCTTTAAAACCGTTTCTCAGTACATAATTTTACTTTCTTAGAAAACCTAAATAACTTTGCTCAAGTTGATTGGTTTCAGCGACTGGCAGGATTGGTAATTCATTTACCAAAGACAAATGAACTTACTTGTACACCTCAGAATTGGTTCAGTTTATTGCATTCTCAAAGCATTGGTCTCAGAACACAAAAAAACAGTCTGCACAACATTGTCATTAGTGTAACATACTGTGACTAACTAAAGTTGACTGAAGCATGCTGGATGCTGACAGGCGTGTCTGGGATATTGCTTTATCCTCGCGTCTTCATGAGAGTACCATCTCTGATCTGACTGGTCTTGGTGGAACTGATCACTGGACAGTAGAGGTGCTCCGACCTGTACTTATCCCACTGTTGCAACAGCACCCCACCCATGGCTGTTTTAGTAGGACAACCCCCACCAACACACTGCCAGAGTAGCGCAGGCCTGAATCAGAATCATATCCAGACACTTTCTTGACCAGTATTTAGTCCTAGTACATCTGTTATGCTGGTACATCATAATTAGCCACAGCTGATGACCACTCACAAATGCAGCCTGCACCCATCCAGCAATGGAGAGAAATTCCTCACCAACAGATCTGGACACTTATGCAGTCCATGTGGACACAGATGACTTCTTGCATCATGTCCATGTCAAGGCCATACCTCATTTTAAATGTCTGTGCGTACATATGTTACAGTGTTTGTCTAGGAAATCTAGTTAAATTAGACAAACTCGTGTTTTTATTGTCTAAGTATAAATGTTAAGTAATGGCTTGCATAGAACTAAGTAATGTTTTGTGGTTTAAGAGTAGTAACAATACATAAAATCTGTTTCCAGTGTGGATGAAAGGATTTCCTACAGTGTTTATACTGTATATAGAGATGTGCTTCTACTGAAACAGACTATATCTGCTCATGTTGTAACAAGAATCAATACCGTTATAGGATAAAACATTAACCTCCAGGGCAAAACACTACTTGATACACACTTGTAAATGAGTTTGACTCTTGTTTGTGATGTAATCTACCAACAAAAATATGCTACAGAATGTAGCTCGATTTCTGCTGGAAACCCTAGTGAGTGTACCACCTAACTCTTAAAAAAAATTAACAGCTAAAAAAATAGTGATAAAGTCTGTGCTCCTAATCTTGAATCCTTCTCTGAATATTAACTTCATATTTGGCAGACAGGAGAAAGCGATGCACACAAAGAAAAGCAAACAGTCAGCATTGAAAATACAGATTTTGTGGCTCAGAGACACTGCTAATGGAAATTTCATGCTGCCGTTGGACCCTTAACAGAAGATGAATATATTCCTGGCTGTGGTGTTGTGTAATAAATGAATGGTAAGGTGATGATTGAAGCAATTAGTGCCATTTAATTTAATTGTCCACAAATTCCTATTTAATTGCCTTGATCATGCATATCAATCCACTGCGTCTAAGAAAAGGAATATGCTTACAAACTGTGAATGTCACTTGAGCCTTGTATAAATTGATGATGATATTGCAGTGCAGTTTCTACATTAAATATTAATGAACTATTTCTTTTTGCAGGATAAACCCATAGTACAAAGGGATGCCTGAATTTAGACAGTATGGATAAATATCTTTTACACAATAACATAGATAATATTGTCCTATGAGCAAAGAAAACACACCTTCCCTTTTATTTATTTTTTTCAGTTTTCTCTCATTTTTGCATATAGTGCAAGTGCAGTTATTAAAAGCTAATATGCGTGCTTTATATACCCAAGTTTGTGTATGCCATGCTATACTTGCACAAGAAATACTGCACAGTTCATTAGGGAGCATTTGGCAAGGGGCTACTGGCTTATTTCTAGGATCCACAGAGGCTATATTTGTGACAACACCACAGTGACATCATTTGATAAACTAAACCGCATCATTATAACAACTCTGTGCTCAGACTTGCTTTGTTTATGGGTTCTCCACTGTGACACACAGAAATAATGAAGACAGTGTTGCAGCAACGCATTGAGGTTTGTCCGCACTAATCACACTGCCAAGACTGCTTATTACTTGCACAATAATCAATGTGACACCTTCAGTGGAAGTACATAAAGAATAGAAATTTGCACCATCTATGAAGGAGTCTTACCCGTAACACACTCACCGACCTATTGATAAGACAGGAGAGGGGTTATATTTGTCAAGACTTATAATTACATTTTTAAGCAGCAGTAAATCAGGTGTGCCTATGTTTGTGGTTGCAGCCACCTATTGGAAAGAGATCAGGATGAAATATTGGTGCTGCTGCTCTGGGCTCAGAAGATGCTTGTTTCAGCATGTTGTGCATGTCACCCTTCCTTCCACAGTTCGAATCAATGCTGCCTTGACAAATCTCAGCAATAGTGGGAATGATATTTTCAAGCATTTCAAGGGCTTTTGCTCTTGCTGGTCCTCATAGTGACCCATCTCAGCTCACATTTCCAACCATTTCACACCGTATGACACATATAATCCACTCTGTATTCACAGACTAACTCGAGGGTGTCTGTAGGGCCTGCTATACTCCAGTTATATGATTTGCACATACAGTATGCATTAATAATCTATACAGTTCTATATTATATTATGTTTACTGGTGCCAGTGTGTGCCCACATGACTGACATGGCTTTACCAACTCATCCTACTCTGTACCCATGACTACTTCTGTAAGGCTATTTTTGTCTTCACGTCCTTTATTCTCGATCACAGTTGGATAACTTTAGCTAAAACCTTTGCTAGATGTATATTATAATCTGCAAATATTTCATTTTAAAATGACCAATTAACCTAACCCCACTAACTGAAGGTCTTTTGGACTGTGGGAGGACACCCATAGAGAACCCACGCAAAAAATGGGGAGAACATGCAAACTCCACATCAAACAACCTTCTTGCTGTGGGGCAACAGTGCTAATCACCGTGGCACTGTGCTGCCAATGCAAATGTAAAACCAGAAAAAATTAAATCAATTAAATAGAAACTTAAATAGGAAAACAAAAAAATAATTAAAACGCAAAATATTCATTAGGAAAGTGCTCTTCATTTTCAGAAATATGAAGAGCACTTTTAATCTGTCATGTCATATTAAAAGTTGGGAAGCGTCATGGGCAGATGTTGTTGCCAGTCTTTGAAAAGATTTCCACATTGCTCCTGGGGAAACAGTTAATGAGATAGCATGAGTTTATTTTACCCACTTAAATAAACCAAACAAAACAAGAAAACGAGATTCAAAATAGGAATGTGGATCATGTAAAGCTGTTATCAAGTCTATAAGAACAGAAGTTCTGTTTCATAATGACACAATGCTACTCACGACTTAGATATCATTCCACTTGTCATAGGTCGAGGACTGAAGGGTACCCTATTAGATTATTCCCATCAGAAAAGCATGGTTACATTATTAGTAACATTTATTTTACCCAGAAGAAAACCTTTACATTCTAACTATCTAATGAAGTTTTTCAAAATTATAATACATTAAAATGTTTAGGAACATAATGCAGAAGTGAAGACCACATGTGTTATAAGCTGTTAACTGACTGGTGACCTAAAAGTAGGTTATCAACCATAATGCTTATGGTTTACATACAGCATAGCTTCAGCTCACTATACTGAACTGAAGGCTCATTCAAGGTCAATTAAATACTTATTGTGATCTAAACAGTTACAGCTGGCATGAATGTTACCACAGCTCGTTTTATCACACAAACAAAAATAGATTTTTATCAACCTGTCCTAGGTGAAATTTCAAGTGCTCTTGTAGGCCCCCTGCTGGTGTGGGGCCCCAAGCAGCTGCTTATGCCTCAGGAAAAAATTGTCTATGTAAATTGGTATTTGACTAGTAAGACAACAGCAAGATAGCAACCAAACATCTAATAGCGTTATTAGAAAAATATACATACATAATGGTGGCAAATGTAGCTAGTAGTATTTTGCAAGAGAAAAAAAATTGCACCCAAGTGTAGTCATTGTCATTTGGGCAGTGTAAAGAAAATGCATCTGCATTTACCTAGCCTTTTGTGTGGGATATTTTTTACAAATAAACTGAAATGTCCTGGATTAACTTGAGCTGTTTAAAAAGCCCACAAAGCCCCAAATATGGCTGCACGTCTCTTCACATTCAGTGTATTTTGACAGATACTGCAGACTTTTCACTGCTCACTCTTTGCACATGAATGCACCTGAAGTGCAAGCGTATAAGTGAATATTACAAACCCTCTGACCCATGATGATCAGCCAGCCATGTGAACCAGTTTTGATGTTCAAATCTTTCCTTTGTTGTTCCTTTCTCTTTTTTCATTTGTAGTGTTTGCCTCCCTATGTAATATCTAGCACATGCTAACCTTTGACACGAGAAGACCTTGGGCACTGGATAAACCTTTTCATAAGGGACCTACAGTAAGAAAGTGTTGCTACTACAGCACAGTAGGAGATGTAACACACAGGGATATATGAGTTGACAAAGGAAGCAGATAGGGAAAACTTGAAACTAATAGGGTGAAAGTCAGTGAATAATGATCAGTGTGTGTGTGTGTGTGTGTGTGCGTGTGTGTGTGTGTGTGTTTGCAGGTCAGATACAGAACAAGAAGAGGCTGGAGAGATGAAAAAAATCAATGCCTCTCTCTGACTTCATTTTTTGTTCATTTTTCCCCGTTGCCTTTTCACAGAATTGCAGTGCATATGTTTACACACAAAGTTGAGTTTCAATTGAATCTAACTGAAGCGCATGTAACAAATGACATGTTTCATATCCTCAATTATCTGCCAGAATTACTGACAGAAACACTACAATAATATTCATTTGCAGATTGCTGAATTAATGCTCTCGGCTTGAGATTGACAGATTGAGTTGCATGTTTTTATTTCTCTAATTACAGTATAAATGCAAGAAAGCACAGACTGAACGAGGTGACATATGTAATTAGTGAAAGGTTTTGTGCAAAGCGGATTTTAATCTTTTTAAAATCAAACTTCAAAGCAGATGCAAACATTTATTATGAGACTTTGAATGACTTGTGATTGACAGGTAAGATTCATTCATCCGGCTGTGAATGAGGATGATTTTTTTTTTCCTTTTTCCTTTTTCTTTTCATCGAGCAGTAACCAGAACATAATATATATATATGCCCCAGAACACGCACAATTTCAACAAGTGTAGAGGAAATACAGATAGAGAGGAAAGAAATGCTTTGCAGATGATTTCCACTTGTTTGTTTGGTTAGGCCCAAGTCAAAGGGTTAACAACACTGTTATATTATATTTTGCAAAATATCCTCATAGTCATCAAATATTAGTGGCCAGATGAAAAAAAAAAAAACATTGTTCACATTCATTTCTTAGACAATTACCTTCCTTAGTCTTTTTTCCACTCGTGGACATGGGACCTCTGGGGATGTTCTGCGGTTCATTGTTAGTATAAAAATGTTTTTTCACTACAGGTTGTTAAACATAGTAATAAAAATAACAGCAAAGAGCAGTTCAATTTCACTCAATGTGAAATCAAGATGCTTATCGGATAGGTGAAGAAAGAAGGAAGCAAGGGAGGTTTTCACCCTATGTACATTTAGAATAATGTGTCCTGATCCGGGGCTTTGGATTCAGGGTTTTATTACTGTTTGAAATTTAGGAATTGTGTTTATTCTTTGGGTTTTGATTTCTATTCTTTATTCAGGCTTATTATTATATTCTCTGTTAGTAGTTATAGAGCTTATTTGTTCCTCACTGTTACCTCTGTGTGGTCCTTTAGAGTTATTCATCCTGTGACGTTCTTCCCTCTTCATCCCTGTTTCACATGTTGTCTTTTTATTTTATGTTTTATTTTGGTAGTTATTTTGTCTCCTGTGTTTTAGTTTTAGTTACTACCCTTGTGGGGCTGCTCTTATTAGTTTCACTTGTGCTTCATTTCCCCAGCTGTGTCTTATTCCCATGATTAGCCTGTCTATGTATGTGTATTTTAACTCTATTTTGACTGTCTCTCTTGTGTTATTTGTCAGATTGTCTGATGCTTCCCTGCTGTGTTTCTTGTGTGAACTCTCTTGTTTTTAGGTTGTGTTCTTTTGGTGGGGGGGAGCTTTATTGTAAAGCCATCAGCTATACAATAAAGCTCATCTTTTGTTCAACTCTGTCCTCTCGTCGTCCTTTGGCTCTACTCTCAAAACTTGATACAATGGATCCTGTCTGACACTTTTAAAAAAAGGGTATAGTATAGTAAAAAATTACATTTAGTGTTTAGATGGAAAATTGCACACATTTGCACAGGTTTGTGTACACTGAAGAAACAGCAACATAACAATATTAAAGCTCTGTGAAACAGATGGCTTTATCATATTCTTTCTTATTTTTCATTTCTACTTCACTCTAATAAGGTTGTTTTGCTAGCCAATAAAACATGTTCAGTGAAAGATAAGCGTGATTGTTTTTGTGTGAATGCATCATCTATATGCCGGTTTGAAATGTTAAACCCAGGCTCTATGCAAGAGCCTAATCTTGGTCATCTTTGCTGTATTTTTAAAAAGATAAATTAGATTGCAGTTACACTATAACCATTTTTAAGAGCAGAGACCTTTCCCAGAAGAAGAACAGATGTAGCACATAAAAAAAAAAAAAACCCTGTGCAGACGATTTTTTGCAGCGCAGTGACTGGTCAGAGGTGGTAAAGATTAGTTAATAGATTAATATCATGACCTGAATGCAGGGCAGTGCTGGGAGGGGATGAAAATAAAAGCCTAAACCTGACAGCTAAGCTTTAATTTCCTCTTGAAAGTGATGGTGCAGCTGCACGCAAATGAAAACACCAAGGCTGCCAACCACACTCTTAAACTTTCAAGGTGATACCTGATCCTTTGTATCAGCAGGAAACTGTTGCCAAGGGAACAGAATTACTTGACTGTTGATAAAGAATGTCAGGCAATCAAGAGGGAGCTGGAGGCGCTGAAGCACACTCTGATAGGGCAGCGGCACCTCCACCTCTTCTCTGAACGAGGATTTCGGAAACCTGACAATCCATCAGCTTTTCTACAGATGCTGGTCAGATTCACTGTGATCAGCACTGTACCACTGTTGCAGCCTAAATGTCTGTACCTGAGCACGGCCGCTGCAGCACAAGCAATGTAAAGCAAATGCATTCATAATGATAGTCATTACCTGACAAAAATAGACCTGGGAAGGTCACCTGCAAGGCAGAGCCAGTTTTAGAGAGTAGTGCAGCTAACAAATGTCACTATGCTGTTCTCAGAAGACTTGGGCTGGATAGTCAGTTAAACCAGACATCTATAGGCTGACATTTTACCCTTTTTACAGTGTAGTTGATGATGCAGTTTCAGGGGAGTCTGTCAAATCTGCACGCACAAGCCTCTTGTCTTTACGTAACACGTCTAATTTAATGCTACTTGTTTCAAGTGGAAACCATCGTGTCCAACCAGTGCTCAAGTGCGTGTAATCGAGCTGAGAAATATTTTTCCAAGCTTATATATATTTTTACTTCCCCGGTATACTGCACTCCGGGGGCTCGATGCATAAACAATGCATAAGCACAAAAACCATGCTTACGCTATGTCCCACATATCACTTGGTATTTCTAAAAGTACATCTTATGCTAAGGTTAAAACCTTCTGTAAACACGGTCTTTTACACCTGCTGCCGAATATGTAAGGTAGAAACCAACAGATGTAACCTTTTACTGTTACTTGTACACAGTAATTTGTGAAATGTCAACAGATAGCTTATATTTCAAATGTGTTTCTTTTGGTTTTTGTTTCTGTTTTTAATTCGTACTTTGTAAACTCTGCTTTAATATTTTAACCAGATCCCTGGGTAATCAGAGAGTTTTGCCTCAAGACATGGAGCATCACCAAATGAGTTTCCTCCCTTGAAATGGTCTGCTGGGCCTTTACTGCAGCCACCCGCAGTTGTTGCTTGTTTATTGGTGTTCCTGTTTTCCTTCAGTAACTAAAAGAACATGCTCTATTGAGTTGAGATCAGGTGAGTGACTTGGCCATTGAAGAGTAACCCATTTCTTTGACTTGAGAAACTCTTGGATCGCTTTGGGTCATTATCCATTTGCTCTGTGAAGTGCTGTCTCATCAGTTTTGCAACATTTAAATGCATCTGTGCAGAAAGCATAGCCCTGCAGTCTTCAGCATTCATCATGCTGCATCTATCAGCACCATCAATAAACACCAGTGACCCAGTTCTATTAGCAGCCATACATGACCATGCCATAACAGTGTATTTGACAGATGATGTAGTATGCTTTGGATCACACTCTGTTCCTTTCCCCCTTCTTTTATCTTCGCATCATTCTGGTAGAAGTTGATTTTAGTTTCTGTCCAAAGACTTTTTTCTAGAAAGTTTATGGTCATAAAATAAACAATATTGATGAAGTTGGATAAATGCATCGTGTTACTATTTAGTAGGGTCACCACTGAATCTGTTATCAGTTATGGTATCACTACATGGGTTTGCAACTGCTCTGTCAGGCTAAGATCCCAAGTTCAAAATTTGATTAAACGGCAAGACAGCAAGCAGACAGAAGGGAAGCAGATTAAGTCTACAAAATCCCAACAAAACCAAAAATTATGTGCAGACAAAATCAACGAACAGAGAAAATATACAAAAATGTCAAAAACAACAAAACTGCATCTGTTACTGTACTGATGGTCCGCTCCAGGAGATATTTGAGGGGTCAGTGATAAAACCGGGTCTGAAAATTACTAAGGGCAAAAATCTCCTACTTTCTAATAAGTCAGTGCCCTCAAGAAAATTTACAGAGTATCAAACTGTAATTTTAATAGGTATCAATTTTATTTGGTGAAATTCTAAATGAGTGTTTTTATGTATGTGTTATTTTATATGATGTTTCCCTCTATTGTTCAAGATAAATCTCTCCCAACAGAGACCTCCCAAGGGAGGAAACCAATGTATTTTCATCACTGCAACATCCTTAGTAAATATAGTGTTTTAAGCTTTGAGAATTTAAATCTCAATCTTGATGTGTGACTTATTTCTGAAATTGTTCATAACATTGTTACCCCATTTCCCATCAAAGTTTTTTTTCAGCTCGGCACAGAAGACACAATCAAAGCTTTGAGATCAGCAGCTTGAGGGGACTGTAGCATTCTTACAAGGAACTTCACTTTCTCTCAATCCGCCTTTTCTTTAAAAGCTATCAGGGAATGTCAACATTATGTTTTCAATTCTCTTGGTTCCTTTAGATTTAGATATTGTTTTAATGTTTTTATTAATATTTATGTGCAATAGTAACAGATGTTTGAGATTTGGATACTGTGTTAGGGCTTTTAAAATAATTTAGCTGGTGTGTTTGGCCTGTTATTATTAACTGCATTTGTATTAGTTGAATTTGTTTGTTGATGATGTGTTTTTATGTATTTCTAACTGTTATTTGACCTGCCCAGGAACTGTGGATAAAAATTAGCGAGCAGCTAAATCTGGTACAATTCATTTTATGATTCAGGCATTTTAACGTTTCCTTTACAAAAATGGGTAAAATGAAATGAAAAGGCTCTTTTCCATCTTCTCGGGTTTTCTAATTGGGTCTTCCTGTTCTTATGTGCAACCAGTGGTTTGCACCTTGCTGTTAAACTTTGGTAAACCCATTTCCTACTTTGTAGATGTTGTGAATGTGTTTCTTTTATTTATTTTCTTTTTGTATTCTTCTTTTTTTTAAACATAGAAATAATTCACTCATTAAGCATTTTAGTTGTCTTCTGTGGTTTTCCAGGCCTTGTGGTGTTTCTGAGCTGGTTGGTTTTGTTGGTTTTGGCCAATCTCAAAGGATTTTCTTTACTATTTTCTATAGTAGATTTATTTATTTATTTATTTATTTATTTATTTAGTGTAATTATGCCCCATTCACTTACACTGGCATCTCTTTTGACTTCATACTGAGAGTTCCAGTAAAATGCTTCTAAATATAAGTTCAACACTTAGAAACAACTTCATATCTTTTATCTGGTTAGTTTGTCGTGGAATAACAAGCTAACAAAACTCACCTGGCCATGAAACTGCTTGTAAATCAATTGTCTGAGCAGGAATTATAATCAGAGGTTCAAAACTAACAGTTTTAAGAATAGTCCTGTTAGAAACTAGAATTAAAACAGATTTTTTTTCTTCTTCTTCTTCTTCTTATCATTATTATTGGGGGGGTTTTGAGTACAGAGACAATTTAACAAACTTTGCATCATTGTCCATAAACTTATGGAACTAACTGTAAACTGTTAAATCATCTGTTTGTTTGTTTGTTTTTTAGTTATGGTGATAATTGAGAACTGATGAAAGGTCAAATAAAAAAAATCAGTCTGAACTATGTAAGGTGCTGTGCTCTACATTTTCATCAATGAACCTGTCATATGAGATACATTATTTAGCTTTCAGTATCTTTTATTAAACTCTGATTTGCATAGAGAGTAGACACATTGCATTGCCAGTTTTGTCTCTTCAGTCCTGTAAAAATCTGTATTCTTCTTAACAAGATGATGAAAGCTTTTCACTCCAGAGGTTCAGGAAGTATCAACATCCAGTTTCAGTCACAGATCAACCTCTGAAGAGTATCAATTTTTTTTTTTAAAACAGCGTGTACGTGGGATTTCATCAACTATTTTAAATTATGAGAAATGATACATTTATTATGTCTCAAAAGATACTTTCAGATTTATGAAAATGCTAAAGAGGTCCACTTATTACAGATAAATTGGATTTATTGCCATAACCGAGTAACTGAAATGTACCGATCTGAAAAAGACCCTCCTTTTTTTTTCTTTGAGTGTTTTTTTCTTTTTTTTTTTTTTTTCTTTTTTTTTTCTAAAGTCTGAAAAGTGATGGGAGCAGAGAGTGTTTGAGCGCTAACTGCATACTCATCTGAATCATGTTCAGTTCATAAAACTCCAAGCTGCAAATTGGAAGTAATTATGCTCCACTTACCACAGAATCACCTCTCTGAAGACTCTTACAAGCTAAAATGTTTGAATAACATCTGAAGACATTTTATTTCCATTTTGTTGATATAATTAAAAAAAAACCTAAATGATAATGTTATACTCAGTGAATGCTCTGGAAACAACCCTGCTTTCTCCTGCAGTCCTTGGATAACATGAAAGCAACAGTTTAGGCAATACTGGAAACTGGGAAAAAAGAACAACTCAAGGATTTTTTGCAGGGAATTCATTGACAGTATGATGCAGTGCCATATTTCTAAGATTCTTGGCAGTACTGTTACAGAAATATCTGTGTCTAAGAGAAAACGCTGCCAATTTACCACCAGTTCAGAAACTGCCAAATTAATAACCTTGACTATCTCACAGTTTCTCAGATTTGGATTCATGCAGAGCTTAGTTGGGATAATCTAAATGAGGTGTATAACTTTTGTTACAACACAGGTATTAAATGACTGAAACTAACATATTGTCTCATGTGTATTTTGGGATTTTTGATTTTATGTATCTGTTGCCATATTTGGGTTAAAAAATTGCTATTATTAACATGCAAAGCCTGCCTTGTGGGAATAAATGAACATAAGGGACACTGTTAGAGTACACACTTAATAGCTAAAAGTGCGCACACACCTTCCTTTGAACATCTCTTTCTGAAACTCTGGGTAATAACATGGCCCTACAGCAGCCTTCACTCCTCTGGGACTGCTTTCCACTACATTGCCGAGATTTGCTCTCATCCAGACACAAAAGAATATATGAAGTCAGCCACAGATGTCTGGCGATAAGGCCTTGCTCAAAGTTGGTGTTTCAGTTAAAGGAAACATTTTTAATGTCACATTTCTTCCAGAAGGTCATGAAGGGGGTTGGGGACACGGTGTAGCTCCTCCACATTAAACTTGGAATGGGAGCTTTACAAATCTTTGTGTACAGGGTATTATGACGAAACTGAAAATGGCCTGATTTCCTAACCACAAAAAGTTATAAACACACTATGGAAAAGAGTGATTGAAGACTGTGGCACAATCAAAATTGCTGTGACTGTCTGCAATGAACTTGTGATCTTGCTGTCTTTGAAATGGTTGCTGGGGAACAGTTACCATCAAAGCAATGATAAAAACAAGACAGAGTCAGTCTGCTATCAGTCTGTGAGTTTGCAGTTGAATGGGTTTAAGTTGGGGAAAAGAACACCAATGTATTTACGATAAATCAGAAAAACAATCGCAAATCTGTTTTTGTCTAAATACACAGAACTTCCCAGTAGAGATTTACATCAACCTCTTGTCTTCTTTTTCTTTATTTCTGACAAGATTACCACATTCAAATAGCACATAAATTTGTACACATAGTTCATCGATAAGAGATGAAAAGTTGGAACATTACTCATGACAAACATTGGATTTGCAGATGTCCATCTTGGATGTCTAAGGAAAACTCTTAATGCATCCTGAAAAGCCACCTGCATTTTTTCTTTATGGCTTTACTCTAATTAACCCACAAATGAGCTGTATAAAAAGAGGTCCAATAGGCTTGAAAATGGGCCACTTTAACTCTTTTATGCTGACATATTCACTTGCATGTACAACTTACAGCACTGTTGCTTCATTTCATCATCATCATCACAAATATAGATAACTTCTTAACATATGACCTGAGTATTTCACCACATTCAATACTTTGTCTGCTAAAAAAGATGGAAAATGTAGCTTCTGGTCCTCCTTAGTTGTATCAATCACAATAGCACTCTCTTTAGGTAACGTGTAGTTGCTACATAATGGTGATTTAACAGCAGCATGGGTGAAACCTTGGTTACATTGGTTTTAAATAACCAGAATACAATCAGTTGGCAACCAGTTACTTACTGACAAGATATGCTCATTGGCACAGACTTGGATTAATTACAATGTGTTGGCAATCTGTGTACATTTATAAAATAGATGGCACGAATTTGCAAACCTTCACTCATGAGAGCAGTTAATCCAGGTCAGAGCGTAGGGACCTCCTTCCTTAGTTGCAAGTAGGATTTCTCAGAAAAGCCTAAACCCAAATCCCAAACAACATCCTAAGACCAACTTTATATATATATATACACATTTGACCATATCATGAAATACTAGTTACCAAAACATGAAAAAAGTCCTAGGAAGTGTACATTTTCTTAGATTAGCTTTTATTTTTCTAAATGCATATATAACTTGATCACACCGGAAGAATGTTGTTCAGCTGCAGCGTTGTTGATACACTATTTGTTTTTAAATCCACATTAAGCATTTAAATAAGAAGATATTTTTACCCACATCTTGGCCTTTGTTTAGGTTCCTTGGCTGTTATTTACTTCCTAACAAAGATTCATGTGTAGGCAGATGAAGTATTAATTTTATGTCATCTTGCCCTACTAGAGGTGTCCCATTTTGTTTATTTGCCTACTGCCAGTTGCGGGTGCTATCATTCGTTTGTTTGACTGCTGAATTAAATATAGCTCCACAAATGTTGCCGATTGCAAGTCAGAATAATGCAGGAAGCATTTTTTTTTCTGTTTCAGTTAATGTTATTACAGATTAAGCACTTAGTTTGAAAAGCTGTCTTTTTCTGTCAGGGTTAGTCACCCCCAGTTATATCTTATACCCAAACACTGGTTATAACCGTTGCTATTTATTTCCATAATTAATTTTCATTTTTCCCCTCCAGGGGTTTTACATAAAACTTAAATGTTTCCTCTCATATTAATTTAGAGGAATACCTGTCAAAGTGACTGGCTCCTGCTGTATGTTAACCTGGCAGAGCTGCTTGGCATTGTCTCTTGATTGCGCTGCAGCAAGCGCTTTTCAGCTGCGAATGTCAGAGTGAAACAGAAAATTGAATGTTCAAAAAGTGTTCATGCTTTCTAAATTACATTGCAAGATATTTTCAGCGAGTGTTACAATAATATAGTGCAGAATTGACAAGCTTCCCACAGATTCTAAGTTAAGCTAAATCTCTCAAAGGGCCATATCAATTTTGCTGAACAAAGAGTGATATTTTTCTCACCAACTCATTCAAAAGAGGCAAATCAAGCATATTTTTCAAAACTATTCTTTTAACACCAATCCTGAAGCATTATGTTGTTTTTCCTGTTTTTAAGCTGATGCTGTGCCAGTGCATGAATGTTCTCGGTTTCATCTGCTGTCGTACGCTGGAGCACTGTGAGTACAGGTTAGTCGGTGGCTAAATGAGATAGCAATTCAGAAATTGTACTGAATTTGACATTGTTTCATTCATGTTGGCCATCGCCAATGAGCGAATGGAAAAATCAGTTAATGCGAGGGGTTGAGAATGATGAGTAGTCTGAATCGAACACAGGCGATTTACGCCCTACCTGCCCTTCCAATGACTCTAATCTTGGCTGCTCTCCAGTAACTGGTCCTAATCACTCACTAACTCTGAAGCGCTCTGGTGCGTTCAGTTCTGCTTGAAGTTGAAGTGGCTGCTGCCAAGAGTCTTCCACACATCCAAGACAGCCTGAGCAACTTGGTTAGCAAAAAGGATGAGTAACTGTTGCAGAATCAAGGAAAAAGTTGCTGGATCCAGACAAGATCACACAACTGAATTTCTCAAACTAAACCAAATGCGACACATTAGGGTAACTTGTACAAATGTTCTTAGTTCATCATATACCTGATGTAATATTAATTAGATTCAATTTCAACATCAGAATAAGTTGTAGTTTTTCCAAGGTTAGAGCTCAAACACCTCTTCACTCACTCTGCACTACAGATACTTTACGGGCATATTTTTTTAACACTCTCTATCTGCAGTTTCCCCTTCAGAATTTCTCATTTCAGCCACCGAGCTCTCTCTTTTGTCACTTGAAGTAAACACCTTTCATGCCAGCAATATTCCATGCATGATAAAAGCTCAAAAAGAATCCCTAAGCTCGTCAAGATAACACACGGAATTGATGATAGCCCTGCATGAGTCAGACCTTGAGCCAATAATTTTGCTGTGTGGAGCGCTCTCTCTGCAGATCTCAGGTCTGGGAGTATCATCAGTGGCCTCGCGGCACAGAGAGAACAAAGTACGATACTGTGTAGTTTTACTGTGAAGTAAAAGCTAACGTGCTTCAGATGACTTTCTCATTAATTAAACTGTGCTTGACGCTCAGGCAAATTAATGATATATGTTGGGTAAATTCATTCAAGGCCCTTAAAGCAATACTGTGACAAGACTTTAAAATGTTCAGTTCAAAGAGGATCTTGTTTAAAACAGCTAGTATAGAGTTTATAATGTGTAAAACAAGCAGAATTTACCCAACGCCTTGTCCAAACCAATCTACTTGAAACTGCAAAAACATAATCAAGACCTTGCCCAGGTCCAGACCTTTAAATCTGCTGATTTTTTAAGAGACTTTTCTGTGCAGCGAGTGCAGCGGGAGGACTGACAATTAGTCAGTCAACTGGGATATTTTAAGTGACCAGTGTTTGTTTGTTTTTCTCGCCCATGAGGCATAGCTGCTAAATAGAGGAAAACGCTAAACTGTTTTACTTCACTCAACTCTTCGTTTTAAACCCTGGCAAGACCAGTTTGTTGGAATGAGTATGCATCAACGCTGACGTAAAATCAGTGGAAATTTAGGCACATACACTAGTCTCCAGTGATTGGTTCGCACGCAGGGACTTTTTAGACTGATATGTGCAGTCTTGTTATCAAGCTACCAAAAGGTCTTCAAATTAAAAAAAAGAAAGAAAGAAGAAGAAGTTGTTAACGCATGCACTCCTGAACAAGAACCATTTTCTGACTTGTCGTTCCCATTTAGAGGATGACATTATTTATGAAATGCTTTTAAAGTCGTACAAATCACTGATATGAAGAAGCCGAACTACTTTCTAATCAAAAAGTTAAGATATGCATCGTGTTTGGGACTCTGTGTCCGATATCGTTCGCATGCTGTTGTTTCATCAATATCTCCTGTGCTCCAAATGAATATGATTTGTGATTCCCAGAGGGTTTTGACATATGAGCAGAAACAGATGTTGTTTGGAAGCAGCTGATGCTGTAATGTCTTTGGAAGATTTTTATTTATTTATTTATTTTAATAAACACTTAAAAATAATGGACATTTTTAAGCAGCTGTGCTGGTACAACCACCCACATATAAACACTAAGGACACAGCACTTCATGGACTAGAATAATAACACTCCACACTGTGATCATATTTCCCACAGAAGCTTGGCAGCATATATACGTGACATATATCAGATCACATGTAGCTTTTAGGGGTTTTTTTTCCCTATCAATGCATTTGTGAACATTTTAAACATTTCTAACGCTGTCATGGTGCATAAAGAGATTTCAGTCTCTCAACCATCATTGCCAGAGTTATTTGCTCAAAAGAGTCCCATTGCAGTTACGCAGTTATACCAAGACAGGATTAAACACCAACTGATCTTCCCCCTCATGCTTTAGACTGACTCCATTACCAATGAATGTATACAATAAAGGCACTAACAAGCATGAGTCGTGGTTTTTATTCACTCTTTGTTCTACAGAGCTACAGTTTGGCTAATATTTATTTTCTTTTTTTTTCTGAATGCAGCCCAACATGACATGTGTAGCCAGTAACTTAAACTCACCTTCTGTGTAAAACCTTGCTATTTGTGCCTGTACTTTATTTGACATTTTTTTCTTTTATTTAATTAAAATTAAAATTGAATTTTAATATCACTTATGCACTTCATTTTTGGTATTTGGATTGAGACACCAGTGTCTGCGTGTGCTTTCTCTTGCATAAGGAGCATTTTGAAAGAACATTTTGTGCATCATAAAGATGTCATTGCTAAACACACAATGAGAAAGATCAGCTCATTAAAATGGATCGCAGCCTGTCTATATTTTATCCAGTAACGCTGTCACATTTTTCTCAATGCATATTAATGTAGAACAGACATATTTACAACCAGACTGACATACAGATTTTTTTTTTTTTTTTGAAACAAGGTTATTTTTCTGGCCTTAGTTTGATCTCATGATCCTCTCATAGAGATTGTTTTGAGCTCTGATGATATTGGTCAGGGGGAAAACAGCCTTAGTAGCTTGATCCACAGCAGGGGCTGCATAACACTAGGCACTGAATATTGAATGATCAGCCACTGGGGAAATTAATGGGGTATCACAGCAAACGGGCTCTATCACAAGTCTGGTTAAAATGACAGTGGCAGGAAGGAGGAAGAAAAAGTGCTTTGGGGGTGAAAACGCTGAGCATACTTAGTGTTATCTATTGAAGTTGCAGTGCTGTGGGTGCCCAAGGCTCGACCCCACCCCTCTGTCTCTCTCTCTTTCCCTCTCACTTACTCTCACTCTCTCTTCCTGTTTACATACTTGATTCCTCTGTAGAAAGAGCAACAACAGCTGTTTAACCTGAAGCATTATTGTCCAACTGAGGGGTTTATGGATAAAGGTGGAACAAAGAGAGTTGCTTCACTCACAACGTTCAATATTCCAATATAAAATGACAAGTATGGAGCCCGAACAGCTGCTCTCAAACTTACATTTTGCATAAGTTGTAAGATACCAAACAAAAGCATGCCCTGTGAGGAAGAAGAGTGAGTTTGAAAGGAATAATATTAAAAAGAGTTTGTGCGCTCAGGGATTTTGGGCTTTTTAAGCCTTCATTTGATCGGACAGGGAAGAGGGGGAAGAGAGAGTGAATGACATAAGTGTCCTGAAGTGACCTCAAACTCAGAGCTTTACAGTAAAGACTTGAGCTTTCAGTACAAGGGGCACATGCTCTATCAAGTGAACTGCATAGGTGTCCCGTTGAGGGTTTTGGTGTCTCCTTATTAGACTGCTGTTCTAGATAATGTATATCCTCCATAACTAAAAATAATTTTTGTGTTAGCTCGAAAACAAAACAAACAAAACGCTCAGTAATAAAATCAAATAAAACATCTCAATATAGTAAAACCGCTAAAACACAGTCAATAACAAAATAAAAAAGCTCCAAGTTGAGCAAATAGAGCAGAGTTTGTTTGATGCAGAAGTCTATAAAGCCAAGAGTTCTCTGTCAGATAGAGGTGCGAAGTTGTAAAGCATAACTGCTGTAGGCAGGAGAGATTTCTTGTAGCAGTCCTTGTGACAGCAACACTGGATCAGTCTGTCAGACAAAGTGTTTTGCTTCCTGTCTAGGAGGGAGTGGAGAGGGTGTTTAGAATTATCCATAATGGACAACAGTATGTTCGGTATCCTCCCCTGTACCGCAGCTTCAAAGGTGTATGCTTTGCAGCCAATTACAGAGCCAGCCCTCTCGATTACTTTATTCCATCTGTGATGCTGCTCCCCCAGCAGACTCCCACAACAGACTAGTAAAATATTTTCAACATCCTACTGCACAAGTATCCCAGCTTCCTCGGGGAAAAAAGCCTGCTCATCTCCTTCTGACATCCTCAGTATTGGTCTTCCAGTTCACTATGTTTTTTCAGTGTGGGTGCCCAGGTACTTGCACTTCTGCTTGATGCTCAGAATACAAAAGAGTGGTGTAGCAATCTTATTCCTTCCTTGTGAAATCACCACCATCTCCCTGGCCTTTGTCACATTCAGCAACAGATTCACTGATCTGTTGATCCGTTTTCTTCCTCCAGTCCATCACTTATACATCCAGTGAATGCATAGTCATCAGACAACTTTATTGGATTCCAGCTTTACTGGAAGTCTGAGGTATTCAGGAGATGGTGGACGTTTCTGCTCTAATTACTTGTTTCTTTCTCAGTGGCCAGAGTAAGTTCTTTCATCCAAAAGGAAGTGTCTCTTTCACCTAAGGTCCAAGTAGGGTTATCAGTGGACTTTAGTTCTTCAGATCAATTCGGTTTTACTTATATGGTACTAAATCACAACAGTCACCTCGAAGTGCTTTATAAAGACACTTGTAAAGACACTACAATATTAGACAGAAAACCCAACTATCAGACGACCCCTATAAGCAAGCACTTGGCAACAGTGGGAAGGAAAAACTCCATTTTAGAAAAAGAAACCTCCAGCAAAACTAGCCACAGGCAGGCAGGGGCAGGCATCTGGCGCGGTGAGGGGAAACAGAAAACAGATAACACAAAAAGTACAGTTTAATAATGATTAATGATTAGATGCAGAGTGGTGTATGAACACGTAGTGAGAAAAAAGAGGTACGTAAGAAGAAAAGGTCGACGCATTATAGGAAGCTCCAAGCAGCCTAGTCTATTGCAACTTAACTAGGAGAGGGTTCAGTGCTGGGGGATTCCCATGATGCACTGAGTATTTCCTTTTCCGTCACCTTTCTCACTCAGCATGTGTTATAGACCTCTCTGCTGAATCGCACGTGTAATTAGTCTCTGTCTCTCTTCCACAGCATGTCTTCCTTCTCTCACCCCAACCAGTCGCAGCAGATGGCTGCGCCTCCCTGAGTCAGGTTCTGCAGGAGGTTTATTCCTGTTAAAAGGGAGTTTTTCCTTCCCACTGTCGCCAAAGTGCTTGCTCATACAGGGTCATATGATTGTTGTTGTTTTTTTTCTGTGTGTATTAATGTAGGGTCTACCTTACAATATAAAGCAGCTTGAGGCGACTGTTGTTGTGATTTGGGGCTATACAAATAAAATGGAATTGAACTGAATTAAATCCCATTCTGGATTTAACATGAAGCCAACAAATAGAAGCTAATATGGGAGAAATGTAGTATCCCACTTTTCTAAAGTCTTGCTGTCACCAGTGGCCGTGAAGAAAGTGGGAAAGCCTGTCATTATGGGTCAGGTTAAATTGTGACCTGTATTACCGCCTACACTACATGTAACACAGAAAACTGTGAGTCACCACTTTGTCACAAGATATGCGGATGTTGATGGAATACGATTGAAACCACCAAGAAGGAAGGGAAAATACTGTGAAACTACTGTGTGAAGCTGAGGGAAAGTGGCAACGAACATGTGATATATAAGGAAACGTGACTCAAAAGAGAGCTGCATCAAAGATCACAGCAGCTGAAATAACAGTTAATATTAGTTTTAACAGTTATGGGAATAAGAAGAATATTGCTTGGGACCATAACAATAAACTTTGGTTTCTCTTGATGCCCTTTGTATTTATGTAGCAAGGGAGTTGGAGAAAGGTTTCTTGAAAATAAAAAGACTTGTCTTTTACCTGCTAAATGCCAAACTTGTAACCTCTACAGCTTATTTTTAAGTTGGATATACAATGTCTCTGCAGGAGTAACATATCCCCAACTGTCCCACACAACAACCTACTCTTTGCTGCACAATTTGAATGTGATTACTTTAGGTTCAAAGTGGGGGCAGCTTCTCAATAGCCAAATTGGCCTGGCTTCTTGGGAAGATGAACCATGCAGGACATCTTCCACGGCAGCATTATCTAATTCAAGCTTAAGTTCTAAAGGTGACTCCAGGTAGCAGACAGCTGGCTGGCACCAGTCCCCCAAACCCCAGGGGCTGATACTGCCAAAGTCTAAAGCCTTAGTGGAGTCTCTCCAACATCTCCTAACCTGGATGGTCAGGTGGGGAAGAATGCTTTTCAAAGGGTCAGGTCCTCACGGTTTGCCACAGGGGACTGAGGGGAGAAGGGCAAAATCATTACAGTGGAGGTGGAGGAGTCCTGGGCACTAATGGAATCTTGCATAGTCCCAGATTTACCCCCAGTAGAGACAAGAAACTGTGTATTTACAACTCTATTGCTCTATTGAGGCTATAGAAAACATGTGAGGAGAAATGAGTAAAGAGCCTAAAGGCAAATATTGTAGCTTATCTGTCAGTAGGGGAAAAACATACTAGAGCCAAGTCAAATGAGCTCAGTAATAAAATCCTACAGTATAAATTCTAGGCTGCCAGAGAGGTGAGCAGTGCATTTAGATGCAAAATCTTGGTTGCAAAATCTTCATAGTAGTGGGCATTTTGTGTCCTTGAAAGTACACAAAGAATCAAAAATACTGACTCTGTTTTCTGTGCATTGTTGAAGGCACTTCGAATTCAACACAAAAGTAAGTTAATTTTAGCTCTTAATATTCTGCAGTACTGAATCTCGTCCATCCAGTGTAAGGAAGCAGGTAACCTGAGACTTAATCACTGGAGGCTCTGCAGTGATTTGTTGAAAAAACATCAAAGAGAAAGTGATGTGAAGGTGAGTCAGATAGTTCAGCCTTTACAAGGTGTTACAAAAAAGTTGTTGATGGCATAGTTACATCGGGGGGGGGGGGGGGGGGTTTCTAACAAAGAAGCTACTTGCTGTCTTGCAATTGCTGACAGGCCCACAGAGACAAAAGTAAGCAAGTGGTGAAAGTGATGGAGGTTTTTTTGTGTCCGGTGGGTCTTCACTGTAAACCTGCACACAACACCTTCTTGACATGTCACAATGCACTACTGTCTTGTTTCCTAGCATCAACACATGTCAACTCTTAGAAAAAGAGAGAAAATATTTGCTCTCCAGACCCTATCTTACTATTTAGTTGGACAGCCTGTTAGTGTGGTGTGATGGGAGTCAAATATCACAGCCCTCGTTTTGCTTGCACTGAATGATAGAATGCAGTGTGAGTGTAGGTAGCATATGCCAAAACATGACGACAGTCGCCTCAAAGGGCTTTATATTGTAAGTTAAAGACCCTAAAAGAATATAATGAAAACCCCAACAATTAGATGACCCTATGTGAGCAAGCACTTGATAACAGTGTAAAGGAAAAAACACCCTTTTAACAGGAAGAAACCTCAGGTAGAACCAGGTTCAGGGAGGGGCAGCCATTTGCCAGCCGGGGCTGAGGGGAGGAAGATAGGATAAAAGACACACTGTGGAAGAGAGCCAGATATTACTAATAACTAATGATTAAATGCAAAGTGGTGTGCAAACACAAAGACAGTGAAAAACTGTGAATGAAGAAGAAAAGCATCATGAGAAGCTTCCAGCAGTCTAGGCCTATTGCAGCATAACTAAGGGAGGATTCAGAGTAACCTGATCCAAGCTTAACTATATGCTTTATCAAAAGTTTTAATCCTTATCTCAAAGGTAGAGAGGGTGTCTGTCTCCTGAATCCTAACTAATCCTAACTTAATCAAATATCCAGCTTGAAAAAAATAATTATCTGCTTTTATAACCAGAGCGTAAAAGCACAAGGAACCCAAGTGGCCTCCGTAGATGACACATTGCTCATCAATAAACTGCTCAATATAATACAGTGTTGCACCATTGAACACAAGTAATGCATAAATCACAGCCTTACCTGGGGGTTGACTCGCCCTCCGCCCCGGAGCGTTCCCCTGTGATTCAGGCAGCTTTGACATTCACCTGCCTGTCTTCATGGGAAAAGAAACAGACCAGTAGCTTTAACCTTTTCTCAACCACTGATTTAGCCTGCCTGTCTGTACCGATAACGCACTCTATCAGAGCTGGCCTGAGAAGAGGAGATGAGTGTTGCTCTGAGGCGCCGTTATGCTCAGGTAGGGCCTTTAGTCACTGCCACCCATCTTCCGTGTGTTAGCCAGCATCCTCTTTTTATCTTAACCTTGGTAGCCTCTATTCCATACGCCCACTGAACCCCAACACTTGTCTATTCTACAGCACAAAACCACAGTGTGGAGCCTTGAAACTCACTTACATGAAATCACACAATGGCAACCTCCAGAGCCATCTAGTCAGATGTCCTTTCACAAAACTCAATTCATTTCAGCTGCGGGGAGATTTCAATGTGATTAGATGCTGGTATTTTGATGAGATTACTTCTTGATTTAGAGAAGAAATGCTTGAATGCTTCAGACATACACTAGACTTTACATTGATGGCAACTATAACTCTAGCAACAATGACACAATGCTTATGACTAATTTCTTGGTAAGTCCTGTCTGCGGTTCAGCACAGTAATAGGTGCTTTATATTACAGACCTTGATGTACTCTGCAACTTGTCAGCAGCGCTTACAGCACCTTACAGACTTTGTGATTATATCTTTTAAAACCTAATTAAGATGTCAGACATTATTAAAATTCTCAGACAATGTGCACATTTCCAAAATGGCACCGAATGTCACTTGGATAAAGAAAACACATTAAGTGAACTTGTGATGGCTTTGCAGGTTTCGTCAGGCTGAGTGTCAGAATACGACTTTTAAGGATTTTCAATTACCAGTTCAAACTTGAGTGACATTAAATCTTTATCCCACTCCACATTTTCATGTAAAACATCCAACATAAATATTCATTCAATCCATGTGGCATCTGTGATTCCCTTTGAGTTTGCTAGTTTGCAAATTAAGTGTATGAGCACATATTTGTGGAATATTGTGTCTATGCAGAGCTTTCTGTCAAAGTTCCTGATGACTGGGACTTTTACATAATAGTCATAACCTAAGGTTATTTGTGGCTCTGAGTTGTGTATTCAGCACAAAAGGGTGTTCACCTGGAGTTTTTTCCACATTATTTCCCACTGACAGATGCTCACCGAATCTGTGCTGAGTGATTATGTTTGTCAGGATGACGGTCTGTTTGCTGAGCACCGGAGAGTGAGATTGGGAAGTGAGAATAGCCACCTAAGATAGACAGCTGCAGCGCTGTGTTGATTGCCTCTTCCTCTTGTGTGATTTAAAATGGACTTTTTTTCAGGTTAAAAGAGTCTCTGCCTACCAGGCTCTAGCCTGAGCCCTTCATCTCCATGCCAAAGCACTATGACCGCACTCTCTCATCCTCTGACTGAAGGGTCACGATGGGGCAGAAAAGCAGTATTTTTTTTCACTGTGGTTCAGATGAAGAAAACAACACAGTGATTGTGTATGTGTGCGCAATCAGACTGTGTTGCCCTTGCTGTTGAAGTAATAAATTGTCTCCCTTGTAATCAGCCTCTCTTTGCCTGCTGTTCTCATCAAAATTCTTTGAATGTTCTGTTGCCATGGCACCTTGAAAAATCTGCTGCTAAGATTTTTTTTTGTCTTCCTGAGATAGCAATTCTCATTTTTCTCGCTGCTTACCTCACAGACAAAATCACTTTGGATCAATTTGAGACAAAATTAGTACATAATGTAAAAATAGATTGTTTTGAAAAAAAAAGAAGAAATAACATACACTGAGAGTATAAAGGAAGAAATGTTTTGCTGTGTACCCGTCTGGATTTTTGTTGAATTAATTCTGTCTGAATGCATATACAAACACTAAGAAATATGGGTTTTCAAATTGCTCTCGGCAGGGCTGGGGAAACTCCATCAGGGGTAACAGTTAAAAATTATGGTCACCTTACCCACAGCATCTACACACATCTTATGGTAAAGTATCTATATAAGGTACAAATATTATAGGTTTTAGCTCCCCCAGGGCTGAAAAATAAAGCCAGCCTGAAAATGGGAAATCTGTGGTTCCTTGAATGGCCACTTGAGGCTGTCTCCAAGAGCAAGTCAGTGCCCTTGACGCTTTTTTTCTGTATACATTTATATGGCATATATATATTTATATGGCAGGCTTAATATGGCATATTAAAACTAAGACTGGGCTAAACACTTCCTTTCAGTTTCAATTCATTGCTTTGCCTGAGATTACCACATTGTGAGGGCAGTAGCTCCCCACCTGTTGTTCAGACCTATTTGTGAAGGTCAGGCATCCAAAAGAAAGTAAGCTTAAAAGGTTTTTTGAACAGTGAATCACACAAAGGTACTCAAAGAGTCAAGGTTTGGCAGTATGGTGTAACCCTGTTCATATTACAATCATAGAGCGGGTTTGTTGCCCGGACATTGAACTGTCTGCTGTTGGACTCAGGCTGTATTATTTGCCCAGGGAATTTACCAATGTAATCTTGGTGGCTGTTTAAGTTCCTACCTCTGCTAACGCCACAGCTGCATATGACATTATCCACTCTGCCACAGACCAGTTACAGACTCAGAGTGCCTTCATTGCTCTCTCGAGTGACTTCAACCATGTCACCTTGGAAACTATACCGCCAACTTTTACACAGTATGTGGTCTGTCCCACAAGGGGAAAGAGAATTTTAGAGTTAGTCTATGCTAATGTCAAGGACCCATACAGTTGAAGAGGGAGTCTGTGACCACTAGATGTATTAGGAGGTGGTCGGAGGAGGCCTTAGCAGAACTATAGGGATGACAGACTGAGAGACACTCTGTGACCCTCACAGCAAGGCCATCAATGGGCTTACTGAGTGACTCCAGTGTCCCAGCTCGGACTGTCCATTGTTACCCAAATAACAAGCCGTGGGTGACTAAGTCTACTTCCACACTAATGTGTTTTTGTTTGAAAACGCATCGTTTTCTCTCCCATTTTTCACCTCCCGTCCACACTGAGACGGCGTTTTCCCCAAGGAAAAACGTCGTTTTCAAATCTATCCGGGCTAGTGTGGACGTAGCCTAAGAACATCATAGCACTCCTCAATGACAAGAAGAGGGCTTCAGAGCAGAAGAAGGCCTCCTCTTCCGGAAGTGAGAATGGTTCTGGCGTTATTGAAGGGCAAGATCTGATAGTCTAAGGACAATTACAGGAGAAAGCTAGAGTAGAAACTCCAGCAGAACAGCATGAAAGAGGTGTGGAGTGATATCAAGACAATCTCTGGATTCAGGCCATCCAGCAGCAGAGGACCTGGGGGCGGTGAGGACAGAGCTAATGGATTAAATGTGTTTTTCAACAGATTTGACACTGCAGTGAATGCTCACTCCTCTACTGACTTACAAGTAGTCAGCCTGCAATCCACATCCACACCACTCTGCCTCCCTCTCCACATTGCACCATTGCCTAATGTGTGGGACACTGGAGACACTCAGTAAGCCCAATAATGGCCTTACCGTGAGCTTCACAGAGTCCTGACACCCTCCCTCACCTATCCCTTTCACTCATGACTCGCTTACGTCATTGTCATGAGACAGTCTCGCAAAAAAAAAATCACAGTTTTAGTAACGCATTAACGCAGCGTGCTTACGGGAAAGTAACAGCAATCTAATTACCTTTTTTGCAATAGTAAGCCCTTACTTTACTCGTTACTCGAAAAAAGTAATCAGATTATAGTAACGCATTACTGCCCATCTCTGCTCATGACCAGGTTCAAAGACAAAATAGAATCCTCCACTCAGGCAAGTCTGCTGGCCCAGACAGGGTGAGTCCCCATGTCCTGAAGACCTGTTCCCCAACAGCTTTGTGGATTCTTTAATAAACTGTTCATGTTGAGTCTGAGTCTGGAGAGGGTCCCAGTGCTATGGAAGACATCATATCTCAGTGGCCTCCAGGATTACAGGCCTGTGGCACTGACTTCCCACGTCATGAAGACCATGGAAAGACTCATCCTTGACCATCTCAGACCTATTGTTAGGCCACATCAGGATCCCCTTCAGCTTGATTACCAATCCCACCTCAGAGCTGAGGACGCCATCATCTACCTGCTCAATTGTGTCTATGCCCATCTGGACCAGCCGGCGAGAAGTTTGAGGGTCATGTTTATTGTATTATTTAATTTAGTTCAGTCTGTTACTGTTATTGTCTTGGAGCAACTTTGACCACATAATTTCCTTAGGGATTAATAAAGTATTCTGATTCTGATAAAGAGTGCAATGCAAACTAGAAAAGGGGATCATTTGCCTTCAGAGTAAAAGCTTTGCCATTCAATCACAACAAGGTTGTTGGTGCAGCATTCTCTTTGCAACCGATTTCACCCAGCAACAACCAGTAGCCTCCAGCAGCCTTCTGCCACCTCTAGCAACCACTGCGGGCAATGAATAGTCTCTAGTCCTGTCTGACTGGGGCCTTGGGTGGTAATGTAGGACACTACCCTTTTACCAAATATAGTAATTTTTACATTCAAAAAATCTAGATGGCAACAGCCATAATGCTGCATTCAGAAGTTTCAAAATGAAACTAATCTTTCTTATATACACAGCCAGTTGGTCCTGAACAACTAGATTATTTATCAAAAATCCAGTGTTTTATAGTTTTGACTTTCTGGCCTGATTTGTTTTGAGTAGATATGTTTCAAAATAAGCACTTAAAACAGAATTACCCAGTAGCTTTATTTCGCAGTGTTTCTTGTTAATGTGAAACCCACAGAGAACTGTCACCCCACTTTGAAGTTTCCCTCTGCTCATTGTTTTGGTTTTGCTGCCCATAACTTTAATGTTGTGGTTTGCTGTCATCTTTCTCATCAGCTTTGTTTCCAGATACAGCAGGAGGCATCATGTTTTCGAGCAAAAAAAAGAAAGCTTTGAAAACCCCATTATAAAACATCTGCTCCGAAACAAATGGAAGATCTAGTAACAACCCTGTGAATAGCAGCACAACAGTTTGCAACTTCAGAGTGAAATATATTTATTATATTCTCCAAGAATGGGTTAATGGTCATGATAAATGCTAATTTGACACCTGGATGTGTCAATAAGCATCTGCTTATGAACATCATGACAACCAATAATATACCTGTGTTGTGATTTCAGCTGTTTCTGCCTTTCCCGAAAGACTGATTATTATATGGCTGGTGCTTTAAATTGAAACACTTTTTTGCACTTATTATCCAAAGGGATAGAGGGTCACAGGTCATTGATGCACATGTTGATCTCAGTGGTACAGATTGATACTAAGTATTCAGATTGTTGTTACTGAAAGTGTGGGTTTTGTTTGTCTGTGTATAACTTTACTTTTACAAGTTTTGTTTGCTCTAAACAATCAGTATGAACTTATGTTTATCTTTATGTTCAAAAAACCCCTAAACAATCCCACTCGTCCCAATCTTGCAGCCCCTCCTACGCTAAAGATCAAAAGAAGAAGAAGAAGAAGAAGACATTGCAGCTGCTGCTGAATAACAAAAGACAAGGCTTTAATGTCTAAACTGCTCATATTCAGCTTTCAGTTATGTTGTAATTTGACACTGTCATAACCAATAATGATAATTTTTTTCAAAGGACTCTGAAGCACGACCCACAGTGCTTAGTTTTTAAAATGTTTATTTTACAGGAATTCAGATCAGCAGGGGCAGAGCCTGGAGTTAGGAGAATCTCAGGCGAGTGTCTGTTCACTGAACAGAAGCAGACTTCTGCCAGAGAGGAGAAAGATTGGTTTTGGCCAGAGTTGAAACCAATATTGCTCTGTGAGTTCATATTTGAGTCTTTTCAGAACAGATGGAGGAGAGAGGAAGAAATATCAGGGAGTAATTTGTGTAGGAAGTAAAGAGAGCGGCAGAGGGTGGGGAGGCAGGTGAGTTTCAGGTAAGTGAAAATAATTCTTCTTTCCACAGGAACAGAGTATGTCAGGAATTCAGTGGAGTATTTCTTCTGGGAGAGAGCTTCAGCTGACTCAGAGAAGAACTGAGAGACAAAGAGAGAAATGTGGCAACAACAAAATAAAGGTTTCACTAGAGATTGAGCAAATGCCAGAGAGCCTGATTACAATTACTAATAATATGAAAATCTGTCAAGGAGTAAAAAACAGAACAGGGTCGAGCCCAGGCATCACTGGTCCAAACTCCATGAAGAAGAAACTGAACAATACCCTAGTCGGGGCCCCAGAGGTGACCGAGGGATTTGGGATGAAGGAGCAAGCCACCCATGCCCTCCCTCTCATTGACACACCTGAACTAAGCAAGTGGAGGTTATCGGGCCAATTCCATAGAGATCAGTGTATCTAGGAGCCAATTTCTTGGAAACTTATTTCAAAGGAATGTCTATAGAAGATAACCAGACTTTCTGACCTGGAGAATAGCATCAGGCTGGAGTCCTCTGGTCTGTTAGGCAGTGATTGTGTCCTGCAGGGCAGCCTTGGTCTGTTTCCATATTCTGTAGCAGCGCTTTAGGCCATGTTGCTCAGAGGGCTCAACCATTTCTGCTTCAAGGGAAGGGAACAGAGGAGACCCATGGCCCAGGTAGGCTTTAAGCGATGAAAGTCTGGTGGCAGAGGAGGTCACTGAACTCCAAAAGTAGGATTTAAGGCAATAATACAGTTTGAGAAAGGAATCTGGAGTCTAAAATTCCTTTATGATTATGTTCCTCTATCAGAAACTAGATCTTCTGCAATACCATACAACAAACATGCTGAACCAGGAGGTTGGCATTTCTGAAGCGACAAAAGAAGCTGACTTAGAGAGTATGTTGATGATTGTGAGAATGACTGTCTTTTCCCTCAGAAGCAATATTTTTTCTATTAGGTACAGGTAAAGGTTGAAGAAACCATGGCAGGGACTGGACTCTACTGTTATTTCTGGCACAGATGGAGCATCCAGCCATATGTTCTGTAACATCATTATCTAATATGGGTTATCAAAAGAAACATCTTGGAAAAGAGATTGTCTGACTTACCCCGGGGTGGCAGGTAAACTTGGTGGTGTGGGCCCAATGGATTACCTGTGTTTTTAGAGGAAGGTCATGCGGTTGGTTAGGGAGGCCATTGTCAGGGTCTAGTTAATTTTGCAGTGCTTGACGAACAACATCCTTTTATTTCCAATACCAGGTTACCAACAACACAGAAAGATGTCTGTGAAGGTTCTCAGTCATCCAGGTCATCGTAGTCAAAGGAGCTTGCAAAGAAAAGCGTCTGGACTTCTTTAAGTTACTTGAAGACGTTTCACCTCTCATCCCAGAAGCTTCTTCAGTTCTAAGGTCAAATGGTGAAGAGTCCCAGATATAAACCTAGTGGGAGTTTCCCCCCACAGAGGAACAAAAGGACCCCTGATGATCCTCTAATCGCCTGAGCCACTTCACAAGCGCATGGCACAACACAGAAGAGCCACCTCCACAGGACAAGACTCAGCAGTCCATCTGCATCTTAAGGATAAAGGACACTCTTTCGAGGATGCCAACGTTCACATTTTGGACAGAGAGGACAGATGGCTTGAAAGAGGAGTGAAAGAAGCCATCTATGTCCACTGTGAGCGACCATCTTTGAACAGAGGCGGTGGTTTACGACACCAACTCTCTGCCATCTATAATCCAGTTTTGAGTTCCCTCCCCAGACGCCTTAAAGCCCACTCACATCCTGGGCCATCTGACCTCAGGAATTCGCATGATAAGGTGGGGCCAGGTTTCACAATAAGCTCACCCGAAACTCTGGCTGATTGGGACCCACACCCAGTTTCACACCTTGGCTCAGGCGATTAGAGGATCATCAGGGGGTCCTTTTGTCCCTCTGTGGGGGGAAACTCCCACTAGGTTTATATCTGGGACTCCCCACCATTTGACCTTAGAACTGAAGAAGCTTCTCGGATGAGAGGTGAAACGTCTTCAAGTAACTTAAAGAAGTCCAGACGCTTTTCTTTGCAAGCTCCTTTGACAACACAGAAAGATGGTAGGATTGTCTCGGAGAAAAAAAGATTATATTTCCTGTATAGAATGATATCATCTGGTTGATTGCAGGTGGGAAAGATTTTTATGATTAGTCCACACATTAAACAGCTGCTCAGCTTCCTCCAATCAATGCTTTCACTCCTCTAAGGCTAACTCACTGCCAGCAGCTCATGGTACTTCTGCTCAGTGGTAGTTAGACGCTAGAAAAAGCACAGGGACGTAACTTACAATTTGACCACTGAGAGAAGACTGCTCCACTCCTTAGTCAGAGGCCTCCACCTCCACACTGAACTGTAGTTTAGGATCAGGTTGAACAGGTGCTGGGGTGAATCTGTGTTTTAATTCCAAGAAAGCTGCACCTGCTGGTGATTATCAATGTGACTCTAGTTCCTGATTAATCTTCAGTAAAAAAGAACAAATTCTGTTACAGTTGTTTTTTGGAGGTAGGAGTTGGTCATTCTTCTGCTTTTATCTTCTACTGATCATTTTTTATCTGCTCACTATTTGAATGTATTGTAAGCATTATGTAGCTCTAACTTCATTAAAATAGTGACTCCACAGAGTGAGCTGATCAATTCAGCATTCGTTTTATTAAAGTCATGGTAATCAGTGCAGGGTATGAGAGTTTTATTTCTCTTATCAAAAAAGAAGAAACCACTTCCTACTAAAGGAGAGACATATAATTCAAGCTGCTAAAGAATCACAGATGTATTTTTCCATTGCTTCTCTTTTTGGATGAGACAGGTTATAAAGATGGCTGGTAGGTACCACGATGAAGGCCGATGCCTTGCAGTCATAAGGTCAATGAAGAGGGGGCGAGAGTGCTTTGTCCTTGCTGGAAGTTCGTTGCAGATCTTGATATTCTTTGGGGACCGAGGTTTTCAGGTGAAATATTAGCAGGTATTATGGATGATTGCAAACAATACAATTCAATTAATTCTTTTTAGATAGCAACAAATCACAACAGCAGTTGGCTCAAAATGCTTTATACTGTAAAGTAAAGGCCCTACAATAATACAGATAAGCAGAACAAATTCCAACTCTATTTGTTTCTCATACTAGTTGACGTGAAGAATGTATTTTTCTAGCCACAGATAGCCTAAGATAATGGGAGTCTTTGGTGCATAAAATATATAAAACTCAAGGTACTTGTTTCCATTCTGTTTGTTCAGTAATGAAAACAAGGGTTGACCATTGAGTGCTCAGCTCAATCAACTCACCTGGACTTTTCTCAAAAAATCATGAGGTAGCAGATCCTGAAGCACAGGACAGAGCAAGCTGCAGAAGAGGATGGAAAGCTGTGTGTAGAAATTTGTCAGATCTTCTAATTCTTTTCTCTATTAAATTAACTAAACCAGTTATCAACTTCAATAGCTAGGGCCACAAAGACTTACAACTACATTGGCTCAACACAGGAAACCAACTTACTGTTCATTTAATCATTTAATAAGTGAAGGAAGACCCCTTGTATGGCTTTGGAATTCCACCCAGTCTCCTTAACAAAGTTTGGAATTCTGCTACGAATTCTGCAACGCTTTTATTGCTTTGCTTTCAATTCAGGAGACAATGGGCAGTGTCCTCCTCACAGAGGGGTGGTCACAAATTCTTTTAAACTCCTCAATAAACTTAGCAAATATATACGTCTCGAGATTTTTGAAGAAACAGTTCTATCCTTGTAGGCAAGATGTTTTCGAGGAGTCATCAGGAAAAGAATGGAATAGAGGGACTAAAGACTAGTGAGCACTGGAGCATAAAGTTCACTTTTCCTGTGAGTGGAAGACTGCATCGGAGAATGTCGGGGACATTACAGGAGTCTTTGGACTTGATGACCAGGCAGCTAGTTCTGTTACAGAAGCCTGAGGTAACCCTGTGTGAATTGACTGAATCGTGCTACACATCTGATCAAGGCATTGATAGGTAACTTGTTTCTGCTCTACAAAAGAGTGGAGGGCTTGATCATGTTGGCCGAGTAACAAGTCTTGATTAAATAATGCTGCATGGATAGCTGCTGGGTCCATAGGGTCCATTTGGCCAGATTCTTCTGTCATTACAAATACTGGAAACTCTTTTCAAAGGACTCAGAAACAGGACAGAGACCACAGGGCTCAGTTTTGAAAAGGTTTATTTTAATGAAATTCAGATCAATTGGGGAAGGGTCTGGAGGCAGGAGAATCTAAGGTGAATGTCTATTCACTAAACAAGAATCTCAGAGAGAAGAAAGATTTGTTATGGTGAGGGATATTGTGCTGTGATTTTGATGTGAGTTCTTACCTGATTCCTTTTCAAGGACAGTAGCAGGCTGGAGTTTTTCCAGAAAGTAAAGGAAGCAGTGAAGTCAGGTGAGTTTCAGGTAAGTGAAAACAAATTTTCTTTCTGCAGGAACAGATCAGTGTAGGATTGCAGGTGACTATTTCTTTTGGGTGAGAGCTTCAGCTGGCTTGGAAAATTTTTGAGAGGGAAAGACAGAAAAAATATTTAACTAGGAATTGAAACAAACATCAGAGATGACCAGATGAGTGAAGGCTCAAATTGGTCCTTACATACAGGGAGGTAATGAACTAATAGCAAATAGGTGCACTGGCTGAAGAGTGGAAAACCAGACTCCAGACAGACTCTAGAGGTGCAGGGCCCAAGGTGTGACCAGCCCAAACTCCCCCTCGGAGCAGCAAAGGAGACGAGCTGGAGACGGGGAGAAAGAGCGAGAGAAAAAAAACATCCGTCTGGATCATAACAGACATTTGATATTCAGCAACATCCAAAAGGTCTATCACCTTAAAATGACCATATACAAAAAATATATGGAAAACATTTCTGAGACTGCAAGCGTGCTGAGATTCATTAACTCTAAAACAACATGTGTGATGGATGATTTCATATCCTTGTGGAAAGAGAAACAGAGTGCTTTTTGAAAAAACTGAATTACTGAGTGTAGTAGCTCCATTAGGGAAGAGTGTGTCAAAATTCATGTAGTAAGCCACTTTAAAGAGGCCAGACATCCCATGTCTGCTTTATTTTTCGCCACTGAGAAGGTGTCTCTTGGTCTAGGAGGAAGTGATTTAAATTTCATCAGAAAAGAAAGAGGATGACCTCCTGGATCTTTCCTTTTTAAAAAGTCTTAACCTGAGATGAATAAGTGGGGGGACCTGATTTTTAAGCATATCCTCTAGCTGTTTTGATATGGTACTGTGTCAGATCCTTAATTACACTTGGTGATATGATTTTTAATGTTTTCGAATACTTGCATCTAAGTGGCTGTTCTACATGTCCCTGGGAATTAATTATATATAACACTGATGAAAGCCTTCACAAGTGAAACTCTTTCATCTTAAAGCTTTGTCTTCTGTTTCTGAAGAGCAGCAGGATTCTTTTAAGATTTTCAGCCATAAAGACCCACCCGAAGGACCGCTTCTGAGTGAACTGCACCTCACACTTATCCAGATGGCCTACGTCTATCTTTAAGATTTCTCACACACGAACACACTTAAGAGTCCTCAACATTTCTGCCAAAAGCAGCACTTGTTTAATTTAAAGTAGAGCAAGCCAAGGCTGACATGCAGTACAGTACGAAACATGAAAGCACGATTGTACTTGCTATGCAACCTGAATAATGTATAATGTTTATGTCATTTGTGACACAGATGCTATGAGAATGACTCGTTATTTACACGCTGATCAAACAGCAAATGCAGATGATGCCGGATGTTTGTGCTACATGTTCTATGTAACATACACTATACATAATTTTTTTACTGAAGCTGAAAAGAGGAGTATTTTAAAGCATCATTTCTTTCTTTTTGTGTGTGTGTGTGTGTGGGTCAGAGGATAAACATGCTTGAATAAAACAAAGGAGCACTGAGAGCTCCATATAGATGCAATTCTGAAAGAAAAATCTGAACCCTTGACCCCTACAGTAAAGGGATCTGTGAGGGAAGAGTCACTGCAGTAGAAGGTTGTTCTGGAGATCGCCTTTATGTCATAATGGATCATCTTGACGAGAGAACTCTTTTCTAGGATGACAGTTTCACCACCCACAGGGCACGAGGGCTCACTGAATGATTTGATTGGTGTGAAAATAATGTAAATCACATACTATGGCCTTCACAGCCACGATATCACAACCAGGTTGAACACCAATAGATTGTAGACGAATGTGTTGCAGCGCTCACCACTACCATCATTAAAGCACGGATTGTGAAAATATCTTGGCCAGACTATGTTGGCTTTGTCTTTAATTTGTCACCTGTTCGTGTCTATTATCTATGTAATTCTAGCAGGGTGACATCTGCTGAAACAGTCAGCCTCCTGCTGATGTCTGTTTTTTATTCCCTTTCTTTTTCCTTTTTTTATACCATGCTAACAAAGCACTGCTCTTGTTAGAGACCTTATAGTGGAAATCACATCTACAGTGTTTCCGCTTTTGATGATGTGATGGAGGGTTTAAAGCACATTAAGAGGAACTTTTTGCACTGTGAGCGAGGGCACTAATGTACAGGGTGATTCAGTGGTATAAACAAGACTGCTCTAATCTGCACTGGATGTACTGCTCTGTAATGATGTTGCTGTTCCAGAGGATAGAGTTTTATTGTCTCTGTCAATGCACCAACTTTATTCCCAATTTCAGATACACATACACACGCGACATTTCTCTGACGTGCTAAACTGATGGCGCATCACACTTTAGATTGTCTGGGCTCAGCTAGTGAGTGTGAGTGTTTTACTGTCCATATGGAAAGTGATCTGCACAATTTGTTCAAACAAAGGGCAACTGTGTTGTGTTGGAAATGACATTTTCAGATGTGCACGTACAGAGACCATGTATGGTTGAATCTAAATTAAAGAACCTCAGTAAAATATTCCAAGTCATTAAGCACGCTGTCTAAGGGTATTAGTGGCTGGGTGGTACATTCGAGATCTAAGTGAAGACCCCCCACTCATGTTTACCATTTTAGGGAATGTCAAGTTTCCGGATTAGAGTGGATGGCTCACACTGACCTAATCTGCTATTATGCTTTCACAGACTAGTGTGCGGTAATTTCATCACTTTGGCAAGAGAGGAACGTTAAGATGGACAATATCTCAATAACACACTAATCAATCACTTTTAGAGTGCATTACTGCAAGAGGGAGCTTTGCCCCATGGAGTGCAGCCTGATATAAATAGCAGATTGTCTTCCTTCGTGGCTCTTTTTCAGTTTCCATCAGTATTTGCTGCTTGTGTCTTATGTACTCACCCACCTCGTTCAGACAGAGCTGAGAGAAATCATATCATAAAACCAAAATGCTCCAGCGCATACTAAAACACAATGATATTCTGAAAGACTGGCATCTGTTCAGAGGGCACAAAATTAGTTTAAAGATGTGTGAGAATCTGAATTCATATTGTTTCCCACCTTTCAAATATAACTGTTTTATTGATATTAACTGAGTTACACTTATATGCAGCACTGTGACAAATGTTTTGGGGGGTTTTTTGTTTTTTTTTCCATATTTGTCAGATTCTAGATATTTCAGATCAACAAATATACTTTAGTGTTACCAACTCTACGCTTGAGCCGAATTCACGGTACCATTAGTTACAGTAAGTCCTGCAGCTCCTGAAGCATCAAAGCAGCCATTCCCGGACCATCACACTACCACCACCATGTCTGACTGTGTATATGATGTTTTGTTTTTTATGAAATGCTGTGTTAATATTATGCTAGCTGTAACCAGAGTCAAACCTCCCAAGAAGTTCAGCTTCTGTCTCATCACTCTGTAGACTAGTTTCCCAAAAGTCTTGTGTAAGATGTTTTTAAGATTTTTGTTAGTAATTTTGGTAGGCCAGCCCCTCTTGAGAAGGTTCACTCCTGTTCTATGTTTTCTCCACTTGTGGATAATGCCCGTAGTACACTGGAGTTTTGCAACCCTTACCAGACTGGTAGAAGTCAATGATTCTAATTGATTGTTTCATAATGTGTTGCTTTTTGAGATATTTCAGCCTAATTCACTTTGGCAGACACTTTGTCTATTTAAGTGATTTCTTTGTTCCGCAGGTCTGAAAGAAATCAGGCCTATGAATGGCTAGAGAAACTGAACTCAGCTTTTCAACTGATGTGGTTAATTGCAGTTCATTCATGATTTGAAAAGGGAGAGCTGTTACTTTTTCACGTAGGGCCAGGTAGGTTTGGAAAGGTATTTTTTTCTCCTTAATACAGGAAATCATCGTTTAAAAACTGCACTTTATATTTACTCAGGTTATCTTAGTGTAATATTAAAATATCTGAAACATTTACATGAGAAATATAAAAAAAGAAAAAGAGAAAAAGAAATCGGGAAGGCAGCAAATACAACAACCCTGTAGGTATAGTGTCTTCCAAAGTGAGCTTGTGTTACATCTCACTCTTCCATATAAAACACCCTGGAGGTGTCCCACCCATTTTGAACTGCCCTTTAATTAAAACAGGCTGATGCTCTTGTTTTGAGTCAGATAATTGTGACACCTGTCATGTTGCAGTACCCAAACAAAGATGATAAAACGTGCAGCTGAAGCCAAGAAAAAGAATAAGTGTGGAGATTCACTGTTCTAATGCTCAAGACATTCCAGGTGTCTTTAGTACTCTGTGAGAATTAACCTTGTTATTTATTGTACTTTTCTTTCTCATACTTTTCTTTCTTGTCATTTCCACATTATTATAGTTGTACATTTGGGGCCTGTTATGTGAGATACTTTCATTGTATCTTAAATTTTCTTATGTGATGGGATAGTTTTATTTGGTTAATCAATTCAGCCTGCAGAAGACACTTAAATCTGCTTTAAAGGTGAATCTCCTCCTCTGAGGTCTTGAATGCCAGGTATTTAACAGCCAACATTTAATGTATAATGTGTCCAAGTCTGTGCAGCACATGTGATGCTCCTGCAGCTAAATCAATAGGATTTTACAGGAACTGCCAAGTCCATCTTACAGTAATTCCTTGTTTCATGATGTCATGCAGCCTCCATGCAAGCAGACAATGCTCTTGGGGGATGAACACGGACAAAAAAGAACACTGGAAAACATGATGGCTTTATGTCGAATGGGCTGTCTTTGGCTTTCTTTTGCAACTCTGAGAGGATTAACTATTGTTTTTTTTACTGGTGGGAGGATGTTCATGTTATTTTTCTATAGGCTGGATATCCAATTTCTGCTGATCTGGGCTAAGAGGGGTGTTTGTCCCAACTGGAAAGCAAAGCAGTAGGTGCTGTCTGGGACATGTGTGTGGGCGGTCAGTGAATTCATGTTTTTACTTATTATCATGCCCGTTCAAGACTGAGAAGGATACAAATAAAAAAAATAAAGGTATAGAGGGTTAGAAGTATTCTTTAGAGCCCAAATGCAAGACACTGAACACCTCCTACTGCCTATAAGGAGAGCGAGTGTGATTTTTTTTTAAGTGCAGCAATGATCCAACACCTCCTCAATCCCCTCCCTCAGGGCTCTCTCCTCCGGTCCACTGTTGCAGTATCTTGTTGTGCTGGACCATGAGATACCAGCCCATCCCGGAGTATCACAAACAGCCCACAGCACCCCCTCTCTATTTCAAGCCACCTTCATGTTGAAACATTTGCTTCTCCTCACCACCACAGAAAAAGAAAAGCCTCCAGTGTTTCGTGTATTTGCTTTAAATGGAGCTCAAATGACATCACATTGCTGCAGTGCTGCACTGTCCATGAAAGGTGTCAGTCGTTTCCTCTGATATCAAGAATTTGTCCACTGGCCACTTGGCTCTGCTCTGCTCCAGACATCATGGCGTGACCAAATGTATTCTTTTATAGCGGGCTCGTGTTACGCAGGTGGACGCCTGCATGAAGAGTAGAGGCGCATTTTCAAAGGTTGCCTGTTCCCTGGGACACAGCAAGATTTCCTGCCACATCCCGCCCGAAGAAATCGACCGCATTGCTTTGTAGAAAGAGCGGACGGACCAAGTCGTGTATGAAAACTAATTGCTCGCATGGGTACGCATAGTGTTAGAGGAGAAAGAGAGAGAGCGAGAAAAAACAGTATCAGTGCATGGGTGGGATTCCTTCATTGCGCTTCAGATAGGGGAAGTTATGGCAACAAACGTCTACAGTGAAGGTAAATACATGTCAGGAAATTAGGCACGATAAGTGCGCTGTAGTGCTGTAATTAACAGAAACCCGGTGTTGGTGGAGACTTTTCCGACCTTTGCTGTTTTTGATTGACTTGAAGCCCGAATTTGACGCCAACCTTCAACCGTGTGAGGCTTCTTTTTTTTCAGGAGTGCAACCTATCGCTTCAAAAAGAGCCCCATGCTGCAGTTCTCCATCCCGACACCATCTGTACTGCAATTCATCACAGGCGTGAGATTTATTGGAAATTTAGTCCATCGTTCCTCCGCGTTACAAACCCGTATGCGGGGGACCTGCTACGACCACGTACTCACGCTTTAACCCATTTGAAGACGGCTCGGACGCAACACTCGGACCCCCCTGAGCTTCTGGATTCAGAGATTTCAACCTAATTATATTCTGCCTGCCTTCGAGCCCTAATCGGATCGTACTGGGATTTTAGGTGGGGTTTTATCCCGATGCAGGTAACTGGGAAGGACTGTCTCTTGTTGATGACACTTAAGCAGCAGATTGTCGCTCATTGGGTCCCTTGGATTTTTGCAGCACAAGCCTGACCAGCGTAACAAGAAGGGTTTTACACCTGAATTTGGAATAAATGAACTCTCGTCGCCATCCGAGTTTCGTTGTGAATTTATCCGCTGAGACAAGTGTGTGGACAGCGAAATCATGTGCATTGGGATCAAGCCTTTGGCTTCTGCTATATTAGTCCCAGTTCCACTTCTGGTAAGTCTCTCAGACTTGGTGAGAAATGTAAATTAGACTTTTGCAGCTGTGACACATACGTGGGTGCAATGTGATCTGGTGTCCAGATCTCTGATGTGCGGCATGGATTGTGCAAACTAAATATAGAATAATAGGCCTCCGGTATCTATCTATCTATCTATCTATCTATCTATCTAATCATTTATGTATCTTGATGCATAATGTGCAAGTCTTTCTAGGCTATTCACAGTAGTCTGCTGGATAATATGGTATAAACCTGTCTGGCAGAGATGTCTTCATGTTACTTGAGATATCCAGTTCTCACGTGGTTGTTAGTGCTGTTATATCTGATAGACTGAGTCCGATGGGCTCACAACAGCTCTGTCATAGGGCTGACAGAGCTCCTAACTGCAATGAAGACGGTTAAACAGTGACACAAGAGTTGAATTCCCACAGACAGAAGCGCGTGTGGAAATGGCCCGGGTGTGTCTGCATCAGCACCACTCAGAGACCAAGAGTTTTCATAAATTAGCAGCAGCTGCTGGAATTCTCCCATCAGGGTAAATTGCACTGATTGCTCAGAGAGTGGACCGTCTTACACTGGAGCCACAGAGCCTGAACCATCAGGAAACTTATAACTGCATTGTTAACTTGCAAGTTTAAAAAACATTCGGCCAGATGATGAATTTGTATAATGAGTAGAGGCCTTTTCAGGATGTGTGCACTGTATATTATTCTACTCCTGACCTTTGTTTTGGCAAATCAGCTAATCAGGTTTAGAAATGATGAAGGGATACAGAAGTACTGATGCAGCATTCTAATGATCTCATGGGCACTGTGAGTGAATTCTGCCTATAATGGTTGCAGCTGGAATTTTCAGCCCCTCTCATCATTTTCCAGTTACTTTATAATCACTGACTTTTTAGACTCAATGGAGTGGCTATCCCAATTTTTGCTTCAGAGGTCAGCATTTGTCCCTGAAATATCTATTTATCACTCAGAGGACATCACTTACAGCTTGCAGGAAAAATGAGAACTCACGATGCCTGCATGGAGGTATAGAGGTTGTAAATCAGTTAGATTGAGGTGGGGTTAAATTGTCAATATCTTTCACTAAAGTCAAGTGAACATTCCTCGTATAGCCCCGCTTAATCCACACAATACCTTCTAAGACTTCCCCTGGGATACATGTAGACATTGGACAGCTGTGTGGCTACATTAGGGCAGGCAGTGAGTGTTACTGCAGCTTGCAGTGCTATTGGAAAACACTGACTGCCAGCTGTATCTATGGTATACACCCTCCTTTAGCATGTATGTTCCTACATGACAGAGCACCCACCTTTTTCACGGCTGTCAACTGCAGTAAAGTGAAAAAATAACAGTTGTCATAAAGGAATTATACCATAGTCTGACAGATGACTAAAGGCAATAAAATACTGTACTGTATTTGTCATGTAAGGCTTTTATTGTAAGAAGAGCACAAACAGCTGTCTTAAGGGCTTGACTCACTCTTATTGTTTAGTTTGAAGTAAAGATTTAACCCTGTGTTTTTTGGCAAAAAGCAAATTGAAATGATGTTTGGTTAAAACTGTGCATCATACAAGTTTTGACATAAGAGACTTGAGAAGTCTCCTTTATCAGAGGTTAATGAGGTTTCTTCTTTGGAGGGTTGATACCCTTGAGCTTCATAGGATTTGTGATTTGAATTAGCAGTGCATGAAGCAGGGTTCTTATGTATTTAAATGCCTTTTTTTACTAGCTGTGTGCGTTGCAGTAAGTGGTGATGATCATGTCTTGTCAGTTTACTTGTCAGCGTGTTGCAGGATGTTACAGCAGAAGCTCAGAGCATTTGCTGTCATGTGTTTGCCTAATGAAATCAGACAGGATGGTCATTATCATTATCATGCATTATTGCCAACACTTCCATGTTCAGCAATGCTAATGCAGGCAGTAAACTGCTGCAGAACAAATTAATATCTCAGCAGGTAATGCCATAAAAAGAAAGTTACAGTGACATGTGTGCTGAGTTTTTTGTTTTTTTTTATTACTATTTTGCTTTCTAGGTTGCTATATGCAGGCTGAGAGGTTAGATTAATGAGGTCTCTCTGCCTTGCCATTCTGTTGCATTGTGTTACAGCAGCTGCTCATGGTGCTGGTGTCATGTGTTAGCATTATGAAATCAGGACCAGTGGTGGGTTATCAGCCACTGCAGGAATGAGAGCAAACACAAGCTATTGATCTGTATTCAGGACTATAAAAGACTGTATAGGGCAGACATGTATTTGTTCTCTATACAAGGTATATTAAAATAGCCCTTTACAGTGAGTCATGTTCTCAGCTTGACATTTTCAAAATGCACACATTTGCTGAAAAGATTACTTTTTCCAAGATACTCTAAGCTATCAATCGAAGAGTTAAAATAGTGGCGCAAGTAGTGACTTTTGGCATGATTTTAGTCATTTCTTTCCACAGTTATGTACCGTATCATGGAGACATATGATATTGTGGGCTGATTCCAGCATTGACTAACACGTTTTTCGACAAAAAAAAATAGCAGTATCGTTACATTTTATTTAAGGAAACAAAGAGCAAGAAAAGTTTTTGGGGATAATATTGTGTATATCTCGAGAGAAATAAATGGTGTCAGAGAGTTAGAGAAAACTCCTCTACCCTCTTGATCATTTTTCTTGAAGTTTGGATTTTGCATGCAGAAAAGAACCAGTAAAGAAAAGTACCAATTAAGTTGTTATTGGTCAAAAGAATGAGATAGATGTTTCTCCCAAGGCAAGTCAAGTTATTTAGCACTCGAGATGCATGAAAAAGGTTCGAGAAATGGCATAATTACAACTAGCCACAAAGATCAAAGGAGTAGCCACCAAAGCACTGAAGCAATTAAACTAGAGCTGCTCTTGGATTTTATATTTGAGCGAGTAACAAAGTGACAAAAAAAGCAGTGGGGCTCTCAAAGGAGGAAACGCAGGTAAATAACATACAGGCCTTGAGATGCATAAAACACTTTTGAACTTTGCGGCATGATGGATTTCAACAGGGAGAAAATACAAGAGCAAAAAAACATATTAAACTTAATGCCCACTGCAGTAAGTTGTTAAACAGCTTTTGGTGCTTATTTTAGATGTATAATTTATTCCATAGACATTACTTCTTTTTTGCTCATCAGCACACGGTGTATTATGCTGCACTGTGTTGAGGACACAAAACAGGTTTTTGTGCAGAAAGCTGATGTTCCTTCACTACAACAAGGTCCTAACTCCTGGGTTTGTCTGCATGCAAGAAGCAAGATTTAAACACTACCTGTTTGAAGGTGAATGTGACTTTAGTAGCTTAGACGTTTGACCTGTCCAAAATGTACTCTGTGAATCTGCTGTTGCATGCTGGGATGTGTCCCCTGTGATTGTGAAAAGGACAAGCAGCACATATAGTCTCTTATTTGCTAAGTTAGTTTTTTTTTTTTTACTTTAGTTGTGTGACTAAAAATACATCACAATCAAAAGTTAGTAGATTGAATTTGAAAAAAAAAAGTCCTTTAAAAGCAGAGCAGGTGAAAACTGGCTAAAGCATTTCAAAAGCTCAATTTAAAGGTGCAAAAGTCAGAGTAGCAAGACTTTGTAGCTTTTGCACTTGGTCATTTTTGATATCTCTTAAGAGCATTTGTATTCTGACTTGGTAACCTTTGGAAGTCATGATTGCGGCAATTCTCGTTTTACCCTGAAGGCTTTTAGCCTCTCGCATCTGCGTAGTAAGTCTCAATAAGAAGAGCTGTCATTTATTGTCAAGGAGTGTGAATCTGTGTCTGCAGTGCACTTGTTAACATTGCCGATGTTTTTTTTCTGACAAATAACTGATGAAAAGGGTAGGTACAAGAGGCTCTGGTTGTTAAAGACTGACCTGCTTTGTGCTCTGTAACATGCAAAATGTAGTAACAAGGTGCAAGGGAGAAGATACTGTGGGTTGTGATATAGAGGGAAGCAGTGGATAGTCATTTTGAGGGCGGCTAACTGTCTAGCAGAGGCATACAGATTCATAAAAGAATTCATAAGGTGGTGAGAGAGCCAATTCCTTCAGGAATATTGTGGATGAATATGGTCAAGCTGATCCCAGTGGTATGCAGCAGTTATAATCCAAGCATAGCATATTCCACCTGTCTGGAGCAGCCAAATCCTTCAATTGGAAAAATGCTTATAACCTACTATGGAGCACATGGCATCTAAACTGCAGAGGCGCATCACTGCATAGTACCAGCCAGTTGCCCGTTCCTTCTGATGACTCAGAATATTATTGGTGACATCTATCTCCCTCAAGAAACAGTGCTGTGCAGTCGTCCTGCCACATGTGGCAGCCTTAAACTGTTGCACTCGACACTGCGTGTCAGAGCCTCTAAATGGTCATTTAGATGAAGAAATGTGATATCATTGTGCAAACCAGAAAAAAGCACTAGTGTAGAATAATAGCAAACCTCCAGCTTCTAGTATTTTGCTGTTTACCTGAAGGTGACATTGATTTAGATAATGCTTTCAGCAGCTGCATCTGGTCCTATTGATCAATATCTTCTACTAGAACAGCATTTCACTTTGGCTCTCTTGAGCAAGCCAATTAAGGGAGCTACATGCTCTCATACAGAATTTGAAATGTGCACAAACACTATCATCCCCACAGTGCCATTAAATAATGCATAAGGACAATATATTATTGTGCTGTGCCTACTAACACAGGTCTTGCTGGTCCTGTTAAGACTTTCTCCTCTGAACTCAGAAACACTGGCCAAAATTTAGTGCCTTTAATGCACTATTCAATCTTGACCGATGATGCATTAGGAAAAAGACGAATTACTCCTCCCGAATATGCCACTGTGATGAGAGATCATTCGCTGCTTACTTATTGATTTGTTTGTCAGAAAGTCGTATGGTGTGCTCTTCATCAGCCTGCACCAGCCTCACTGGAGATGTGTGGCTGTGCTGCCTATTAAAGGCTGGAACACTACAAAAGCATTAACTGTTCTGGTGAAGTGATCGGTTAAGAGCCAGTGCAACAAAACAAGGATTCTGTGAAAAATATCTTGTCACTGACCATATTTTCTTCTAGTTGTCTTTTCCAAGTTTCTTTGCATGCTGTTCCAGGACAGATGTGGGTGGTGAATAAGGTTCTCTTCATGCGCTTTGATAATGTGCAAAATAAGAAATAGCATAAATCTAGTTTCTTTCATTTCCCCCCCTTTTTAATACTTAAAGTGCTTTCTGAGTTTTGAGAGATTTACGGTCACACATCTTGATTTCATGCTTTAATAGCTGACAAACAACAGCAGAAAAATCCAGCTCACCTTGACTAAATCTCTTCTTAGTCTTGTTGTCTGCAAGCAGAAATTCACAGGACTATTGCTGCATCTAACTAGGAGAGATCATCAAACAAAAGCACTGCTTAAACGAGATGGAAACTATATTAGCTCAAAGAAACAGCAGCAGCAGCAGAACATCACGAATTTGGCCTGACTCCATGAAATAAGTTTTACTTTGCTGCACTCTTTGGTGAATGTGTTATTTGATATTTATTTAATATGCACACACGATCCACAAACTGATAATTTACCGCCTTGGGCTTTTTGTGTGAAACAAAAAATCAACGTAGCAGGTTTTTTTTCAAGGTGTGGTGCACTATATTTGTGTAAAACTGCAGCTTATTGCTGTTTAAATCTTTGAGATCCTTGAAAGCTTTATAACGCTGAAATACAGAGAGCATTCCCAGCAGAATAGATTGAATGTACAGCAAGGCAGAATTGCTGCCCAAATAATTATTGATCATTGGTTTCTGAGAGTTTCCTTATGTTGTTTGTAGGTTAAATATTTACAATACCTGCTTTTATGTCTGACTTTTTTTATTTATTTATGTGCCTTTAAAAACGAACTGTCAAGAATGTGCGAAAGAAAGACTTATCATAGTCTGCTTTCTAAAGTTTCTGCGCAGTGTGGTCGATTTATTTGGCCCTGCTTTTCTTCAAGTAAGCAGTATAACACTTTGATCATCACATTGTTGCACATACATGAGCAGAAGGACAGTTAAATAGTGTCTTGCTGACACCGAGTGTAATCTCTAGCCGAGGACATCTATTCCTCAAACCAACATTATGGGATCTTTCCATCCTTTCCAAATTATTCACTGAAGTTCACCTGTTAATTACAAGATGATTTGCTGCTGTACTGATTCCAACAGAGAGTTATTTTCAGCAACTTAATTTTGGTAATCCTCATGTGCTCCTTTCTTGTGACTGATTTTTCTATCTCTGGAAGATACCCAGCTTTTCCCATGAAACCAAATGACTGTTTAGTGGGCCATTTAAAGCCTGCAGAGCATTAAATCTTCACGTGTCACATGCATTCATGTGTTGCATGTACTAGATGATTGATCCTGCTGTGTGTAGCACAGAATAGCATATTGTAATTTACATGGTATAGCGCTAGGGTTTTTTTGTTGTTGGGTGAATCGGCACCAATTCTGTCTTTCTGTGGTTACAGCTATCTGCTATTTGTCAGGAGCAGATGTTAGGCATGCCTTACAAGGTAAAACTAAAGCAGTACTCAAGCAAGTTATATATGTAGGCTAAAGAATAAAAACATAAACTTGTGACTGAGAATTGACGCATATACAACATACAATACAATATACATAAAACGCACATTGTCCATTATTTTATGCAAAAAAAAATATCAGTTGACCCTAACTCTGTTTAATAATAGAAGATGACATGTTTTGTTCTCTTTGTATCAAACTGTGACTTTAAATCCCACTAGTGCCACAATTGAACATTTTACAAACAGTGTGCAAAACAGTTTTTTTTCTGAAAAGCCTTTTTTGTTTTCGAAGATATTTCTGAAGCGGTTCCACCATCATTCACAATTAATTTTTGTTTTATGCAGCTGAGAACAGATCCTCTACCTCCTTTTTCTTTGATCATTTCATTTTCAGAAAAGGGCTCAACACTGCACTCAAAAATCAAACATTTTCTAGTAGGCATTCAGATTCTTGTGAGTTTACCTCATTCTGTCACATTCCCGAGTATAATTTGGGAGTTCTTTGACCATTTATTGGTCCTAGTATTTTACTTTGAATTTAAACCATATGATGATTGTATAAAGCTTTAGTAATTCCTCCAAATGCCCCAAAATGTTTATAAATGTTTGTGCCTGTTGCCTAGATACTCTTCCATTTATCCTTGGCGTCTCTGCCACTCTAGTGTATTAACCTGCTTTTGTTTATTTGTACATATTGACATGACTAACTTTGGATAGTGATTCTTGAGACTATAAACACAACAGTAGTAAGTTTTACTCATCCCATAGTAATCTTTCGGAAAACCAAAACTTGCATCTGTGGAAAAGTTAAAAAAATAAATAAAAAGAAAAATAACAAAGAGTATTTCTGTCAAAACCTTTTCAAGGACATTTCTATCCTTTAGTAGGGCACTAAGAGTACCTCAAAGAATTTTATTTCTTTTGGAACAAAGCCTCATCTTAAGTGGCTCAAGTGTACGCTTCCTTTGCATAGTTACCGCTAAACAAAGTGCAGCTCAGCCAAATATAGTATAGAACAGCCTATAACAGCACAATCTTTGTGTTTAAGGTTTGTGGAAGGACAACTTATTATAGGTGTCAGGGGTTAAAGTGGAATTTATGCCAGGATGCTCTTTGGCGTAAGACCAAAAAGCAGCAGTGACAGGCAAAATATTTGCACATAAAAAGGCCTCCCGTTGAACCAAAGAGTATCTATGCTTTAAAGAATAATCCTCTGAATGTGACTGTAAGAATAGTGGAGTCCAGTCATTAAAAAAACACAAACATCTAAAGGAAATTCATTTAAATTCAGTCTTATTTTAAATACACTCAGACATTAATGATGTTATTTATTGGAAATGATCAAACTGACTAATTTTAATTGCTTTCACATTCTGCAATTTTGACCTGAATTGGAGACTGACATGAAGCTCAACCTAATATATTGCTAGCTTATTTCAAATAGGCCAACGACGTGTTTGAAAAATAGTAAAAATCAACATTTATGTTGTTCCGGAAGAATATGTGACCTTTTGATATTGAGTTATGAAACAAAAAGAGGTATATGTCCCTGCCCTATTTCTCTCGCTGCCTTGTCGTCCATTTATCAATATGTTATTTGGAGGAATAAGATCTGAAAGATTCGATCACCCTGTCCTACTGGCAATAACCAATACCACTGTCATTGGGGCCAAATAGGGGAAGGATAAATGTGCACCCCATTAAGGTAGTGTTGACTGCCCTCCATAATGCATGCTGTATGGACCAAATACAAAAAACCCCACAACAACAGTGCTGTCTCACTAATGCCAGTGAGAGAGAAACCCACACATACACTGAGGAATATTTTCCTACTTTCATGTAGAGAAAGAAGGTAGGCCATATCAGCAGGAGAACCTTGTTCACATGCAATGACTTATTTAGCTGTAATTAAATCGTAATTAGTGGCCATATGTGGAGGGATATCAGCTGAAAAGCTAACAAGTCATAACAGTTGCTGTGTTGTTGTTTTTTAAAACTTGTTTTCCTCTGGCCTGTAGTTGTAGGAACTTCTCCCTTTGTTTTTAAATGTGTGTAAAATGGCTCACCTGCTTCTCCCCATTCCTCACTGTTCACACACAGAGTGCAGTCTTTCACTGACAAAGACAGACGCCCATTGAAAAAAAAAAGGGGTTAGGAGAGGAGATAAAGTAGTGCACGTGCACATTCATTTCAAAGGTTGCAGTGTTGCACGAATTAGTGCGCGTGTGCAAGTTCCCACACATGAGTGTTGGTTAAATGTGGAAATACTGACATGAGACCAGAGTGAGGCTGATTACATTTATGAATGTAAAAATAACAACAATATTCACTATATTAACAATAATGGCCAAACAAGGGGCGATAAGAGCAATCTCTCTCACTATTTTTGATCCTTGAAATCATCAAGCCTAGCTACAACACCCAGCTCAAATAACCTCTGGATATAATAACTTTTATTATTAACCTTTGCTCACCTTATTTTTATCTCTTTTTTTTTTTCATTAAAGCTCTTAACAGTAAATCTAGTGTGTTTTGGGGGCAAACTGTTATCAGAACAGTTGACAACAAAACTTAACTAATAGTAAAGAGCCAGTCAAAGGAAACATTAACAGACAAGACTCAAAATATAGTCTTTTTGGCCAAAATTGTGGCATGCTTGTGGCACTTCTTCCCATCTACCTGCTACCGGGGGAAACACTTCAGGAACACTTGGGTTGTTTCATGCGTCAGGGACAAACAACATCGATTTGATGGCTTAGTTGGAGGTGTTGTTGGTCTACCCCGTTCATTGAGTGGCAAGCAGCGGGGGGTGTTTGCACATGTGCAGTATTGTTGTTGGGATTGTTACTAAGATGGAGACTGCATTGTTTGACAGAAAAAAATAGATGTATTGTAATTTTGTCCAAAGATGTTGTGGTTATAAAAACATGATCAGGATTAATGACTTTAATTAAAATTTCCAGAGTCCACAAAGTGTTTTTAGGAAAGCCCCAGTTGACTTACTGTTTCTTTTAACTATAAAGTGTGAATGTCTGTTGTGGCCTATATAACTTAAAATTTGTTCAAGGTAATGAGTTGAATCTAGCAAATCTAGCACATTGCTTGGACACTTGTAGTCACCTCAGTGCTGGGATGATCAGGCTCTGCCACTTGTCTTTATCTGACCTGATGATGTTGTAATAAATATGAGTGATGTACTCAGACAAAGGCTTTTCTTTCACTAAATATGTGCAGGGACTGATTTTTATTAATGGCAATATTGCACGCAAATCCTGCTTTCTTAAAATATTAATATATTTCTGGAGTCATGATAAATCATAGCACTACCAGTGGACTAGTAGTGTGTTTGTTTTTTTTTTTATGTTTTTTTTTTATGCTTACATAAGATGTATCAGCTGAAGGATGGGTCATTTGCGTGCCATTTTCTCAATTCAGTGTTTTGTGATGCAGGGAATCATTTGTAAGGGCCTCCACTCAGGGCAGGTGGGTGACATTGACTTACATGAGATGTGAAGTGGAAAAACAAAAGCTACACCAACTCAAACTTCACTGTTGGGCGAAAAACAGCAGTTGAATCACAGTCTCAACCCTCAGCCTGTCTGTCTGTCAAGATGCATTGAGACATGCCAACTGAACTCGTGTCAGAGAAAACAGTGCCCGGTAGAAGGTCAGCTGTATATCATGTTCATATGAGCGGCACTGAGACGTGAAACACGATGAAAGCTTTATGGTTTGATAACGACATCAATATACTATGTAGCAAAAATACCAAACAAACCAGCCCAGTAATGGAAAGTGATAATGTTCAAGAGTGATTATCTTCCATCTGGCAGTAGCTGTGTGCTTTAGGTCTTTCGGAGCCATCCGTGCATGCAGTTATTGATGATGCCCTTAGACGGGCTTCACCAAGATCAGTTGATTAGATTGGTTTGACAAACTACTTTATCCGTTGTGGGACTTGATAGATGATGACTGGATGTAGTCTTTGTTAGCTAGGTGTCTATTGACTAAAAGGACTCCATTTATGGTGGCCAAGATCAGTGCTGTAGGACATTTATAAAGTGTGTCAGCCTTCTTCTGGATTTTTGAATGGATGAATGGTTAAAGACTGCAGTCCTATCATCCATATTTGAACTGTACTGTAAAGACTTGACCTCAGGTTCACCATTCTGCATGAATGCACGCTTCAGAGTTTCCGAACACTTTTTACTGCAGAGTGAGTGGTTTTGCTTAGGAGACCTCAGTGGTAGTGAAAACTTTATTCAATAACTTATGTTGTCATTTCTTTACTCTGATCTGAACACTATGTCGATTTGTCTCGCAGTTTGTTTGTACAATCTTCTAAGGATGCAGGGCTTTTGTGTGGTCAAAAAAGATGCAGCATCGAAATCATCCTTTTCTTCTGCTGATAGGTTTATATGATATTTATTGTCTTGCAAGACAATAATGTCTTTTCGAGCTGGACAGCAAAAACAAACAAAAAGAAAAACACCCAACACGAAAGACGAAATAAAGAAAAGAAAATCTAACTTTTCAGCTTCCAGGAGTCTACAGTGATGAGACTTTTCTCCAAGGTACTTGGCTTAACATGATATGATATACTGTAAAGACAAACAGTCCTTTCAAATGTTTGCAGAAAAATTGCAAATAACTGTTTAGCCTTTTACATATGAGTGGAGTATTTGCATGCTTCTTATCTTGCATTGTTCAGCAAAACTTGAGGCCTTTTGTCCCTCCCCTATATTGAAAGCAATTGCTGATTGATCAGTCAGTGACTGAGGGCTGCTTTGTTCTTATAAAATGTGCATGGAAAAATCACACTCAGGCTCTAGTCAGCTTGTTTTTCCAGTTGATCAACTTTGTCAATCATTTTGACTCTAAATGAAGTTACTAACACAAAAGAAATTAACCAGATCTTTCTAATAAGAAGTTGCTTATGTGGTGCTGAAAATTATTTTACTGATTATTGAAAAACTCTTCTTCTTTTATATCAAGAAGTTATACAAATATCTATTGTTAATGGCAAATAGGTTTGAAATCTTTGTTCTTATGCCAAACCAAGGAACGGCTCAGTTCCTTTTTCAGTATAGTCTTAATTATCATAGCTGCAACTTCGGAAAGTAGACACTGAGACATCTGTCTCTCTAGTTTTAATAGCTTTGGAAAGATCATGAATCGCAAGAAACAGATTGTCCTACAGAGGTAATATCACATGAATTTAAGGATTATGTTGCTGTTGGTGTATCTATTTTTTAATCATCCTTTTTAATTTAACCTTTATTTAACCAGGAAGATCACAATGAGATTAAAAACCTCTTTTTCAAGGGAGACCTGGCCAAGATAGGCAGCAGCAAGTATCTCACATTTGCAACAATTACACAATTAAAAACAGGCAACAACATCACACACAAAAAAAGAAAATAATAAAATTTGATTTGGGAATATTTAGTGGTTAAGCTAAAAAAAAAAAAAAGTCAATATCAGCAACAACTGTCGTCTCGGTTTGGCCTCTGTAACCTTCCCTTGCTCAGGTAAAGCTTCTGTATATGACACAAATCCAGTGCAGTGGTGAAATGCTGCATGTTAATATGATGGAAGGAGAAAGCTAAAATGCCCATTCCTTTGTTTCATACTTTGTTTATTTTGCTGGATGATTGGGTGCTGCTTTGTGCTTAGTGCGTGTCTCAGAGGAAATAAAGCTCCATTTCAGGATGAAAAAGAGATAACGTCTAAGAAATCCTCAAACTGAAAGAGCTCATGGCATTCGCTCAGTAATAGCAGATGGATACCCCTTTGATCCACGGTTAGGCAGGAAAAGTCGATTGAGTGACTGTGATAAGACGTTCAGCAGTTAAGCACTTCTATTGTATCTTGACTTGACTGTATTTAGAGTACACGGGCATTTTTCTAACACTCTTGTTTAAATAGGGGATCAAAATGGAATTACAACGTAAAGTACATATATACTCATTGTCCAGTTTTTATTTGAAGTTTCTCTACTCTTCTTTTTCTCTTTAGAAATATCTCAAATTATTGTGTTATAGAGTCAGCAAGGTGCTGAAGAAGCACTTCTCAAAGAACACACTGAAATTGAGGAGTCTGAGATAATGTGAGCTTTGTGACAGGAGTGCCATCCTGCTAAAAGTACCGATTAGAAAATGTTTCCCCTTAAATGTCCTAATCTGTGAGGTACCATTTTCTTAGCAGTACGAAATAGGAAAACTGTTGCCTTAATATTTCTGGTATTAGGAGAAGAGCAGATAGTGTGAGAACTTATCATTACTCTGGTTTTATATAATTTAGCTCTGTTCCTGTTTAATGTGGGGCTTTGGTAGCAATCTTTAGTTTGCACTAAGAGGCCCAAAGTGTGCCAACAAGGTAGATATTAGATTAAGCTAAATTCCAACTTTACTATCTGAATACTGAATCACATTTGTTTAGTTTTTTGTCCACTGTCCAATTTTGTTTTGCTTATACACAGCATAATCTCAGTGTTAAGCTGACAGTTATGGTACCCAGTGTAGTTTTCTGCAGCTGAAGACTGGTTATTTGAGTTACTGTTGGTTTTCTATCTCCAAACAGCCTAGCCATTCTTTTATGTCCTGTGCCATCAACACTGCATTTTTTTTTCCCTTTTTTACACCGTTCCCACAACACCTTGTGATGGCTGTGTGTGAAAATCCCATCTGAGCAGCAGTTTTCGAAATAGGAAAAACCAGTTACTGCACAGTCAAAGTCACTTACAGCTTTTTTTTCACCGCTATTCTAATGCTGGTTTGAGTTTTAGCAGATACTCTTGAGCTTAATTGTGTAAAAACATGAATCGCATGTATCACATTACCGAGACGATTTGAGAGGACCGTGTCTTCATCTGAAATGCGGAGTACGTTAAAACCTTTAACGGTCAGGTTCAATCATGAAATTACAGAATTCCTCATGAATATCTTTATTGCTGTGAAAGACTTTGAATTTTGACATGTCAGTAATTTTGAGATTAGACAGCCGAACAAGTGAGATGCTTGGCAGCTGGCTGTCACTTGTGCAGCTCTGTTGGAACTGACTTCATTATATTAGACGGTGAAATCTGCTGTGTATTGTACAGCCTTCAGTGGCTTTCCATGTAATCGTAACAAATAAGCACCAGATCGTTCAGTTTGAAATCATACATTAAAGAAATCGTAGAGGTTATAATGCTGATGTCCACAGAATTCACTTATAGTGTGACCTGATAAAGATATTTTTTAGTCTGCTTGAAAAACTACAAAACTCCTATTGGAATATTGTGAGAAGCCAGAGCTTTGAGCAGATTTCTTTCCTGAAACTCCCCAATCACTTGAGCTTGTTGACAATGCCATTTGCTTTTTCACTTGTGTTGCATTGTGGCTCACCTTCTCCGTTTCCCTTCCTTTGTAAGCTTGTTGATAAGACACGTTGGTCTTATTTGTTGTGTTGCCATGGCTGCAAACATCTCTCAAACCTATTAGGTATTCGTGGCATCCTGGTGGCTCAGCTGGATAAAGTGTGTGTCATGTAATCATCATATAGTGTGCTGGAGTGCAGCAAAATCACTACGATACATATATCTTTTATACTTTTCTTTCTGTCCATTCTTTTCCACTATATTTTAAACATAAAATGTTGCAAGTGGAAGTTGACCATATATGGAAAAAAGGCTTATTGTAGCAAACGCTGTAAGGCCTTTCAAAGAAGGTAATGCGTTGGCAAACCGTGACACTTTAAATCAGCCATCCTTTTCAATTAAATATGCAATAAAGAGACTTGAAGGTATAAAAAAAGTCTTCTCAAAACAGATGCACCCTTGTGTTTGACTTGAGGGGTACTGTTTCTCTCAGCATGGTTCTCGTCTAATCGGATGCCTAACATATGGCTGATGAGCCTACAGCACATTCTGATCCAAGCACACTTAATAGGTTCCAAATGATTTGGCTCTAGGTAAAATACCTTGTGTGGTAGCGAGGCCTATTACGCTGTAGATCACTTGATACAAACAGAGTTCTACTGTGGCACTGACGGTCCCTCCCACAGCCTCGCACTATAATGTTTCTGCTTAGTCAGTGAACACTTGCATCATCCTTACTGTTCATTTAGGTAACTTGATATTTTTAAAATTCAAGAACTGTGAATAGATTAATGAATTGGTTAATGTTAAACTAAGACTGAGCAGTACTGGAAATTCAGCAGTTGAGTGGGACAGCTTCAACAGCTAGGCAAAATTTTAGGCTCCAGAACTTAAGTGCAGATGCCCTGAAAAAAAAACCATCCAAGTGTAGTCACTGCACTATGTCTGTGCGGATTTGTGTATTGGTCTTATTATCAATACATTTTATTAGAGTACAGTGCATTTAATAGCCTGTCTGCCATTTTCTTCCTGCATTCATTTTATAAGCAGCACCGCCATGGGGCATTAAGTAGTGGCTCTTTTAAATCAAACTGGTGTCAGAAAGTCTGCATGTTTTAATAAAAATATAATTATTTTCAATATTTGGTGCCAGTGTATTAATGATGTGTATCAAGAGGAAACCATATGATCAATTGCCGCGTGGATATACCGTCCCGCCCGTACTTGACAGGTAGGTTGTTCCAAGCATCTTCGACAGATTGTGACAGTTGTCTGGATTAAATCTGTCTCAGTTCCGTCTCCATGCTGTCAATATCAGGGCTCCACGAGACCCATGCCATCTGCTGCGGGACCCCTTGTTCGTCTTGTTACTGAATATGACTCCGGGTCTATATCTGGGGTTGCTACCGTGCTGCAGTATGAATTGGAGCCTGATCAGATGGTGTTGTGTGATGGATATGAATCTAAATAGCCAAAGTGTCTGAAATATCTCTGTAATGTAATGTGATTTTGTTGATGTAAAATCTGCCGCATGTTGATGTTGTTACTGACAGAAGGCAGGTGTGTGCAAGAACCTGTAAACTAAACCAAAGGAACGCAAGTCTCGTAATATTCAGGCCTAATTCAAAGCTGCAAAAACGAAGGAAATGATGGAGAGCTTTCAAAATCATGTTTGAAATAATTTTTTTCGGTTTTGAGTCCTACATAATTTAGCTCAGCTCAGACATTATTACCATCATTTGCCTTCAGAAAACTGAATCGTCTTACACAATGTTGGACACATGAACAATAACCGTATGACTGTCCCCGCCACAAACACATGACCCTACGCTGTGTCACTGCATCATTCCATGTTTGCACTGATCACCACCTGCACTCATGTATATATCTTTCTACGCAGCACTTTTAATTCTTATTCTTATGTATATATCTCATGTATATCTCATGCACATATCTTTCTACATAGCACTTTTAATTCTTATTCCTACTTTTATTTTTTTTCATGTCTATTTAATCGCAATTATGACAGTATGTTTGCACTGAAGCACCGCAGCAATTTCCTAATGTTGTAAACCTGCACAACATTTGGCAATAAACCCCTTTCTGATTCTGATTCTGATTCTGACAATGCATATAATGAATGCACTGTTCTCATGCACAGCAAAGAAAGGTGATTTTTTTTTTTTTGTCACTCTTTGGTTTTTTGCATAGTATTTGCATCTAATTTGGCTGGCATCACCATAATTTTTATACATATTATGTATATTCATACAAAGTGGTATCTTACTTATACCTAATTTACACCCCATGCACTGCGGCTTTCACCACTTTCCTACTGCCCCCGACGTTAGAATACGAGTACAGATGAAGTTCATTATGATTCCAATAGAAAGGTCTACCTGACTGTTATTCAAATCCATGATTATCTTCCCTGTATGATTTTGTCTTTGTTAGTAACTCTGTCAGTTGTGTTGCATTAGATTACTGTAGAATTTTACACAGACAATTATGTTTACTTTGCGCAACAGTGAACCTCAAAGGTGCTCCAATAGTCTTTCATAAATTAGGTTTTAGGTAATATGCTAATAACCAAAATGAAATTATAAAGTTGTCAGTATGGCAGGTGATGAAGTGGCTCAGCGAGCATTTTTCATACATGGGAAAATCAATGCAGATGTACCAGGAAAAAGAAGCTCGAGCAGGCTTTAGAATATAAATGCAATGAGGTATCTTTGCTGATGGTATGCTGTTACAGACCCATTTGTTATTTTGAAGCTTAGATGCAAGTGTATTTCAGCTGACGAGGAGAATTTCGATCAACTATTTATTTTATTATAAACACAGCACATGCGAAACTTTGAGAAAAAAATCCAGTAACATGTTTTGCTCGTTATAGTGTATTACTGTTTTATCTAACATATTTACAGTCTTCACAAACTCGTAATAACTCCAAAATGATTTGCACAGCGAACCCATTTTCTGGTTTGAGTGAGCAACATAACTGAGCAGCACAATCAAAGAAGGTTTTGACTTTGAAGTAACTAAATTTAAATGACAAAAGCACACGGGGAAGCCATATTAAGATGAATAACAATTAACAGTGTGAGTCAGCTCTTTGCAGACAGAAGCCAGCTCTGAATTAGAAGACATACAAGAAATAACTGAAGGATGAAGATATAGTTACAAGACAGTTTAAGCACACAAAATATTGTGATTGACAAAAGCCCTATGTGAGACAACCTGTAGACTAATAAGCATATTGACACTTTTGTCGGGAGCAATCCACATACAATACGTTCCTGCAGTTTTTTTTGCTTTTCTTTACTAGGTAATTACACAGCTTCCATGTGTTGCACTGCCCAATTGCCAAATTTATGGTGCTAGGTTCTCATCCCTGGCTGCGTTCCATGAGACGGAGGTTGTCTCTGAATAATTAGCTCAATTTGAGCTTACTCGTTAAGGAGCTTAGGAGTGCTATGAGCTAAAGTATAAGCCGGCTTAGCGAGGTAAGTCTTGTACACTAACTATTGACCATATGTTCTTGTGGTACACGGATACATTTTCAGACTCTTCAATAGGTGGTTTGCTGTGGCCTGATCACCCATTGGATTGAGGTGCTTTCTGAAATTTAAAATTCCACAGACATACCAGGTACCAATCAAAAGGGCTGAACTGTCACCCACTACTCCTGGAAGTATTCCAACTTCCACATCCTATAAGAGCCTGAAATAATTTTGGTCCTGTAGGAGTAGTGGTTGGGATTAACACTGTATCAGCCTGCCATGCTCACTGGCAGACATCACTACATGAAACTACTACATGAAACCTGTTTTTGATTGTACTGCTTATGAGAAAGTAATAATCTAGTGACCCTGTATCAGCTTGTCTAAGCTGTGATGGCAATGTCAGTAGGATAAGAAATGTATAATAGTCTTATAGTCCCTGTTGCCTTTTAAAGAGTTCAGATTTTCCAAGCCATTACCTTTGAGAGATGAGCTCCAGTAAAGAGTGAAATATCCTGTTTGAGTGGTGTGTTCCACACCAACATTGGCTCACTCAGAGGGGGACCTTGTTTTTGTCAGTAAATCAACATGGCCTGCGAGTCTTGTGGCTTGCGCACAAGGGAGAATCATTGGCAGGTCCCATCCTTCAGGTTGGAGGACTGTTTCCAATGGTTACCAGGAGTATCACAGACCTGCGAGGTGCTGCAGCAGAGGCCTAGTTACTGTCCATGAAAACCACCTTGTGCAATAGCTACATTTTGAATTTCTAATGTTATTACAGATCTAATTTGTCCGCAACTACCTATTAAACGGATCAAGAATAGCAAACTTTCTATTTCCAGGAGATGTAGAATTAAGACTTTACCACCATTAGGGCAAATGGTGCATGTCACTATAGTGTACTTCGTAAAGCAAGTGCCAATAAATGGACTCTCTTGTAATTCAGGCAAAGACTTCTTCATCCACCATTTCCCCTTGATATGTTTTTTTTAGGATTGCAATAAAACTCCATCTGTTCTTCCATTTTCAAAGTAGTTCATACAGTGCAACAAAAAAGAAACTCGAGCCTTCGTATAATGACGGCTGAAAAAGAATTGAAGGAAAAATAAAGAGGTGCGCTTCAGACACCTCACAGAAGCAGCCAGTGTAGCAGAGAAAGAGAAGTGTATCCCTGGGTCATTTCATAAAGACTGAACTCAAAGAAAGAACTGGACCACTCATATTCATTTAAAACCCTGGGTTTATTAAATTGCTAAAATTTTAATGCACAGTGTGCCTTCATCAGCACTAAACCGTTAGTTAACAAGACTACTTTGGTGTCTTCTTTGGCCCAGATATGGTATCTCTTTGCTAAATTTTAATAGAGCGGTTCAGTTTTGTTTGATAATGAATGTTTAACTTGCTTGCTTTCTGTTTAAACTTTTGAAGAGATGTGAAAGGGGCCTCTCGCAAATACAGTTGGTTAATGTATTTGTTTTACACATAGTGTTAAATAGCAATGTTCTGCAGGCTTGACTTCTCTTGCATTGCACTCCGGCTAAAATAAAATGTTCTTTGAGTGCAGTCTTACCCTCCAATGAAGATGCATCGAAAGGTGGAATGACGCAGATGTTACTGGCTTGGTATGCAAATTTTTTTTCTGCACGTATCTGAATTAAGAGCTGAGTGTTGTAATAGTAGTCTAGCAACACATGCATATCACATCATCTCAAGGGGAGCTTTTGACTGAATTTGAATAGTAATTTGACTGGTCTTTAATTTTTTAATTTATTTATTTACATTTTATTAAAATAGGATGAGAGTAAGGTAAGGAGTCCTTTGAGCTGAGCTTTGATGCTCTGAAAATCTACCGTGGCGTTAATCCACTGTATTCCTTCTGAAAATATCCCTGCGTAAATACAGTACGATTTTTCATTTATTTTATTTTTCTAAGGGTGCCCATATTTTTATGAATAGATTTCACAGATGCATATTCTTAGGAACAGTTTCAGAAAAACGTGCTGTAGATATTTGTGATGCAGGCTCTGACTACATGTTCAAATTTCTCTGATTTCCCATATTCTCTTGCTACAGAAGCACGAGAAAAGATCAGTTTTGAATGTGGAGAATTTAACTCTTATTTGTCCCAGTTAATTTAAACACACTCTATTCGAGATGTGGAGATGGAAAGAGGCACATTTTCAAACCCGGTGTTGCAGTTCACTGCTCTACAGATCTGCCCAGCCATTGGCATATAGTCACACTGTATCCATTATTAATCACACGGTTCTCAAGGACGACATCTGTGCAAATTAGTATGCAGAGAGCGTGAAGATCACTTACCAGCAGTGACTTCAAAATTAAGTATTAAAAACTGAATTCTGGCCTTTCTTTTTCTATGCCGAGGTCATATCTTTCTATTGCATGAATTGGCCTTGGGGATTTTTCTCAAAAATTTCAGGCTGTACCAAGTTTGCAGTGAAATACTCTGTGAATGACAGATAAAGATAATACTGTGACATTAATATTTTTACCTTCATCCTCTTGAAGGGCCCAGGAAAAATCCCTCACTGAACGCTTTCATTGCAATAGACGAGCAGCTGTATTATGATCCTTGCTAACAGGTTTTATTTAAAAAATTTACACTGATATTACAAAGGGTAGCTGTGTTAATGGGAGCATATGAGTGGGTAAATGCTGATGTTACTAGGCGGATTTTAAAAAAAAATCAAATCTGGCAACCTTAAAAAATTTAGAATGGCTGTGAATAAAAGAAGCAGCCTGACCTGCATTGCAGAAAGTGTTAGGTCCTTTAATCTTGGATAGACACAAAGTACTTAAAGTGCTTTGAACAATAAACTGAATTTTTAATTTTGTAAAATTTATCTTGACAATCGGGCAAACTCCATTTACTCCTGCTAGCTTGTTAAATATTGTAACAAATGAAGAAATTCATCTCACTCAACACTTAGTACATGTACACATCGGGCTGTGCGATATGACCAAAATCTCATATCCCGATATAAGACATTTATCGTCTTGACAACGATATTAATCAGAAAAATGTAACATTTTCTGTGAATCCTGTGAATCTCGGGCAACTCAGCTTGTGTGAAGTGTTTCCAGCTGGGCGCCCTTTAGCTGGAGTCCAGTCTTTTAACCGATGCATGAAACTATGCATTTTTAGACATAAGTTGTAATTGCCGCCGTTTTCTTTCACAGTTTGAGTCTAAGGTTTATTTTTTAGCACCTGACGGCTCTTTTTTGCTCCCATCTGTAAACTCTCTGCATACTCTTTCACGTGATTCAGTTTATTTTGAAAAGTCTCAACAGGATCTTGAGCTTTATTGTGAAAGGTTTACGTGGAAAACAAACAAACGGACAGCGGAGCCACGTGATGGTTTTACCATCATTGTTGCTAATGACAACACGTAAAAACAGTGGCTTGTCCGTCAGTAGTGTGGTGTATATATAAGAAAGAGAGAACTTTAAGAAATTAATATAGCCACTACAGTGACCATCAAAACCATGAAAAAATATTGCTGTAAACGGTTTATTTTGCAACACCACGAAACAAACGATAGCGTAATAGGAAACGATAGACGTTTTTATATCGTCATCCGATATATATCACTATATCGAACAGCCCTATGTACACATTACATTGCCATTTCACAAAAAAGCACAATCAATAAAAATTTGATGTGAAAATATTACACCAGTAACCTAACAGTTTGGCTTAGTTGAATATTTTTAGATCTTTATAAATGCTATTACAGAGAGCTACTGACTCTGAAACACTGTCACTGTGTTATATGTAGAGATATGCACAGGTTTTTGTGTATAAATGTGTATAAAATTATAGTTTTGACTTTTTGACTGGTCTGTATTTGTTTATACTGTGTAGTTTAACTTTAAAGTAGCGTCTTGGAAGTTTGTGGGAGTTCGGCAATATGTGAATTTTATAACTGGACCCTGAAAGTCCAAAGGAGGTGGTCTTGCAGACAGCAGTGCAAGAGAGCTTACACTTCTCTTGCCTAATTTTAAGCAAATACAGGTATAAAAGAGCTTGGCATGCTGGGAAAGAGAATATAAAAGTATCTATTTGATTTTAAATCTATGATAAATGTGAAGCCAAAGACCTAAACAAAACTGTCAGATCATTGACACCTCTGCTCAAATGAACACATGCAGAGGATAACATACCCTAGTAAATTGAATTCGGTTCGGTTTTCTTTATATAATGCCAGTTTACAACAACAGTCACCTCAGGGTATTGAAATTTAAAGACCTTACAATATTAGAAAGAGAAGCTCAACAAGCTGAGAATCCCCATGACTAAGTACTCGGTGATTGTAGGGAGGAAGAACTCTCTTTTAGCAGCAAGAGACTTTTGGCAAATGAAACAGAAAGACATCATCAGTCATGAGGACAACACACAAACCCTAGGAGAGAGAAGACAAACGTTAATGACGTGCTGTAATGGCATAAACATGTAGAGAAATGCTCAGTGCATCGTTAGAAGTCCTGCTGCATAACTAAGGGATACTTCAAGGTCACCTGATCCAGCCCTAAATGTAAACTTCATTAGAAATTAAAATTTTAAGCCTAATCTTAGAAGTAGGCAGGATGCCTGTGTCCTGAATCCAAACTGGGAACTGGTTCTAAAAGAGAGGGTCCTGATAGCGGAGTACTCTACCTCCCATTCTACTTTTTGGAACCAAAAATAAGCCAGCAGTCTAAGAGCAAAATGCTCTTTCAGGATTAAATGACACCATAAGGTCTTTAAGATATGATGGAGACTGATCATTCAGGACTTTCTATGTGAGAAGAATGATTTTAAATTCAAATCTGGTAACCAACTAAGGGAAGCAAATATTGGAGAAAACATCATCTGTCTTTCTAGTTCCTGTTTGTGCTCTTGATTCTTGTTTTAGATCAATAAGCAGTACATATATGCATTTTTTGGTCTTTTTTTTATTACATTTTTAGCACAAAACAATCGACAAGCCTTAAAGATGTTACATGTTATACGACAAGCGAGTAATTCCTAAGAACTTTGGCAACATTAAAAATAGACTGTACAACCCAATCTAGGTGATATAATTAAAATCTGTGGAGCAGCTGCTCAATAGATATCAAGTTAAGACTGTTTGCCTTATACTGTAGCTATTTATGATAGTTCTTTGTTGTGTTCTAAGTTGTTTAACACATACAATCCCTTTTCCTGGTTGCAGTCCATAATAAACTGGCAAAGATCCTTGTGGATCTGTGGTGTCTGTTGATTCTTGGACCAGCTAATATGAGAAGGGTGGCTGCGCATAAACCCATACTCACTCATATTCAGATAAGAAGATTCTATCACAGTAAAAAAAAAAAAAATACAAACCAAAAAACCCATCACTTTATAGAGGTCAAAGTGTCTCAGATTAAGTTTCAGCGAATATTCTTTATCTAAATACACAGTACTATTGTAGCAAGTTATTAAATTATCTTCTGGATGACTCAAGTATAACTCTGGGTCCTCTTTCATGTGGTGAACTATGGTTAAAAGGCAAGGCCCTGTCTGCGCACACATAGTGGTTGACATTCAGCTAATGAATCGCCATGCTGTAATATATTCATCCCCCTGCTGTTTCTGAGAACAGGTTGGATTTGGTTGCAGAAGGATTCATCATTTTCAGTGTATCAGCGGGTGAACAACATGAGCGAGAAGGGGCTGCTCACGCCATTGTTCAGAGGCAACAGGCTTACAACTTTTACATCAACAGCAGCGTGGCATACAATAGAAGTGAATTCTCATTTTCACTCTCTCAGTGAAAATGAGAATCGACTTCTTCAAGAGGAAGGAAGGGATTTCATAAGTTCAAGTAGGTGAAAGTAATAGTCTGAAGTTCACTTTCCAGTGAAACTTCACCGTCCTCAAAACCTTTGTGGCACTAAAAGTTACTGACTGGACCTACGCAAGAACGAGACCATCTAATGGTGAAAGTATCTGCCCAGGATTGCTTCACCAAATTGTTTCTGCGCCCTTAGAGATGAGACGGGACTCTAGCAGCACTGTAACCATGTCACCTGTAAATGCAGTGCGCTCTGCCGACCAATCTACCCTTGAAAATGGGAGATCTCCATATTTGGCATTGATGCAGTTTTGGAAGAGAAAAGTCTAAAATATAGCACATTACACGTCATTAGTCTAAAATTCGAATACACACTCTGTGGTAACTCGAGGAAGCTGCCATCTGTCACCTAACAGTGTGTAAGCGTGTTTCGAAGACTCACAAGAAAAAATGCGCAATGCAAAAAGAGAAGTCCTCAGTGCCAACTCACTTAGGATCACAGTCAGCTACTGACTGAGATGTCTTTGAACTTGCGATTCAAATTGATTTCCTTTAAGTAGCTTTAATTGGTTGGGGCTGCAACCCTATTACCACCACCCCAATCTCTCCATGACTTTTTTCCCAACGTGCTCATTAAATTTGAATGTGAGTTGGGTGTGTTTCAATCCGAAAGGAATCATCACAGCATCTCTCCATCACTCTGATGTGACACATTTCCCTCCATTTTACTCCCCAGTGAGGTTTGATCGTGTCCTCATTTTTCCCCCCTCTCATTCATTCATGTAGCCACAAACACAATCGCCTAATATGCACGATGTGCCACCAGCACCAAATTTGCCATGCTCCTCCTCCACTGATTTTGGAGATAACGTAATTTGTGGTACAGGCAACGCGATCCCAAGAGGTGGATAGTTTCTTCTGTGCCTCTGGTGCAAGGCGCTTAACCTGGCCAGTTAATCACCCATGCTAATGATGTCTGCTGCGAGTCCATATGCTTTGCACGAGCAGCCAACAATGAACAGCTTTCATCTAAATCACAGATTAATGTGTACTGTATAATCGCTGTATGTGTCTTGTCAGATCAGGTGGCTTACTGTTAGTTAATGAGCTTTACCTTTTGACTAGGAAGAACAAAAAAAATGTCTTTGGTTGTTAAATTGATTGTTTTAAACCCTGATTTTACAAGTCAATCGAGAAAGATTTATTAATTTGATTAGAATACTTTTATTGTATTATGTTTTTTAAATGATTTTTTGGGCTGATTTGCATAACTAGAATTGGATGGATGGATGGTGTGATTTCTTCAGTCACCAATTATGATTTCATTGCCTTGATAGTGACAGAATGGATTCAGATAGGAGTGTGAAATAATGACGCGATGACTCATGTAGTGACCAAATTTCACATTTGGTTGGATACTGAATAAATATCCCTTTTTTATGTGCACCTCTCAGATTTGTCTGCAAGCGAGCTGAGTAGCCAAGTTTGGCACACAACTGCCCCGTATGCCCATGTTTGTATCCATATCCGATATTATCATCACTTAGCAATCGACTATAATGGCTTATTTCTAGCAGTGTTTTTTATGATAGTATCATTTAAAATTCACAGCAATAACATCTAATTTATATCTGCAAAATTTATATTATGCACAATATATTTTGATGTTGTCATGTTGCCCGGCAACCACCTACCAATGGGCTACAGTGACCGTTTTTAGCTTTCATGCACTTCCTGCACCTTATGAAAGTATCCTATCATTTTAATTTAATAGCAATTATATTTTGTTTATATCAACAAAAGCTGAATTATACATGCCTAGCAACCAATTAGCAATGGGCTGAAATTACCCATATTTAACATATGACCGGCCTATGTTTACTTTTCTCAATGTGATTAAGTATATCAGCTTTCGAACAGCATAAACAGGCCAAAAATAAAAATAAAAATACTGTAGCAGCTGCATATACTAGCGGATGTGAAAAGTGGAATTTGCATTGCAGATAATTATTGATTCCAGGTAATAAAAATCTGACCTCATTCAAAGCTGAGGGAATCCTTTTTTAGTTTTAATTGGATTTCTACAAAGTCATTTCAAAGGTAGTCATTAGTGTATCTCTAAATCGTTGCTCTGCATTGTTTGCCTAGTTGATCAAGTCTTATATGAAATCCTTTTAACTATCTGATCAGCTCAGAGAATCACTACGAAGAATCTCTCAAGACCTGTCATTACAGAGTTTAGATTAAAAATCCTCACTTAATCTGTCTTGTCTGCTCTCTTATTACGTGATTTGTGAAGGATTTTGACTGAATCGAAACCTGAAATAAGAAGCTTGTCGTATAATCGGATCTAAGTTTAATGCAGTTGTTACCCTTTAGTACAAAATATGCAAATTGCCATATTTCCACATGTGTATTGGGATTGTCTGTTTACTTTCTTGTGTATTTTTCGCCTTTCGTATTAAGTGTGAGAAGCCATTTCAGTTTTCCCTCTACTCCACTCTGCTTTAAGGCACTTCACATTTGTAGTGCAGTCATGTTTTCATTCTCCCGGTTGACATACTATCAAGGTCCTCGTTGTGCTTACGTTTTCTGTGGCATTTAGTTGGCAGGTGGTGATTTTTTTTAAAAATGGTTTAGGAGAATTCATCCATTGTGTAAGTACACTTGTCTCCTATAATTTTGTTTCTACGCCCCTCCCACGCTGTGACCACCTTTTAACATCTCAATGACTCGTATGCTTTCTGTTTTACAATGCTCATGAAAGCCATTTAGAAAACCCACAGTTGTCTTGTGCTATACTACTCACACTTAATAGAAGATTTCCAGGAGCGTAACATGATGCCGTCAGGCCTTTGCTGCAGAGGACTTCTCCAGCCCCATCCAGCAGCGTTGGCTTATACGCCAGTGCCATTCAAATTACTGTTTTAGGCAAAAACAGCAGCGTGCATCCCTGTGCTTACCCAGTGTCAGGCAATCATTATGGAGCACCGTTGGTCAATGAAAAAAAATACAATAAGAAAATTAGTCCAATTTGCCAGTGCATTTGTTCAATCATTAGCTTGTTTGGCCTTCCTTTCAATGCTGCTGAATGTCGGATTGGCTATTACAATAACAGAGGAGAGGACTATTTAAAAATAAAATGGACTAGGAGTGCAAAAACCTATGAGGAATGCGATTCTTTGTATAATAATAGTTATTTCCTCCTTTTTCCCATAAATGAAAACAAGGTGGTGGGAAGCTAAAGGTTAAAGCACCAGAGGGTCAACTCCCTGAATATCTATGAACATGTGGGTGAATAAGAAGTACTCTCCTCTCCCTCAGCAGTGACTAAAGGTGCTGTTGAGCAAGAATGGTAGCAGGGCAGCACAGCACAAAAAGAGTCCACTGAATATGTATCAGTTACATGGCTGCTTCTGTGTAGCTGCCCTTTTGTTCTGCCGTTCCTAAAGAGGGGAGAATGAGACTATGCAACGCCTCCATGGAGTCATGTGGGGACAAAGTGATTTGTTATCTGACCGAAGGAAAATCTATTGTCATTAATAATTTAAGGCATGCAAGCAAAAGTGGCATAACCTGGTTCCATCCTGGGGTTGGGCCTTTTTTTACAATCTGTTATTTTTTTTTATTAGAAATTATTATAAAGCAGTTGAACAATTAATAAAAATAGTTGCAGGCTGACATTATTAACATTATATAGTTTTATCTCCTTTTTATATTGCATATTGCATCAGCGTTGTAACAATCTTCCATTGAAGTCTAGTCACATACAAATTGCTTGTAAGCGCTTTTCACAAACAGAAATACAAATTGTAGTTATAGTTGTAAATATTTGCATATTTCTTTAATTATGATGTTTAACATATGTATGTGTTATGTCACTTAAAGTTATTTTGCAGGTAATTTTTATTTTGCTTACACTCTTGAGGCAAATGCATTCTTATGAAGTTTTAATCCCACCTTCCTTTTAGCGTTACATTACATTAGTAGTGTAAGATGAAACTTGAGTGCCACTTCTGTTTTAAAACCTCAGACGAGTAGCAGTGATCTCCTGGGTGATTTTATTGCACAGTCTTTAGACTGATGATGATTTTTGTGGTGTTTCGTCTTCCTTGCTGTTTTTTGGTCAATCCAAATAAAGTCTCGCGTGCAGCATAACATTGCAATTACCACACATTCACTCCGGTGTTTCCTCCCTCAAACGCAGGCAGAAGCGTTAAATATCAGTAAAATAAAGGTCAGTATAATTGTTTGTCTTACCTAAAAATACTTTATTCATTGAACTAGTTTTTCAGCTAATATTTTTCCCTTTTGTTATCCTTGCCCCACCTGCCTTGGCTCTCTGCCACACACTTTGAGTAGCACAGCACTTCAGCATGCATATGAAATGGAGGCTTTACCGTCTTGTTGTTATATAAAATGTAGCCATTGTTTTTCGCTTTCAAAGATTTCTCGTGGAAAATGTATTCAGCAGCCCCCACCCCTTTCCCCCTCCTCATTTGTCTCCCCTTTATTGCCCTATTGAAATTTAGTTTTTATTTTATCTGCTGACTGCCAAAGTTCTTTTTGTATAGAAAGCCCTCACTGATATCGTTTTTCTGTACAAAGCACGAACCACAAGCCACAAAATTGGATTGTAGCAGCAGAAATTCCTTTGAAGTGTAAAGACTTTACAGATCAGTTGTGACTTGTTGCCTCGATAGATGCGGGAGGCAGCGCGTGTTTAGGGTGTCATAGCTGAAATGCTGTCGCTCTGTAGGTGATGTGTAGGTGAATCGTGCATTTTAATTGTTCCTGTTTTTTAAAAAAAACCGCTTCGTAAAGCACTTACTGCTATTATAATGTTGCTGAGTTTGAAACCATGTGTGCTTGGTGTATAGATTAAAGGCGCTTGTGGGTATTGTTAAAATGGTGGTAATGATATATGTGCTTTATCATGTTTCGAAGGTAAAAGCCTGGCTGCAGTAAAATGTGTTGCATCTGACCTATTTGGCAATATAATAATGTCCCAGTGGAGCTGAGAGCACAGTAAAAATGACTTAACTCTGTGAAATGCCTGGATGTTATAGTGGCCTATAGTAGGAGAGTGAATCATTAAGTATTTAATTGAGAAGTGAGCCTTGTGATATTTGACTCTTGTCTCCTGAAAACTGATTTGGTCTACTCCAAGGTGTGTTACATTTTATGGTTGTATATGCCTGAATTTTTAAAGACTGATGGCTAGTTCTATATTTAAAACAATGGTGTTTGATGCAATGCAGCACCTTGCATTATATAACTTTAAGAACAGCATTGCTACGCTATTGCTTTAAAAAGAAATCCGTGTCGCGTCATCCTTTATCTCAGGAAAGGTGCCAGCACAAGCAGGACTTGATATATTTCAAATGATCACCTGCTGTCCAGTTCAGTTTAGCTATGGTCAGCCTTGCAGGGGTACCCAAGTTTGTTGTCACTGTAAATTCACTCTCCCTGAAGCGTCTTTGGCGTCATGACTTACACGCACGTTTTTTTTACCTCTCTATCCTTTTCACACCCCTGCATCTTTCCCGTCTGTCTCCTTCAGAATTTGGTTTCTGTTTATTCCTCATTACCAGTACAGCTCTTTGTTCACGCCTGTTATATCACCAAAGCTCTTGAAATTTTGACTGGGAAGAAACTAAACATCAACCTCCTAGTGTTTTTCTGGGTCAAGTGCAAAATGAAATACAGTAGGACTAGTCAGGGATGCACCAGTGCTGGTTTCTATGGTAACTGGAGGGCTGTATTTAGTGCAGTTGTTTCAGTGCGCCCAGCTCTCTGTTTTCAACCAGGCGAGGAGGGAAGAGTGAGGACCGTTCCCAAAGGGGCTGAGCAAAAAAGTGGGGCAACATCTCCCATCGCCGTCAAGCAAAATCTCTCAGCTTGAGGAGGGTTCTTGTCATAAATTCTTTACCTTTTTTTTTTTCAGAAGGAGTTGATGCACAGAGAAGGAGAAACTTATAGCAGTCAAAGATGTAACAGACTTCACTTATCTGGTGACACAGCCTTCTGACCTTTCAAGTCAGCATCTTTTGTCAGTTTTCTGCTGGGATTTAAAAGAAAGAAAGAAAAAGGCTGAAAAGGTTTTTGTTATTATCATGCATGTCCACAAATGGCCAACTACTGCTGCTGTGATTTACTCAAATATTAACAGTGAGAAATGGAAAATATTATAATAAATACAATGGCAGCTAACAACTCTTCTTCTGTTTAGTAATAAAAATAAGCATAAATAAAGGTTCAATTTTTCAATTAGAGGGTTGTTTGTTAAAAATAATTCCATAAAAGCACTTTATAGTAACCAGTGTTTCCAAGTTGTAAATGAACTACATTAAGTTTAGCAAGTAGTTTTTTTTCTTACTGTTAACATGCGATGAAATACTGGTAATATTTACTAATCATGAATGATTTTCTCTGTGTTATTAAAGCTGATACGAGATGAGCCTGGCACATATAAAATTTTATGTATTTATTATAGAACTCTTAATGACTCACAAATGTTATTACACTTTGTGATGAAGGTTTTATTACTGATTGTGAACCCATACTCAAATTTAATTGAAGCCATGTCAGAAAGTCATTGTTTGTTCACAGTAAAGCTGCAAAAGTAAAAACTTAATTTGCTATTAGTGATTTATTAGAAGTCAGATGTATTAGTGATACACAAACACAATTTATTTAGAGACTCTTTTACATATTTCTTGATCCCAAGTACTTGCACAGTTTTGTATGAGTGGGTTGCTGTTTCCTTTCTCTATTCCATGTGTGCCTTACGTGTTTGACGTGACTTTGATCTTCTCAATATTTATCATAGAAATATCCCCCAAAACTCAAATAAAATGCACTAGGTATTTTTTTTCTAGATTGTAAGAGGAACAAACCAGAAGCAAAAGCTATGAGAACATGAACTTGATGGCTTTAGTAACGGCTGTGTTTTTAGATGTGCTGGCAAATTATTTTACCAAACATTACCTAATATGTTAGTAAACCTACCACCTAATTAACAGCATTTGTTTTATAGGTATTTATAAGAAAATCAATGAAAACATTTATTTGAACACGCCACTCACACTGAATAATTGCACTAATTTGCGGATGCTGAAAAGACCTTTTACTGAGCATTTTTCTATGCACAGTTCTTTTTCAAAATCACTGAATAAACACAATAAAAATACACTGAAAGTTGCGTTTCCAAGCAATTAGGTCGCTTTCAAATGATTTAGTCCCACATGAATGAATGATGTACAGCACATCTGGCCAAATGCATCACGTTTTCCCACAAGAAGCCACTGGCATAAAGACGCCATTTTCCACTTAATATTATATGGACCTGCTGCTCATGAGAAATGTGTCAAAACACAATAGCGCATTTCAGTGCCTGGTGACTGCGAGATGTGAGCAAACATGTAAAGAAAGTTCAAAGCGGGAGCACGCTGGGATGCAGTATTTAAATTAGGCTGCAATGAATGTCTAACTAGGGAAAGTCTACACCTGTTTGTAGTCTCACACTGTTTCACACACTTTATGTGTAGCACCTATTTTCAGATCCTACAAGACCCCACAGGCATCTATCATAGACACACTGGTGTTAACTATTTCAACACATAATCAAAAATTAAGCACTGAATAAACCGCTCACAGCATTGTTATATTTTATTTTTTGACACAAGATCTCACTTTTATGTTGCAAAAATGGCTTATTTACCAAATTTGTTGTAAAAAACTTCGAAATATGCCGTTTTATAAGACGTTTCGTGCAGCTGCAAAACACTGCAGTTCTTATACTGGTATTTATTGTTCCTTAATTAGAGCAGCAAACCTTTTATTCAAGTTAATTGCTGAATTGTGTCCCATGAATCCAATAAACACGAATGATACCAAAAAAGTAAAACTTTGTATGAATAACACAAAAAGAAGGTATAAAGATGAGGAAATAAACCATAAAGAAAAAGGAAGAAATCCATTGTGCATGCACAGGAACCAACTGTTAATGGAGAGGAAATGTACCAGACACCCCTGTGCATTGGCAAAAACAACAATCCCTATTTAAAAAAAAATCTGGCTCACAATAAACTAAACTGAAAGTTTTGTGACTTCACATGAGAGAAGAAAACTGTCAGCGCCTTGGAAAACTACGTCAAAGTCGGTGCTGTGAGCACAGCATGTGTTGCATGTAAAAATATATTCACCCCTTTGACTTTTTGTTCTGCATTCTTTGCTTCACTTGATTTTCCAAAAGCAGCTAATCAGGATTTTCTATCAGAGACCAACTCTAAGTACAGTACGCTTAAAAAAGAAAAAAAAAAGGAAACTGCTGGATTCTGTGCTTTTTTTGTGATTAGAACATGAAGTTTTGAACATTTGATGGCAACAGCACATCTGGAAAAAAAAAGAAGTTGGGACGGGAGCAATGAAGGGCTGGAACAGTAAGTGGTGCTAAAATAAATCAGTTTTTTGCAACTAATCAGGTTAATTGGCAACTGGTCAGTAATATGATTGGGTATAAAAAGAGCATCTCTTTAGGTTCAACAGTCTGCAAAAAACCAAAACTGCTTCTACATAAACTATGGAAAATTTTCAGAAATATATTCCTCAACATAAAATTGCAAAGACTTTGAATATTTTCTCATCTACAGTACAGGCTCAGGAACACTTCCAGAAATCATTGTGTGTAAACACAATTCGCCATGCTGTCCTCAAATGCACAAAAGAAGGTAAATGTGGATAAGATCCAGATTTTTCTGCCGTCAGACAAATTAAAATTTGGAATTATTTTTGGAATCATTTCAAATGATTCTTCTTCCTGAAGAAAGAGATTATCCGGTGATCAGCCCTGAATTCAAAAGCCTGTATCTTTGATTGTGTGGGGTTGGATTAGTGCTTATGGAATTAGCCTATGTTTTTGCTTTGTTGTGTTGTGTTTTTAAATTGTGCATTTTCTCAGTTTAAACCTTTGATATGTTTACATATGTTCTATTGTCAATAAAATAATAGAACGTAGAATAGAACATCTTATAAATAGATTTATAAGATTTGCACATTTCTGTTTCTATTTACATTTTGCGCGATGATGTAAAAACTTCATTTATATCCATTAATTCTCGACAGTTCAGTGCTAGTGTGTTGTGTTGACTTTTGGATCTCTTTAGAAAACAGGAAGGATGAATGTTATCTTAAGAGCGATGAAAAAGTATGGAATGAAAATAAAAAATATGCAGGAGTTTGATTTTATTTTATGATTTGGTGAAATGAGACACTTTTAGGATCTTTATCCAGACCTCAAACTTATGCAAATATATATATACCTGTGCACATACAGTGGGCACCTTACTTCCAAGTGCATGACACATATCTGCACATGATAACAAGGAGGAGATGTGTGTGTGTGCGTGTTGGATTTAAGAATGAATGCGTACATTCACATTTTCCAGTGTGACAGACAGCATGTAGTAAATGATGTTTAAAAATTTCTATAACTAAAAGACAAGGTGTGAAAAATTAAAATAAATGTTAAATGCATCAACAAATGTATGAATGTCTTATTCATTTTGTCTTCCGTTAGTGTGTCTCAACCAAATTTTAGACAACCCTTTCAAATCAAATCTCACATACTACCATCAACACAGACAGCTGCACGGCTGAAAAACAAATGATTCTGTTGCAGATGTCATCTCACACTGATGCATAGCTTGGGGGGTGGTCATTTAGCAGTCTCTACAATTTCAGCATTCATATGACATTCATTTAATATTACAGGCGGCAGTTCTGAGATTAAATATATGCCCCAGTGTCCAAGATTCTGTCACAGCAAGCGTTTTCCATATTGTGGAATTTAATGTTTCTAGAAGCACAGACGTTAGTCTAGGCTTGTTTTTTTGAAAGAAGAAAAAAACTGATGAATGCTCTGTATGCATTCTGCCGTCTGTGTTACTATTTTTATGCTCATAGTTCTTTTTCTATCATCGTAAACCCTTTAAACTAACTGATGTTGTCAGTTGTGCGATTTAACAAAAGACAAGTGTTTAGGTGCTTCAGATAAATATCCGAATTTGATGTATATCGTATAATCCAATTTTAGCTCCACTATTTTAAACTGACAGCTAGAGTTTCTAGTTACTCTGAAGGAATTTTTTTTATACATCTAAAATATATTATGCTCCTTATCCTTTTTCTATATGATGTTGAGTTGTTGCAAAAACAAAGTAGCAGAAAATATTACAATTACTAAGTAAGGCACTGATGAGTTGTTTAGGTGTTCAATATGAAGTAATAATCAGTTAACATAACAGTAATATAGCCATTTTTATACTGTGGTATTGCAAAGTACAGGGCTTCAGTTCCTCTGGCCTTGAATATATGCAAATTCATCAGTTACATTTTTCATACAGGTTAACATATTTCTTTAAAAAGTGTTCATGAGTTTTAGACAAAGCGCAGATATTCCTGGAGATAATGTGTCCTGTTTGATTTATAATGAGTGAATTTGTAGAAGAGTAATCTGCTTTTCAGACGCTCGGGGCTGATGGGAGAGCTGTATTACTGCGAATACAACCACCTCCAGACTACAGAGCTGTCATTAATCAGGCCCTTAGCTGACAGTCCAATGCCTTCTGCTATGTTCCCTTCAGACCCCGTTGTAGGATATTTATGTTGATTGTCTGTACTCGCTCTTCCCTCGTCCTCTCCCTTCCACTTCCTCCTTGTCATTAATTAAAAGCATGTAGCAAATTTCAACTCACAGCTCTCTTAAAAATATGTAGACTAATTTTCCCAGTGGGCTGTTTGTGGCCCGTCTCGTTTTGTTCGGCATGCTGTCTTTCTCAGTCTGTGATGTGTGTCACACTGTAGTTCTTTCAGGTTGACTTTGGACAACACGACTACTTCATCAGCATATAACTTGCATCTATTTAGTGGCAGTTAAAAGGGACTAATTTTCCCATGTTGTGATTCTTGTTTAGGTTGTATTCAACACCAATAGTCATCACTATAGCCACTAAGCTCATGGACAGTGTGACTTACTATGCTGAGCTGAGCAGTATCTGTCTCTGACAGCGTGTGGTGTTAAACAAGGGATGACAAAATAACACTTCCTCAAGAAATTGGGTAAGTGGACGCTGCTGAATTATGCAGATTAGCCCAACATGTAACTGTTTTTCTATGGAAGAAAATTGAAAATTTTGTGTAGGAGCTACAGCAAAAGACCAGACACACTGTACTTAACACTAACAGGAGTGATTCTTGGAATAAAAATCATATATCTTTTCATGTTTCTGCAACCACAATACTCTACTCGCCTCACCTGAAAATGCAGCCTGCTTTCATAAGACAACTGTAAAGAGCTCCCTGTCAGAAGAGTGCTCCATTAGTGATACACCCACACTGCTCTTTTCTCAGACATACAAGGTGTATCATTTATGGATTCTGCCATTGTTTGCATATGCATCGGCTCCTGTGGAATCTGCTGCAGAAATTGTCAAAGATGGGGCTCGTTTGATTTCTCGGCGTGCAGCGTGTCTTTTAACACTGCTGTTGGAGTGTGGCAGAGAATCTCGATTCCATGGCAGACAGATGCCAAAATTCATCCTTTTTTAGTTCCCGTCACAGAGGCCCTGTGTTGACTGAGAACATACATTGAAGCGAGTATGAAAGTCAATATCATGGGGATTTGACAAACCACATATACCTCTTTTTGATCAGCTGAGTGGATTTGTACAAGATTGACATTTTGCCTACACTCGCCTAATGAGTTATTCTAATTTTTATAAGTATACAGAATTTTAAGCTACATGCAGAGAAGCTGGGCTGAAAGAGTTAGGCATTTATCCAGCGCATGTAGGTGCAGCATTGTTGTGGGAGGGGATATGTGCACTCAGGGTGAGCATTAAAGTCATCAAACAAAACACACAATATACTCAAAGCTGGCCATTCTCCAGAAGTTTGGAGGGCATTGTGTGAAAATATGTTTATGGTCGGGTGAAACTGCCTGGAAATGGTTAAGATTTATTAAGTGTTGAGTCCATTCAAACTACGCAGTCATTTATCAGGCATGAGAACTTCTCACAGCAGCAGCAGCTCGACTGTGGAGTAAATAAAACAACAAAATTCACTCTGTATGCTGTTCAGGTCATCTCATGGGTCAGACAACAGCATGTTTTCAGAGCTTTGGCTTTACCTAGTCATCTGACTTCAATTCAATACACTCTCTAATACATGATGTATATTTTTCAATTGTAGGGTGAATTTTCTCCTACGTAAAATAACTGTAGTGCTGTTTGGAGAGTGCTGCTACTGTACCATCATTTAAAATAAACTTAAAATGAATTTGAGCTTATTTGTAGCATGTGATCTAAGTTAACGTGCAAGTCTCACTAAGAAATTCATGAAATTACACAGGCATGTATGAATTACCAGGTTAAATAAATTATTTGTCTATAGAATAAATTCCATTCATCTATCAATCCGTCCAATTTCTGTTGCTCCTCCTCCAGATGCTTTGACCTCCTTCTCCCAAGCCACATCTTCTAGCTCATCTTGAGCAGAGAGATGTGATCTCTCCAGTGTGTCCAGCATGACAGGGCCGCATCCCAGCAGGACAAGCCTGAAAAACCTTGCCTCTCATCCAGGGGGCTAGTCACATGCCTTAAACACGTCACCTGACCCCTTTAACGTGGACGAGTAGTGACTCTACTCTGAGCTGTGAATGACCAAGCTCCTCACCCTGTCTTCTAAAGCAGAGCCTGTCCCTCTGCCACTTGCCCACCTTATCTTGGTGGAAGGGTTTGCATGTCCGCATCATCCTAGGAGCTACGTTACACTAGGGGTTTGGTGCGGTCAGGGGGCAGAGGTCGTGGCAGTCCAATGCCCGGGTGACAAATGTGCCTATAGCAATAAATTCCAAACTGTCAAAAAAAAAGTGTGTAGTGAGTTTCAAAAAATCATACATTCATGGCCACTTTGTAAGGTTTATGTTCCAGGTAATAGGTTTGACCCCATTTTGCCCCCACAGCTCCTTAATTCTTCACGGTACAGTTTCAACAACATGCTGGAAACAGTTCTTAAAGAATTTGGTCCATATGGCAGATTTATCGGCTGCATTTTCTTGATGTCAATCTCCTGTCTCACCACATCAAAAAGATGCTCTATCAGATTGAGATCTGATCACTGTCGATGGCATTTGAGCACACTGAAGTCATTGTCGTGATCAAGAAACCAGTTTGAAATGATTTGACCTTTGTAACATGATATGTTATTCTGCTGGAAAGACTCATCAGAAGATGCACATAAAGGGATGGACAAGATCAGCAACAATACTTAGGTAATTTGTGGTGTTTTAAATGATGCTCAATTGGTACTGAGGGGCCCAAAGTGTGCCAAGAAAGTACCACCCACCCCACTATACCACCGCCTGAACTGTTGATACAAGGCAGGATGGATCCATCCTCCGTCAGAGCAGAAATGTACACTCATCGGCAACAGCAGTGTTTTCACGATCCTCTGTTTTCCAATTCTGGTGAGAATTGTAGCCTAATTTTCCTGTCCTAAGATGACAGGAGCATCACCCCATGTGGTTTTTTTGTTGGTGTAGCCCATTTACTTCAAGGTTCATTGTTGTTCATTCAGAGATGGTCTTCTGGATACCTTGGTTGCAACGAGTAGTTTTTTGAGCTTCTCATCACTTGGAAGCAGTCTGGTCATTCTCTGGTGTCTGGCATCAACAAGGTATTTTCACCCAGGGGACCGCCACGCATGGGATAATTTATCTTCATTTTTCTGACCATTCTCTGTAAACCCTGGAGATGACTGCGCAGTAGATCAGCAGTTTTTGAAATACTGAGATCACCCCATCTCTCACCAACAACCACGTCATGTTCAAAATTCCACTTTCGTCTCCATCCTGATCTTTGATTTGAACTTCAGCAGTATACGTGCCTAATTGCATTGAGTTGCTTCCATTGGCTTATTAGATATTTGAATTTGGCTGGTGAGTGTATATTGTAATACTATATTTTGTTGATTTGTAGAATAAAGCTTTAAAAAACTTTCAGTCAGTGAGATATTTTCTGACATCTAACTCTGATGTTGAGTGCTTTTTGTGGTATTCTTTTATGTAAAGAAAAATGTGTCTCTCTTTAAAATACACTGCCATTTATGATGGCAGTGTATTTTCCAGAGCACACTTGTTTGTTAGCGACTAGCAAGTAGGTTGGTAATTATCTGACACAAGCTTTTTACTTAAAGCTAGGTTTGGTGTTTTCCTAGCTGTTTTCACTGCTATGTATCCAGGCTTATTTAAAGTTTTCCTTAGATCTCATATTTTTAGACTTGGCATTATTAGGAGGCAGCTCGCTGCATTGTAATAAAAAGAAATTCATAAGACAATCTGTAGAAAGGCATTGCTAGGATCCTTTGGTATATGACTTTCAGTGGAAGAAGTTTTACTGTGTTAATAATAGATTAGTAACAGAGTCAGAATAACATTTCAGAACCCTTGTTTCTAGATATGATACCTGCATTGTAAGCTCTAAATTAATTCCTGCTCAGCACATCACAGTTTGAAGTGATTTGACAACTTATGCCTTTCAATAGGAAATACACTCTGTAGACTTGAAAAGTTTGTGGTTTGCCTCCTCACAGGCAACAAAAGCTGTGGTTTTCCTGACAGTTGGAATTATGGATTCCAGTATTAATTTTCCACTGTGGAAAAAGTCCTCAGACATTTTCTACTTTGATGCACTCCTGCAGCATTATCACCATGCCCTGCAGGCACATACATTTTTTGTTTTTACTGAAACGTTTATAACATATCTGAATTCTCGCATATTGTGGCGACAATTTTATGTGAGGATCTACAGTAAAGCAAGAAACAGTGATGTGATCTACATACCGTCTACAAGGAGAAACTATCCCGTATGACTGCTTGCTATCATGTGAACAAATAGAGACATTATTTCAATTTTAATTTTATGTAGTATTGATTACAGTGAGTGTTTAGGGCTGTAGTCTCAGGGTTGTTTATATAATTATCTGATTTATATGCTCTCCTCTAACAAGAGTCTGACTTTTGCTGATGCTACTTGTGCTGCTATTGACTGCAGGAAGATTACCTGGGAACATTTTTTGAAAATATCCCCATGTTTTCACAATGTTGGACTCACTGACTGCAATGAGGACTGCAAGGTAATGTTTACATTGCCAAAACTTTTATTCAGATTTAAAATCAGCTTTGGATTCAGTTTCAAACTATATAACAACATGACAAAGAGATCGTTGGTTTTGCTGTCTTTTGTTTCAATTGGATTGCCATAAAAAATCAGTAAGTGGAAAGCCAACTGTTTTTGTGTGTTTGAGGCTTTGAGTGTGAGCAGATCAGAAGTGTCATTGTTCACCCTGACCTGGTTTTTAGTGACAGGTATCTAACCACTATTTCACCTGTGTCAGAAGCAGCACTTTTATTACATCCACTTTAATCGTGATAGATCCAGTTGATTGAAGAACAGGTATTATTTTCATCAGTCTAGATTTTCTTTGGTGAAACTAAATAATAATTTACTATATTCTTAAGACAAAGCCAATACACTGCCTTTTTTCTGTTCTTTTCTTTTTTGCCTTTACATCAGTGTACTTCCTTCCTACACCTATTCCTCCCTATGAACCAGGATAATAGAAAAGGAGCTTTTGGTCAGCAAAATCTACCTATGCTGCTTCCCTATCGCTTCTGTGAGGGTCTCCTGAGGCCCACAAGTCCACTGCTGCCTGGGCATCTCTTCTCCCCATCTGCACCCACAGACCTTCATGGGGGACTGGCAATCCCTCTTAGGAAAGGTGCCCCCCCCCCCCCCCCCCCCCCCCCACACACACACACACACACAAATCCTTGAAACCTTAAAACCTTAAAAATACATTATAATTTATTCAAAACTCAAGTTGATATTGCTCGGTTTCACTATTTTCAGTGTTGCCCATGCAGTAGTAATGTGAGCAAATCCAACCTGCAAATTCAAACAAACAAGCAAAAACAGTTTGCTTGCTACACTCTTGCATAACTACAGTGGGTTTCAAAATGTAATAGTGAATATGTTTATATAAATTTTTTAGTATTTTGCGTAGACCGGTACAACATTACCTCTGAACAACAGGGCTATTCACAAATATTCTTTGCAGCTGTATTGTAAGCATTTCCAAAACTTAATGCAGTTAAGTGTAAATCTTTGTTATGACTGTAAATGTTAGAGATCAGTTGAGATTATCATAACTCTAATGCTCAGGTCAGGCAGGTTATGGCCTTTCAGGCTTTACTTACTGGCTTTCATATGCCCTAGCAGAGTTTGACTAATTGAGCGTGTAAAGGGCCATTGCTGTTTCTACATGTTTTAGCCAATTTACTCTAAATAACATCTATAGTATTTTGGCATTACATGCATGCTATGTGTTTTTCCATCTTTTTCAACCTCACATTATTTTTTTTCCGTGTAAAACCAACTTCTTACACGGGCTTATTTGTGAGCAATGGAAATCATATTCATAATTTCATTTTTCTCAGTCATTGTATTGTTGCATTGCTAATGCCATTAAATGAGAGGTTTAGTCTGAGCACAATGCTTGTGTCATGCATTGTGTTCGTGTGGGATGCACAGCCATTCAGCACTGAGCTTCATTTAGATTCATAAAGCTATCAGCATTCCCCTTCAATCATTCATCTTCAAAGTTAGATCTTATAGTATTTTGTAAAGGAAATACATTTTCAGCTTACCAAGTCTTGAATGCGCTACCAGTGTAGCGCCAAGATATAGGACAAAAGTATTGGGACACACTTATTAATCTCTGAATTTGGTGTTTTCAGTGCCATTGCTTCACCATATCTTCTGCCTTTCAAAGCTCTTTGGAAAGAATGGGTCGTTCTAAAGATGCCTTTGAATTTAAGTGTGGTACGTAACAGGATGCCACATTTGGAACAAGTCAATTTTTTAACTTCTTCCCTCCTGGTTATTCCATAATCACCTGTAAGTGGTATTATTAACCACAGCAACTCAGCCACAAAGTGGCCTCGTAGAGTTTTAGAGTGAAGTGTTGAAATGTAACTAAGTCACTTAATAACTGCAGAGTTCCTTCTTTGGTGTTAACATCAGCACAAAAACTTGTTAGGGTGCATGGGTCGTTGACCCAGTGTTTTGTGTTTTTGGATCTTTGATTTTGTTTATTTCATTATATTCTAGCTTTGCCTTGTGACTTATAGGATTATTCTTAGTTTAGGTTCTCTGTGTGGGTTTTGTTAGAGTTTTACTGTTCTGGTTTTCTGTCTGTGATCCATAGTTGCTGTCGTCTGCTGTATTCCCGTGTCTAGTCTGCGTCTCTGTGTTATGTTTCCTGTTTTACTTTGAAAGTCCGCGTCTCACGTTAATGCGTCTAGTTTTGCTTCCTTTGTCTCGTCAGCCCTGATTTGTCCCAGCTGTGTTTCAGTCCTGTCTCTCATTCCCTGATTGTTCCCTCTGTGTATATAAGCCCTGTGTTTTCATCTGGCCATGTTGCGATCGACCCTCATCTTGCTGTGTGTGCTGTCTGGCAGCGTAAGTTTATTTGGAAGTTTGTTACTTTTTGAGTTCAGCATTAAAGCTGTTTTTTGAGTTCACGTTTTGTCTCCGGAGTCTGCACTTTGGGTCCTGCATATCATCACTCCTGCCTGCACACAGCCTTCACATGACAAAACTGTGTACTGGGAGCTTCATGGTTCCATTACTGAGCAGCTCTTGTAGGTGTAATGTGTAGCTGGCCCAGTAATTTTATACATGTAATTTACTAAGAATTGGAAAATATTCTCCATAGTGCACGCAAAGCTAAAATATTCTCTGAAATGTTATTCAGACTAATATTCTTTGAAATGCATTACAGGTTACTTTCATGATACAATACTCAGTAAAGATAAAATATCGCCCATTCTTGCACAGAACTGCTTTTGTGCACAGATAATGATGATTATATGACGATTTAACTGTTTATCTTTACTATTCCCATGAGCAGCACGCAGTGCTCTCTGGGTTAGACTAAAAGCTGTGCAGCACTCCTCTACTTGACTGCAAGTTCGTGGTATTTCTGTCAGAGTAAGTCAGTGAATAGAAGAGCTTGCTCTTTCTCGTCCACTGAAAGTGAAATGGCTGAGAACATTGATCTGAATAAATCACTGATAAAACCTGGAAAATAATGTTTGGAATGTGTGATTTTTTTTTTTTTTTTTTTTTAATTTTTTTTAAAAGTAACTATCTTAGTAACATAAATGCCATTCCTTATACAGGTATTCCTAAAAGGAGAAACAACGTAAGTAATGGGCTTTTATGAAACTTGTAAAAAAAAAAAAAAGCACTCTTCCTACACATATGCAAATATGTTATGAAGGAAAAGATTGACACAGTAGATTACACCTGGTCCTGCTCAGTAATGAGCATCAGTGGTCACAGCAGAGGGATAATTGTTAGTACTAGAATTCAGCTCATCCAGAAGAACATCCATCTGTGTGCAACTCTGTTTTACCTCATAAATACTAAATTGAAACTGAAAATAAGGTATAATCACACAACAATGATTTATTCATGCAGATAGTGTGGAGTAGCTACTTTAGAGCTCGCTAACTAAGCTGTTCTATGCAGTACATTTGAAATGAGACAGGAAGAGACTGTAACTTTCCCAATACAATGCTTCTTTCAATTAACATATGCATTCACAAAGTGTTGTATTCAACTTCTACTGACATCGACAGTTGTATTTTGTCAAAAGTACAACCTCGTTCAGACATTATTTCAGCTCTAAACAAGCAGAAAGAAAGGCAGTATCGCGTTCAGGAGCACATTTGGAAGGCGATGTATTGAGTCTTGCTGAACTGTGGATAAGGCCCAGTGACAAGGGTCTTGCTAAACTCCTCCTGTCTGGGTTATCAGTCTCTGACAGCCCAGTGCTCTCTGATGGCTGCTGCCGTCACAGGAGCATGCATCACACACTTGTCAAAGCGCCTCTCCTCCACTCACCCCCTTTCCGCTGAAAGTCAACACCATGGTCTCGCCACACATATACTTACGTGCTCACAGGCACCCTCACAAGGCTTGCACACACACAAACACAGACGCACACATATACAGACACATTCCCATTATGGTGACAAATCCTGCCTGAGCTGGCTCCCATCTGTGAGTCATGGCGTGGTGTGTTGTACGAGTCAAACTCCCCCGTCATCTGCCTTTCACAGATGGGTGTCCAAGGGCCTTGTCTGGTACCCATGATTGCAGGAGAGTTTTGATTCAAGCCCCCCATCCCCACCCCAAACCCGCAGATAGAGAAATGTGTTTGAAATGTATTTCTCAAGCTTTGAGTCTAAGGGGGGAGGGATCTCCAGCAAGGGGGGTCAGGTTAATCATCATAGCTCGACTGGGTTTAATCCATTAAACCATGAGTTCACCCCTACATAGCTGCGTTGAGTGAATCTCTACACTGATCCCATTTTCTCTGTATACATATCCCTTCACCCTGGCTCCTGTTTGCCCCTATAATGGGATTAACTCGAGTGACACCAATCTGAAATCTCGCTTTAAAGCCTGAGTCTTATTTCACTGGTTATTCCCTTAAGGGATAAAATATTGCTTGAGTTACATAATTAGATTCCTCTCTCTAACCTAAATGTAAATGATAAGAAATTAATGATAAATAGCTTGGTGCATGCACTTCTTGTTTTCTGCTGGCACGGTCAAGATGCCTTCAGCAAAATAAAGCACGAATGACACACCATGTTAATTAATGTGTCTGTTAGAGTATGTAGGATGGTGTCATAAATAATGGATGCTGTCAGGCATTGCTCAAGTTCATTGCAACCTAACGCTTTGTCAATGACTTTGGTTCTATGGTGCAAATAATGCTTTGTCCAACAATTATTTGTTTTGGTAATAAAGAGAAAATGTGTTTAGACCATGCATACGCCTAAAATACAATGTTTTCTCAGTTATTATTGTTGTACCCACCAGTAACTTTTGAAATACAGCTATTAAGCAATCCCATTATGAAGCTCTTTTCCACTTCATAATAAAATCAACGTGGAATAATTGACCTTGGCGGAACAAAACCCTTTCATTCTTCTCTTTCTCATTCTCATGGTGCAACAAGACATTAGTAAGCTGTTTCATCGCTCTGCCTTTCATTGCTCCCAGAGACATTAACGTTCAACAACGTTTTTGTTTTGTTTTTTCACCGCCCTTTTTTCACGTTCTTTGTGGTCAAATGCTGCATAATACAAGGGCATAGTTTGAAATGTGTGCAACTGAAATAGGCAAAAAAAACCATATGGTTGTTGGGAATTACTTGTGGGAAAGCAGTGAACTGTTACTAACCACATTTGACCTCTATAATAATATGCCTGAAGCTTTTTCAGGAGTACTTTAGTACTTTATTTAGAAGGAGATATGATTTATGTAAGGACAAATGCTGTTATAGTCAAAGTGAACTTAATTGCCATTTACTATCATGAGGATGGAAATCAATTTTTTTTTCTTGCTAAATATGCAGCTCTTTTTTTCTCTTTTGAACTGTGATTTAAATTGATTCATACACTTTGTCGCACATACATACTGATTCTGAAAAGTCATCTCAGCTTGAGAATTTGCATTATCTTAGCACATATTTTGCCGGGTGTTCGAATGGCCTTTTCCCCCCCAGTGCTATAATACAGACATACTGTATTTTAGTCACCACTTCCATATGCTGACATCACATTTGCATAAAAAAAGAAATGATGCAAAAACCATCACTAAAGATGTCAGCACCGTAGCTAAATCGGGAGATAATCCGTTGCCATGTGGCATCAGTCTTAGCTTACATTGTGACACCATGGAAAACCAAAGAAATTTCACAAGAGCTTTTGAAAGGGAAAAATATGTGGTGTTGCCATATACTGTACACATTTTTCCTTTATGTGGTCACGTGTATGTGGGTCAAGCATCAAACCAAGTTGTTTATTTAGCTGGTATCAGGAGATATGCAGCGAAAAGCAGTATAGCATAATTTGTGGGTGTGCGTGTGCAATACAAACGCAGTATTATGTTATTTATGTTTTTTTTTATTTGTTATTAATCTAATTTTAGGCAAAGCAGGTCTACCGAGTACAGGACAAAGAATGGTCAGTATAAATATGCAGGGGCAACCAAACAACCAAAACAGAAACACTGAACATGAGTGATCTTAACTGTCACAACGGGACTGCACGGACTCACGCGCAGGCTCTAAGTTTTGAAAACACAACAACAGGTGATCTATTTATAAAGGTGAGGGGAAAGCCAGGCTCCGGGGGTCCACACACAAATGGGGAAAGACGCAGAAAGTCCACACACACTCCATCCACGCCTCACGCTCCTTCACACTCCACGCGCACTCGATCGCTCGGGAAACACAGGGGTTGGTCCAGGGAATCTGTACACAGAGACACGAAGGGATTACAAAGGAAGATCGCTGAGAAACACTGACGAGGGTCGGCAACGGTCCAGCGACGAGAAACACAGAGCTGCCATCTTAAAAAGGAGCTGGAACACTCTCAGGTGATGAGCCACAGCTGCGTGATTGCGACCAGGTGCGTGGGCCAAGGGCAGGAGCCCACAGGAGAGCTCCGCCCAGGCAGAGGGACGAGGGAGAGAGAGGAACAAAAATGAAAATAAAAACATATGTAGCCATACTGAGCCGACCAGGTAGGCACAGGGACCCTGACATTAAAACAGGAGGATGAAACACAGGAAAATACTCAGGGGACTCATGCATATTACTAATGCAACCTATAACTAAAACACAACAGGAACCCGAGGCATCATGCCAAAATATGTTACTGCAATAACAGTCACTATATTGCTTTAGGTGAAAAATAATAGAGCAAAGATTATTTTATTTGACTATGTTGTGAGTTTACATTATTTCGGGTAAGACAAGAGCTGCTAGGAAGCATGCTCTTCAAGATTCATATTTCAACGTAAAGTCAACTCCCTTTTCAAATAAAAGCATGGCTATTTTAGGCATGTCTGCTAGTATTACATGTATTAATTAATTCAGTGTTTATTATTTTGAATTTAATATGCAAAATAGCTAACCTGGTACATTAACCGTGGATGTTAAATACAAATTAAGATTAATTGTAAATAGCAGCAAGTATCTACTTTTGAGTTAGAATGTTATCTTAAAGTGTTTAATCTTAGAAAAGCTTATGACAATCAAAACTCTAAATCTAAATGCTTTAATCTATTTTTAGGGAATTCTGAATGGAAGTAGAGGTATTTTTTTTCTCTAAGGCACTATATAAGACAATTTGTAACAATATGACTCTATTCAATAATTTTCACAACAGGATACATAAGTTACAGCTGCAAATCAAAACCAAAGTCTGAATTATCAGTGTAACGTGGGGCTTAGAGAGTTGTTCTGAAGCGAAGAACCTTGTTTCTCAGGGAACTTGCTAGTAGCCTAAGTCGAGTACTAAATCCACTGCAGTTGAATGACATTTGGAGGTCACCAGCATTCAGCTCAGACATGCATTACTTTCCATGTCATCGCTGCCTTCCACAGTGCATTACCTGCCTCCTCCAGCAATGCAGGGGGAACAGTTGCTGCTAATCTGGGTTAAGATAGACACATGTTCAACTTAACCGTCTGTGTTCTGATCAATGTTTCCTCCTTTTCCAACACACAGTTTCCAGTTTTTATATAAAATATACAAGTGGGATTTTTTTAAACTATGCATTACATTTTAAAGCATTGTGGCTATTTCTGCACTTTTTAATATTAAGGCATTCTAAATTATTAATTCATTACTGCTATTTTTAATGTGCAATTACATTATTTAATCACGATTGTTGCTCTAAGTCGCTTGAGTTCTGTTATGACACTGATCCATCAACCAATCTGTACACCTCTCCATCCAACTATTTCGTTAACCGTTTGTCCAACCAGGGTCATAGTAGCTGTCAATCACAAGGCTAACACACAGTCAGACAACTATTAGCGCTCATATCCACCTTTTTTTTTTAAACTGCTATCAGTCTACCTGTTTTTTTTGTTTTGTTTTTTTTTTTTACTGTTTACTCACTTAAGGATCACAGAGACACTGGGTGAGCAGTAGAGCATAAACCTGGTCAGATTGACAGCCCCTCACAAGGCAAACAGTGAGAAACAGCCATTCGCACTTATGTCAATTATATGCCCTATTATCCATCAAAACTGAAAACCAAGGGTCAGAGGAAACAAATTAAGTTTGCCAAATGAATTATGAACAGTAATTGTTTGCTTTGTAGTAGTATAGATACTGACTATCGTTGTATTATATTAAATGTGGAGAAACTGAGGATTCAAAAGTAAATTCTGAAGCCTCAGATTGATTCAGGCAAACCAAATTCAACTTTGAACTTTGTAAACTGCTATAACAGCACGAATCAGCTCTAGCGCTCACCACCTGGTCACTCTTGCATTTGTGATGGCTTCTTTGTGCGCTTGGACAATGACTTCTACACACTCAAGTTGTTGAATTTACACGTGAAGATAAATGATATTATTTGCTTGTGATTATGTTTTATCTCTCTTTACATGAGCAGTTATGCTCCCAGGTGAACAGTTAGCTAGCCACTTTCAGATGTTTGCTAACCTACTTTAGAAACTTTGTTAACATCAAAAGAAACTGTGTGATCGAGTGCACTGGGCTTGTTTCATCTTTGAACTCCAGTCTTCTAGTTTTTAAACTGTAACTAAAAATATGCAGTTCTTATTTTTGTATCAGTTATAACATTTAAGAAAACCCTGTACATGAAAGAAACTGAACCCATTAAGTTGCAGAGGACCCTGTTTTTTACTGTAATCTGTAGCCAGTCTTTATATATGACAAGATGAACTGTAATATTATCTACATAAATTTTGTGAGAGTTGAGGATAGTGTCCATGTGGTCTTCCTTCTCCACAGCCAGATGGATAGTACTAAACACTGCTGCTCAGTACATCAGGTTTTCCTTATGTGATTGTACAATTTTATCACTATGTATATGTTTTTTTTAAAGTAAGATCCTTTTTTAATACTTGAAATAAGGCAATATGTGTATATTTGCTTTAGTGCAGGAATATTGTGTGTACAGACTTGCATATTTAATCCCCGCATGTTTCGTCTGACCACTGTGGCTCTGACACAGTTCTTACATCTAACTTGAATCTGTGGAACATTTCTTAATAATTCTCATTTGTTTTGTGCTTTGTGTTTTGTTTTTTGTTTTTCTTTTATTGTTGCTTGACTGCTTCAGAATTGATCTGTCTCTCTGTGATGGGCTCATTGTCCCAAAAGTCATTCCAGTAAATTTCAGTGGCAAGACAGTGGAAACATTAGCACAGAGCACCAGCAATCATCTAACCATGAAGAGTAAAGAACATATTTTCAATCTTCAGTTAGAAACTTGGGGATTGGTAAAGGTGGGGTACGTGTCATCTACACGGTGGCATTCGAAGATTTATGCAGAATGGCAAGCACTATATTACCACAAATGATTTAATATTAGCTTATGGTTAACTATCAATATCTACAGAGGGATTAAAAATATGAATGAAAAATGAGGGTGGAATATTGGCAAAACTGCTCGTTGAACTGTGTACATTTGGTCCACAAATGATTTCTCATAGATGCTAATCTGAAAGTGCAGTCTACAGCTGTTTCACTTGCTTGTTTTATTAAACTGGATTTGACGTGTACTCTCCATCATCAAGGTTTTCTTTACAAATATGCTAAAGAAGTTATTAAAAACTTTTTCACACTGCACTCTATCTTCACTACATCATGCAGCCTGGACAAGGTGGTTAACAAGAAGAAAATGATCTGTTATGATGATAAATCACAGAAGCCCGTTTACTTGCTTGCTGTGTTGCCACCCAAAGCCCAGATGGTACCTGATCTCAAAGCTGTTATCTACAATGTGCTCGCATAAATACCAGTAAAAGCTACTGGTCTCTCAGCTGGACAATCTCTAGGTATTGCTAACGGCAGATGAACACACCCATGAAAAAGAGACATGCTACAGTCTCCAACGGGATCGAAAGCAAGCGGAGATTCCAGGGACAATGGCCAACTGCAGCCAAGGCAAGAAGCCTTGTGACAGGATGCTATTTGAGTTTAAAGGAGATAGACTGCTTCTGCTTTAGTATAGAATATTAGAGGTCTATTTTTAGATTTGACTAGGCAAGCAGCGGTTGCCTTGCTTCGTCCTGAGTGAACGCCACTGCATCTCCAAGTTGTAGCTGTCGACTGCCACTTGGTGGCAAAAATACGTGGAACAGCTGATAGTGTTGTTATTGCTCTTTTCCCCCTACAATGGAGGAGTCAGAAGTCACAATGTGCAAAGAATTTACTTTTAGTAGAGCGAAACTGAGTGATTAAAATCTATCAGTTGTCCACTGCTCTTCCTTCATGCTTCATTGATCTTTGTTTGTTGTACTTTTTCTTCTCCTTGGTGGCGAAATGTTTTGTGGTCATTCCCTTTTGCAGTTCCAGCAACTTTTCAACTCTACAAATCAATAACTGCTAACTGCACAACTGAACTGCAATATTTAGTTAGCTTTTTGAATAAATACACGCAAATGTGTTTCTGTAGCCTGGACACTGACTTGAGCCAAAAATGAAGCTTAACCCTGACTTCAGATAACAGTAATGCTCTCTGAGAGGCAATGTCATTGTAATCTTTCACACTGACCATACAAAGACACACACATGCCTGGCACAGTGATTGGATAGTTAAAGTATGTCAGCCTGAGCATCCCCCATTAGCATGCAGGAGAAAGTGTCAAATGTGGAACAAAATAATGTGAACTTGTTCATTTTGAATTTCAGTTTTAACCTGTATCTGTCCTTTATGTATTAGCAAATTAGAAACATTTGCAAATCTGTCTTCATTTGTCTACAATTTCTATAGCTTCTTATGTCTCAGTTTTTTTCATATGCCTCTTCTCCTTATGTTATTATAAATAATTTATTTATAACATATTTTTTTGTGTTGGCATGTTGATAAATGTTAACTCATAAACAACAGGCAGAAAATCATTTTCTTTAGTGAAGAATTAAGAGGTGGACATGCACAGGGTATATTTTGGGGTTTCTCTTCATTCTTGAAGTTTGTTCTGTGTGTAGGCGCACTGACTCAACCTGCACTCGAGGGTATTTTGATTGACATTTCTTAGCAATTTCTTAGCAAACAATCTGTTTGACTGCAGTCATATTTCTCCGCCTTTCACTGCTCCTTCTCAGAATCTGTTGGGAGGTGTTGAGAGCATTTGGCCAGTAATGTCATTTATTCATGCAGATGCATGCCCATATTTCTTTTTCTTCTTTTTTTCATTTTTGTCAGCCGCAGATGTCCAGAGAAAAAAACCCAGCTTTACATTTTATGCTGGACTTATTTATATATATATATATATATATATATATATATATAACTGAGAGCGTGAGTTTACCCTTTACCGTGTAATAATGTTATATCAAAGAACTGGATCAGGCTAAATTCTGTATTGACTTCACTCAATATAATTCACTGTATGTAAAAGCAGGAGGTCTGGTTGTACATATAGTACAAGAAACAGCATTACTATCAATTGGTTATTGTCTTTTTATAAAACCCTACAGTAAATATTGTTTTTGTGGGCATCCCACCACAGTATTGTTTAATCTTAATGGAAATCTGCAGTTCTTCATAGCAAAGCCCAAGAGAAGCCTGAGCTGAATTTGTATAGAACCTAACACAATACAAATAGCAAATAAATTCATTTTATAAGATGCCAATGCTGAATTCAAGATGAATGAATTTGATATCTGCTACAAACTGAGTCTCAATGTGTCATGTATGCCCAAAATCGCCACATGCCTTATCAGCGATGCCTTTTTACACCAGTCACTTTGAACCTTATTCATGTTCATGGCACATCTTCAGTGGAATGTGGGAAAGGTCTGTGTTGAGGCACAAAATGGATTGTGTGTGCATGGTGGCTAATTTTGATTCAAGGAATTGAGAGAGCTGTGTTAAGGATGTTAAGCATTAAAGAGTTGTCTTTTTCATGGGATTATCTGCAAAGGAGGAAGTCAGTAGTCACACAGAGCTGACTGGCACGGCAAGATCAGCTTCCATCCAAGTAGAACACTTCTTCAGGCATGCAAAACATGCAGACTTAAGTCACATAATCCCTTTCAATATCTGCAAGGATGTCAATAGCCTGACATAAATGGATAGGGTACCATGGTTTATCAGGCTTACTGTTGTTTCTGATCATAGTGTTTGCAGTGTAGTTGTCAGTTTGCTATTATTATCAATTGTAAATCCACTGGCACTGTAATGGCAGAGCAAATCTAAACTATTGATGAAATACTATTTCAGGCTGCGTCCTATTCTTTGCAGCCCAGTGCTGTGGCATTTATGGAGCCCTTAGATACTGAAGTAAATAACAGGACATGCAAAGCTAGCACTCAAGTACATCACAGGACCCGAACAAACAATGGTGCTCTTTGCACACTTGATGTCTGAGTTCAGATAAGACTGTAACTGTGGATCAAAGCGGAGCACTTCTGATGCTTTATGGAAGCAATGTTCTGTCATAGTGACTAAGCAAGGCTGTCCATGTCCAGCTAACTATGACAGCCTGGGAGATGTATGAAAACAATCACTTTTCAAAACAAGCAGGTTGAGGCAAATTCTTACACATTCAGATGCTGCTAAATGTTGGAAATGGCATTGTTTTTGCTTCTTTATTTTATTGCCAAGAATTTTAAATCCCATGACTAACATATCAGAAATGACACTCTGTGCTGAACAAAAAATATTTCTGGATGTTCTTATAATACCCTGTCAATATTTGCTGCGGCAGCAGGCCAGTTTCTCGTGGAACTCATTAAAGTTTCATTGTGTCATCTCATGTTACATTGCATTAACATGGACTTCAGATTTCATTGCCAGAATCTGAAGATTTGAAGAGGTTTAGTCATCAGTGGAAGGTTGAATGTTGGAACATAAGACATATGGAAAGTATAAACTAAATATCCATTTCTCTATGTGATTATTCCTGAAGCTTCGTATGTCTGTATTCTTCTAAAAGCATGTTAAAATGTGAGTAACGTTATGATACGTCCCACTACATTAGAAAAAATAAAAAAGTTAAGATCAAACTACATTGCAAGAAAATGACTTCATCTTCAACCTTTAATATTAAATGATCGGTTGCAGTTATGTTCAACCCTTTTCAAATTTGTTTTGTTACTGTATTACACACAAATTTGTGTTTTTTAGGAAATTAAAAATAAAATTTCATGTACTTTACTGTGGTATTATAAGCTGTGGGTTTGTGGCTCTCACTTTTGGATTTTAAATTATCCTCAAAATACCTTTAACTTTGTCTCTCTTGCAGGCTTAAAAGGAAATCTTTCCACTTTCCATTTTCTGCACAGGCAAAGCTATAAGAGTCATCAGAGTTGCATCCTTACAGTACAGTGCAAAAGTCTTGGGCCAAACCTCATTTATATTTTGCTAGAGAAAATGGGAAATACTTGCAGTTATTTATTGATACATATGCAAACATACATGGAAATGCATGTATACAAGGCAAAAAAAAAAGAGTTTTTCAAAAGCTTTTCATTATGATTGCCTTTATACTTCAACATAACTGAAACTCTTTTGGTTCTTTCTTGTAATTTCTTTAAGCAGCTCAAGTAAAAGGCAAGTTGCATCTCTCAGTTCCTGTGTCAGGTCTCTGCTGTATTTCCATTTTATTTTTTCATGACTTTCAGATACTGTGCATCGGCTATAGATAGGTTGTTTTTTTTTGGGGGGTTTTTTGGGTTGTTTTTTTTTTTAGCTCTGTCGCTCCGTCTTTTGTTCCACACATGTTCATTGTCCTCAATTTTTAAAGGACACACTGCACAGCATGCAGATATGCCAGATTTTTACTCTTTGGGAATCAACTTATCAAATCAAAAATACTGTTTTTACGCCTGTAAAAGTGTGTTATCTTTGGTATTTTACAGAGATTCAACTAAAGAAGCGGGACCAAATTATATGTTTTCTGACAGACTGCTAACAAAGTGGCTAAAGATACAATTCAGAATTGGTTCTTTGCTAAATTGTCTGTTAAATTGTGCAGATACAACACTGGTTCATCCCTTAAATTAGGTGCTTTTTTTAATGCCTGAATAATTCATAGGTCAGTGTTAAGTGGCTTAACACACACAAAAATATTCCTCTAATAAAACAATCAAAACTTTAAAAGACCTTCACAAAACCTGGAGATTTTTTGCTGAAAGCCACTTTAAAAACTTATTGGAAGGTCAGCTCATTGGAAACAAAAGGGTAAAACGAAGACGTTTGCACAGTACTGCATTAGTATTTTCTTTTACTGAATGGGCACAAACTTAAAATGACAACCAAACTGGCGGCCTCTGCCCAGCAAAATTTACAACTTGTGTTTTTTCTTTTATCTCTTTTGTTTTGTTTTGCTTCTTTCTTTACTGGAACCTTGTAAATAACAGTTCATAAGTAACAGTTTTGTTTCCTTATAGGCAGATATGCAGATGATTAAGTGATAGTTTAACGCTTGCGCCAGACATATATTTGTTGGGGTCATTTTGTGGCTTCCACATCCCATGTTTTGACATGTTCATGCCATAAATTATACATACAGGCTGAAGATGTGTTAATAAAGCTCATGAGGTGAAACCTGTTTGTTATTCAGCTTGTATGAAAGTGCAAATGCATTCCATCACTAACACTTTGAAATTTTAATTCGAGTACCAGTAGAAAACACACACATCATGGATTCATTTTACCTATAACATCATGCAAAGTGACATATCAAATGTGTGAATGTCTTCCCTTTCAGCTGATTAAATAGCTGTAGCCATAATGTGGTGCATGTAACGGCTGTAGTCACTACTGTAACATATGTGCTGCACAGTTTCAAAGTAAAATTAAACAGTCTGTCAAATCTGTGTGGCTGTCTTTATAAATAAACCAAGCCACCTGACATGGCACCAGGCTCTACCAGAAAGTACACAAACTGAGCAGCTGCAAGCGATACGCATGGATTAAAAAAAACATGTATCTCACACACACGCACACTAAACTACACATAAATGCAGTTCATTAGTAAGAACTGTTGGTGCTATGATCGTGATTGAATCTAAAGCGAGGTGTCATGGTATACTGTGTAGGAAAACATTGTATTGCTGGTCAATTCTCCACTAATAAGTCTGTAACTTATTAGTCAAAGTGACATTTATAAGCTTAAGGTTAAATTATCCACAAGTCATTGAAAAATGACAATTTTTAAAATTGTATTTCAACAATGATTTCTCTTTATTATCGACTGTTTTGGTTTTATCCTTTGTGTTAACATGAGCTTTGTAAATAAATCAATCACCATCCATATGACATTTAATAATCAGAGTAATAATGTGGGTTTACGTGTATATGTGATGAATTGGTGGTTTTATACTGTAGATATCCAGTATAAGCAGTATAAACAGTATAAGCACTGCTTCTCTGGTGTTGTTGAAGAGCGTCACGTTGGGAGTGCCAGTGCATCAAGCCTCCAGCATGATGCTGTGTAGTCTCAGCACTAGTGCTATAAGCTTGGTGCTAGCTGTGTTTGCAGAGCCTTGCAGACACGTCTACATACTGTAGCTGTCTAGTGTTACTGGGGGCAGTGTCAGAAATATGTGAAACAACTGGTAACGTTCTGATGTTTGTGCTCTTGTTGTTGCTTTAACTTTACTGTGGTAGGAAAAAAAGAAGTCATGACACACAAAAGCTTCTTTGTAGTCCAAGGAAATCAAGTAATAAAATAAATAAAGAAAAACTGTCCACTGCAGCCGAACTGAGCTGTGGTTTTTCCCTTTCCTGTCCAAGCCAACTCTTCAACAAAACCACTTCTCAACTTCTGCATAGCTCATTGTGCTCATTTAGTTAACTAATGGGTTTTTATCAGTCTTCTCCTCCCCTCAGCTGTTTTATAGACATATGTCAGTGTAACAATAAAGAAGCTAGAGATTTAAAAATGAAACTCTCCCCTTATGTGTTTTGGGGACTTTGCTGTCCCACAATGCTCCCTTTGTCCTCACAATGAGAGTTGCACCTATGCAGCTTGACTTTTCCATTTATTTCATGTCAATTCTTACTGTGTGTCTACATTTGAAAAACCACATCTAACACGATATAAGCCTGGAAGGATTTTTCTGTCACACAAATTTAAACAGGGACATTATGTACCCTTGGAAGAATATTTAAAGTGCTGGATAATCGTGTTTGGGGTGCAGTATTTTAGTGCTTTGGGGCTTGGCCCCTCCTGCATCAGAACCGTTTTCTCACAAGGAAGCTGGTCTGGATTCTCCTTGAACCCCTTGAGTAAATAGCCTTCTGCCTTAAATGGAATGAACACAGCAGACATTAGCTTCTGTTACCGAAGCGGTATATCTGTATGTTTCCGTGTTTATTTTTCTGTAAACATTAGTAGGAGATGTAAATGAAGGGCGTGATTATGTAGTACTGGCGACTAGACAGTCAGTGCAAGCAGTCTAACGAGAGAGACTGTATTCCAGAATGCCAAATTAACTGCGGGGCCAAAAATTCAATAGCATTTTTGGACACGATTTGTGTTTACATCATTTGTTTGCAGTTGTGTTCAAATTTGCAGCCATTTTTGCAGAAAAAATCGTGGGGTTTCATTTTTGGACTCTGTATACAGTCTGCCTTCAAATTAAGGGTAAAAAAAAAAGAGAGAAAAACAAAAAACAGTTCCACTAATGCAAAGTCCAGGGCTGAATAATAATACCAATAACAGAAAAAAGGAGAAAAAAAGCAATACTTTGGGTACAACATGCTTCTGTTTTTATCTTGATTACTGTCATGTGCATATAGTGCATACATGCATATATATATATATATATATATATATATATATATATATATAATTGTGTGTGAATATTTTGTGTCAACAATGAATATTTTGTGTTGTAACATGCTCATCAGCTAGTAAACCAAAAATGTTTTGCAGTGCTATGGTGTGGTAATTATTTTAGCTTATGAATGATGTATTCTTGTTTTTTATTCAGAAAACTAAGTGGCCAGTTGCTACAGCACACCTCTGCAGAGAATTTAAAGTTGTGCAGTGTCCTATTAGTAAGAAACCTGACATGTTTCTGATATGGAGTTTAAGTTCTCTGGCACTGTATTATACTGCTCAGAAGAATCTATATGCCCATTAAAGATTTTGCATTAAAAATGCCCATTATTACAGACAGTTGCTTGTTTATGTCTGCAGTAAAACCTCAGTTTCAGTTTTGAGCCGAGTACATCAGCACAGAATGAAATAACCCGGGAGATGCAGCCAGAACTGTGTTGTTCCACACCTGGTACATTTCTCTGTGAAATTAGGAAGCCAGAAGTTGTTGTAACCGATAGCAAACCTATCCTTCTTGCACGCTGTCTCTCATACCTGCTGATTATTTATGCGATGCTGGTAAATGTGCTGAGTGTGCCTAAGTGTATAAATAGCATTACGGACATCATCAGAGGCTTCTGTTCGCAAAGGGGAAAGGGGAGGGGAAAGAGCTTACTACCGTAGCATCAGATGATGAGCCACGGAGACGATCCATCCTGACTCATCAAGATTTGAGGGGAAACTCTGATTCTTCACATGCTCTTAGTTTGCATGTCCAAGACACACCGCTGACCCTGCTGACCTCTTTGGCCAAGTTGTGCACAGCCGTGTTCTGTTTATAGTTTATCATATGAGATGACTAAAGGGTACTACTCAGTCACCTTGCTCTCTGTGGTTCACTGACTTATATATGTAGTACACTGTTTAGGATAACATAGACTTGCAAATGTAACTGTGTGCTTTTTTTTATTAAAAATAGCTGCATAACCATGGCAATTATTAGAGCGTATCTTATTTGATGTAATTCTCTCCGGCATCATGTATTATTGCTCAGTGTCTCAGTGGTCACTGTCTGCACCACAAAGAGATTTCCTTCCTAACAAAGGAGTCACAACATCCTAGTCATGATAAATGTTATCGTAAAACATAAGCACATTTTTGCATTTGCGCATTCATGTGTCCCCGCTCTTTGCAGTTCAGCCCTCAGCTGGCCTTTGCCTTAGGTTGTTGCCTTTGTCTGGGAGCACTCTGCTCTCTAGAGGTCACATTGGCTGCCCTAGAGGTACTGGTAATGGACAGTATGCCAACTGTGGGCATGCTAAGAGAGCCATATGCTGTCTGCTAAATCGGCTGTTTGGTGTCTGATAAAAATCACAGCATATTTAACATCCTCAAGAGAGGAAAAACACTGCAGTCAAACCATCACTTGAGCATGCATTGTAATGGCGTGGGTATTTGCATCTTTGCATCCTTTTTCTTCTCATTTCTTCTCATTATGTCGCTTCTTGCTCAGACTCCCTAGGCCTCCATATGCCTCTTACTATTTACAATTCATCTGACTGGTTAGGTTCATAACCCCAATTTGTATATTAGAGGTGGGAATCACCATACATCCCACGATACGATATTATCACAATACTTAACGCACGATACGATATTATTGCGATTTTTTTAAAATATCTACGATATTCAGATTCTGTACATAAAGGTAAACTTTATCAATATTCATTTTATCTAATATCAAAGTCTCGCACTTATTGTTGACAAACGGAACGGTTTGTATTACATACTAGTCCAACTTAACTGAATGCAACCATCTGGTACAATTATAGCTATTCTGAACTATGCAATTTATGAAAACTATGCAGCCCATTCAGCAACTGAAGAATTTGAAAGTAAATTAAAACAAAATATAAAATATAATAAATAAAAAAGTTTTAAACTTAATTAAAATAAAACATGTCTTAAATTAAAATAAGTAAACTGTCATGTTTATTGCTGCCAAAAAAAAGTTAAACACATTTGGACAGTGAAGGAATGCCAGTATTCTTGCTCAGAAAAAGGATCAACATGCTCTGAAGTCAGAGCACAAAAACTTTTTTTGTAACAAAATATTGATTTCTGCTGTCCCTGTATCGATACATTATTAGCAAACAAAATATCACGATACTACACAGTATCGATTTTTTTCCCCCCACCCCTATTGTATATATGGTTCTTTATTTGTTTTTAGATTTGCTTTTGAAATCGCAACCTGGGCCACGGCCTTAAAATATTTACATTAACCTTCTGGCAAGTCAAGCAGAGTAATAGAGACGTATGTATTCTATTCGCTTGCTATTTTTAAACATATTTTAGACAGAGGTATAGAGATTTAATATTCCAGGGTCTTTCAATGTACTGCTTATCAAATCCACTTTGTGTGACCACAAGCAGAAATTTTGGGAGTTTGCTGGTCAGGAGCATGTGTGGTAACACAATAACACAATTCCGTAGGTCAGACCATCTAATGGTGGGTCTAATGAAAAAAAAACCCAAAGCGCTACATCTTAGACACTACAGACCTCAGTTAGCATGCTAAATGTTAAAGCTAATAACAGCAGAATTGAAGAGATGACTGAACAAGTCTGGCTTGGGGAGAAAACCTCTTTTCTCTAAAAAAAACAAAACAACAAAAAAAACATGGCAGCATGGCTTAGGTTTACAAAGTTGCATTTGAACAAACCACAAAACAGCGTCCTTAGAAAGATGAGACCAAAATGGAGATGCCTCACATTAACTGGGAGGCACGGTGGTGGAGGGGCGATGATTTGGGTGTGATTTGTAGCCACAGAGGATATCGTGAGTTGACTGTGAACTCTGTATATAAGTGACCTTTCTGCAATCCTCCACTGAACTCAAGCAACGCTGTAAAGAAGAGTGGACCAGAATTTCTGCACAGTGATGTGAGAGACTGATAAAGGCATAGAGAAAATGATTACTTAAAGTTATTGCTGCTAAAGGTGGTCCTGGTGCTATTACTGCCATCAGTTTGAGAGTCTGCTGAGTCATGATTATTACTAATGAAAAACACATTAGGAATTCTACAGAGTGCTTCGACTGATAAAGTTTCTATGGCCATCAGTAACGTGACATCATTTTGGGGGGATAAAACTAGAGTAGTCATCTAAAAGCTTCCATTTTGTCAGTATGCGGGGCGTGATTAAAATCCAAGCTTACCTCTATCCAAGCGGCTGCCTCACCCTGTGTACTGAACGGCTGAGGTTATCAAAAAGCGGTGAACAAAAAGCTGTTTGTCCTTGAGGATGGCTGCAGATGAAAAGCCTGGGTTGCTACGCTGGGTTAACAAAAGCAGGGAGAAGCAAACCTCCACACTCACTGCTGCAGTATCTAATGAATCATCAGTCAAATAGAAATCACCAGTATAACAATTATATAAGACTTTAAATGTATAGAATTTAGAGTGATGATATTATTTTTATGGCAGACAGTGTTGCTGGTAATTGATTAGGCAGTTATAGTACTAGAATTCGCTGGTATTTGGCTAAATTAGTCATTGTAGCAAAAATCTTTTGTGGTTCTGCATTGTGAATGTGAGCATATGAAATGTTACTTCTCACTGTATGACAGAAAATACTTAAGATATGTAGATTTGGGTGAATTAAATCATTAAAAATTTCAGTCTGTTAAATAATAATCAATATGAGTTACTTTTCTTTGTAACGACAGAGAAAATAAAGGCAAATATATTGATTGAAGGGAATTAACAAGCTCTGAGCCCTATATATTTTTAGCCACAGGAGTCGAGCTTTAAAAGCTACACACACCATCTGTTTTGGCACAACTGAAGAACTGGCTAGAGGCGGTATATGAGTCTAATGACATCTGATCTCTGAAAGATGTTTTGAAGAAAAAACTGCTTTTGTTTTCGAGCATCCGACCTTTCTCCTCGCCACTGGAAGTCACACATCCCTCTACAGTGTTTTTAATTAGAGAAATAGCAGCAATCAGCCATATGCAGAGTAGAAAATCCTCGCACAAAACCCAATCGGCATGTCACTCAAGTGACGCGGATGCGCACGCACTGGATGTGTTTGATGTGTCTGAGTGGGAGTTTGATGAGTCGATGGAGGGCAGGTAGCGTGCATTTACAATATGTGCTATGACGGCTTAAACCGTCTTGAAAAGCACTGGTGATATTTGCAGCTCGAGTGTGTACAGTACGTATTAGTCAAATCTTTAGTCCTTTAAGAACACAGAGATAGAATAGGCATCTCAGGGAAGAGCAGCAACCATGAAATTGTACTTTTCACATTGCTGTTTAGGTCAGGGAATGCTGGCTCTTTGACATTATGTAATGTAAAAGAAAATAAGCTGTATTAGATTAAACTTGATGATTTTGGATTTAGCTAATGTTTGGAATATCACCCACAGTGCACGTTAAGAGAGCCCGTGTAGGCAGGAGGTGAGCCGCAAACTTGACACAGAAGAAGAAGTGGGGGCATGTCTCTATCTGATGTAATTGATTGCTACTGAACAACCTCTAAAGGTTGCTCTCAATGTCAGGGTCTTTTGTAGAGACTTACCTTGTTTACACTTGGTAGAATGGAGAGTTTGGGTTGGTAAATATTTATTGCTTGGACAAACACGCTTTCTCTGCCATGGCTGGGACTGATAAAAAGGGCTGTTGAGATTTTAATCAAGATGGCTGTTTTGGCAATTAAATTTGACAGAGGAGAATCAGAGCTATTCCTATGTTGTCATTACTCCTGAAAAACTGTTCCTCTTTTCCTTCATCTCCTAAAGCTTCAATTAAAAATGATAGCTCCATGTGCACATTTAGTGAACTGGGGAGAGACAGAAAGCTGCCTTGAATAATTTTAACCTATTTACATTTCTGCAGTGGCTTCAGTGAGATTTGACATTTTCTTTGTGTATTTGGGAAAGTGTTTACACCAAACTTAGATGGTACATGCTGGGTTTATACCCAGTCAGTGCTTTAAACGTGTTAATAACAGATCATCTGTCTGCCAGATATTACCATTGGTTTTTATGGTGGGTGATGTGAGTTAGTTGTTGTCAATTTAAAAAAACAACAACAACAACAACACATTTTACTCACTTGAATACAAGTGTGTTGCCATCAAATTCCAAATGAGCTAATATCTTTATGAATTCATAAAATGTCTTTTATTAAAAATTTGGAGAGAGGAAGCTAAAGCCATCTATCTGTAAAAACTTGATCCTGCTTTGACCTTTTAGCATAAAGGTAGTAAAAGGTTTTGGTATTGCTAATAAGAGGTTTAAGGTTGGTTCACAGCTTTGAGACAGTGCAGAAGAATCAGTGCAGATGTTGTTAATTAATGAAATGATTAGTTAGATGATTAATTTAATTCATTAAATAACTGTTTAACTGAAAAGGCGGGTGTAATTAATGAGCTGGGACAGATTGTTTCTGTGCCCGCAATATAATCTTTAATCGCTTGGTCAGTGTGGAGGCTGTATTGGATTAAAATACCTTACGGTATTTCTTTATCATTCTATTAAAGTTATTACCTTTACTGAACCTCTCGATTTTTCTATGGGTGACATCTTAATAATAAAATTTGCAGCGATAATGCAGTGTGTTACTTAGTGCATGGCACAAAAGAAGGTCGCAAAACCTCCAGAAACGACATGTTCAGCATTCAGCAGTCGGCATTCATTGAATCCATTCATCCTATTTAATAGCTGTAATGACAATCCAAGGTTAATTATTATATAGACTTGAGAAAAATATTAATTATCTATGTAAAGCTGGAAATCTTCTTTAGAGTAGGAGGCAAGTAGAGCGATATTTCTTCTCGAAAATTCTACCTGGGTAAGAGGCTCTGTAGGCAGAAAATTATTTGTTCCACCAAGACAGAAATATCAAGTCATTTGTATTAAGTTTGGGATGGAATCAAAGATTGAACTATAAATTGAACCTTTTTACAATTCTGACACTATTACAACTGCTGCCATATGGCCCCCAATGTTATTTGTGCCTGCACATTAAGGTGTGACCGTTTATTTCTCTCCGCAGGCTGCTTTGAACTGAACCCTGTGAGGAGCATCCAAAACAGCCCAGTATTCTGGTGAGTTCCCAAATTGAAATTAAAACCCTCTTTACATTTGCATAACACTCTACAAAACATCCAGACTGTTAATGTGAGAGGAAAGTGATGGCGGCAGTCGGACAGAAAGGAAGAGGCTTTGATAACGATATGCTAAAGGAAGATTGTCACCCTTTGACTCGATCGATCGCTCAGGGTCAATATGTTTGACTCATCATGTGAGCATATTCCCTTCACAAAGGCGAAGCTTGCAGTTTTACTCTTTCATTTCCTTTTTTCTCCCACACACTAGCTCGAATTGAGAAACAGAGCAATTCAAAAGCACAGCGTCTCATACTTTTCCTTCGCTTTGTCACATACAGCTTTAACCACATGTTCACATACAGAAAGGAGAGAGCGGCAGAGAGAGAACGAGAGAGAGATCCTCAGCTGAGTGACTCTGTTAACTATCCTCTCACATAGGCAGGGTTGGGCTGGCGCCACGGCTGTTTGCCTCATAGCCTGCGCAATGGGAGTCGGCTCCATTATCAGAGCTGCTGCTTCACCACCCTGCAGCAAACCCAGCATCCTCCGCTCCTGCAGATTTAATTTCTTATCTCAATAGAGAAAACAGCCTCTCTGATGAACGGCAGAAAACACCCTGGGCTGCTGCGAATACGGATTGAGAATACATACAATAGATGGTTTGATAAACTTATGAATGTGTGCAACATTGATTCCTCAGGAATTGGCGGTTTGTCAATTTTCTTTATACAGTAAATAATGACTAAGTGAAGGAAGGTTGTCTTCACCATTATGTAATGAGTCAATTATTTATGAGCCTCCAATGAAGCATATATCACACCTTAAGCAGGATCCTTGGTAGATGAACACCTACAATGTGCCGCTGTTATTCTAAGTTGCCCTCGTTTCTGTTTGCAGATAGATAGAAGCTGCTTTTCAGCTGCTGTACTCTCACATGACATAAACTCGGCATGAACTCATGCCTCATGTGTGCTTCCTCTTGTCAAAAGTCTTACGAGAGCACATTATCACCGCTCAGAAAATAGAGCAGCTGGATGTTTCTAATGACAAGTTTTTCCTAAATGCCTTTGTGCAAAAAAACCCCAAAAAACAAAGGATATGCAAGCTTCTTACTGCGACGTCGCTTTAGATTTTTTTCTTCTATTGTTTTCGCGTTTGCTTTAATTGCGACTAGTGTAAAAATGTATTTCTTGCTCCAGGAAGAATGGACATGCTGTGACTTTTCAAGCTCTTTATTTACAGCTTCATCAATGTCATGAAAGCCACTACAGTGGTAGTTGTGTGTCAACATTCCCATAACAAACAAAAGTTATTATTTGAGAACAAAGAAGTAATATGACTGGATACACCCTTGCTAAATTAGTTTTCCTGTGTTTACAGTAATCACCTGGTAGGTCTGTACTTAAGGAGAGTGGTGCTGTCTTATCTGTGGTCTAAAGCTTCTAGAGTAATTTATTACAGTCATCAAATTTTCATGATCTTCTCAGCTTGTAGGAGGTTTTAACCAGTGGTGGAGAGAGTTTTCAGATCCTTTCAGTAAGTTGAAATTTGAAGGGGCAAAAACAAAAAAAGAAAACACACGTCAGAATTTAAATATATCTCTCGTCTAAGCCCCCCTCCAGATGAGCACGCACACATACGCGCCAAAAACAAGTCACTGCTGACTTTTAGCTTCACTCAAATTGAACCTCACTCTCCTAGGTGAAAGTCATCTGTTCACCCCGTTGCACCCACACATCTTATTTCCCTGAATGTTGTTCTTCATTCCACTTTGTGTTACTCACCCAGGTTGGTCTGAAAAGATCTATGTTTGGGCAAAAGCTGCTGTATCAGGCTTTAACCTGTAAAGAAAGAGGAGGTGCAGAGTTTTTTGTTTCTTTGCAGTCCTATTGAGTCATAAGATGCGAAAAGGTTATTATTATAAAAGACGTTTTCTGCCCCAGCTTTTAGCTGTTTTCACACATAAATGTCACATGTAACTGTCTGAATGATCAGGGACGCACTGTCCAGTGTTGCTCTTTCACACGTAGCATGTGTGTTTGACACTACTGGAGATACTCTTTGGTTTAGGCAGGGGCTTGGGGAGGGGGGACACCAGGATAGAGCGTGCAGGTGACATGATAGAAATGTCATCAGAATGCACACTCACCTTTGTGAAATCTCTGGGCAATTACTCGCTCTGTTCACACTTGGGCTCAATCTGACATCACTTGGACCTTACACAGATTGATTCTGACATTATTTGTTCTCACATGCTGCTTTTCTGGGTGATGTCTAGTGAAGTTCAAGACTTCAGCGCACGTGTGAAAACAGCTTTAGTTTTCAGACCCTTTTTAACAAGTTAATGTCCCTTGATCATGTATTTCAAGTTTCAGCTCTGGTTGTCATACAGAATATTATTAAATCTAAACAGTGTCAAGATCTAAGAGACGTTTCAGTGTCTGTAGCTTTAAATCCAGCAGACCCGCCACACACAGGTCTGCCAGTCACACAGTGGATAAGCCAATGGTAGAAGCAGCACATTCACCTGATATGGCAGCTGTTTGAGACATTTTGTTGTTTCACAACATGTGCAGGGTAACTTTGCCAAAAAACGTCTTTGGAAATGGCTTGTAAGTGACTGTTGGTTAACATGTAGTACACACATGCAGTACATTAGTCATGTTTTGCTTTTCACTAATTCCGTTGTCTGGCCACAGGAAGGAAAAACAAGGAAGGCTTCATTAGGAATTTGTCTGTGTTTAAATAAGTTATGTGTAAGCACAGAGAGTCAGAGAGAAACAAATAAAAAACTCTATGATAAAAACACAATTTTTGGTTTCCAGGTTTCCAGCATTTCTATCTGTGCCTCAGCATTACAATTTCGAAATATCTCTTGGCTGTGAGATAAGGATTTTGCCACTGTGGTGCAGACCACATTTCCATAAAAATAAAAGTAATCCACTTGTATTTAGTTCCCCAGATGCTGGGAGTACATGAAGACTCTTGTGTTCACTCTTACAGACAACAACAGATTTGGTGTTCTTTGCTCCTGATTGAGATATTTTAGCTTGAAAAAGTGACTCTGGTGAGGAAATAGCAGTGGCTGCTCAGTCAAAAAACAGAGGGTCTGTGCCTACTCAGGCAGATCTCTTCTAGTGGGGGTTATGCTTATGTGGTTTTGACGTCACAGCCTACTGCAAACTTCACTGGTTGGTTTACAGGCAGACTTTCTGGTCTGTTGGGAAAGAATGGGAGGATGGACTTTCATGATATTTAGTGTCTTTCTACATATACAGAGCACATCATCATTATTATTATTATTATTATTATTATTATTAGAGCAGGGCGATATGATATAAAAATATAAAAATATTTATCACGATATACATTTGAAAATTTGCGATAACGATATAACTGACGATATAATTGACACTAGACAAAACACTTTACAACTCCACAACTTTATTAGTGCAAAAAAAACCCCATCAATGTATTTTCACTTAAACAAGCAGCTGTTTTTTATGTGCATTAAAGTTATATAAAAATTTAACAGTGCAAATGCAAACTCCTTGTTGACAGTTTAATCAAAAGGCATTTCCAGTGGAAATTGGCCGACATAGTCTGACCATAACCATGTATAATATCCACAAAACTTAAAAAGAGGTTATACACACACAATACGGTAATATTATGTTGAAGCACAGTACGTATCACTCTGCCAGGCTCCTGCCTACGACAGCCGTAATGCTCCGACAATCCATCAAGTGGTGCGGCTTCATAGCTTAGCAAAGTCGTACTAAAACATTTGACAGATTTTCGAGCGCCATGTACGACATAAAATTGTTTCGAGGTCAGTAAACCCAACCAGAATTCAAACACAAGGCACACGGGATTATAAGGAGCACTGTCGATTGTCAGAAAAATCAAAGGTGATTTTAAGTGTGCCGTATTTTCCAAAAACCATGGCAATAACGACGGCCCGCTAGCATGCGCTACCAAAAATAGTGCTTTGTTGTGTATGTGACGGACGAAAGCTAAACTAGTTCCACACCACTGAAGTTGCAGCATTTTTACAAACCAATTCTAGTTCATCTGTTTCATTCAACAATCTACTTTCGCCCTTCTCATTCTCCGTCGCCGCCATGCTTTTTCCGCCATGTGCGTATGAAAACAAAGGCCCAGTGCATGCGCATTTTACCCATATTCTATCGCGATTTTTCATTTTCTTATCGTTGCCCGACATTGTACCGGTATTACTGTGAACGGTATGATATGGCCCAGCCCTAATTATTATGTATTAAGTGATTTAGAAATCTTATTTCTTAATCACTTACTACGTTTAAAACTTTCAAACAAAAGGGAAACAAATCTAAAAGCTTCACATATACTGTAATGCAACAATGCAAAAAAAAAGAAGAAGAAATGTCCAAAGATTAACAACAACACTGCAAATGCACCATATCATGATATGTCAGTGAACATGGCCACATAACAGTGCAAATATTGAATCTGATCATGTTTCTGATTGCTGGGGTTTATATAATGTGGCACTTTGAGAGGACATTGATTTTTTTTCTTCCTCTGAACTGGCAGTTCTGCAGGATACATTCTGCACAAAGGGAGTGTCTCGTTGGAGCGCTGCACAGGAAAGCAGCTATCAGTTTATTTGGCACTTGGATAGAAATAGAAAGTCTTTTAAAGGCAAAACACTTGCATTAGGAATTGAATTCACTTAGAAATACATAAAACGAGATGTAGAGCTTCTTATGGACTTTCTAAAACGAGCAGAATATCTGCGATTCTCTGTTGAGTTGATTGAGTTCTTCGAATTAGTTTAGCAAAGAGAAGATTTGTCTGTGAAGGTTCTCAGTCAAAGAGAAGATTTAACTCAGTGGTGTAAATTAAAAACAACGTGGACGACACGGTCTCGGATTATGATTTATTTTCTCAGGGAGGTGATTTTGGTCTCCTTTGGTAGCGAGCTGAGTGCAGGAAATGAGTTTGACACCTTTGACATGTTATTACATGTACAATCCAGGTTACAGTACTTTGGTTCATTTTCCCTCTAAAAGCTGTTATACAGGAAGACTGAAAAGAACAGAGCTCAGCACAGAGTAAGGCCAGTTCATTACTGTAGATAGTGGGCTTCATGTATTTGGTGAGATAGATAGATAGATAGATAGATAGATAGATAGATAGATAGATGTGGCGATTGAATTGAGAACCGAATCATTTTTGAAATTGAGATTCCTGAACCATTTTTCCTTTGTGGCAGGGCACATTATCCTGCTGAAAGAGGCCACAGCCATCAGCTAATATTGTTTTCATGAAAGGGTGTTGCTGTTGTTCTGCGACAGTGCTTAGGTAGGTGGTACATGTTAACATAACATCCACATGGATGGCAGGACCCAAGGTTTCCATAGCTAATTATTGCTCAAACATCACACTGCCTCCATCAGCTTGCCATCTTCACATAGTACATCTGGGTGCCATGTGCTCCCAATGTGAGAGTTGCACTCGTCCCCAGCCATCCAAGTAATTCATTACTCCAGGCCAACCTCTTCCATTGCTTTGTGGTCCAGTTCTGATGCTCCCTTGCCGTTTATTGCCGGTTTTTGCGGTGGACAGGGTCAAGATGGCTGCTGTGACTATGCAGCCCCATACACTAAAAACTGCAATGCACTGTCTATTCTAACTAGGGCTGCCACGATTAGTCGACTAGTCACGATTACGTCGACTATCAAAATCGTCGACGACTGATTTAATAGTCGACGCGTCGTTTGAAGCTTTGTAAGATCACAAAAGACGCAGGAATAAGTAGTAGGATTTAAGAGTGTAATAACGGACTGAAACAGAAGATGGCAGCACTGCATGTACGAGGATGCCAGCTGCCGTTAAACCCCGAAGAAGAAGAAGCAGCTCTGTCCCAGAATTCATAGCGCGGCCCAGCTCAGTTTCCAACAATGGCGGCAGCTACTTAGTTTTAATATTACTCTTATTATTCTTTCTGGGTCACAAAATAAACGTTTAACATATTTTCAGGCGAGAATGTAGCTGTGTAAACCTCAAATATCTGCTCAGTTTATCAGGACACCACATATTTTCAAAAGCGCTCCGACTTTTCGGAGACGTCTGTTATCCACCAGCTCGATAGCTAGCCGGGGGCAAGGCTCACTAGAGCCTGTGAGAACACCGGACTCCCGGCAAATCGTTTTCAAACCCACCGCCGTCTTTCGCTACTCAGGTTAAACATGATATATAAGTCATTTAGATAACTTAAAAATGTTATTGTTTGGCTTTTTTAGTATTTTATTTGTTCCTGAGTAAATCGGTGTGGCTGAGATTAAAGTTATAGTTTTTATACAGCTGAATAAACGTCAAGCAGACAACTGATCATCAGAAGTGTGAGATGCTCGAGAATATACTCCAGTGTCCCGTTATATTTTAGATAGCAAGGAGTTTATTAAACTTCACCGAAACAATCTGCAAATTTCATTAAAATTTAATAAACTACCATTTTGTCTTTATTTGTAGTTAGCACATTAAACACTTAAAGCTGTAAGCTAATGATAGTTATATAAGAGCAGATGCACGCTGGTGCAATAAACTGTGCGTTTTACGTCCAATGGAGGATGATCTGATTAGTCGACTAATCGCAAAATTAATTGGTGACTAGTCGACTATCAAAATAATCGTTTGTGGCAGCCCTAATTCTAACACCTTTCTATCAGAGCCAGCATTAACTTTTTCAGCAATGGAAACAATTAAAGCCTGTTGGCTCGGACAACATGGAGAAGGGATAATCAGTGTTATTCATTTCACCTGTCAGTGATCATAATGTTGTGTCTGATTGGTCTATATGTCATTGTTAGTGCAAATGTGTGTGATTTGTCTAGTTGTATTTTTGTTTCTTTTAGAAATTTAAAAAAGAAAATTACAAACATCAGCAGCACTCCTTCTTTTCTCAAATCTTTCAAGAAGCACGGTAAAGCAAGTCAAACTATGGAGGATAATGATAGTTTTGAAAGCCATTATTTCTGAAAAAGTTGAAAACCAGATGTAATGTTTTTTTGTGTTTACTTAAAGAAAAAAGAAAAGAAAAAAAACTTGTGTTTCAAGAGTGAAGTGAAGATTGCGAATCAAATCCGTCAGATTTGCCAAGTCAACAGTTAAAACAAATCAAGTTTATCTGTGCATGCTGCAATCACTGATACTGAGCTGCTTGCTGACAGTTTAAGGACACTATTGGTGAAGAACACATTAGTTGTAAATGTAAGTTTGCAGAAAACGAAATAAGCGTGTAAATAAATAATCATTGTGCACTTTAATTAGTGCTGATACTTTGGGATGCTGGTAAAATGCTTATTTAACAGTTCTCCTTCCCTTAAGTTGACAAAAGCTTCATAAGCATTACCTCAGGTTATAAAAATTCGCAGAGTTTTCTATTAAGAATAAAATAATTTCCAAAGTGCTTTATTTAATTAATCTGCCCTAAGCAAGGTATTTATAGATGATGGACTAAAATCAACAATGTAGACGTTTTGGTATGTAGTGTGCAAAAGTCTTCATCCACTCCTCATTTCTCTCTATTTTCCTTGGAAAATGGGAAATAGGTGTAATGATTTATTCAAATTTCAAAAATAGAGAACTCTAATGTATGATCACCTTTATTCCTCAACACAGCCTGATCTCCCTTAGGCAAGTTTTCTTGTAATTTCTCTAAGAAGTCTTCAGGAATAGTTCTCCGGACTTCTTGAAGGACATTCAAAGCTGTTCTTTGGATGTTGGCTGCCTTTTTGTTCCATTCTCCATCAAGATGGTCACACACTGCTTCAATAATATTGAGATCTGGGCTCTGGGGAGGCCAATCCATTGCTGATAGCAATCCATTAAGTATTTGTCTTTCCAGGTATGATTTTACTGCACTGGCAGTGTGTTTGATTTATGGTCATATTAAAAAATAAAGCTGGTGCTCAAAAATTTTCCAGATGGTATTACATGGTGGCTCTGACTGCACTTCTCTATGCTCCTAATTCCATCAGTTTTGACAAATCCCCAAACCATGACAGAGTCTTCAGTGTATTACAGATGGTTGTACCCTGTTGCGCTTCTCTACTGACATCCTTCATATATGCTGGTGACAATTTGAGCCAAAAATTTACAAAATTGATTCATCACTCAATAAATCCTGTTACCACTGATTTTCAGTCTAATTCTTGGCAAACCTCAACCTTTTGTCCCTGTTTCTCTTTCTTAAAAATGGCTTCTTTGCAGCCACCCCTCCACTGAAACCATTTCTGACAAGAATACAGTGAATACTAGATGAATGAAGGACCAGATATGCAGTATCTTTTAAGTCCTGAATCAGGCATTTTTTGGATTTGTTTTGTATTTTGTAAGAACATGACTTTCAGATACTATTCATCTGCTGTGGTCCATTTTTCAGTCCTGTCACTTCCTCCTTTTTCCTTCATTTCACCAGTTTCCTTAGTTTTTTTTTTCTAAGGACACACTGCAGACCATGCCAAGATATCCCAAGTTTTCAGGTAAAGGTTTTTTTGGGAAACACCATGATGGCTTTAAAAATAAATTCAATCAGACTGTGGTTTTATTTTTCACAAAGTCTTCTAAAGAGAACATATTTAGTGACGGGCTGCTAGTAACAATCTAGTAAATTATCTAAAGACACAATTTAAAACTAGTTCTCTCCTAAGTTTTATTGTGTGGAGACACAACAATGGTTCATCCCTTGAGTTAGGTGTTTTTTTTTTTAAGGTTGAATGATTCATAGGCCAGTGTAAAGTGGCTTAACAAACAAAAGCCATTCCTTTGACAATAATCAGGTAGAAGAACTGGATTAAACAGAGTAAAAACCTAGCAACTTTCCAAAGAAAAACTTTTGTGTTTTTCTCATGTTAGCATACAGCAGAAAAAAAAGCTAAACCAGCTGCCATGAGTCTAGTGCTTTGCAAAATGAGAACACATTCAACATGCCAAATATCAATGCACCAAAATATAGATTTCTGCCTCATTTTGAAATTGGGCTCCCTCCTTGCAAATAGCTGTTTCGATGGCTTCTGCTGCTTTTCTCAAGTTGCTATAATTAAACAGAAGGAGGCCGCGACCCTTCTTTATTCTGTGTCAGTTTGAGAAATGGCTGTTGTAAAATGCACTGTGTCAAAGCAGCACAAGCTGAACAACAGCGAGATTTCACACGCAGTGGGATCCATTTTAAGGAGTGTGTGTATTTAAAGATTTGTAAACTAATCCTCATTTCTGCAACCACATAGATATTTGAAAATCCACCAAAAACCCAGGTTCTGGCAATTTTTCTAAACAGCATTACAACACATATTCATCTTATCACAGAAAGGTATATATATATATATTTTGCCATCTGTGAATCAAGACCCTTGAAGGAGCAAGTATCTCATTGAACAGCTTAGATCCGTGATAGTCATGATAGTTTCACTTATAGATAAACACATTAGAAAATGGGGTTAATAATAGTCAACGTTAAGGTCTATTTAACAGAGTTAAAGAACCTCAAGGTTCTCAAGAGTAGCACTTCATCACCAGATAATCTTTTTGAATCACAGAAGAAAGACTTTTTTTTTTTTTTTTTTACCTCATCTCACCCCGTAGGTTTACACCCACAGCACAGTCCCTGATCTGACAACATCCTCAGGATAACTCTCATATATCATCATTAGAAAGCACAGACCCAGGCACTTTGTCAGAGTTTGCCGTCCGGTGAAAAGGTACAAAGAGGGCAGAAAATAGATCTCTTTGATGAACAACAGATTATGATGGAGAGGTGAGCAAACATTCCTCTCATTCCCTGCCCACATATGCGGTGTAGCAAGACTTGCTATCATACACAGAAGCAAATTGATGTCTGATCCCAAAGACAAGCCACAAATGGGATGTAATCCTCCTGGATCTTTGATTCAAGCTACAGAGAAGTCTCTCTTTTCATTTCAAATATAAAAAGACTACATAAAGTTTATAGCTGGGCTAATTTGGTGTCACTTTTTTATATTTTCAATATATTCAGTACAGGGAGTGCAGAATTATTAGGCAAATGAGTATTTTGTCCACATCATCCTCTTCATGCATGTTGTCTTACTCCAAGCTGTATAGGCTCGAAAGCCTACTACCAATTAAGCATATTAGGTGATGTGCATCTCTGTAATGAGAAGGGGTGTGGTCTAATGACATCAACACCCTATATCAGGTGTGCATAATTATTAGGCAACTTCCTTTCCTTTGGCAAAATGGGTCAAAAGAAGGACTTGACAGGCTCAGAAAAGTCAAAAATAGTGAGATATCTTGCAGAGGGATGCAGCAGTCTCAAAATTGCAAAGCTTCTGAAGCGTGATCATCAAACAATCAAGCGTTTCATTCAAAATAGTCAACAGGGTCGCAAGAAGCGTGTGGAAAAACCAAGGCGCAAAATAACTGCCCATGAACTGAGAAAAGTCAAGCGTGCAGCTGCCAAGATGCCACTTGCCACCAGTTTGGCCATATTTCAGAGCTGCAACATCACTGGAGTGCCCAAAAGCACAAGGTGTGCAATACTCAGAGACATGGCCAAGGTAAGAAAGGCTGAAAGACGACCACCACTGAACAAGACACACAAGCTGAAACGTTAAGACTGGGCCAAGAAATATCTCAAGACTGGTTTTTCTAAGGTTTTATGGACTGATGAAATGAGAGTGAGTCTTGATGGGCCAGATGGATGGGCCCGTGGCTGGATTGGTAAAGGGCAGAGAGCTCCAGTCCGACTCAGACGCCAGCAAGGTGGAGGTGGAGTACTGGTTTGGGCTGGTATCATCAAAGATGAGCTTGTGGGGCCTTTTCGGGTTGAGGATGGAGTCAAGCTCAACTCCCAGTCCTACTGCCAGTTTCTGGAAGACACCTTCTTCAAGCAGTGGTACAGGAAGAAGTCTGCATCCTTCAAGAAAAACATGATTTCCATGCAGGGCAATGCTCCATCACACGCGTCCAAGTACTCCACAGCGTGGCTGGCAAGAAAGGGTATAAAAGAAGAAAAACTAATGACATGGCCTCCTTGTTCACCTGATCTGAACCCCATTGAGAACCTGTGGTCCATCATCAAATGTGAGATTTACAAGGAGGGAAAACAGTACACCTCTCTGAACAGTGTCTGGGAGGCTGTGGTTGCTGCTGCACGCAATGTTGATGGTGAACAGATCAAAACACTGACATAATCCATGGATGGCAGGCTTTTGAGTGTCCTTGCAGAGAAAGGTGGCTATATTGGTCGCTGATTTGTTTTTGTTTTGTTTTTGAATGTCAGAAATGTATATTTGTGAATGTGGAGATGTTATATTGGTTTCACTGGTAAAAATAAGTAATTAAAATGGGTATATATTTGTTTTTTGTTAAGTTGCCTAATAATTATGCACAGTAATAGTCACCTCCACACACAGATATCCCCCTAAAATAGCTAAAACTAAAAACAAACTAAAAACTACTTCCAACAACATTCAGCTTTGATATTAATGAGTGTTTTGGGTTCATTGAGAACATGGTTGTTGTTCAATAATAAAATTATTCCTCAAAAATACAACTTGCCTAATAATTCTGCACTCCCTGTATTTATTGCGTGACTATATCAAGTATTTATAGGCTAGCTCTATATATTTATTTTCCAAACACAAGTCACTGTCTTGCGTGCCTGTATTATCAGAGGATCAGCAGCTACTCACAGCCCGAGTCTGATTGTTTTAATGTGACAAGTGAATATCTGACTTAAAACTTCCAACAGAGTTCTGTGACTTGAGAGCTCGCCCCAGCTGATTCTCTCCCAACTGAAGTGTGTGTTTTCTCAACTTTAGTTAGCCAACCTCTCAGGGAGGTGCCTCTAAATATAGAAACCTTTCTGACAACATGTTAACTCTCATGTGTGAGAACAGGCACTGGCTTACAGATGCCTGAGCACACTGCGAAAAGAGACTGAGAATGGAATATCTTTGCCTATTGATAGTTTAGACTTGATCGTTTAAACAGTTTTCAGTGAAACATACAGTGTAGCGTGCTTTGTAGTGCAAAGGGAGCTACGACAGTAATTATCTTTTTACTCTATTGTGCAAAAAATTTGAGGCACTTGAGCTGTTTAGTCTCTTATTCATCATGAAACAGCCATCAAGGAGACTTCTCAACATCCCAGATCCATTGTGTAAAATGACAAAGGCCCAAAACACAGAACCAAACAAAGTCATAAAGAGCTATCTTTAGCGACAAGAAGAACAAGGAGTCCTGTAGCAGATGGTACAGCTCCCACAGTGCCCTGATGTCAGCAACATGCAGTCTGAGATTATACAAAAGATACAAAAGACACTGAGGTAACCTAAATCCAGAGAAGATTTCTGGTAAGTTCTACTACCTGTGAAACACTTTGAACTACTAGTGATATAAGTAATCGGAAGGACACACTTAATAATGATGTAATAACTGTTTTTCTCTAGATGTCAATTAAAAAAAATTGAGATTTCTAGTTATTAAAGTTATTAGTTATTATTATTATGTCTATTTATGTAATTAATATCAATTTATAGTGGAAGTTTCCGTGGCCTAAATTGTAGGAAACTCTCTGCAAATGTAAGACTTCAGATGGCAGTAAGATATAAACATGTGGTAACAAGGCACTGACTATATCACAAATCCATCTTCATAAAACAAACAAAACAAACAAACAAAATGTTTAGTTTGCTACCAGTCATTTCAATTTTATTAGGTACATCTGTTCAAATGCTCATTAATACAAATATCCAATAACCCGGTTACATGTCAGCGTTTAAGCATGCAGAGCATGAGACAAACTGAGCATCAGAATGGAGAAGAAAGGCGATTGAAATGGCTTGGTTCATTGAGTCTTGAATTCTGCTGCAACCTTCAGGTAATATGCCAGAATTTACTATAAGCAATACGAAAGCATGGATCCATCGTGCCTTATATCGCCAGTTCAGGTTGTTGTTGGTGGTGTAATGGTGTGGGGAATATTTTCTTCACAAAAGATACTCAGATGGCCTCTGATGAGTCCAATAGAGCGCTTATGGGATGTGGTTGAAAGGGAGATTTGCATTCTGGATGTAAAGCCAACAAATATGCATCAACTGCATGATGCTATCATGTCAATATGGACCAAATTCTCCGAGGAGTGCTTCCTTCACCTTGTTGAATCTTTGCCACACAGACTTCAGGCAGTTCTGAAGGCAAAAAGAGATCTAACCCGATACTGGCAAGGCTAATAAGGCGGTGTGTTTAAATTGTTTTAAAAGAAATCATGCAGTTAGGTCATCAAGGCTAAAAAACATAATCACTGACACACTTTATATTCAAATGATAATTGTATTCCTGGTGGCATTGGTTGTTTCTGCTGCAGGCTTTGCTAGTCTGTGCAGCTGTGTGTGACAATATGTACTCTCAGAGCAGAGAGTATTTAAAAAAAGAAAAGAAAATCCAGCTACTATTGTTTGTCTTGTGAACTTTCCATTGCCATCCTCTCTTAGCCTGCCAGTCAGAACAGAGTGGGCTCATGGAGAGGTAGGATTTAAGAGACGGGACCTTAAACATAATTTTTCAGATAGAAACTGACCTGAAGGGCTCAATAAAGAGACAGACATAATACAAATCCGGAGTTTATGAACTGTAAATCATGCAAAAATATGCCATTAGAGCCCCAGAATAAAATTGTAGACCTAGAAATACACACTACATGCCCCCTTTAAAATGTTCCCTTTAAAAATAGGCTCAAAAGAAGCAGCAGGTTGCAGCAGGAAAACTAGAGCAGATGCTGAGTAAGTATTTATTGGCCACAGAGTGTTTTACATGATTAGGAATGTGGTCACTTTAATTGGCAACTAATTAGCAAATCAATTAAAGAGATGTTTATTATTTCTGCTGACCTTTCCCATCCTTGCAAAAGTGATCTGTCAGTTGTTTTTGCAAATTATACAAAACAATCCAAACCGTTTGTCACAAAATTCAACAGTAAAGGACAAACCGGGAATACAGATTGAGGGTACCTTCTGTTGAGGGATATGCCCTATAATGGCAGAGCCTTATGCATGCGACAAGGGAGACTTGGGTTTGTTTGGAGTTGCAGAATGGAAAGGATGGGAGGAAAGCAAAGCTCGCCTTCAAACGCAGAAGGCAAATCTGCATAACAGGTCTGATCTATTTCTTTAAAATTGAAATCAATGTAACGTAAATGGATAAGTTGCTGCCAGTGACATTATCATCACTTGCAGTCTATGCAGGCTGATGCTCTTCCTTGAAAGCAGCAAGCACAAATGCAGCAAGAAGCCAAAACAATGTCAAAGCATTGAAAGGAAGGCACAGCTGAAGCTAAAAACAACAACTAAAGAAATTATACACACACACACGCACGCGCACACATCCAGTGAGTCAAGACTTGACATCACAAAGCACTTAGGAATTATAGCTGTTTGTGAGTGGCACTACAGTCACAACAACAACAATAGTTATAGCAGCAACACAGAAAAGCAGTTTTAGCTTGCAGGCTGTTGTTTGTATAATGCTGTTTATAAATCCTATTTCTTACTTTCAATCTGTCTCTTTACTGTCTAACAAGAATAACTCAGATAGTAACTTGAGATTGTTGCCATTAAGAGAATTTGGATTGGGGGATCAAAGCCACAGAGAAACACAATATTTTGGTAAACTCAGTACAAGATGTGGGAAAAAGAAATTATTTTGAACTTTTCTTTCATTGTGCAAATATCTCAATTGTTTGACTTTATTTTTTAGGATTTGCCAGAGAATGCAGAAGAGTTAATAAATGTGTTAAACTATGCTGGTGGAGTTGGTAAGAAATGGCAATCAGCCTCTCAGTATGATTTCTTACGAGAGCGCCATGTTTAACGGTTCATGCTGTGAAATTCTCAGTAGAATAGTGTTAGTGAGACCTGGCATCTCTGGAGACTGACGTCTCAGGCTGCAGGAAAATGAGAGATAGATTGGATCAAAGATTAAAAGCACCCTGACATGCGGCTTTCTTGCTCTCCGACCCAAACCCTGACCGAGCTTTTTTTTGCTTAGGAAGCATGTCAGCAGTTTGATAGATCGAATGAAAGGAAATCAGATGCAGATGAAAATGCAGTGTACAAACCTGACAGGGCGAAACAAAGCATAACAGAAATTCATAACAGACATCGTGTTCTCTTTGTTTGAAATAAGCCGCCTCTGTTTGTGCAGCACAAGAGGAGCTATAAATTATTCAGGCGCTCCCTTGACGGCCGCCCATTTACAGCCGCTCACCTGCAACTGACTGGACGTATTCTTCCTCCGTGCTCCTCAGCGATCTGCCTGTTTTAAAATGGCAGCAAAATACATGTGACCTCTGAGTAGATCTGTTCCTTCGCTCTAATGCTTAATTTATTCATTACTCTCTGCCTGCACTGTGTACACGCTGCTAAGCCCCTAATCGTAAATATTGTAGAATATCAAAATGAATGTGAAGGGGAAGGAGCATGCAGGATTATTGCAGCTACATGTAAATAACAAGGTGAAGTATGGCTCCTTATTCGTCACAGTGTTAGCAGAAAGGAAAGGGGGTGAGAGAGGAATAACAGAATGCAGTGGTCATAGATAATAACACTATTTGCTGTATTGTAGCCCATGAAGGACATCTCCTTCCAGAAAGCTCAGCATGTCATTTTTCTTCACTACCGTTCCTTCATTCATGCTGATGTGAGGTTTGCTGTAGTGACTGCCAGGAAAAGGGAGGATGGTTGAATGCTCTCTCTGTGAAGCATTTCTTTGGGTCTTAACGCTCACATCTCCACGACTAGCTGTCTGCACTGTTTGAGGGCTCTCTCACTTTCTGCAGATGTATGTTCACAACACTGGAAAATGGCCTATCACACAATCAGTTCTGGCCCAAAAAACGGAGGCTATCCTGCAGACTTTGTGACACTTATGACATACTTTGATACTTTAGGTAAAATGTGTAATCACACTTAGGGCTGGGCCATATTATACCGTTCACGGTAATACCGGTATAATGTTAGGCAATGATAGGAAAATGAAATATCGCGATAGAATGGGAGTAAAACGCGCATGCGCAGTGCCTTTGTTTTCATACGCACATGGCCGATTGTTGAGTGAAACAGATGAACCAGAATTGGTTTGTAAAAATGGTGGAACTGGATTGGTGTTTGTCCGTCAGATACACAACAAAGCACATTTTTTTGCAGAACATGCAAGCGGCCGTTGTTATTGTCGTATTTGTCGGACTAAGATGCTCTTAAATCTGGGAGTAATCTGGGTCCTAAACTCCGTATACTTCAGGTCAAACAACACTGCAGCATCACTGAGAGTTAAAACCTGTCTAAATTCTTTCATCTTTAATAAAACGATCAGCATTGCTGCTTTACCAGGTGTAACTATAAAGTTTAACTTCCAGGCATCCATGAAAACAAAAGTTATTACATTTAACGGAGTTAGAAGTTAGCAGGAAGCTAGCGGAAGTTAGCTCGCTAGTCTCGCTAGTTACCTAAGCATGATATAGCATGTTCTGACTGAGAGATTTCTGAAAAAAATCAAACGTACAGCTCTGCTATCACTTCCAACATAAATGAAGACAGGAAACTAAACAGCAGTGACGTTTGTAGGGTTACTGAAGTTGGGCTAGCTGGTATATAATGATGTGCTAGGTGATCGCTAGCGACACAGCTATGTTACCATAACATAAACAGTGAAGCTGGAGGATGAACGCTAACTTTTTTCCACTTATAAAAGTTAAGGGGAAGGTTCCTCATGGTTAGAGACAAATGCAATCGCATGGCAGGATGCTGTAAACGGACCAAACTTCAGTCAGGAGAACAACTGAGATAATCCATCCACAATACGAGGTTAGTCATTAATATACTGCAACAACATGGGAATAGAGCAGCTGCCAGATAATTCAACATTAATGAATCAATGGTACAGGAGTGGAGGAAGCAAGAAGAATGAGTTTAATAAAGTTTGATTTATCTGACTGCTTTGTTTCGCTTAATGTGCCTTATAATCCCGTGCACCTTATGGTCCGAAGCATACGTACTGCACACTGCAGTTTAATGTTGCAAAGCACCTCTTTTTAACTTCAGTGGATATTATACATGGTTATGCTCAGGATATGTCAGCCCATTTGTACTGGAAATGCCTTTTGGTTAAACTTTCAGCAAGGAATTTGCATTTGCACTGTTGCATTTTTATAAAGCTTTAATGTACATAAAAACCAGCTTCTTGTTTAAGTGAAAATAAATGGAAGGTTGTCTTTTTGCGCTAGTAATGTTGTGGAGTTGTATTTTGTCTCGCATCCATTATATCGTCAGTTATATCGTTATCGCAAATTTTCAAATATATATCGTGATAAATATTTTTGGCCATATCGCCCTGCTCTAATCACACTCCATCCCCCCCCCCCCCCTCCAGTAGTAGTCATTTATTCTCCTTCTATACAATAATTACTCCCTGTATAGTAATTTTTAATAGTAATAGTAGAGGCTGCTATTCCCCATGCTGAATACAGATTGTCTTCACACGCACAAATGATTCACAGGAAAACAATGCATGCATGTAATCCATCCAGGCTGTCTTCTCCTGAAGAAAGACGGCATCACTCATTTCAGCAAGTGACTCAATAGACATATGTTTACGTTCAAGCTACAAATTCCTCTTGAGACTGTAGTAATTATAATGGGAGCAATGGGAGAGATTGAGGTGATGTTATAATAGAGTGACAGTTTGCATTGGGAGATGTTAATGGGTGGATGGACCTATCAGCAAAACGCACGCTTTCATACTGGAGACTGTCTTTCTGGTTCCCCAACATCTGACGTGGACCTGGTTACAGACATGGCAGCACAAGACTAGGCCCTATACAACAGCATAGAGTGAGTAGTCTCTTTCTCACCTGACAGGACCCAGGCTGAAGACTGTCCAAAGGTGCCCCCAAGGCAGTACAGCACATAGTAGCAGGATGTAAGCTGCAAGCTGGGACTGTGTACATAAAAAGGCATGGACAAGTGGCTAGAACAGTATACGCGAATATATGTGCCTCATATGGATTAGAATTCCCAATGGGACATCTTTGAAGGCATTTCAGAATAATGGGGATAAGGTCCAATGGGACAGACGAGCAACTGCTGGCCAACCAACCAGACATAATGGTGCTTTACAAGGAGCAGAATGTGCAGCAACATTAGAAAGAAGGAGCAAGAGAAAACTGAAAAATATTAGGGACTGCATGAACAACTGGACAAGATCTGGAAGGGAAAGGCCAAAGTAGTCCCAATAGGAGTGTTGGAAGCTGTAACTCCCAGATGATTCCAGGCACAGCATCAGAAGTCTAGGCTAAATCTTGCTGAATTAAATATTCAACAAAATGGCATAACAATGGCCAGTGGAGACCAAAGTTATGGTAAATGGTAAATGGCCTGTATTTATATAGCGCTTTACTAGTCCCTAAGGACCCCAAAGCGCTTTACATATCCAGTCATCCACCCATTCACACACACATTCACACAAAGTTATAAAACCATTTAGAGTTAGATCTAAACTAAGACCAAAATTCAAAGCTGAAAATTGTTCATGTGTCACATGACAAAATCTTACAGATATTTTTGTTATTTTAAAAATTAAAAATTAAAAAAATCCCTCAGTGCTCATTATAACCCCAAAAATTTCTGCGTATAAGGAGACCACAAAGTCCCACAAGTAACCGCAAGACTTTATCAAAAACCTCTATAGGGCCACTATATAGAAATAACTCAGTTTATCACCTTATCAACTCATAGTTTCACCTGGGAAATATAATACAATGAAACCTTTGATGTCACAACCAATTATTCCAGCTAGTGGAATAATTGGTTGTGCAGGCTGTAGACTACACGGTCCTTCATATAGTCCTGCCGTCTATGAAGCAAGTGATTTAGTAGTTTGACATTCGGAGAGGAAAATAAAACTTGATTAGATGAATTTTTTCTATGTTGCTGTATGCATCTGATGTTATTAGAGACTAGCTGTGTAACAGTTCTCCAAAATGACAGTCGAGTACACGGTGTATTACATTTAAAGATACTATGTAATTCATCTTTAGCATTGATGAATACAAAAATAATGTGACAACAAGATCATTGGATCATGACTAAAAATAATATGTATTTCCTGTTTACATGCCTCTTAAACAGTCTTTAAGCATTACATCTTTGACAGCTCCACGTGGGTATCGCAGAACTGGAACAATGAAAGTGCAGCATGGTGCAATTTTAGTCTCAGTGTCTGGATTTTTATATCCCTTTCTGAGACACGTGATTCCATAGTAAATTATAAAATACATAGGAAGAGATGGAAAAGATAAATAACATGCACGCACGTGATAAACAAGCTGTTTGCACGAGGTAACAACTTGTGTGAAAGAAAAAAAAACCTGTTACGTTACCTTATGCCAGGGTTTTAGGGGCTCCATATTTCCTTAATCGGTCAGTTTTCTGCCTTATCAGTTTTGCTGTTTTATTAATGTGCATTTGCATCTCAATACATAGCGCAAGCAAAATCAACCATGAAAGAAATCCGTGGGATTACAGCTTTAGTTCAAACTTAAATTAAATCATAAACCAAATCGTCTATGGATTACAAAGCTTAAAATTGCTGTGTGTATGGTCTAAAGGCAATAAATCTCTGTGAAGTGCCATGCATACTGGGTGATAAATTTGATTTTAAATACAAAATAGTCCTCATTTGAATTCATGAATTTTTACCAGAATTACAACATAATAGCAGCTCGGAGTCTGAAAAATTGCATCTGTAATGAAACAAACACTATGGCCCTTCTGCTTCAGACATAATATGCCGCAGTATTTGTCATTTAGTTGCTCGCATCTACACTAGAGAATTACAAGTGTATATACCGCTGAAAAGGCAGGCTGCGTTCTGGCCAGCAGTTTTTTTAAATGTTGGTTGTCGATTTAATAGTTCACTGAGTGCATGCAGTCATCTGGGGACTTAAAGACACAGACTGAGGTGAAGTCCACTCTCTTTAAACGGAGATGTTCGCCCAAATAAATCGATCAATAATCCTTTAACCACTTTTCCCACTTTGATTCTGGCTGGCTGCAATTTTCTTTCTCTTGAATCCAAAATGAGAAATGGTCGCCCTGAATTTCTTCAAGATCCACCATCTCCACCACCACTGCAAGAGAATTGGTTTCATATTAATACCCAAAGGTGTTTTGGAAATACGATGAAATTGAAATGACCCCAATAAGCATTGTCGGTGCTAACCAAATATTTGTCCACAAAACTTGTCTCTATGTAATGATTGTAGTTTCCTTGTCACTGTCGTTGATCATTAGTCACGCGCTGCTGCCCATGCTTATTGTGAAGCTGCTTACAGAGCAGAACCAGGTTTCAGCATCAGGGTGGAGCTCAGATTATATTCTTAGCCTCTGCTTGTTGCTCCATGCCTTCTCCTTTTGGCAAATAAATTGAAGTGAGCTGACCTTTCGTCAGAGATGCACAGCAAACTTGAGTGTTAAAGCTTCACCAGTATCAGAAATGTTAACTTCAATTAGCCCTGAAAACCCTGAAAACTATTATAGCAGGTGACCTCCAGGTACAAGATGCTTCACTGCACCATGCACATATTTTACTCGTGATGATGACGATTACTTTCTGACTTTGTCCCAGTGGAGGGGGATGATTGCTAGCCTTTGCCATTCTCATCTATGTGTAGACCTCTCTGTCAGCCTAGTATTATATAGTTGCGTCTGCGAGTAGTAAGATATGAAAAAAAAGTGTAATTAAAGTGGATTTACTATACCTTTTAGATTTTCTGTCATTTCTATGCACTTAGACATTCATTTAAACATGGCCAGTGATTCAATTAATGAGGTCAGTGTATATGCACATAATTCCAGTGAGGCAAGAGCCGCTCACCTTTTATTTAAAGTTTATGTTTGTGAAGGGCACCCAGTCTGAAAAAAGTTGGGTTGAAGGAAGGTGGCCTTAAAGTGAAAGGAGGTAAAACAACTTGTTCAAATCTAAAGAAGCATCCTGACCCAGTATGAGCTATATAAGGAAGTGTGAATCATGAAATGATCGTCTGCAAGAGTAGAATAATGAAAAAGGGTCTGAAAATGAGGGGAAAAAGGTCCACTTTAATATACTTATGCTCTCATAAGGCATCAGATATTCATAAATGCCAGATTTAGAGTCCTGTGTATATATTTCTAATTATAAAGTTTCAAAATAAGAGGATGTTCAATTTATAAGTGTCTACATAATTACAAAGGTGTTTGTTATATGAATAGAAAATGTATTCTCTATTCCGCCTTCTGTTTTTACTTTTTCATTTCTTCCATTTCCAAGTACAAGTCTTGAGCTACACCTCTACATTTTACTTGCAGGGAGCCAGACTTTCTTATATTTTTAGAGGAATTGGGTTTTTGGTTTGGTTTATTTGTTTGTTTCTTAAACCACTTAACACTGACATGTGAATCATTAAATCCACTAACACCAAGTGCACCAACAAGGTGATGCTTATGGCGCTATATGAAAACTTGGCCTATTTTGGCATGTTGTGCAGTGTGTCCTTAAAAGATAAAATATATAGGAAATCACACAAGTAGAGGACAGTATCTGAACAGTATCTGAAAGTCATGTCGTTAAGAAATGGGAAATAAAAAAGCAAGCAAACACCTGACGCAGAAGTAAGAGATAGCTCTTGTCCTTCAGTTGATTCATGTAGTTCAAGGAAAGCAGGAAGAAAAGGCTGAAGATCAGTGGCAACAGCTCTTAACGAATGATGAATCGAAATTTTTACATTTTTGGTTCAAATCATTGACATCTTGCCTGGAGAAGGTCTGGAGAGAGTTTCTACAGACAGTGTGGATGCTGTGTCGTGGTTTGGGTCTAGTTTTCTTCAGATGGGCAATGGCTTCATTTTCCCAAACACACTGCCAGTGGAGTAAAAGCATACTTGGATAGAAAAACACACAATGGAACACTATCAGTCATGGATTGACTATCCCAGAGCCCGGACCTCAACATTATTAAAGCAGTGTAGGATAATCTTGACAGAGAATAGAACAAAAAGCAGCAAAAGTCCAAACAAGAGCTTTGAAATCCTGGAGAACTATTCCTGAAGACTGCTTAAAGAAATTACAAGAACGCTTGCCTTTGTCAGTCTGTGTCCAAAATTGTCCAAATATTGACTTTCAAGCTCATTAAAGTTGTGCAAACTCTGTTTTTGCTTTACTATATGTCCATGTATGTCTGGACCATCTCTCACTGGATGCATTTCCCATTTTCTTAGCAAAATCTATAAAAATGAGGAATAGCTAAAGATTTTTGCACACCGCTGAAGAAACAGGGGGATGTCCAATTTTCCATCTTTGCACCACAGTATATGAAGGTTTGAGCATGTGATGTGCATGTAATGTGAGCAGGTGATATAATTCAAGAAAAAAGTTTAACATATAAATAAATGAGTCCACTTACAAAAAAGAACAGAATAGTTTGGCTAAGCAGTAGAAAAAAATCTCCTTTATTTTAGCATTTCAGATTTGACAATTACACCAAATAAACAAAAAGATATCTGCACAGGCTATGTGAAATCATGCTTTGCATTTCTTCACTATAGTGAATGGGGGAAAAGCAGTAATGAACACAACAAATAGTTGTTTACAGTGTCATTGTTTGCACGTCAGTGCTTTGGATCACAACCCTAACACCGTATAATTAATACTAAAAATCATAATGGGAATTAAGTTAAGTCAATTAAGTAGTCAGAGACCGTAAAACTTAATATGCAAAAGTAAAAAAGGCAGAAATAATTTCAAATGAGGTCAAAGCAAGTCAAGATAAGTGAGAAGTATTTACAGATAACCAGGATGGAAAAAAACATGTGTTGCAGAGGTTAATTTCTCCCACATAAAGTCTCATACAAAGTTTCATTGTCAGACAATAGAGCAAAAAGTCACAAATTAGTTGAAAAACTGAAGAAGTTCTACTATAAAAACACCAAATTATTTCTAATAAGATTCTGGCTTTTAGCATGACTGCAGATTTCATGCTGGAGATAAAAGTCAAATAAGTGGAAATGAGATGGAATTAAAGCCAGGATCATTTTTATAGGGTTGGAGAAGGCGACAGTTTATTAAGAATGTTATATCGGAGGAAGCAAGACAGGAAAGTTTTTCTCTTTGACATCAAAATGTAAAAAAGATTTAGGTAAGAAAAAACAACTAGATTCTGATCGACACACCTGAACTTCCAAGTCACAGGTTTTGAGGGCTTTTTGGTTGTTTTTGCTTAAGTTGAATGAGAAAGCTAAGTGGGTGGAATTAAGCAATCTCATATTCATTATTATCACTGACTCGCTGAAAGTTTGCTCACTGCAAGCCAATCATGTAAATGAATCTGCAGATATGATTTGACAGAGAATTTAGCCCAGACTGGATATGGACATTTGTAGTGGATGTTTCACCTGGGGAGATGGATATCCCGTTTGCAGATGATGTGCAAATATTATATATTGTGCAGTATTATCACCGTGCAGTGTTCCTTGCAGTATAGTACCAAGTACAATGCAAAATCAGTTTGGCTTGAAAAATAGGAGCTATTGTCAGGGGTTAGAGTTATTTCACATTTCTTCATTTGCAACAGTTTAATTGAGTAATTATGTTTGAGTGGATTCAGTATTGGCTTTTATTATATACTGATGGACGATTTCCTCTAAATAACATAATTATAGTCAGTGCCATATTGCAAAAACTTACTGATTACTGATTAATGGGAAATGATAAAAAAGGGTTTAATTCAATCCATGGGAAACGCCAAGCAGGAGATATACAGTTGAGATCAGCAGCAGGGAATAATCTATCAGCATGTCATGGTCTGATCTGTTTGAAGGGCAGTAACTGCAACATAAACACCTTTTCGAGGCTTTCAAGCGGGATGGCCTGGCCTGTGGTGTCAACCGCCTCAGTGAGATCAAAAAAGGACTCAAACGGAGCAGTCAAAAGCAAACTGAAACCAGGGCACCTAATAGAAAGCATCTCAAAACCCAGTATAAACTTCCCTGGTTATTATTATTCACAGAAAGCAGCAGCTTGTGGAAACGGCCATTTTCCTAAGATATATAAAATCCGGTGTATTGTGATCAGTGGTGCGCTGCAAGTTTCAAAGTTTTGAAGAGGACTTAGTCCAGGCTATTAAATACTGACTGATTGCATGATGTCCAAAGTGACATATGTTTAAGGAAGATATTTCGTTTCTCACTGCATTGTGCAATCTGTGAAAGCCAGGCGAAGAGCGATTGACATTTTCATGTAGTTCATGGAATTGCCGAGCATATTTGGAGAGGCCGTTTTAACATTTTATGGAGTCCCAGTATCATACTAGAAATGACTTGTTCCATGCCGCATGGCTCCATATCCATTATAGATGGCTGGCCCAGCTATGCCAGTGGTATACATATGTTTACAGCTGTCAAAATGCACCAAGAGGAGCCACTGAGAATCCTAAAAAAACAGCTATCCATCTGAGCTGGATGGATCCTGAAGACTTTGTTGTAACATTATCTTTCGAGCATATCAATAATACATACAGAAATAAATGTGCCCAAGTGCACAGAAACAAAAGCAAAGCAGCCCCAGAATATCATGCAGCATGTTGACGGGGCTGCTGACATTCACACTGAATGTATTTTTCAAAGATCTTTTCTTTAAAATAGCCTTTAACATTTACTTTTTTACTTTCACACGCAAAAATTAAGTACTGTTTCTTGTTTAAATATTTAAAGCACAGAATGAAAATCCATGATCTTAAATGCAGTGGTAATTCATTTTGACTCATTTCAGTTCGGTTCAAATTAGAGATGTAGAGATGAGACGGTTGTCTTGTTTTGAAGGATGAGAAATTCCGAGTTCCTTTCATGTTTGAGAGGTTAAATGAGTTATTTTTAAAAGACTGTTGCCCTTAAAATGCATTTCCCCCCCCTCAGTAAATACCGTTGATAAATGGTTTAAAATTTAAGCTTACAGTGAAGTACATGAAAGTTGTACTGCAGTTAAACTCTATTTTGGTGCAATCCCTTCCTTTGATTGTGTAGTTCAAGATTGTGGAAGGGAGTGGGGTGCCATGGGTATTTCACTTTGAGTACATACCTTCAGATATGATTAAAAGTTGATGTTTTGAAGCTGGCAGTATCTAGGCTCAGTAATTGTTTTAAGGAGCCGGGGAGAATTTTTCCTTTTCCAAGATGTTCTTTGAGACTTTGTAGATCTTCCAAAAAGTAGTTTATTTTAAGTTCTGTGTCACTAATTCATCAGGAGTACGTGCTCCTAGATTTGAAAGAGACGCAGCACGCCAGGCAGGATTTTATTTACTCAGAATGGAGTTTTCTTGATAAATAACCTACATTAACTTGAATATGAACCCTGTTAAAAGAGATGAAGCTCCTTCTAACCTTGTGTGAAGTAAAATAGTATTAAGTAAGTCATTGGTTTTTTAAAGAAACATCAGTAGATCTATCTGGGCTGCAGATTTTGTAGCACTACAAGAGCAGTAGAGCATACCCGTGAGGCTTTACTGTTTTAACAAGAAAAGGTGAGCCTAGTAACATCCAGTAATTAACATCGATCACAGAGTTTAGCTACAGGTGATGGAAACTATATGCGTTTCAGAAATTAACAGAATCCATCCATCCATTCGCTTCCGCTTATCCTTTTCAGGGTCGCGGGGGGCGCTGGAGCCTATCCCAGCTGTCATAGGGCGAGAGGCAGGGTACACCCTGGACAGGTCGCCAGTCTGTCGCAGGGCTAACACATAGGGACAGACAACCATTCACACCCACATTCACACCTAGTGGCAATTTGGATTATCCAATTAACCTATCCCCACAAGCTGCATGTCTTTGGACGGTGGGAGGAAGCCGGAGTACCCGGAAGGAGCCCACGTAAACATGGGGAGAACATGCAAACTCCACACAAAAAGACCCCGGCCTGATGGTGGAATTGAACTCAGGACCTTCTTGCTGTGAGGCAACAGTGCTAACCACCGTGCCACTGTGCTGCCCACAAATTAACAGAATAGTTTTTTAAATTTATCCTGTGAGAGATGTACTTGAAATTTTAAGGCTTTAATCTTGACTTCAGTCAATTTAATACTGGTTGAGATGCAGCGTGGACTCAGAGTACTGGACGAATTGCTGAACCGGCAAACTGACATTGATCGGCTCAACTAATTCGGTTCATATTGCTAAAAACAAAATTTATATTTAATATTACATGACATTGTGGATTAAAGATTGCATGCCCATGTGAATTTGGCTGCGTTAGCTCTGACTATATAATGTTTTTCTAAAGGTAAGTTTTAAGCTTTCTCTTTGGCTCCTGTAACTCAGTGTCAGGTTGTAGGCGTCAAACAGAACAAGGACACGCAGGAAAATCACTGCTAATAAAAGCAGAAGGCTATGAATGTGCCACACAGGGAAATGTTTAGCAGCAGCACAACTGAACCTCTGCTCCTAATATAAGTCTGCACAGTATTCTTCTTGTGCTCCTTGGTTAATTTAATTTGCATTGTCGGATAACCAATAAGACAAATGAAATAACTGAATTTTTGTGATTCAGCAGCAGTGAAATGAGAGCCAGCCGAGGAAATCAGATAATTTCCCTTCCTTTGACATATTGGAAATGATCTTATCAAATATCTCCTCGCCTATTTAGTCTCTTCATCCTGACATTTGTCTTGACAGACAAATCCTGTTACAGTAAGAAATGAATTCAAGAATGAAACACAAATTACAGACGTCCAAGTGTTTACCAGCCCCGCAGAGAGAATTGGGATGTTTTCGTGAGGGGAAGGAAATGAAGAGCACTTGTTTTTTTTTTTACCTGTTTTGTTGGTGACTGCTGCACCACCACCTCCACAACCTGACAAAGTGACAGCTCTGACAGCGCTTGGGCACAACTCTGACATTATTTGCAGATGGTAAATAAGGAAAAAAAAAATCTGGTGCGGTAGTATGATTCATAGTTAGTCCCAGCTCTTGTTTACAGACAGGTTGTCACATTCATTTAGCAAATTAAATTCATACTTAGGGCTCTGTAACATGCTTTTGCCCTCCCACTTTATTGGAGGAGAGAGGATATTAAAAAGAATCAAATCTCTTCTTTTCTACTTCAGTCATCAAATCTCCTGACTCTGAATCCTTCAGAATGATCAATCTCTGCAGAGGGATTATGCTCCACAGATGCCAGTGTTTCTAATGCACGTTTCTTATGCACTAATATGTACAAAATTTCCACCTTCTACAGGCGGCTCCATTACTTTCTCGTAACCCCGCTTAGAGCCTTGTATGTAACAGGATATGCTAATACTTGTCGTGCTAAGCCGTTGTAATCTTCATGCTTGAATTTGTGAGCAGAAAACCTCGCCTTTTCCACAAACTGTAAATACTGATGGCACGGTGTGGCTGTGTGGGGAAAAAGTGGCATGAATTTCCCCCTTTTTTTCAGTGACCCCAAAGACTATAAAATGGGAAATTGTGACCATGCAGTGTGGATGTACAAGTACATGAACTATAACTGCATGATTACAAAATGAACAGTTACAGATTAACGTAATTCCCCTCTTTCTCTATAATACATTTTCCTGGAGACCGCAGACCATATGCTTATGTAGCATTCAGTGAACCATGAAATCACTTGGTTTTCATGAAGCCAATTTGCATTCTCAGGTAAAAGCTCAATGGGCCAGAGGTAGTTGTAAAACCTTCATTTAGTATATCAGACCTGTCCTTTCTTATTATGGCTGCACAAAATGATCAAAGTGTCACTACTGCTGAAATGACACTGCATGCTAATGGCATGAGACTGCTGCTGCTTTTTGGACAATCACACAAGGATTTTGCATCATCCTTCAATCATGAGCTGGTTTTTCCTCACTGCATTGGGCTCGGGTGAATGACTTGATACTAGGCATTAGAATATTCACAGAAAAAGTGCTAGTCTAAAACACAACACTGAAAATTTTAGAATAAAGTGTTGATTTTACTTTGAGAAGACCTGTTTGAAGAGAGTCTTTCATGCTATTTATATTGATCTCATCTCCTTATAGACATAAACGTGAAGAACTCTGATGATTTCTATAAATGGCGCTCTGTAGCCAAAACCAAGTCAGTGGAGTCCCCTTTAACATTGTACATAAACAAAATGAGAACAAATCTCAGCATTTTTGTGTTTGCGTGTTAGACAGCCCTGATGATAACTATGTGATGCAGTTAAAGGTACAGCAAAGATTTTGTCTCCCACAGGATCAATTATTTTTTTATAATACAAGGTCAGAAATGGACGTTATTATTGCGCTGCATGTAGCTGAAAATGGCTTTCACTATAAAAATGGAGCCACACCAAAATACAAAGGTTCATTATTTAGGTTGGCTTGCTGTATTCTTTAGCTTTAATGATTAATCATTTGCCACTTTCTTTGGATTAATATCATATGAGGATGTTTGATGTTTAGCAAGCGATGACCTACTACGACGTTTTACAAGTTTTGGCTAGTATCTCCATCACTTGTCCAATCCTTCCCGAGGGTTCTCTCCTGTTTCTGCAGCCAAAATTATCTCACGGACAGCCTTTCAACACAATTATAAGATCTGTATGTGGTCTAAGTATTACTGTTTTACATCCTGTGTGGCTGTAGTTTTGATCTGAGATGTCAGTGTGCCTTTAGTATTTATCTCTTATGCAGCTAGGCCTAAGAGAAATGACTCAGTACAGTCACACTTTATAAATCTATCAACTGAAATCAATGAACAAGAAGAATAAAACGAACAAGAAATGAATCCATGTCATGATTTCATAATCAGTTGTTGTAGCTTTACTTACAAATTGAGTATATTTCAAGCAGCACAGCCAGCTGTGGGGATTTTCTTTTCTGTGTGCCACAACCTACTTCCCATTTCTAAAAAGACTCAATAAATAAAAAGTTATTCTGTAAGTGGATACCTGGCAATTGTTTATTTTTTGCCAGCAGCTGTAACCTCTCCTATGAATCACATGATTGATAACACAACTTAACACATCAGTCTTGCTATAATAGAAAATAAAAATGACACTGTAGGACAATAGAGGTTGATTTTTGAAAGGCCATAAAATGTCCATAGACAACACGGACCACCTCTTGCGGTCGCATGAGTAAGTGCATGTTAAATATTCTGACCTTTTCAGAAAGGCAGTAGTGTCATCACCACCTAGGGCAGGACTCGTCACCGTGGCAACAAAGAAATTGGAGAAGAAGGTTGTTGCAGATGGGAAAGGTTTTCCTTCCAACATGTGGTTAATGTTGTGAAAAGGTCTTTTTTTTTTTTTAACAAACCATTATGTTTTCCTAAACCTACCCATACAATGTCACGCAGGTAGCAACGTTTTTAATGGATCCTGTTACTGACACCACAGGAGACAGAAGGAAGATGGAAAAAGTAATAAAATAAATGGATGATTTAAAAAAGAACAAACCAGGAGAACAAAGAGAGGGAACCAGTGTGGATGACAGGAGGGAATAAAGGGGAACAGAAGGCAAAAGACTTGATGTGCAAATAAAAAACCAGGGAAAGAGACAGAGATAAATACAAATGTGGGAGAAGAAGGTGGAAACAAACCAAGAGCACTATGTTTTATTTGATTTTCCTTTCTTTAACGTTTATATAACAAGTCTGGATTCATTATGTATTGATTGTAAATCTCCTGACATAGAGCAGGGTCAGAGTCCAAATTCGGGGGCCGCATCCTTCAAAGGCCGCATTTGATTATGTCACAGTGAAGCCAGCGCACAAGCACTTGGGTTTTAGTTTAGTACATGATTTAATTTACAAAATAAGTAGGTAATCATAATTGCTGGTTTTAAAGCTATTGAAAGAAATGTTAATTGTGTAATACCGATCATTTCTACCCCCGTGTAAGGTATGCAAAGTCTACTACTAATAATGATAATGTCTTATTTAAACATACAGTAAATCTAACCTTTTAAGTACTTCATGGTGCTCCTGTATTGTCAAATACAGTGATGGTTACAAACACTGTCAAAGCCTATAGCCATTTCCTTGTAGTCTCAGACATTTTAGCTCCTATGCGTCAAACCTAAACACTCGTCCACTAAACTGTAACTAGTAGGTCTGAGGGCCATACACTGGTTACAAAGGCTAATGGGACACAGGCGAACTCAATCAAGACAATAGTCACAGGAAGAAAAGTAATAAAGGAGTAAAGTGAAAAAACAGACGCCACATAAGACATAAACCTTCAAAATAAAACGGGAGATAAGATCTAAGGGAGACCTAGAAGAAAGTCAATCAGATCACAGGCCTATACTAAAAAGCAGGATTGTGGCGTATCCAGGTAATTTCAGGGTTAGCCCTAGTTTTCTGTATAACGAAGGTGGTTCACTTCTTCCTGTATGTTGTCATGGTATGTTATGCTGTGAACCTAACCTGTTTAGGAGCAGGTTAAGATCTAGATTACAGATCAACAGCTATGAAATACCCGCCTACTGACCAATCAATTTTCCAGAAAATAGAGTTGTTCCCCCAGACATCAATGTGCAAATAATAAGAGGGTGTAAAGTTTTTTTTAATAGCATCTAATGTCTTTGCTTCCCCAATGAGCATCAGTAATAAATAATATAGATTTTTAGACACAGCTTCCTTATTTTTTGACATATTCCTTTTTTTTTCTATTTCTACTTTTTTTCTGTTGGCAGCAAACAGTTATACAATTTTTTGTTTTATTTGCATTAATATTTGATCCTTGCACTGGACTTGCTGTCCAGATATAAAGTTTGTGTATCGACTAAGATTGAATTCAGTTTTACATTTAATCTTTAGAAAAGGTATAAAATGTTCTTGTAGGTCATTCTAATCTGCTGCAAAGACTCTTTTACTGGTATTGAGCTACTAGAACACAGAACACATACCAAGGATACCTTTTCAATCAATCAAATGAATTTCACTTTGTTCTGTGTCAAACTGAGGTGATTTTCAGTAATTTTCTTTTTTGGCTGTGGGACAGAAAGCTTTACTGTTTAAATGTATCCAGGTTAAAGTTTGAAAGCTCTAATGTGCAGCTGTCCCCTTAGAAATAGACCTATTGCATCACATTTTATCACTGAAAGCAGAATCAGTGATAAAATAATTACCTGGAATTAAAATGTTTATTTTACTTAATCACCAGCTAACGATTAACAGTCATCTCTAGTGCAGGGGGAACCCTGGGGACGCTTAGCTAGTTGATAACCAGCTTCGTGTGACCGTTTATTCTGATGGACAGTGTTAGAGGAAGTGAATCAGGATAAGAGAAACACAACCTGGGTATGTTGAACAAACTTTTTAGCATATGTCCATGAAAAAAACACATTTAAAAACACATAGAAACAGAAACCATAAGTAAATATCAAAATAAATACTGTAACTACTGCAAACCCAGTGTTTCTACACAGTCTTCATATTTGTAAGTCTTTTTATTGCCTCACTGTGAGTGACACATTATGATATTGCAAAATGAACCACTCGTGTTATTTCTGCAAACACTCATTCATGTTGTTTTTTTGGTAGTCAGTCAATGTATTTTGTTGTTTAGGTATTAGGATGATGAATTTGTAATAACAGACTCTGCTCAATACAATAAAGAAGGCTAGGAGATATCCATAAAAGCTAAAATGTTCATTGACCCACTCCCTTGGTGGTCTGGGTGGCCTGGACCTCTTCTGTGTCGGGGGGGTTCTACTGGGTACCAGCGGTTCTTGAGTGGCCGGCCTCTAGCGGGGTCAGCTGCACATCGCCCCTGGTCATCTAAGGCCTTCCTCCCTTGTACTCCTGCTGGGTTGGGTGTACAGACATCACTGCGATGCGTGGCCTTCGGTCTTCAGTACTCTTGGGGGCTGTGGACGGCCTGGTTTTCCTGAATCCATCTCTGTCTGCCTCTGGCTCCTGGGGGGCATTATTACGACTTCCCATCCTCATTTTCAAGTACATTTCGTGACAAAGACACACACGCACACACTCAACACTCCTCTCTTTCTCTCACTCACACTTGCATACAAACACACGCCACAAGAAGATTGTTGATTTATGAACCCGTGCATTTTCTGATGTTTGGGTTCCAGGTGTTGTATGTTCGTTTTTCTTACAGGTGCGGCACTTGGCGATACATTATGCACGTCTATTTGTACTCTACCTTTTTATTATGTCTTTCCCTTGAATCCTTGAATTAAAAGATTAAACTTAAAGGGAAACAGTTAATAGATATCTGATAATAGATAATACACATTAATCTGATTTGACTATAGAAAATATTTAATTATTTAATGTTAAGTTCAGTGTTAATTGTCACTATTTGTTATATCTTTGAAAATGAATTATGTTCCAGTTTTCAGCTGTATTCATGGCCAAATGAGCAATTAGAAGGTGTGATCTTAGACACAAAATGTGAGCAGTTTCCTGACAGACATTACTCAAGCAATTAATTAATGACAAAAATTATCATTACGCACTGCCAAGTGGCAATTTCCAGGTTTGAAAAATTAGACCAGGTGGAATAAACTTGATTTGTTTCTAGTAGGCAGTTGAGGCTGTGCGCCCATGTTAAAATGTTCAGTTATACAGCATTAAATAGGATGTTTATACATTGATAAAAACAAAAAATGAAAAAACAGTTTGGTGTTTGGCTTTTTTATACTGTTTCCACCTTCATCACAACTGTTCTTTTTTCACAACTAATCCGTCTGGATGCTCGAGTTAGGGGCGTGGTCCCTTGGATTGGCAGGTGTTTGGACACAGGCAGCTATAGCTGATTGGCGTCTGCTAGTCCTCATTTCACCCCATAGTCACTGAACTTGACTTCTCTTTTGTTTTTCTGCAGTTGGTATATTTTAGAACATCTTGTTATTGTTTTACATGAACGTTCATAAAAAGAAATAGGAATGAGAAAATTGAACTGAAAAGATAATAAAATAAAATAACATTGCACAATTGCTTTCACATATTCGTGGTGGAAAAAAATATGTTGCGCATGCAGACACACACCTTTTAGTGCTTTTTTGTGACTTGCCAAGTATTTGGGAGCATTTTAAGAGAATTGTTTGACAAATGTTATGGCTTGCTCTGTGGTATAACCATTCTAGAAGTTAATTCACCAGTTTTGGCGAATGAAATACTGATTTATTGGTCTGTTTTTAACACCAGTTGCATGGTAAGTGTGTTTCTGTTTGGCACCCTTACAATTTCTAGATGCATCTTGCTAGCATTTTCTGATAAAGTAGCAGTCCAAACTCTCCTCCAAATACAGTCAGTTCTAGCTACAAAGATTGGACATTAAAGTGCCAAAACACTAATGCTGACATTCAAAATGCAAGTCCAATGGGTACATGTCACATGTATCCTTTATACATAGTCACAACCCCAGCTGCATTTTATTATCTAAGCCTTTATATTTGAGGTTAGATAGTAATATAAATTGACTCATACAGTTTGTTCTGACCTGTAATCTATGGGGGTCCGTTGCTTAGGCACTGGAGCAGGTTGTCTGCTAATTGCAGGGTTGTGTCCTTGAGAAAGATATTGAACTCCATGTTGCCCCTGATGGCAGGTAAGCACCTTGCATGGCAGTGCTGTAATCTTGTAAAGCATTTTATATAACAAAGTTAAGGTTAAAGGTGCTATATGTGTATATATGCAGAGCTGTAAATGATGGCATTTATATATTATACATATAAATATAGAACTTTTACCAGTGCACATGATGGGATAAAGTCTTTTGTCCCATCATTGAAAAGTTTGTCCATTTTTAGCTATTGCATTACAGATGACCTCACTATGTGATCCATGAGCCTTGTCTGATGGAGTCTAACCATAACACAACCAGCCTTAATTATCACTGAGAAAGCATTTTTTGTGATCACCACCTGCACTTTTAGCCGCTGACCTTCCTTGGTAACCTTGCCCTCCAACATTATTCAGGTTCAGGGGTATTGATTGGCTGTGAAATGCACACACACACCTTCATCTTTTCTTGACCTCCTATGGCAAAGGTTTGTAGAAGCTAATGAAAAGCTAATTATTCAATCAAACTGCTCCTTAAAGCAATTTTCCTGGCAACTATTTTGTCTTATTTCAAGTAAAGAGCTCCGCTCAGTTTGAGTCAGGCAAGTGGGACGGTAAAATTCATTAAAGTCTGATGGTGTTTTAGATTAGTGGATATGACTCAGATAAAAACAGGTGTTGATCCTTAATAATCACCTTGCTTTTGTGGTTTCTTCCCTAGATGACTCTGGGTATTTTGCACCTAGTGAATAAACAGAATATATCTGATGTATTTAAACACATTAAGTCTACACATAGTGACACATGTTCAATATGTTCAGTTTCAGGGCATTGTTGTTCATGCACACCCATTAGTTAGATGTAATTAGGCTTTGACTGCAGCAAAACAGCTGTTGAAAATCCATGAATACATATAGCTCTGTGATTGATACCTTGCCATATAGTGTACACGATCCTGTGTGTAAATCACGTCATTAATCAAAATGCTGACATGAGGAGGAGTAAATGACTATAAAGTCAGGGGAAAATGAAAATGGCCTAATGGGATTGAGTTTCATGGATCTGCTGAGGATAAGTTTGACCTCACAGTTATGACAGCAGTCGGGCTACACTACACCTCCAAACAGTATCGTTGTTTCCTGCACGAGTGGTTTTGTCAGCCCACTGCTGAGTCATGATGACATTGAGAGTGTCCTTTAATAAGCATGTTAAAGCTACAGCTGCTGTACTGCTTGTCTTTTTCTTGGGCGCTGTGATTCCTGCAGTTAGTGAAAGGAGGTGAAAAATTAAATTCGAACCAACATCTTTACTCCAGTCAGGCAATTTAGAAATAATTAAAGCTCGTACTAAATACACACACACACACACACACACACACACACACACACACACACACACACACACACACACACACACACAAAAAAAAAAAACCTTGCAAGGCTATGGTGGAATTAATTCCCCATACTGCTGTGGTCTATTAATTGCTGTGGGTCCTTGCTTACCTGCCAGCAAGCTCTGAAATTGTCATCACTTCGGTTTACTTTATATCCACGGAATGGAGCACAAGGAAAGGTGAATAGCTTCAGTATGAATGCATTCACTCAAATGTATAATTGATTGAAGCTATAAGGCTTGTTTTTGTCTCCCTGGATGGTCAGCAGGATCTGAGGGAAGGAGATGCCTGCAGCTTTTTGCAGAGATTTCTTTTTGTTGCTTTTGCAGAGCAGATGTCTGGGAAAGGAGGGAAGAAAAGCATTATCCCTAAGCCAGTAGAGAGATAATTCTGGCATTGTCTTGTAAATATATAATGAAAAGAGTATGAAATGACAGTTCTGTTATATTTCAATCTTAAAACACTTTAAAAATATGGGTTTTGATCTGCTTTTCCTCAATGCTGTAAGTAGAGTTTTCCAGGGAAATCTCCAAGCAAAATTGTTATTTAGTTGAAATCTTGGTCCAAATAATGCATGCTTATAGTCTGATAAAATATTACTGCCCTGCCTTTGAGATTTTCTTAGCAAGCTTATTGATATTTACTAATGCTTCCACATCAGTACATATTAGGCCTGCTCTTTTTAAACAATTTTTTGCAGTTAAATGTTGGTTTTTCAATCATTCTTGTATCTGTATGTCCTTTTTTGGGGGGGGTTAGTTTGTTTTTGATGCCACTCACATTGGGTCATCGCTGTGTGAGTGAGTGAGCGGCACAGTATAACTACAAAGAGGTAAAAAGGGAAGTCTAAGTCACCCCTGTTGCCATTTTGAGTATTGTAAGTAGTAAAGCTGGCAATACAGGAGGACAACGGTCTCCCTAACAACTGTCTTTGTCTTGCACGGATAGGAAGGAATCATAGTGATGGATAATGACTTGACTGAGAATGCCCATTGGACCAAATAAAGGCCTGGGGCCAAAAAGAAGTGGAACAGAGAGGTAAAGTGTTGCAGCTGTGAAAGGAAAATGGATCAGTGGAGTGGAGTGTTTGATACAGTGAAGAAGAGCCATGTTGGAGACAATGTGAGGCTGTGGTGTTCCAACACTAGACTTCTCATTTTGAGCCAGGTGATGGTATACTTGAAAGTGAGGATAAAATTGAAAAGTCATTGATGAAATACATTTTTTAAAGCAAATTTACGAGTCCCATTGGTTTCTCGCTGTCACTGCAGTGATATTACTCTCTGACACACTGGCTGTGAAGAGGGGGAGGAGTGGCCCGTGTTACCGCCCTGCACAGAATATGCTTGGAATGACAGCCCATGAAATGTGTGACACCTACGCTCTTACTTTATTTCTTTTCTTCATTTCTTGAACTCTGACATGACAGTACACATCCAGCCTTATTTGAACTGGAGCTGGAAGAGGATTGAAATGACGTATCAAAAAGCAAAAGCTTGCGTCATAAATACTTCATTGGCTGGATGAATAGCTGAAGGTGACAAGTCTAAAGTCCTCCCCTGAATACAAATTGATGTACAGTAAAGCTGGAAGAAAAACCTGAGTGGAGAGTTCTGTATTTTCATGCATGAAGGCTCGCTGCAGACAAATGCGAGCGATACGGTAATCTCTCTTGGATTGCGTGCCGCTGTACTGCAAGCAGAGCTGTGACATGTCACATAGCTTGTTTTAAATTTTTGGGACAAGTGAGAAACTGAAGGCCTGTGACCTTGGTATTCATCTCTCTCCAGTGTGGAAAAAAAAGTGAATGTTTGGGTAAAAATAGCCTCTTAAGTGAGTTACAAACCCCCATGCGTCTTCATCAGATATTGCAGAGTGCAGCAATAACCTTGCGTTTAAGCATCCAGTAATTTTTTTGGAGGCATTTATCACCTTATTTTTTTCATCCTGAACCCAGTCTGTGTTTAGTACAGATAAATTCCAAGTTGTGTCAAAATAGGATAAATTTTTCATTATGCTCCCCTTTACACTTTGTTCTCCTTGAGCTACAATGATGCAGTGAAATATTAATGACAGGACACACATTCATAGTCATGGTATCTCCAACTCTGTTTTTCTGGTGCCTTTTTCTGCTGCTTATGTTTCTTTCCTGTTGTTTCATAATCAGATCAGTGTTCATATCGCACCCAAAGCTGCCAAGTGGAAAAAGGAGAAAGCTCAGTCAATGAGATTATGAATGTATGACTGCCTCTCTAGTGTGTTGAGAAACGTTGCCTCCTTCACTGGAATATTGTCTAGAAGTACATGATAAACATCCCAAAATGTGTTAAAACAACCACTTTTCTGGCAGGCTTTTTACTAAAGCTTTCTACAGCTGCATTATGTCCTAATTCTAACAAAATGCTAAAGCATGTTCCTTATTCCCCAGCGGTGTTTTCCCGTGGGAGTCGCCTGCCTCGGCCCTGAGTCTTTGACTGTTAGCTGATCAGGATGCTGATGTGGAACCTGTAATGGAGACCAGGGCTTGATATCTGGTGAGTTTGCCATGTTTTTCAAGTCACTGCATATTGACTCTAAGCAGCTCCCTGCTTAGTGGGAGCAGCTTTAACTATGCTGAAAATGTTGTTAGCAGTAATACATCAGCAGATTTAAATGGAGTGCTATGTCAGAAGATTCAGTGGCACTACAGGGCCAGAGGATAACTGAGTAAAATATTAATATTTATTCTCCTCTTGTCTCCTACTGTTTGGCAGCATTTGATTTACACAGTTAGGCAACAACCATATGCATCGAGTCTGTTGACTCTGAATCTTCTTTTCTGGCTTTATCTTATTTGTCTATTTCCAGTGTACTTGGGCAACGACACAAAATTGTCTTCTCCCAGAAAATCGTCAGACTGGTCATTTTTTAAATAACATGACTCCTGTTTACGTAGATGATAGGGCTGCACAATTAATCGTTAGAAAATCGCGATCTCGATTCATACTTATGTGCGATCTCATTTCGAAATGACAACGATTTAAAAAAAAAAAAAGAAAAGAAAAAAAAAGCTGACGATTGTACCGCATTTTGATCCGGGACATAAGCTGCATGAAAACAAGCGCTCACTCTTCCTGCTCAACAAATGACAAGGGCGGAGCCTTATACCACGTGATACAGAAGTCAGCTGGCAGGGAAAAACAACGGAGAGCACGTGAGAGATGACGAAGCTGTAAAGGCCAAGAAAGTGACAGGAGAAAATCCGTCCCGGTCAACCACCCAAACATCAATAACGGGAACCTCATACAGCGCTTCCCTATACACGTCGAACTTCCGCAGGCACAAAGAAATTACGGAGGCTATTACTTATCACCTGACCAAAGATATGGCTCCCATCAACACTGTGCAAAACGAGGGATTTAGGAAAATGATCAACACCCTAGACAAACGCTACACAGTGCCGTCCCGCAACTATTTTAAAAATGTTGCACTACCTGCTCTATACACGCAGTGTCGGGCAACGGTGGAGACGGAATTACAAGCAGTACAACATTTTGCAGCAACGACAAAATGTGAGACATTTGTTGTTTTTATGTTTATTTATTGTTTTTATGTTCAGTCTCAACTGTTACGAAGTTGATGTGCAGTTAATAAGTGCAATAAATATTTATATTGGAAAAGAGAATCGTGATCTCAATTCTAAGCAAAAAAAATCGTGATTCTCATTTTATGCAAAATCGTGCAGCCCTAGTAGATGACACTAACAAACGGCCGGTACAGTCGGTTCGCTGGAGGACTTGAGAATGACGATAAAAAGGTGATGATGATGATAAAGAAATAGATATACAACTGTGGAACTGTGTAAATAGATTTACACAGCAAGTGCAATGTCTACAGGGTTGCCATCAGCGCAGAAATGTGTGAGAGAAAGTAAAAAGATTGCTGGATAAATATTGCTTAGTCAAGAAGCTCTTATCCAGCATATTCAACATGCATATAAATATAGCCGCTATAATAGTAAATAATAATAATAGAAAAATATTTGTTCTCAGAGAGAGCTTTATTATTTATGTAATGTCATCTAAAAATGTCTAGCATTAATTTTGTAAAGTTAACAATATTTTGTGTATTTGTAATCGAAATGTATGCTTTTCTTTAATACGACTTACAGTTTTTATCTAACTACAAGCCACATTATTATCTGAAAGCCTATTTACCAAACTTTGATTGTAGTCTCAGCTCTTAATGTATTTTTCTGATGAAGCCAATTGGAGTCATTTTGACCCCGATACAAAATATCGAAATAAATACAAAAAACGCCAGGCAGCCCTGGGATGTAATCCCTCCAGTGTGTCCTGGGTCTGCTCAGGGACCTCTCTTACAAGCCCAAAACACCTCACCTAGGAGGCATCCTGGTCACATGGCCGTAACACCTCAGCTGGCTCCTATTGAAGAAGAACAATAGTGGCTCTAATCTGAGCTCCTCCTGAATAACTGAGCTCCACACCCTATCTCTAAGGCTGAGCCCAGACACGCGTTGGAGGAAACTCATTTCCGCTGCTGGTATCCACGATCTTTTGGCCACTGCCCACAGCTCAGCTCGTGACCAAAAACAAGGACTGAAGCACTGATCGACTTGTAAATCGACAGCTTCGCTTTCATGCCCTGCCTTCTCTTCACCACATCAGATCAGAACAGCTTCTAAATCACTACAGATGAGGCACCAATCTGTCTGTCATTCTCCCACTCTACTCTACTCTACTTTCCTTACACGTAACCAAGATCCCGAGACACTTAAAGTCCTCCACTTGGGGAAGCAACTCATCTCCGACCCAGATTCTGACCAGACTCATCCCAGATGCTTCACACTCAGTGCCAGCTGGAGATCACCACCTGATGAAGCTAAGAAAACCTCATCATCTGATGCAATGATGCCAGGTCTCTCTTGGAAATGAGATTTGAATTCCAATTAGATTTATACCTGGATAAATGAAGAGTTAATAATAAAATCCACAGAAATCAGGGACCACCTTACCAGATCCTCTCCACCCATTTGCTGTAGCTAGAAAATTTGTCCATAAATGTTCTGAAAAGTATCAGTGACTAAGGGCAGCCCTGGCGAAGATTATTATTGGCAGTGCAAACCAAGCTCTCAATGTGGTTGTATAGGGACAGGAAACAACTAAAACCAATTAAAGCTAAAAACACACTAAAGGCAGTTCTAGCACACAATTTCCCTCATGCTATTCTCAGGGCATGCTGGCTTATGACAGGAGCAACAAACAGTTGTGCCCTTCCTGTCTGTGGTTCATGAGCAAAGGTAACACCATTTTCAAGCATTAAACACTTGCATCAGCGGGTGGAGCTCCCCTCACTCCCAGGAGGGTCATTTCTGCTTGGATTAAGGGGTTCACAATCTAGCAGAATCAGCTCTCCTTTTTCATGTGTGGCATCACCAGGGCACGGCCCTGATCTGTTCTACCAATGTTCTAATAACTTCCACTTTGGCGAGTTATCATCCAGATGATGAATGCAGCAATGGAGTCATTCTTCTTTAAATTGACTGACAGAGCACCACTATTCCTCTTGATATTATATGATACTTTAATTCAGGGCTCATGGCAAAAATGTATTGAAAAAAGTCACAGAAGTCACAAAAGTCACATAACCTGAAATGGTAGCATAAAACTACTATGAAAAAAGTATACCTTTGGGGTCTGCACAGTAGGATGAGTGTTAAAGTTACTAATTGGTGAGTAACCTTTTCACACAGTAGGAGGTTTATGGACAGTCTGTAGAGCTTGCATTGATCTACATTTGACATTAATGGATATAATGTACATGTTAACGCAGAGTCGGAATGCTAAACTGCCACATGTAACTGATAAGCACAGTGGGTGTTTTAACTGTTCACAAGTCTGGACTTGGAATACTAAGAAGTGCAAAGTTTTAAGAGTTAAGAAGTCATTCAGTCTTTCCATGCTAATGGCAGTTAGAAAACTGCAAATAAAAGCTTGAATAGAAACTTGGTAATTGACAGGTTTTAAGAGGTTAATGGCCAAAGTACCATTTTTAGCTATGATAGAAACATTCTATATGTCTAGCCAGAAAGGAAACATGATAGTATAAATTTAGTTTAGAAAGAAAATAAAATGGGGTGGGGCTGTGCCGATTATCAGTATTCTCTCGAGACTTAAAAGCAAACCCCACCAACCTGGCAGTTTCTGTGGTCTTTATATAACTCTGCCCAATATTTCAAATAATGTGACCCATGTGTAGTACAAAAGAAGGCTCTGTCTGGAGTCGTAGTGTAATTGACTGCAGCTCTAACTAACTCTTCAAAATGCTGCAGCAGGACATGAACACAGTTTCGTGTTACGGCTGTACATTATATAGCATGAAACTATTAATTAAAACCCAACACACAAGAGGATAGAGTTAATGGTGTGTGCTCCATGTTCAGAGGGCAGTCATTTGAGAATAATTGTGTGCATCTGAAGTGCAGAAGGTACCAGTATCCCCTTAGCAACTGTTTGGTAGACTCAAGTAGGTGTTCATCCTGAAAATGTCATAGCACTACATCAAGGCATATGATATCTGATCCGGCTTGCTGCCGGTAAGTGAACTCTGCTGAGGGCCTAGTTTTAGGTGAAAGTCTGGTTTATGATCCTGGTGGAATTCATTAAGGTGAGGAGTGGGAGGTGGAATGATATTGCCTGCCTTTGACCCTCTGTGGTCAGAACTCCTGTGGTTTCAGTGGTCAGGGGGTATCGCACAGTGCTGAGAACAAAGAAATATAATGGCTCCCACTTGTCCTCTGTGGGTTCAAAGGGAATGGCATGGCAATGCCAATTAGCCAGCTTGTGTTACAGAATTGAACATAAGTGCTGTTCCCTTCAGTGCCCCCACCCCCCACCCTGCGTTGTACTCCTAACAAGCAGCATCTACAGCAGACACCCTGCATAACTCTGCATATTTTGTGCACCGCCAGACATCCTGTTCTGTTTTGTGTCCCAAAAAAAGCAAATAATTCCCATAGTTTAATTAATCCTTTTTGAGAGATTTGAATTCACTCCTTTCCTGTCAAATAAAAGCAATTTGTGTTGTAAAAGTACAGTAATTTGGCCCGTATGTTTTCTTTTGACATCTTCTCCCAGCTGCTCTTTTGAGTGCAGTTTAATCCCGGTTGTCAAGTTTGAGGCCATTAAGAGGCGGAACAACAGGATTCCCCACCAGCTCATCTCTGCTTGCAGAAAATTATGGCACTACAAACTGAGTGTTCTGAAAGTAGGTAGTGAATAATATATATATATATATATATATATATTTTTTTTTTTTCTAATCGGGGATCGAGGGAAGAGTGAGGAGTAGGTCAAGTAGTTGCCTTCCCATATTCAAAATTCCAGTGCACATCTTCCCTGTCTTATGTCTGGTGGTCTGTTTCTCTTTTCAAGGTAATGTGAGGCTTGCAGTGAGTGTTTCCTGGAATATCGAGCATTCAAAGCAGTGACAGGCAGTGTCAAGTAGCAGCTCAGGGTATTCTGAATGTTTACAGCACATATTACCATGCTGAGATATCCTCCTCTGCACCTGATTCTTGTTACTGCATCTGTAATCATTTGCACAAATTAAGCCATACACCCTGTGTCAAGCACATCTTGAAATTATAAGGGAAATTTGAGGTGGTGCAGCTGAAGCTTTTTTTGTTGTTGTTCTTTTAAAAAATAATAGAGAAAATACAGTAAAAATCAAACACACCTGCATGCGTGCGAGCACAAGGTAGATAAAATAGACGCGTCGCTCCAGGGGAGTTGTGCTCAGCGTCTTGGTGTTTTCTCTGTGCTTCGCTTTCTCTTTTTGTTAGTGCAGATGCAGTCAGGGTTGGCAAACACACTGAAGACTGAGTCACTTAAACATCCTCATTTTGGCACACGGCTGATTCATAGTGTATTGATTTCTTCATACATCAGATTCTTTTGTTCTTTTGTTTGTTGTTATGCATGCATACAGCAGAGAGGGCATTCTGTGAGCTTCTGCAGGCACATATGTCTGTCTTAAAGCTTCCTCCTTTGCGCTATTATGTGATCAGAAAACGAGAGGCATCTTTAAATGAGACATGGAAGTACAACCCTATCATATAAACGTGCTCATTACAAGGAGCATAACTGAGTAGAAGAATCAATTTACATTAATGGCCAAGAATAGCACAATCAGTGTTTGTGAGCATAAACAACCCTGTCTCCCAGAGCAGCAAAACAAGAGAAACTCTGATCTCTGTTGTCATGCAAGTGTAAACCCTGGAGCTCATTCATTCAAAATAAAAGGTGCATTACACTTTGATGGAACTCTTTTTGCAGTGCCTGGATCCAAACAGGCAGGCTCTTAACCTAAAAAGGTATCTGTAACTACAGACAATATCTCTCTTCATGGTTCTCTTTCATGAAAAAAAGAAAGATTTTTCTTTCACTGTTGCGGAAATCAGCAGAGCATCACGAGAAATGGAGCAAGACAAACTCTTCTGTTCATTCTTGGCAGAAGATGCTGAAATTAGAAACAGTGGATAAAAGTTCAGTAATGCAGACAGAGGCATGCTCAAGTATTAGGAAAACCTTTTTGAAGTTAAATTGGTTTCTTTGAGGGAACTCGGTCTCAAAACACATCTCAACCAGGCTCAAGTTAATTATGCTTTAGAGTGTTTGTGCGTGTGTGTGTGTGTATATATATATATATTTGATATATATATATATATTTGATATAAATATTATTATACAGATGTCTATTTACACACCAGGAAACTTTGGGAAGTCTTGGCATTCTCACTGGAACTGCTTTGATACATAATATGCTGCGCTGATTGGAAAATAATGCCTTTTCTTTAAATTTTTTGTTTTGGTTACATCTTTTATGCAAATGGATAAGGCTGTTTATCTAAAGTGCTATCTATAAATACCTACGACAGCTCAAGGGAAAGATCTCTGCCACTTCCTGTGCAGAAACAGACAAAGATACAAACCCTAATGCTCTCCTTTCCCTCTCTGTCATCATAAATGTGAACGTCTTTCCTTGAGTTTTACCCTCTGCTACATACCGTAAGTGGCTTGTGATATAATGTTGCCAGTTTTGCTGTCCATCTGCACATTGGTCTAAACAAGGCGTCCCCCTTCGTTTCATATCATTTACCAAATACAGCGGATGGGAGGAGGCTGCGTGATAGTGGCAGACGAGAAGCTGGTTGCGAGCCACAGCTCCTCCATTGTCTACCATGCTGGAGAGAGAGTGGGAGCCCCTAAAGAGGCCTGGCAGAGTCTCTGCTTCCATCTGCCTGCATGGAGCCCAGCTCGCACCACTTGAGATTATACTCACGTCCAAGCTGTTACTGTAATTTGCATTGGCTCATAGGCAGAGGAGAGTGAGAAGGAGGAGGAGGAGCTGCACATGAGGCAGGGATGTTATAAGTGGACCTGGCAGCACAATAAGCTTGCTTGGGTGTAGTATTATGGACAACTGGCATGGATGGAGCTATATTAAAGTTCAATAATGGGATTGAGCAGGTTGCCTCTGCTGTCCAAGATTATAGTTTGTGTTAGTGCATGAAGTAAATTATAGAAATGCAGTGTTGGGAACTACCTCAGTCGCATTCACTAATGGTGTCGTATTTTTTACAGCTACACATTTTTAATCTTTGTGCCTGGCTCCAGCAGCATATGAGAATTATCAGTCACAATATAGCAAACAAATTAAAGGTATGTCGTTCTGACTATACCTCTTTGTTATGTATTCCGCTAGTTAGCAGGTGATTCCCCCCCGTAATTCATTCAGATGAAAGATCACACCAGGAGTAAAGAATTAGCAAAGTCTACACAAGCAAGTCTACCAGCACAAAGGACTAAATCAAAAATACAAACTCTTGCAGTGCCCCGTCTTTTTAAGATCATGCATCAAACCTGGGATGTGATCATAAATTCGTCTATGAGAATATAAATCTAAGGCAGCTGCTTTGTTTACATAATTTCCTTTTGCTTTTTCTTCTTCTTTGTTACATTTGTTTTGCTGTGGTTTTCAGAATAAATTGGTGTTTATTCAGCATCCATTTGGGAGAGTGGCTTATTCATGTGTAAAAATTTCTTACGATGGGATTGTAAATGCACATTTTTTCTGATAAAATGGAACAAAAAAAATCCATGCATCCCAATGTCCTGCTTTCTCAGCCTTAATTTGTTCCTAATGTGATAGCTTTTGGACTGCAATTTGGTTCAGCACCTAATTTATCAATTTTACTAATTAACTAGAGGCAGGAAAAAAAGGGCAATTTCCTCTTTCATCAAATAGGTTGTGAGCTAATTACTTATGGTACAGCCACAACCGCAATGACCAGTAATGAACTGACTGTAGCTGGTGGCAAAGTTACTACATGTACAGTATGTAATGCTTCCTGTACCTTACAATTATTTCCATCAGTCTATTTTGTAATATTAATAGGAAATATCAACAATCATCCCCAAATCATTAGGAACGACTGTTCAGCTGCATGTATCTAATCAGCCAGTATCATGGCAGCACTCCAATGCATTTAGGCATGTGGACATGATGACCCATAGAATTTCAAACCTAGCATCACAATTAAGAAGAAAAGTGATATAAGTGACTTTGAATGTGGTATGGTTCTTGGTATTTCAGTATTTCAGTATTTCAGAAACTCGTGATCTACTGAGATTTTCCCACACAACCATCTCCAGGGATGGTCAAAAAATTAAAATATCCAGTAGGGGGAAAGTCTCTGAGTGAAAACGCTCTGTTAATGCCCAAGGTCAAAGGAGATTGGCCAGACTGGTTTGAGCTGATACAAAGGCAACAGTTACTCAAATAACCACTCCTTACAACCAAGGTTTGCAAAAGAGCAACAGATGGGATACAGTAGCACAAACACCACTCTAAACAGGTAAGAACAGGAAAGCGGAGCACACCAAAATCTAGAAGACTAGAAAAACATTGCCTGGTCTGATGAGTCTCCATTTCTACTGCAACATTTAGACAAAAGTGTCAGAATAGGCCATAAGTAACATGAAAGAATGGATCCATCCTGGCTTGTATCAGCAATTCGGGTAGTTGCTGCTGGTGGTGTAATAGTGTGGGGGATATTTTCTTGGCTCACTTGGGGCCCTTTAGTGGCAGTTGAACATCGTTTAAATGCTACAACCTACCTGAGTGTTATTGCTGACCATGCCCAGCCCTTTATGACCACAGTGTACCCATCTTCTGATGGCTGCTTCCAGCAGGATAACTGCCACATTGAAAACCTCAAATCATCTCATATTGGTTTCTTGAACATGACGATGTACTCAGATGGTCTTCACAGTCACCACGGTCTCAGTCCAATAGAGCGTCTTTGGGATGTGTTGGAACGTGATATTCACACCGGTGCTGTGCAGCTGACAAATCTGCAGCAACTGTTTGATGCCACCTTGTTGAATCTATGCCACAAAAAATTTGAGTCAGTTCTCAAGGCAAAAGAAGGTTTAACCCGGTACTAGCACAGTGCACCTAATGCCGTGAGTGTATTTTGAAGGTTAAAAAAATTAAACAAGTTAAATTGAACGTATAGCTTAGTGGCTAATTGTGAATTGTATTGTAAAAAGATTTAAAAATTAAAGTTCAAATTTAAGAACAGTTTTTATCAGTTTAATTGCCTTTGGGAAGTCTATAAAAATTGGCAATTTTACACAGCAGGTAATCAGTTTTATGTAACAGTGGCTTTTCATTATAGAGAATGTCAATGACAGTTATATGGGGATTCAGTCACATTAACTTTGTGAACTTCCATGAAAAAAGAATATAGATAAAAAATAATTACGTAAGTGATAGGAAAGAACTAAATATGCCTTTCAGTCTCGAATAACAGGCCCGAAAGGTTTTTGATTAGGGACTCAGAAAGTGAAGCATGACTTTGTCTGCAATCATACTAAACTTTTCACTCATATTATTACTAATTATTCTAATGTGTCACGAATGAAACACAGTGACCTGATTTAACTCAAACAAATGTAATTGGAGGAAAAAGTCAAACAAGGACTTGCTCAGAGAATACACATAAGACTTTATTTTTAAATTGCCCCTACTTAAATCACTGGCTACACTTACTGGATTGGCATGGATCATAATTACTTTCATTCTTTTACTAATGCATTAAAATGCAAATAATTTATTGTCATTGTGTCACTGTCATGTGAACTCATTTGTTCGGGGATTGCTGTATACCTTAAACCGCCAATGGGTAAAATTTACTCACTGTATTAACATTGATTTTCAAGCTCCATCAATCATTCAATTATTATTCTGTAACTTCAGGTTGTATCATTAATGGTTTGCTATAGTTACTTCACAAAATAATGAATAAATAACAGAGCTTTATTTATATAGAAATTTACTTATAACAAGGTAATTACAGAGTAAGAAATGCACATTTCTATGTCTGCATTTTATCACTTTATAAAACATCACTGAGTCTTGAAAACACTTCGTGCATTAAGCGAGTATGCTTGATTTACATTCAGAACTCTGCTTCTTGTGTCCATATTGAAGGTTGGCTATGATTTATGGCACAGCTCTGTTGTGCATACCAGTAAAGGAAAGCTGTTGCCCTTCTGTAGCTAAAAATGTGTATCTAAATGTGCAGAATCAATAATAGAAAAATTGCCTTGTTCCTTGTTCTGTTAAATATTACCTGCTGGAGCTCATACTGTAGGTTTAAATCAGCCTTTATGTTGAGGTCAGAAATAATGCTTTTCCAACTTTTTATTTGTTTGAAAGAAGTTTCGTGTTCTGTGACAAACCCATAAGTCAAAGCATTCTCTGTGAATTTGTTGGTTGCATTAAACAATGTGGTGAACTGGCAGGAAACTGCAACAGGAAAAAAATTTATAAGACCCAACCTGTTTCTTACCTGTTTGGCCTATTCATGTACGTTCTGTGGCTTACATTCATGGACTGTATATAAATGATGAATTCACGCATATTTTATATTTTATGTACTCCATCCTTGTATATAGCATGGGAGTTGCAAGTTTTTAAGTTTTCTGCTTCATCTTTGCACATTTTTTATGTAGGAAGGAAGTAAACTAAGTGTTAGAGTGCACACAGTTTAAAGAAAAACCTCCCAGAGGTCTCTTTTACTTGATTGTATAATTAAAGGAAGGATGTATTAGCAACCAGGCATAACATGTTAAACTCCCCCAGGGGGTGAGCACAAAAAACTCTGAGGTTGTCTATGTGGCAATTACATAACTGTTTACATTTGAAAATCTAAACTTTACTTGAAAGTCTTTACACAGAGTGTAGCACTGTGTTAATCTCTAGCTGTAGCTAACGGAGAGGACAAATGACTGTTCAGTTTGAGGAATACATAAGAGAAAAGCATTAACATTTCGCTACTTTGTCACACTGCAACCAACCCCAAACAAAGTCAGAAAAGATATGGAGGATGAAAAGCATGCAAATACACAAATGTGCATATGGCCGTGTGATACTAGTGCAAAAAGGAGCCGATATGTGGAATTCAGGTGTTGGTTGCTTTTGTTTTGTTTCGTTTCTCTGAGTCTCAGCAAACCTATAATGCGACATATTGACTGGTCAGTAGTAAGTGCAGCAATTGTTCACTTAAACTTATTTTCTTGGCACAAAGCCAACAGCAGATAAATCCACATCTTGTGTGAACTGCCACTCTCTGTGTATTGACACTGCAAGGTGTTTTATTTGACACCGACAGGATTAGTGATACCTTCAATATATTTGACAAAAGTTCTGCCTAAACCTGCTTTGCTCTGGCTTTTCTAGGAAGTGTGTCAAACTGAAGATGCGCAGTCCATTATTTGTGGGGACATGCAGTCGTAGCTGCCTCAGCCGAGGTCTAGCACACACTCATTACAGCCCTGAGTGATTTTGGGACATTGTCCTCTATATCAATTAGAGCTGCATGAATTTCCGATTATTGCGTCCAGTTATTACAGTAGATTTATTCAGGTGGATCCTGTTGGTAATAAATCTCGATTGTTTTTGTTAATTGAATTATACTGTAGTCAGAAAGGGGAATGTACACTTGCAAAAGTGATGAATGGGGTCATCTACATCACGTATCTACTGGAGTCTAATTGAGAAGCAACAAAAATCTCTCTTAGACTTAAAGTGTGAACTGGGCTGCATTGCGCTAATGTTAGCATGCTCACAATTTGCTAATTAACACAAAGAACAAAGCAATGCAGAGGCTAATGGAAATGTCATGCTAAATTTGAAATGAGTTCACTAGGGTCGAATTAAAGCATCTCCAGAGTCATTACAGTCCCTCCAGAAGGTATACTAATGTCTGTAGCGAATTTCATGGTTATTCATCTAATCGTTTTTCAAACATGTCGCTCAAAACCACAAATGTCAAACTTATGGTGTCTCTGTGGGAGGAGTCAAAATCATTAACATCCCCTGTCCATGAATGTCAGTACAAAACTTCTTGGTAATCCACCCAGTAGTTGTTGGAATGTTTAAAATTGGGAGAAAATTCCATCCCCCAAAGACCCAAGCTGTGTTGTAAAATGAAGTAGTTTTATCCTTAGTGGCACTCTGCTGTGACAGTGTATGTGAGTTACTTTTGTATTTTAACAATGTTCAGATCTCTCCACATTTGATTTAAGGGAATTTTCTGTGATTCTAGCATGTGTTTAAATGATGGTTTCCATTATTTCATTCGGAAATGGTTCTTTTAGTATAGAACATCCAGCTTCAATATGTGAAATAGCTTATGTAATGATAGATCTGTGCACGGCTACCTTTTTTGCAAAACGAATAGAGTTTATTTCTACCGCGAAAGGTTTAAGTTCAGCCATTTGGTACATTTTCTCTGTGGAGTGTAAATCGGCTTTTTGCAAGAGTCTGCTGTGGCAGTAAAGCATATAACAGGCATACATAATACCTTGCAAGGGTACATACAGAGCAGGATCAATGCAATATAGCAGCCTTGGGAGGAGGATTTCAAATCAAGTGTGGATTCCTCTGCATCACCCGAGCACAAAGTGGCATCACAAGGGGCCAATTCAGAGGGTCTGCTCAGCTCTTCTTCACAGCAGGAAGAAGGTATGGAGCTTCTATGATATAGAACAACAAGATAGGAATAAAATCAAGTGCGGGGAACAAACACGCACGGATGAGGAAGCAAACGTGTCACCACATGCAGAAAATGCATATCAGAGAGACAGCCTTGCTGGTAGAGCTTTAGTAAATCACCAATGCTTGTCACTGACCCACGTTGGATTTCAAAATAACTAAGCCTAGATATAGAAATCCCATAAGATGGATGTCGTTCAGATTCTCAGTCGGTCCTCTTATTGCTTGCTAGCAGCTTCTGCTTTTATAATGGCATATTTCTCTGTGCTCTTTTTTTTCTCCACCTTTTTCTTGACAAATACTTTAGAAATCTCTTGGAAGGTGTCAGTGAAACTGCAACATGGAGAAAAGAGTAACAGCCACTCTGTTTATTGTCAAGCTGTTTGTGGATGTCAGGACATGCTATCTCCTAAAATAACAGAAACAAATGTAGGCTGAGCCCCTATAGTAACAAGGTGCGTGTATGTTCATATATCTTTTATGTCACTCTGAGTACACCAAACAAAACTAAATTAAAGCACCAAATGTACTATATATGATAACTTACTGATGACGTAGTTTGCGTTCATGTACTTGTGCTTGGGATTTTAGCTTTCATGTAATACAGTATTTTTTTTTTGTATCTTAGTATTGCTGCTTCAAACAGTTCATCGTTTTCCTAATCTAAAGCGTGAACAGAAAGCGTGGCTTCTTATCTGGGTGTGAAGATCTGTGAGATGTCTCTCATTACATCTAAAGTAGGCAAGTGGCCATTCTATATCAGAGGGCAATCAGTTGTCGCTGTTTATTCTATTAGTCATGACAGCTAACAGATGCAATCACAGGATTTTTTGCTTTTTATTTTGGGGGGGGGCTGGGCGGTCAATTTGTACAAAAAAGCATTTCATACAAAAAGTGAATTGACTAGAACAGCACCATATTTAATCATTTCATTGTGCATCATGTAGTCAAATAATTGGCGAGTATGTATTTAAGCATTCTGTGAAGAAATCTATTATAGTAAATAGATTGTTTAGTATTTATGTAATGCTTTTCTCTCATTAATGATGATGCACTTTTACAAGCCAGGTTCACCAATTCACCCATGCCATTATTCTGTGCACTTTAAGGTTTTATCTGTCTCGCACACACACAAACAATGCTGGAGGCATGATGGATGAATTGTAGTTTTACAGGGTATTGCCCAAGATGCATGTCAAACAGTCATGCAAACTGAAGGAGCTGGGGATCGAACCTCCAGCTTCGATAAATGGATCACCTGCTTCAACTATTGGGTCTGTGAAAGAATATAACCCCGAGCATGTTAATGATTGGTTGCATTCCACTGAGGAAGGTCCTGCTTTTTTCACCTGCTGGTTCATGATTACAGCCTGTACTTTCTCTACTTTGACTGGTCAAATGTCGAAATATCCAATGTCTGCTGCGGTAAAGGTCTACTTAAGGTGGATCGTCTGGCTGAGTGGTGCGACACAAACAACCTGCTGCTTAACACCAAGAAGACCAAGGAGCTCATCGTGGACTACAGGAGGAATGCTGACCCACATCCACCCATCCACATTAAGGGGACGGCTGTGGAGCGTGTGAGCAGCTTCAAGTTCCTGGGAGTCCACATCTCCAAGGATCTCACCTGGACGACCAACTGCTCCAAGCTGGTCAAGAAGGCTCACCAGCGCCTCTTCTTCTTGAGGACTCTGAGGAAGAACCACCTGTCCTCAGACATCCTGGTGAACTTCTATCGTTGCACCATCGAGAGCATCCTGACCAACTGTATAACAGTCTGGTACGGGAACTGCTCTGCCTCGGACCGGAAGGCATTGCAGAGGGTCGTGAAAACTGGCCAGCGCATCGCCGGAGCACCACTTCCTGCCATAAAAGACATCTACAGGAAGCGGTGTCTGAAAAGGGCTGGGAAAATCATCAGAGACCCCAGCCACCCATCACATGGACTCTTCACCCTCCTGCCCTCTAGGAGGCGCTACAGGAGCCTCCGGACTAAGACCACCAGGTACCGGAACAGCTTCTTCCCCAAAGCTGTCAGACTCCTGAACTCTGCCTCCTGACATCTGACCCACGTTAACACATGGACTGAACATACACACACACACAATGGACAACTGTACCCTCAAACACACAATAATAACATGGACTGAACCACCACTCACAACCACTAGCACTTTATATAGCCTCTGTAGAAATTATCCACATATCTCACTTATCTTAACTGCACTACTGTATAGCCCTGTGTAAACAATCATTCTGTACATACGATAATTTTTAACCCTACAACTGTTTACAACTTGCATAGTTCCCATTTCTGTATAGCTGTATATCTCAGATTTCTGTAAAGTTATTTATTTCATATTCTGTATAGTTTTTCATATTTATATCCTGTCCATATCCTGTACATAGCTTGTACTCACTACAGCCTGTACATACTTATAGTTATAGAATATTCACAACATACTTCATACCGTGTACATTATAACATACCATAATAGACCCATTTCTGTAATATACTTACATATCTATATTATTGCTAATATATATTGTAGTATATCTATATCACTAAAGCACTTCTGGATGGATGCAAACTGCATTTCGTTGCCCTGTACCTGTGCATGTGCAATGACAATAAAGTTGAATTCTATTCTAATTCTAATTAACTGACATGATCACAGGAACGTGTCACTGGAGATCACTTACCCTTTGGTTGTTTGAGGGATTCTCTAATATAAAAAAATGCTTAACGAGGACTTGGAGATTATTTGTGGATAATCCCAATTTGCAATTAATCAACTATTTGAATCAATCAGTTATTTCAAAACGGTCAAATTAAAAACTGATTTCCATTTCTGAAATGTAAATATGAACATTTTTCCCTTTTGTACTCTACTCTTTTTTTAACAGACTAATGTTAAAAAATACAATTTTGCCAACCTGACAATGATTTTCAGTGTTTACTGCTACACTGAGATTGTCCACAAATTACTTAAGTAGATATTATGTGAAAACATTAATTAAAACCCTAATTAACAATAATTAAAAGGCGCCCCTCCAATACATTAGATTACTCTTTTTACGTATAAATATAGGCTATTATCATTTTGTAGTCAAAAATAATGCCCCACCAACTTTCATAATTAGTTGTTTTTTGTTTTGCTTTTTAACTTTGAAAGTTTAATATTTTAAAGCATATTTATTATCAATAAAGTATGTTGTAATTACAGGAGCAGCTATTGAGAGTTGATTACATCTCTGAGGGGAGGTATTCAAATTGAAAAGAACAGGTAGCAGGTAAAGGGTAACAATCAATCACCCAAGCGTTCCATCAGTAAGTGGCATCTATGACTATACTTGTTCACTCCTGGTGTAATAATCATGTTTGCTGCCTTGTTTAGGGAGGCGGTTACAATTAGTTCATGAAGCTGCAGTAGCTTGTGCTTCTCAGTTCTTCTTCATTGAAAGTTTTAAATGGGATGTAATTGAGAAAACTGCTTCTGCGTGCAGACGTAATTATAATATGCAAATGCTCCTCCTGTTTGCGACAACACCCACAAACCCCCCACCCCCATTGATGAGATGTGACCAGAAATCCCCGGGGCTACGCAGCCTCGGTTTCAGCGTCCACTGGTGGAGACAGAGCTGGCACCAATGAACTCCGGCTGTCAATAATTATGCCTGCATCCTGACAAGAGTCACACAAGGTCAGCCAGTAGTTCACTGTCTGTATCGTCTAATTGGCATTTACAGTTTCCTGACAAAGTCATGTCCAGGAAATGTCCTTACAATGCACTGTCTCTGGGCAGATGTTTTTCTGAGGTAAGGACACACTAATGCATTGTTTGTATACCGTTGCTTCAATGTCACATTGACATAAATGCTACAACTAACTACTATTGTTATTGAAATGCACTGCTGCCACAAATACAACCTTAACAGCCAATTTGCCCTTTAGGAAATGTTTCAAAATGCTCCATAATTGCCCAGAAACATCGTAAAAAGATTTAAATTGTTTAGTAACAAATTTGATGATGGTTAATACAATTTTTCTTATCTTTTTGGCTGTAAAACATCAGAACATTCTATATAACCAATAGGCAATAGCATGTTTCTGCAAGATTTAATGTTAGTAGTTAAAACCTACATTATAGTGACAGAGGACAAGTATTATTGGAGCTATACTTGATCAGTATATTAAATTTTCGTGAAACTAGAAGGTGCGTTCACCTCATATGACTGTTCTGTGATTTATTAACAGCTCCGAGTTCTTAAAGCCTGTACCTCTTCCTGGCAATTTATGTAACGTAACGAGAATTCATGGAAGTCCTTAATTAAAATTTCCAGCTGTGTTATCGTGGACATACAACATGTGGGTGTGTACAAGCAGGTGAAGAAGCAAACTGTTCCTCCCGTGGCTGCTAAAATTAAGATTCACAGCACAGTTTTCAAGTTTTATGACTTTCTTCAAAGTTGCCAAGATGCACTATGATCCTTGCAGCTGTTTTACTGAATATGTAAACCTGGGTGTAAGCATTAAGTAGGCAGCAGCGGGGACGAGCTACGCAGTCATCAATAGGAGATGCTGTTTAAGATTCTACCTCATTTCTGCTTCATTTTCACAGCAATCTCTGCACTCTTATTTTTAGTCATTTTTTAAGCAAGCATCTGAATGTTTAAGAAAATGTCAGCATTTGGGCTTTAACAGATCTGTGCTGTGAATGTGTGAAGAATTTAGAGCATTTTTAAGAAGCAACAGATTTTATCTGTTGTTCATACAGAGCGACATTTACTCCAGTACTAGTCTGAGCCAGAAAACCAAGCTGAAAATGGCACATTTGTTGATAATCTTTTCTCCTCTTTCTTTATTCCTCTTGAGCACTTACTGCTTTTCGTTGTTGTTGTTGTTGTTGTTGTTGTTCAGTATGCTTATCTTTGTGTTAATGTGTAAATGCATGGATGTGAAGACATGTAGTTGTGTTTTTGAATGCAGTGCCCTGTAACTGTGCGTGGGTGGCTGTGTGTTGTAGTGTACTCACGTGTGCGTGCCTGGTGCAGAATTATGCTTGCTTGTAAATGATATATAACAATGGGTGTATTTGTTTAGTGGCAGTAACAGATGTATGTTATTGTATGCAAGGCTAACTTGCATGTCTGATGTTTACAGCGATACAGTGATTGTTTGCGTGAACACAGAAGATGAAACTAATTATTGTGCATATCTGGCTGAGTTTGTTACTTAGTGTCATGCTATTTTCTTCAGTTAAACGCCAAAATAATTAAGGTAATCATTTTTGATCTTATAGCGAGTAGGGCACGCCAACAAATAGCTGTTGAGGTTCTAAGTAATTATAAATATTTAGGAACATTGATCAAAAACTGTCAGGCGAGTCAAACAAACGTGTCATTTACAGGCGTAGAGTACAAAAATTATACTCACTTTTATAACAACTAAACAGAAGATGTGACAATTTGATGTGGATAGATAGACCACTGGTTCTTTTTATCATTCATATGTGGAATGTATTCTGACCTTCTGCTTTATTGTCTGGTGTCTTTATTAGTCTGTTAGCTAATAAGAACAAGCTCAATAAGACTGTAAATGTGTCCGATAAGATTTACAGGTCAGCAACAAGACAGTATGACAGCTTCGTGATTCCCAAGTGGTGGGAAAAGCCTTATAGCTCACTTTTGCTACAGTAAGGTATGAGTTATTAAGATCAGAACAGAGGTACAGGTACAGCATCTTTCCAAACGTCCCATGTTTTTAATGGGTGGCTGGATAGGTGGTTAAACCCTTAACCACTGCTTCTACTGTGTTTGCAGTAGACCAGTTGTCTTAAACCATAAGCCATAAGTGAATGTGAGCACGAATGGTTGTCTCTGTCTGTGAGTTAGCCCTGCAACAGACTGGCGATCTTTCCAGGATAAACCCTGCCTCTCGCCCTAAGACAGCTGGGTTAGGCCCCAGCACCCCCTGCGACCCTGAAAAGGATAAGTGGAAGTGAATGGATGGTTGGCTGCTTCTAATATAAATCGGACAACTAAAAATTTGCAGAATTCTTCGTGCAGATCTGAATGTCTGTCTGTGGTTGCTTTAATTCTAATATATTTAATTCTTTAATTTAAAATTCTTTGTGCCACTGGGTTTTCATGCTGGTTATTCAGTGTTCTCAGTGTGTTTCTGTTTATCTATGCATACATGACCCTGTACCACAAAGCAAGTTCAGCATACCCAGGATATCTTTCCATAATTTGCCTACTCTCGGCCGAACATTGGCAGAGAAGCCAAGTCATCACACAGAGGTTGTTATCAATTCAGTGAGTTAACTCAGGGTTTCACGATCTAGGTATGAGCATGTTCACATGAAAGGGGTGGCAGTGACAGGATATAACCAGCCAGAAGCATGAACAAGTCGACTGACAGTAGAGTGACTGCTTTTACAAAGAAAGGTTGAACTATGATATTATAAAAATATGAAGAGGTTAAACATATAATACAGGCTGAAAGAGAGTTTCGCAGACAAATCAACGGTGTGAGTGTCGGTAATAGAAAAAGCTTCCTGCAGTTGTATAGCATTAGAAGTGCTGCATTAATGTGTATGTGCCATATAAATGTGTGTGCGCTTGAAGCGCTTTGGTCGATAAAACTGTAAAAGACCCACTATAGTTATAAAGTCTTGCCTATTTGAAGCCAGGAAGGAAAACCGGCTATACCCATTCACAGAATTATAAATATTATAACTCAATCATCAGGACACGAGGGGATCTGACAGATTACGATTAATTTTCAGTAACATTAATATTTAGACGTACTGATGACCAGATTTTAGTCTTTTAGCTGCAGCCCTGGTGGTGTTTAGCAGGCTGAGAGTGGAGAATAAATGCAAAAACATAATTCATATGCACGCTTAGTCTGCATATGAATTTGATAAAAGGTCCAAAATGACACATTAAGGTTTGTAGGGACAATAAAATTGTTGTGAAATGGTTTGCAGCCAACAGGAAGAAAAAACATCAAGGGAAAAAGTTACATATGCACATGAAACGGTATCAAGTTTGTTAAATATACTGCATTTTGCTTATTTTTGAAAGATGGAAACAGTTTTCATAATTATCATTTGATAACTGAATTTAGAAAAAGAATTTAGTGATCAAAAAACTTGATGACTAATCAATTAACTGACAATTCCCTTCGACCCCAGCTGCCATCTGCTTTAATGTAGTGCCAGTGGCAAGAGAAAAATCAGCCCACATGCACTCTGTAGAACCTCAATATGCTTTATTCAAGACAGACAATTAATTTATGTTGTTGCTTCTTCATCCTGATTTGCAGGATGAAGAAGCAACAACCACCATCACAAAGAACATTTCTCACTGCTACACAGGTTACCCACCCCCAGACCCAGAATATATGCTTATACAAGAAGATAAAAGAAACCTAAAAACACTCATCAATAATTCCTAACTGAAGGTCAGTCATTAGCATCTCCACCGACATGAAAGGTGAAAACTGGTGGTTTGATAATGCTTCTGAATAAACTCATAGTTTAATGAGATCTTTATATTCATTGAAATCTGAAGCAGAACATACCAGAATTAACTGTCAAAACATTACATAAGCATTTTAGGATATAAAATTAAAACCCTTTATCTTCACCTAGAGGAGTCATCAGATTTCCTGATGCTGAAATGCTTTCCCTGGGTAACTGCTGTCACTGCTGGCAACAACACAAGTTGCAAACAGGTCCCTCCTGCTTGAGCGTCATCAACAAAGCAGAATGTAATCTCACACATCCTCGAGCATTAAAATAAAGTTGGGTTTTTTTATGCCTGTTTTTACCACCCACTCAAATACACCTCTAATACAGATGATTCATCAGTCATTAGTCTCCGTGTGGAGGGCTACTAGGCTGTACTGAATTTTCTTCAAAACTGGTGTGCACTGTATTTTAAGATGTAAAATTTAACACAGTCACGATTAAAACAAAACTTGTACATTTTATGTAAATTAGAACAAAAATTTTTATTGCCTCTGCAGAGCGTTCTCACTCCCGAGGCGTAACATGTGGACGTTTTGTCACGTCCCGCGGCGTTCCTGAGGAACGCGAAAGGAGACCTTCGGCGTTCTTATGGTACGCGGCGGGTTATGGCTGGAATCCAGTGCAATGACGCTCCCGCGGTAGTAGACGTTCCAGCCCTGTATTCCAGCCCTAAACCTAACCTTATCCCTAGCCCTGACCACAACCTTATTCCTGACCTTAACCAGGACTTTAATGATGTTAAATAGCGTGTTTCTAAGCGATTTGAAGAAAAAGAGCGAACATGTGTAGGTTCAGTCCAGACGGTTCTCATATTTCCTCTTTTTCCGAGGTCGTCATTTAGGAACGTGGTGGGTAGCCGAAAACGTAATATGGTGACGATTTGTCACCTAGCGTAAAATGTTACGCTTTGGGAGTGAGAACGGGTTGTGTTTTAGTAGCGTGTGTCATTCTCACGTTTTGAGTGAATTCTGGTATGTAGGGGTGTAGAGTGGGGTCGTGTTAACAATCCAGTCAAATTTGGCTTACATCCACCGAGGTCTTCAGGGGTAACTTAATAATTTATTGGTGAAAAAGTGACAAAAAGCCTCAGAACTAGGCTGGTGTGGTGTGTATTGTGAACATATTGAAAGTGAAATATAAAGATCTCAAGGTCAAAGTGATAATAAAGCTATGTAGAGATTTCTCACTGACATTGTTTGTATTGGCAACATATAGGCCTATAGGGAATGATATATGGGGGTTCTAAACATCGCATTACCATCACTGGAAGTCAGAAAAGGTCACATGTTATTATTTTGGACATTCTAGTCTCTTTGTATTGGCAACATTTGTTTCATTATGACTTTAGTATGTATATTACAGTAAGATTATAATCATTTAATTACATAACATTTTGAATACATGTACAATGTTCCTGTACAAAAAACCCCCAAACTTGTCATTAGAAATTTTCAACTTGATATTTATTACTAAACTTTTTAAGGTATGTTTTTAAAAAAGAACAAAGAAAAACAATTAATGTATACAATGTATACAGCATTTAGTAAATACTGCTCAGAGAGTGATCTGCCTTAGCGGAGGTCCAAGCTCTCTGAGTGGTTCCTGTATTCGCTATACATTTAAATTGTTATTTCTGAGCACAGGCTAAAATTTTATCTGTATTTCATGTAGTTCCCTGTTAGGATCTCTGTTTGTTTTACCACAATCCTGCCATTTAGACATGTAGTAGCTTAGATTTGTGGCCAAGGCAATGAATGTAAAGGCATTTTTTTATGGATTTTAGACGATTTCTGGATTTTAGGCAATGGGAGTGGTCTAATTTTTCTTTTTCTTTTTTTTTTAGAGCTATACACTTTTTTGTAAACAGCTTATTCAATTACATAACATTCTCTCTTTTTATTGTGTTTGTTTTGGTGTCCAGCAGCCTTATTTTCCTTTACCAATTCAAAGTATAGCCTCTTCAATTTCTTTTTCTTAGTAACACAGCTAGCTAATTCCCTGTGAAAGGTTGTATTGCATCATGGCTGGACATAGCAAATCTAAACTCCGGTTCACCTTGTGCTCTCTGCTGCTGTCTGCATATCGATTTGGTGACCGGCACTTTTATTAAGCAATAAACCAAAGATAGAAATGCGAAGCAGAGCTGCCCTTTTCTTTCAATTTACGTTGCCATTCATACATCTGTTCACGTCCCGTCCAACCTTCTTAGCGGCAACCATTAAGATCGAAGCCTCGCTTATCGGGCAGCTTAACATCATCTTAATGCAATTCAAAGACCTACATTCTACACCAGAGTTGCCGTGGCAACAAAGTTTTCCCCCTCCCTGAGATGCTGAAAGATCAATAGAGTATCCTCGACGGTGTGGCAGGAAGTGCTCAGACACAGATGGTCCTCTGAGAAACTGTGAGCTTTGTGGCCTAGTTAGCATCTGAATACTAACACAATCAAGCAAGGTCACCACTATATTGAAATTTAAAAAACGAGTGTGACAAGCTCCCACATAAGAATTTACACGGCCCTGTTGTAACCTACTGCATAGTTTCAGCTTTCCCCACTGTGCTTAAAAAGAGAAAATTTGGAGAATTAATTTAGACGAGGGAGTCGCACAAAAGAACATTACTATATAAATTCTCTCTTGAAGACTTGTCCACACAGAGTATGTGTTTTTTCTCCAGGAATGCGGTCTAACCTCAGTATAAATGTGACAGATAGCAGAAAATAACTGTGTGTGTGCTGTAATTTAGCGACTCTGTTTTAGAATTAGAGGTAACAGCTACGCCTGCAGAGTCGAAGCAACGAGAAAAGGAGGTGTAAACACAAATGGACCAAAGGTCTTGGTTTAGTATCTCACTTAAATACAGTCTACTGGTCTACTGAAATGTAGTCTAAAGTAGCAGCACAGCTGTCACTGCTGGGTTAATTTGATCAGCAGTTTATCTTTGATAAACTATCCCACTGGTTTGAACTTGTGCTTCAAACTGTTCTACTTCCCTCAGATAATGACATCACACAAATCCAGATTTTATGAGTGCTCTGATTGTGCAGCGCTTTCTCATAGTTAACGAGGTGTCGTGTTCGCTGTCAGACGGTTGCCAGCCACCCGGCCAGCAGTGCGCGTCTGTGCACGTGTGTCTGTGTGCGTGTGTCTGTGCACGTGTGTCTGTGTGCGTGTGCAACAGACCGAATAGGAAAAGCAACTGAGAATGTCCGCTGGTGTCTGGCCAGTGTGCCACAGGTTGATGTAAAAAGACATTGCACGCACAATTTCTTACTCCTATGAGTATTTACATAGAACTATCAGAACATAACGCTCATCAGATCAGGTTTGATCGCTTTTAAGCAAAAGGGAGTGTTTGTGTAAAGCGTAAGGGAAAGCTTGAAAGGTAGAGAAAGAACACTCTGCTTTCTTTTTTTTAATGAAATTTGACATGTGGCATTACAATATTCTGTGAATTTCACCGCAGGCATTTTGAATCAAATTTAATTTAGGGTTGTTTGTTCTGTTAGCACTAGATGCTTTTGCTTTGGGCACAATAGGGGAACAAAAATCTGTGGTGTTAAGGCCGTCAGCACCACCTCAACATAGTGGAATGTAGAAAAAGGGACTCTAAAATTAGATGTGACAAATTGGATAAAGCATCACAAATTGTAAAAAAAGAGACATCATTTGTGTTTAAAATCCACAGCCAGCTTTTTCAGGATGAATTAAGATAATTATGCTGGACCCAATAAAAAGAAACATTGCTGTTGATTGACACACTGGATCTGGCTGGGAAGAAGCGTTTCCCTGTGGGTTTGGAGAGTGCTGGGTTGCAGTAACCCATGTGTCAATCTCTAAACCTTGCTGGGAAAAGTGAGTTGCCATCCCTCTACTTTAGCAGCATTAAAAGGCTCTCATCAACAGTGAAACACAAGGTATTAGTAGTCAAGATGAATGCCAAAAAGGGTAAAACCACTGGCAATATAACATCAGCACGTAGCTAGTGTGCTCCAGTGGGCTTTTTATGGTTATTACTGCCAAGGACTTCTTTTTACTCCTGTCACCACAGGCGTGTTCTCTCAAAGACTGAAATCAATATTTCTAAATGGGAATCAGAGAATCTGAACATCCTCAAAACCTGGGAATCACTCAATAATGTTTCCATCGGATGAACAATGAAAACAGGCCGCATTTCTACTTTTTCCAGTTTTATTTTTCCTTGCCAAAATTTACATGACAGGTTTCTGTCTAATTTTGTTGTACATCTCAGAGGCATAGCGAGGGCAGAGAGTATGAAAAGGTTACAGAAATCACTGAGTACTCTTGACAAGCACCCTTTCTACCTTTAATTCTCCTCCCTGATGTGGAATTCAGAGCAAGAAAAACACACAAGCCTTGTTCCATGATGGACATGTACATGGCATGGTTACCTAATACAGGAAAACTGCCCTGTGATCATTCAGGAAATTATATGGCCCAGTGGTGATGCAGCCTGGTGGCACAAAAAAACCCATTCTGTTATTTCCATTAAAAAGCTCCAGAGACATGGGCTTCTGACAGGGTTGGCGCAGCCTTTCATCATCCCAGGTGCCATTATTTCAGAAAAGCTCCATTTCATTTTGTGATTGATACCTTGCTGGCAGTCTCAGCAACCTTGGTCAGACTGTGGGTTTTTTGCAGCAGGCTCTCAAAAAGCCTGGTACTATTTATTCATTCAAAGATTTCTGGTTTTTTGACTCTGTTTCCCCTGTTTCCCTTTGTCTATCTCACACACAGGATCTGGAAACCGATCAACAATGGAGCGGCTGGTTCTTTGCATGTTGCTGTCTGCAGCCCTGGTGAAGGGATACAGCTGCCCCGGCCGCTGCATCTGCCAGCACCTCTCCCCTACTCTGACTCTGCTCTGTGCTAAAACCGGTCTGTTGTTCGTGCCCCCCACCATCGACCGCAAGACTGTCGAGCTGCGACTCACTGACAACTTTATCACCATCATCCGCAGGAAAGACTTTTACAACATGACTAGTTTAGTCCACCTCACTTTGTCCCGCAACACCATCAGTCAGATCACACCCCATGCCTTTCTCGGCCTGCGAGCCTTGCGGGCGCTCCACATGGATGGAAACCGTCTCAGTGCTATAAAAAGTGAACACTTTAAAGGCCTCGTCAACCTGCGGCACCTCATCCTCGGAAACAACCAGATCCACCAGGTGGCCCCCACCTCGTTCGATGAGTTTGTTTCCACAATAGAGGACTTGGATCTTTCCAATAACAACCTGCGCACCCTTCCCTGGGAAGCTATAGCCAAAATGACCAACATTAACACCCTCACACTGGACCACAACCTAATTGACCACATTGGAGCAGGGACCTTTACACTGCTCACTAAGCTAGTCCGCCTGGACATGACCTCTAACAGGCTGCAGAAGTTGCCGCCAGACAGCCTGTTCCAGCACGCCCAGGTCCTGTCTGATGCCAAGGATTCTAGCTCGTCTACTCTGACCGTGAGTTTTGGGGGAAACCCCCTACACTGTAACTGTGAGCTGCTGTGGCTGCGCAGGCTAACAAGAGAGGATGACTTGGAGACCTGTGCCTCCCCAGAGCACCTCATGGACAAATACTTCTGGTCTATTCAAGAGGAAGAGTTTATCTGTGAGCCACCGCTAATCACCAAACATCTTACCAGTAAGCCTTTTGTGATGGAAGGGCAAGGAGTGACTCTTAAATGCAAAGCTGTGGGTGATCCGGAACCAGATATTCACTGGCGGTCACCAGACGGCAAGCTGGTGCATAACAATTCCCGCACCGTCTTGTATGATAATGGCACCCTTGATATTCTCATCACCACTCTGAAGGACAGTGGGTCATTTAATTGTGTGGCATCCAATGCCGCAGGCATCGCTACAGCTGCTGTTGAGATCAACATGATCCCCTTACCCTTGTTTGTTAACAACACAGGCCACATGCGTGAGGACCCTGGACTCTCAGACATCACCACCTCCTCCAAATCTGGCAATGACACCAAGGGCTATGACAAGCAGGACAGAAGGGTGATGGTCACTGAACTGACCTCCTCCTCCGCTGTGATCCGCTGGCCATCTGAGCGCCATATCCCTGGCATCAGAATGTACCAGATTCAGTACAACAGCACGGCAGATGATACTTTGGTGTACAGGTAAGCTATGAAGCCAGGATGGATGAACGAGGGTAGATAGGGATATGAGGAAAGGTGAGACATCTGGATTGACCATCTGCTGAATGACACAGCTGTCCGTTATGGGAGATTGACATATCCCAAGGAAGCAAAATGATTAAGTGCGTCCAAAAACAAGCAACTCCTCTAGTGCAGTCAGGAGAGAGAGTTATACATAAATGAAAATTTTACTGTGCCAAAATTGTACAGTACGCTTAAGATATTTATATTTTCTGTAATTGCTTGTTACATTATGACAGAGCACTCAAGCAGCTGAACTGCTTATGAGTCCAGCACCCTAAAGGACTAAATAGTCTTTTCAGCATCATTAAAACATAATATGACAACAACAATAACACTGAGGCTAACTATTTCACTGCATGTAACTGTTTGTTTCATTAGCAAGTGTCTGCATTAATTGGTTGCAACACAGAGTGTGATTACATGTGGTTGTCTAATGATAGGCTTGGTTATAGCAGTGGAAGAAGGAGTCAGATCATTTACTTACTGTAAGTTAAAAGTAACAGTACAAGCACTACAAAAATATTTGTTTACAGATGAAAGTCCTCAGGGCTGCCCACAGTAACAGCATACATCTGAGGTGTCATGAGAGGATTAACATGCTTTTGCTCAAAACATTGTAAGCAGTTTGGGATTTTATGCTGTTTTTATGAGCCAAAAATGAGAGAAGTCAGCGGTTTATATATTATTCATATCATTATTGACCTCATAGCTGATGTGATAACATGGAATGGCATATTTAGATGTTATAGAAAGTTGAAATAGAGCTAGTCATACCCCCCTGCCTAAACTTTTAGATCCATAAGTCTGTAACAGTGTATCATATTTTAGATACTCATATTGTTTTGTATCTAAAGTGAAAAATAATTAGCTGGTAACTGTAAACAGAATGAAGTGGATTGTATGAAATATGAAAGTGATTTCAAACTTTATTGCATTTGCTTTTGTTGTGTCTTGGTTACACAAAGAACATTGTCAGCGCAGGCAAATTGTTAACAGTGAGTTACATTATAAAGTATAAGATAAATTGCAGCTGCTGCTACAATTTTGTCAGTGCCACAGCGCCTGCAACCCATCCATCACCCCAGAATCTACCTGTGGGTTTCAGGGGGATACTTATTTAACACTTCTCAGTTGTATATGTAAAAATTTTGTAGAGTTTGGAGTATTTCATTTCATTCATTTATTTGTTCATTTCCAGGCACAACAAATACCTATATTGAACATAAAATGCACAAAACAAAAAACAAAAATTGCCTGAAAAAGGAGTGGGACGAAGAAAACTTATTAAATCCCACCCCTATACTCACTCATCAACAAAAAAACAAAAAAACAAAACAAAACAATATACTTCCCGCAGCTACGCCCATTATTGCATACAGTCCCATCAACAGCCCCGGGCGCATACAAGCATCTAAACTGCAGCTCGCAAGCAACAATTAGAGCCTTCATAACTGAATACAGAATATATAAATTGTAAATTACATTACCACAGGTAACAGGCAGTAATAACTACAAGTAACAAACACACACATACACACATACATATACATACATATATATCTACACACACATGTACATATATGTACATACATACGCACAGTCTTTTTTTTTTCTTTTTTTTTTGAATCCATACCAGCAATGGTAAGAGAACAGACATTACAGAGCACACTAAAAAACCATCATTGAGTATACTGTGACCAGACCAACTGTTTGTAGAGAAATTTAAATCTATGAATATTTTTGCATTGTTTCAGTTGTAAACTCAGACTGTTCCAGATTTTCACACCACATACAGACACACAAAAACCTTTACGGGTTGTTCGAGTTCTGGGTAATTTGAATTCTCCAAATCCTCTAACATTATAAACCTTTTCTCGAATTTCAAATCTAGTTTGTAAATTTGCCGGTAAAAGTTTAGTAAAAGCTTTATACAAAATTATGGATGTATTGTAATTAACCAGATCCTGGAATTTAAGTAACTTTGCCTGAAGAAAGAATTTGTGAGTATGATCTAGATAACCAGCCTTGTGAATTATACACAGTGCTCGTTTCTGTACTGTGACTAATGGATTAGTTGTATTTTTATATGTGTTTCCCCACACTTCCACACAATATGTAAGATATGGAAGAACCAGGGTACAGTACAGAGTACGAAGTGCATCTTTATCAAGGAATTGTTTCACTTTGTTCAAAACTGCGAGGCTTCTGGAAATTTTGGTTTTTATGTGTCTGACGTGGGGTTTCCATGAAATTTTGTTATCAATTACGACTCCCAAAAATTTGTTTTCACTCACATTATCAATTGGTACACCTTCAATTATAATTGGTAATTCTATATTATATTTAAAATTACCAAAAAACATTGCTTTAGTTTTATTTATATTTAATGATAATTTATTTATGTCCATCCATTTTTTTATTAATTGTAGCTCCCTGTTTACAGTCATTACAAGATCAGTATAATCATCGCTACTGAAAAATATGTTGGTGTCATCTGCGAACAGTATGAGTTTAAGTACTTGAGAAACATCAAAAATATCATTTATGTATACATTGAAAAGTTTTGGTCCCAACACTGACCCTTGGGGAACATCACATGTAATACCAAGTTTCTCTGAATGGTAATGCCCTATGCTAACATATTGTTCCCGACCCGTTAGATAACTTTTTAACCAGTTACCAGCTTTCCCTCGAATATCTTATCTTTCCAATTTATCCAATAAAATTGAGTGATTAATTGTGTCGAAGGCCTTTTTGAGATCAACAAAAATACCAACTGCATATTTATTTTTGTCCAGTGCATCAGTAATTTCTTCTACTGCCTCAATTATCGCCATTGAAGTGGTTCTTTGCGTTCTGAAACCATACTGACCAACATTTATTATTTGATGTTTTTCAAGGAATTTTTGTAATCTTGAATTAAAAAGTTTTTCTAGAATTTTTGAGAATTGAGGCAGTAGAGAAATAGGCCTATAATTGGTAAAACTGTGTTTGTCATTACTTTTATATAGTGGTATTACTTTCGCAATTTTCATTTTTTTTGGAAAACAACCGGACTGAAATGATAAATTACAGATATATGTTAAGGGACTAGCAATATTCAGAATAACCTGTTTAACTACAGACATATTTATGTCGTGATAATCCATTGAAGACTTACTTTTACATTCTAATGTGATATTTATTACTTCTTGCTCATTTGTAGCTGAGAGGAACAGTGAAAAGGGATTTGATTTTATTTTGCTGATATTTTCATTTTTATGACACGGGCTGTCTGCTGCTAGTTCAGGGCCAACATTTATGAAGAATTTATTGAACCTATCGACAATATTACTCATGTTGTGATTTTCACCATTTGCATCAGTAAAATATTCAGGATATGATGTTCCAGAAGATCCTTGTTTAATTAAGTTGTTTAACACATCCCAAGTTCCTTTTATATTGTTTTTATTTTCATATAATCTTCTTCTATAATAAAGTTGTTTGCTCGTTCTTATAATATCAGTCAATTTATTTCTATATGCTTTATATCTTTGTTCCACTTCTTTTGTTTTTACTTTGATAAACTGTTTATACAGATTGTTTTTCTTTTTGCAAGCATTAATAATTCCTTTTGTGAGCCAAGGACTTTTTATCTTTTTTTTCTTTGTCATGTGTTCGTTTACAGGACAATGTTTATTGTACCACATAGTAAAAATATCTAGGAAATTGTCATAAGCCTTGTCCACATCTGACTCTTCATACACCGAACTCCAATCTTGTTGTGCTAAATCGAAATTGAAGGCATGAATTGCTTCTTCATTTATTGTTCGATGACAAGTGTTAGATATATGATACTGAAATGAAATGTAACTGCTAAAATCTTTTGCAGCTTGTTTGTAGCTGCTGGAACTAGAAGCTTAAGACTTACCTAGCTGAGCAACTTGGAATCGAAATCTTGTGTGTACATGTAGGTTATGCAGGATTACCCTTTGTAACTAACCATGTGGTGATGCCGTCAAAGCAGTTTTTTTTTGAAAATGTGAAAAATTCAGCTTTCTGCCAAGTTTCTATTTTGTAGCACAGCCAGTTTGTGAAATATTGTGGCCAATTATCATAAATAATGTCAGCAAGATGGCTTTGTGTACAGGGGAGTGATTGCAATGAATGAGTTTGTTTTGGTCTACTAGTTTGAGGTAATTTGAACCCATCCACAAAAAGAAAAATTATGCATAAACTCACAAATCCTCTCTGCCCCCTGTTTTATGAAGAGCTCATGTGAAAGACCAGGAAGAGTATGGAAAGTATGTCTAGCAACAATAGGCGTTTGCAAACAAGATTTTACTAATTACAGAAAAAGCATTCATGATATCTGAAATTGAACATATGGATAATGTTCATGGTCAACAGTTTGGAGTTGTCTGTGAAGGTTCTCAGTCGTCCAGGTCATTGTAGTCTAAGGAGCTCGGAAAGATCCCTTCCCAGACGCCTTATCGCCCACTCACACCCTGGGCCACATAACCTCAGTAGATCAAACCTTGGCTGATTGTGACCCACACCCATTTTCACACCTTGGCTTGTGTGATTAGGTAGAGGATCATAGATGTAGAGGATAGAGGGTCCATGACCCTCTTGGAGACACTCCCGTAGGGCTTAAAACCTGGGAACCTCCACCAATTGCTCTTACAACTGAAGAAGCTTCTCGGATGAGAGGTGAAACATCTTCAAGTAACCCTAGAGAAGTCCAGACACTTTTCTTTCCAAGCTCCTTACACTCAGTTTGGAGTTCTACCTATCTTTTTTGTAAGGAATCCCAGGACAGAACAGCACTTGAAGAAATCTACCTTATTATCTTCCAACAAAGTGTTTGAAATTTGAAGTAAACTATAAAAATAGTTGTTTGAGAATCACTGTTGCTTACAGATGGTCTTGATTGTATTTCAAGCATAAAGCACCAGTACATGGAGAAGTTTTCCACATTTCAGCATTGTAGCGTTAAGATTTCTTGGGCGATTCATCATTTTTTTAGAATTCTGATAAAATTCCCAAATACCACTAGTTTAAAAAATTAATATAAAAAAGTTACACCAATTAAAACGTTTTGCATGGTTACACTGGATGAGCTTACTCTTTAGAATAATGGATAAAAATTACCATTTGCAAACACTGTTAAAGTGTGAGAATCTGAAGTTTCACGTGTTTATTATGCAAAACGTGACACAAATTAACTGAATATATTTTACTGAAAAGCATCCCAGGATTTATGTATTCACAGAGTAAGTTAATAATAGTGGTTGACTTTCTTTCTTTCTTTCTTTTTTTCTAGGTTTTATCAGATATAATGAGTTGCTCTCCTGTATAATTTTCTCATCCCGTTTTAGCATGGAGCTGAGTGTTGTTTTGTCTTTAGGTGGTACGTTATTACCTACAAATGATAACCATCAAAGTCTTCCCTTAGGGAAAAGGAACAAGCTTCTAATTATATTAACGCCAATGTTGACCTGAAGACAATGCCTTTCTCCTTCGTACTTAGAGTCGTGTAATCTTACAGTTGCCAACAAACTGTGACCTTAGGTATTCACACATCCAAACTGTCTTCACTTCATGCGTCACTTGTCCTCCAGCCTGCAGCTGTTGTGGCATATACTCGAGACAGTGAGCCTCTCCTGCCTTTTTTATCACCTTCGCTGTCACTTTGTTAGACACAAACCAAATCGAGCAACTTCTCACAGCCTTTTTACAATATAATACAACATATGCACTTAGAAGTCACCTGTATTGAAGTGTGATGTTTTTTATGTCTGTCTACCAGAGTGATATTTAAAGTTTGTGGTAATGGCACTGTTACCTTATTCTGATGCAGAACTGACACCTCTGTGTGATTTAATACACCTTGTGCAAATCAGTGCATGTGGGTGTTGTAATTCTTAAGATTACTCCTCCACATCTTCATCACTGCGCTGTTTCTTTTCTCCGCAGAATGATCCCATCCACCAGCAAGAACTTCTTAATCAATGATCTGGCTGCAGGACGGGAATACGACCTTTGTGTGCTGGCGGTTTACGATGACGGCATCACTTCGTTAACAGCTACCCGTGTGGTCGGCTGCGTACAGTTCCACACAGCCAGTGAGGTCAGCCAGTGCCGTTTCATGCACAGCCAGTTCCTGGGAGGCACTATGATCATCATTATTGGTGGTATAATTGTTGCTTCGGTGTTAGTGTTCATCATCATCCTGATGATTCGTTACAAGGCCTACAGCAGCCCGGAGGACAGCAAGACCAAGGTCAGCTGTAGCATGCACTCCCAGACCAATGGAAGCCAGCACCGGCTCCAGCGTTCTGCCTCCAAGCAACCTTCTGATGAAGGCCAGCATGAAGCCGTAGCACCCAAAGAGTGCATGGCACTGGTGCTGAGGGTGGATGGTGAGAAAAAGGAGGATTCAGCAGCCACAACTGCCATACTGGAGGTGGAGCTGCCTCCCATGACTGTAGACAAGATGAAGAGAAGAACCAGCCTGGATGGAGAGCGCTCTGGTCCCCCATCTGACGACACGCAGATGGACAATAGCCTGACAGGCTCCACCATGTCCCTGTGTCTCATAGGCCCCAATGCTGGCACCAAGGAGGCTCCCAGGCTCAAGGACAAGAAGAGTACCCTGGCCAACATGGGGTTGCTCCCTAATGAGCTAGCACGAACTAGGCACAGATTCTCGTTTGACGGCGGGGATTACTCCATTTTTCAGAGTCATAGTTACCCACGCAGAGCGAGGACGAGGTGGCACAAATCCACCAACCAGCTCAACATGGAGTCCTCGCCGCTCGCCAACAGGAGAGTTACATTCAGCAGCACTGAGTGGATGCTAGAGAGCACAGTCTGAGTAAAGTAGTGTAGCCAAAAGAAATGGCTCAGCCACATACAAACACACACATGTAAAAACACGAATATGTCTACATGCCATATGACACACTTTCCCAGCACACAGCAAGAGATAAACACAAGCACACATACTGAGACGAGCTTTCTGCGAGTTGCTGGAGAAGAACACGGTCTCGTTCATCCTGCCTCCCCGTCATGCTCCCACAGAAGTCTGTTGGCCATGTCCTTTCTTTATGCAGCAGTGCCTTATTCTAAAAAAAAAATGTACGAATGGAGGATGCTGCTCACTGTAGTCATAAACCGTCCTCTCTACCACTGCTTTCCAATACTGAGAACGGGAAGCATTGTGTTGGATTTTTAATTTTCTCCTTTTTCTGTGATATGCCAAGGGGTGTGGCGTTAGGATGTAACTGTTTAATTGTAAAAAAAAAAAAAAAAAAAAAAAAAAGAAGAAAGAAAAAAGAAAAAAGAAAAAAGAAAAAAAACTTCATCATAACTGTAAAGTGAACAGCCAGGTATCCTGTTATGTCAATCATGTTTTGGGTTCATAAAGTTAAAAAAAACAACAACAACAAAAAAAACTTTTGCACAGAAGACACGAGATACAAGGACAAGTATCACCACCAGTCTATACAATAATGATTATTAAAAGAGAGCGGAATTTTACAAAGGCTGATTTCTTATGTGTTTGCATAGAGAAGATGGACCTGGAAACCTGCCATGGATTCCTCTCTGACGGTCGGACTGTATGATATTAAAATCGGTATTGTTGCAGATGTGACTGTATATTAATGGGTACTGTATCTGGCTGGTCTGGATAAAAGACAAACAAAAAAGACATATATAAGTATATTAAAACATTGGTGTATGTGTACTAACTATGTAAGTAAGTAAGTCATATGTCACATGACTTTTTACAAAGCATTTGGGTGTTGGCTGCAAGTTTTTACATTAAAAACCTGTGTCATCACACCTCTCCCTATTTAGTATGTCAAGGTTTGGACCATCTACTCCCTCACGAAGGGTATTAAATTTTTTTGTGTGGGTTAACTGTATCAGTGGCGTTTCCTTCTTGTGCTGCAGCAGTAGGAGGGTGCGCGTGTGTGTGTGCGTGAGTATGCGTGCGTGAGTATGCGTGCGTGTGCGTGTCTGTCCACTGCAGGAAGGGACACACAAATTCAGAAGATAAATATTTGATTTCTCTGTGCTATTTATAAGGCTTCTGTGAAAGCTCCTCTATGACCACTGAGCAGAGTGGTAGTGGGACGAGGAGGGGACATGATAACTGGACGTGGTGCTGAATTCAAATGCAGCCAGCTGTTATTATCAAGGGTGTACGATCTGAGGTGTGCCACTAGGGGGAAACAAAGCTCTGCAAGGTTCCTAATTAATTGCATACTGCAGTGTGGATATATTAATAACCATTTGAACACGGCCTGTGTAGCATCCTGTTTTTAACTTATATATTAAACAGCAGGAGAGGAATTTACTTTCAAACATGTAAAACCAGTACTGTACGCATCACTTAATAAATCATTATAATGCAGTTGTGAGTTATCAGGACGCTTATAAGTGCTTGTTAATGTAATTATCAGCATCTATAGCTGGTGTGGAAACATAAAATCAGTAACACAAAATAAGACAGCAGTAGACTATAGTCATATTTAATGAAATGTGTTTAACAAATCCTCAAATTGAGTTATTAAAAATTCATTAAGTGTTTATACATATAAAAAAAATCACTCGGGCAGGTTTAAACTGCCGGTAAACATGTTCATTCATCAGCGGATTTTTCTATTACCCAAGTGCCATTGTGAAATATGTAATAATAATTAACTGTTACATTAAAAATTTAGATATGCCAAGAATTTATACAAACACCTGAAATGTCAAAACATCTGCTTACAACGGCAATATATTGTATTTTAAACCAGCTGTTTATGTAGCGCATACAAATGCATGATACAGCAGGCGAACTCAAGTGTTGCTAAAAGAAAAAAGATCGGACAACAGGAAAAGATATGATCAGAGCAGATGAGGGGTATTTGCTTGTTGAAATGGTAAACACCCTCTCCCTCTGATTACAGCTACTCAGAACAGGCTGAGATGAAACCGAGCTGCGTGGACAGCAGAGAGATAAAACATGGAGCAGAAAGATAAGTCGCACTGGGGGTTTTTCCAATCCTCCCGAGTCTCCTATTTGCATCCTCGGTGACGGAGAGGATTGAATCCGAGAACGAGGTCATCCCTTCATCCTTCCTCATCACACTTAACCAATTTACAGCGCAAACATTCACATTTTACATAGCTTCAAGAAGGGGGATTTAACTTTTGGGGTGTAAATGCTCAGCTGTCAGTTTGTCGTGCACAAACCTTTTGAGCTGAATCCATCTCCTTTTTACAGTAACTAGTGATGCTTAACTGTCTGGAGCTGCGAGGCCGGCCGGCTCTCTAAACAGGAGAAGTGTTTGTGTGTGTGCTCACATCTGTAACCACTATTCGACACAAAAATCTGCTTAGGTGGGAGGATGAGGCTGAGACATCACCCTGCCTTTAAAAAATTGGCCTGGACGGTCAAACTAGTGAACACCAGGGGGTGGGTTGTTTCTCATCAGCAGTTCTGAATAACTGCAAAAAAGACCAACACTTGATCCAGGTTTATTTTTATTTAATAGTTTCCCCATTCCGTTTTCAAACCATATAATATGTGTTTTAGAAAAGTCCAATCTTAGCATAGTTTAGTACATATTTATATATTTTTTAATTTACACTATTTCTGTTCAAGACCGCAGTCATGCTTTTGTGTTCTTATGTGAAACTCCACTTGTGGTTTTAACTAAATACTTATTTTCGCCCCTGTCCTTTTTCCGGTGCTATGCCTCCACTGTTTGTACATGTTCAGGGGATCGGGGCAATACAGATATCTCTGGACCGGAGTGGACTAACAGAATAGCTTTGTCCTATCTAGAATTACGCCACTCGCATGAATTAAAAGGTTTTCACAAGGGTTTTGATCATTTTCAAAACACTAAACCATCCAGAGGTCTGTAGTAACATGCAGCAGCACAAATTTGGCTTAAAAAATGTAGGGTTGACATTAATTTCTATAATTATTACAATGATAACAGCAAAAACAAGCTTTTTTCCCCCTTTCTAAAAACAGATTGTCTTAACTATCATGCAAAGGTTCGGTTGTAATAGACAGTCATTTTTGGATTCTGCCCTTTTGCCAAAATGCTTATAAACCGTGGCAACGTGTTTAAAAACCGCCGTCAAAACTGATTTGACTTGCTGAATTTCACTTGCTTTCTTCCATTTCCAAGATTCAGGCAGTTGCAGCCAAGCCGAACACAGCTCACTCTCTGCTACTTAGAGAGAACACTTAGCCTATTGACAGACTCAGCGAAGTGCTTCAGGCTTTTCCAGTACACACACTTTCAGAACGGTTTACCAACACTTCCCTTGGCATCAGATTATCTATAAATACACAGATGGCACACGCTTACTCTTTCTTACCAGTCTGGACACAGACTGGTGTTGATATGGGTAGAACGGTGGTTTTCAGGAGTGATGTATGAAAGTGGTATCAGCTGTGTACGGCATTAGTGAGTCGTCCTTTTTTAATCTTTGCATTTTTCTTTTACATTCAGATGCCGTGTTAACGTTACAGAAACAATAAGACCACACAGGACAATCTGTGTTCAACAGTATCACAGACAAGACTTCTATAGCAGTCAAAAAGTAGCTCTACAAACACTAGACTTACTCACTTTGATCATGAGCAGCAGTATCTGAAAGTCTGTCTTTGGTATCATGAAAAACAACAGGACTGTGGCAAGGTCTTTGATCCATGTTACTCCATGGAGACCCTCCTGACAAACAACTCAACAAATCAAGAGAATCACAAGACCTCTTCATCGGAAATGCTAAATTTTATATATATACATATATATATATATATATACATGCCAGCTACTATTTCAAAGTATTGAAGTAAGAGTTATTAACAGAAGCCAGCTACTTTTACACTGCCATCTCATTATTTTTCTGTTTTGGGATTCAAACATGTTGCACACAGAGCAATGGTTGTACTTACCTTTATACTGCAGCCTGCTTAGATTCAACGTACGTGCATGCACGTGCCTTCAAGTTAAAGAATAATTTCCTAATTTATGGCTGTTGTTACAGATCCCATGGCAACAACCTCTATTGCTTTACCTGTAGCTCTTGTATAACGAAAATTTATTTTCATTTTTTAAAAACGGTAAATCGTTTTCTGAGAACAATTCATCGGTGGAGTTTTTGCTAATGTTACTGAAACCAGAGGAAGCAGTATATATGTTGGGGACTATTTTCAGCAGCGAATTGTTTATCTAATGAGTATTTATTACAGCAAAATGGTGCATGTGGGAATGATTCAGAATAAACGACGATGCCAGCGTTCAGTGCAATGAAAGGAGGTGTCTGCCAGTGACGGTGTGGCTCACTGATGTGTTTTTAATAGTATAAAAGTGGAGCTCTGTGACAGAGGAAAATAAAGTGCTATATGGAAATTGCTGGGGTGGGGAGGGAGGCCAACTTGATGCGTTTTTAAGTGTAAGGTTTATGTCCTTATTCTGGTCTTTACTTTCAGAAGAAAAAAAAAGAACAGGAACCACCCATGGCATTATAAATAATGTATCTGTTACAACTCATTTAAACCCTCGTGGATGCAAGACAATCAGTGTGTATGTTATTAAAACCCTGAGTTAGAACTGCTCTCCGGATGGCATATTTATGACCCCCTCACAATGTCATTCACACAGATACAGTTTTTGCTGTAACTAATAAGAAAAGAATGTGAACATTTCCAGAAAAGTTAGACAGGAAGACAAATACCCTCACGCTTTTCTGCCCAGATCTATAAACCTTTAGGCTTGTACTGTCAGAACCATGTCAGCTTTTAAGTGGATAGGCAGTACTTGTTAGTTTAAATGGATTAAAGGTTTTAGAGAAATCCGGGATGATCATTTCTTGTTCTTTTAAAAACAGATAATACACCATTTTAAACACTAAATATAATTAAAAAAAATGCAAAATAGATGTTTATTTTATGACAACACGCTTTATACAAAGAGTGAAAATTGCAAAACATGAAAAAAAATAAAATACATATTCCATCGGAAATAATTATTCAAATCGCATTTCCTTATAAATAAAATGAAAACACTGGTCGTCTGAGGACAGAAGGTCACTATGTGAGGCAGACAGTCAGAGGTGAGTCGATCAATCAATGTGCCTGCAGCTCACAGGATACCTATTGAGACAGATGGTTGCTACCCTATCATCCTTCTTCATGCTCCCTGCTGTCTGTACTGCTGTACGGTGTGCTTTGAATCTCTGCAGAGGTGATGAGCTTCTGCCACGCAGGACGCCCACGGAGAGACCCGTAACCACAGGTTTGTTGATGTTAAACAAAGTGCAATTTAGAAGATGCCTGTAGTGAAAAGCCCTCAGCAGAGTTAGGAACAACAAAGGAATCTGTAGCAGTTTCAGTGGCCGTTACCTGAACTGTGCATCAGTTTTTAGCAGCACGCCTCAGTCGGCAGAGCTGTCCGAGCTCTCCTCACCCATTGCTTTCCAGTTTTTCCTCTTCTTCTTTTTTGAGTTTGGCCCTGAGTCGGAGTCTTTGTGCGAATCGTGCTTTCGCTTTTTGCGACTGTGTGACAGCCTCTCCCTTTTTATCTCATCATTACTGTCCTCTGTGCTGATGTCCACATCTTTTCCTCTGACTTTTGAAGCTTTCTTGTTTTTATGTCGACTTTTAGTCCTTTTTCTCTTCTGCTTGTCTTTTGTAGCACCGCTGTCATCGCTGCTGTAGTCACTGCTCGAACTGTCCACTTTCTTACGCTTTCCGTCCTCACCTTTCTTCTTTTTTTTCTTCTTCTTCCGTGAGGATTTTTTGGACCGTTTTGATAAGCATGCCTCTGTGTCAGACTTGGACTTTTTCATTTTGTGATGGCTCATCTTCTTTTTGGCACTGTTTTCTTCACTAAAATAAAACAAAGTCAGAAGAATAAATATAAAGACACCACTAGTATGAACAGAAGTATGATCTAATGGCTTAAAGGGGAAATACACTGGTTTTTGATGTGGAGATCAGTCAAGCAAAGAGAACCATCTCTTCTGTGGCTTACTATAAAGAAGCTCTCTGTAAAGTCTTAGAAACATAATGTTTACGATGTAATCCTAGAGTTTATTTCAGCTTTGACTTGAAGACCTCTTCGTTTTTAAAAGAAAGTATGAGCGGTAGAGATTCATTAACAAGGAAGCTCGTTAATAACCAGAATGTTAACATCATGGAGGTGTGAATGTTTGAGGCTGTGTGAAGATTAAAATACTGTGTGTTCATCATCCATTAAATCTGGATAATAACCCGTTATTACTAGAGTGACTATTTGCACCCAGGTGAGAACAGTTACACAGCAGCTATTTACACTGGGCCCCCTCACTCAGCTATATCAACATGGGTGTAAATTATAGGGATTTGTATAATTTTCAAATTCTCAACTTTTTAAAAATACTTTATCTGCCTATTTCTTGCACATTTCCCCTCATTTTCTTTTACCAGTAATACTCCTACAAATATCAGCAAAACCATGAGCTCTTTGCAAACCACTATTAAACAACAAAATTAGAAGACCAAGTGTTTAAAAAGTGCTTGATGCCAGTGTACAAATATTAGCAACATACTTCACCAAACTAAAGTGGTCAGACAGTTCAGGGTAAAATCTTTACAAACACAAATGAAATGAAGCTTGCATATCATAAATCTAGCACAGCTATGGTCACAGTATTTCTGCCTGAAATATCCAGCTTTGTTAAATGACTAGATGGAATATTTTATCCCAAAAACAATAATGCTGGAATGCTTGTGACCAGGTGCATAAAGTATTTTACAGTAATACAGGAAATCTTTGTTTGTGAGCTCCTCTTACACAATCAGGAGCAATCAAAATTTGCACAGTTACAGCTCAGGTCCTCGAAGGCTATTATCTGTTTCAGAGGTATGCCATCATAATGGCCTAGCAACTGCTTAAAAACAGACAAAATGACTCATTTGTAGTGTTTATGCACCTGTAACACCACATAAAAACATTTTAATTTCATGACAACAACATGTAATTTATATGCACAAATTTTCTTTAAGAATGACACATTATCATCATCTAAAAATCACACACCAAACAATACTGTAGCATAGGAAAGTGCTGGAATCAAAGTCAGAACCTGATTTTAACACTATTTACAACTCATAATTACAATTATTTTGACAAATGTTGAGGTAATTAATAAAATCTAAATAGTTAATGAACTACCTAATGCAGGGGTGGGCAATTCCAGGCCTCGAGGGCCGGTGTCCTGCAGGTTTTAGATCTCACCCTGGGTCAACACACCTGAATCACATGATTAGTTCGTTACCAGGCCTCTGGAGAACTTCAGGACATGTTGAGGAGCTAATTTAGCCATTTAAATCAGCTGTTCAAGGACACATGAAACCATTCTACTCTGACAAAACGTCCTACCCGTATTATAATTTGACGGTGAGTTGCGACTAAACCTAAGCCTACCCCTAACCATAAGAAGTATTCCGGATGGGTGAGAGAAAAAGAAGTTAATTCGGCGTTGGTTTTGTGCGCATGCGCAGAAACATTGGGTAGGATGTTTTTCCAGGTAGGATGGATTCCCAGAACACCGGCCCTCGAGGCCTGGAGTTGCCCACCCCTGATCTAATGGGTGTACCCTTTTTTCAGTGCAGGGGGCAAGTCTCATAATGGAGTCTCTTCTTACTTCTGCTACTTTGTTAACCATGAAATTATGTAACAGACTTCAGCCTGGTATCAGTTGGTCTTGCATTACTACAAGGTTCAGGGTTGAGAGGTTAACTCCATGGAAATGTGGTAAATTGCATGAGTGCCCTTTTAAAGTCTGAATATCTATTTGAATATATAATAACCCATTTGGTATGTATGAAATTTCTGCTTACCCATCACTTTCAAACTCCTCGGGATAAAGCTCCTTGAACCCACTATGTCCCCATCTGTGATGGAAATATATGAAATCACATATATTAGTTCATCTGATGTAGCACTCCAGCATTTCCATTACACACTGGAAACACATGACCACAGCCACTTCATTATGTTTTGTTTTTTGTACAGTACCTGTCAGGATCATTGGACTCAAATTCATACAGTTTTCGAGTCCAGTATCGAGCCTCTCTGTCATCATGTTCTGAGGCACGCTCTCTGCTTCGGTTAAAGTCTCTACGTTGATCTGACACTCGGTCGCAGTGCATATGTCCTCTGAAATACAACCATTATCCTTAAATCATCAAGTCAATGTATAATCAAAAAGACAGCTGCATTACAAAGATTCAAAAGTGCTGTGATTTCATTTGTGTTTAGGTAGATCAAATTAAATTGAGGTATTTACCTCACAAACTCTGCATCTGAAAAATCTTTTCGTTGGGATGTTTGGATCTCCCAGTCTCGCATTTTCCACATTTCAATTTCCTCTTGGATCTGCACAACAACATGCACACAAAGACAACACAGAGATGCATTAGTGTACACATGATACAAATATTTACAAATGTTATCCTTCCTGTGCGTCGGTAGAAAAGAAATCCTGCCAATCAGTGGGCTAAACTACCTACTTCAACATAGTTGGTTTGTTTTGGTATTTTATACCTGCTGTATAAGTTTAATCTGAGCAAGCAGAGACTGGGCTTGACGTATCGCTCTCGTACAAGCTTTGTAATTTTGTTCCTAGACAGGTTAAAGATAGACTATAGCTGCAGTGTACAGTCAGTTATTTTGTCTGACCTCATACAGACTGTGACAGCGTCTATACACAACTGACTACAATTGGATAAAATACATAAAATTATAACATTTCCTGCTAAATTGTTGTGGAAAGGAAGCCTAAAGGACCAAACAGAAGCAATGCATTCATTTAAACAAATCATCAACTCAGCTCAACTTTAAGCTTTAAGTAATTAATCAATAGATTAGTGCACATAAAAAAAAAAACCCTCCACCTTCATCTTACAAACACTTGTTGAGTCTAAACGCACCTTGTTGTGGGCATCCGTGTGTCGGATTACATTCCTCAGCAGCGTTTTTCCCAACGGCTGCTTTGACATGATGATACCTGACATAAGAAACATGTAAGTGATGGGCAGTAGAAACCGAAAGCAAGAGAAGGGCTACCAATAATATGAATAACTCTTATCCCTCGAACACTCAATATTCCCTATTAGCTTAGCTCGTTGCTAATAGCATAAGAATAATGTTTAAACAGCAAAACATGTTCTAAAGTCCACTCCCCTCGGCTTCGCTTAACTGTATACAAGTGTCGGCATTACTACACGTTTACTGTGATTTATTTTTTTTAAATTATGTCCAAACTGTACCTTCCAAAACAGAGCACCATTCAAGAAGAAGAAAAAACAGCGTCTACTAGCGCTTCCGCTCTACCAAGTTACGTAATGGCGTCGCGCAATCTACGTCATTGCACTTTGAGGAACTCAACCGTGATTGGTCCAAGTGTTTGTCAGTCATCTCAGCAGCTGCTGCTAAACGGTGAGAACTGCAACTTATTAACGGCAAAATTAATTAAAGTAAGAATTATTTTCTTTATAAAACGTCATTTTTTGTACTGAGTACTTTCAATGCCTAAAATATTTTCATGTCATATCTGTGATTTTTTGCGTTGCACTGTGTCTTTGTGGCTCTAGAAAAAGCATATGACTGGGTGCCAAGAAAGGAACAGTGGTACAGTAGTAGGGAAGTGCGTGAGCATGTTGCAGGTCATTTGTGAGGACAGCAAGACAGTAGAAGTGACAGATGGGTTCAGGTTAGTGTGGGATTACATCAGGGACTGCCTCTGAGCTCCTTCTTGCTTGTCATTTTGATAGACAGGCAGACAGATGAGGTCAGGCAGGAGTCTCTGTGGACTGTGATGCTCACAGATGACATTGTTATCTGTGGTGAGCGTATGGAGCAGGTGGAAAACAGCCTGAAAAGGTGGAGGTATGCACCGAAGAGAATAAGAGTGGATTTCAGTAGAAGCGAGACAGAATAGTTGCAGGTGTAACGGTGAACTTGGAAGGAGCAAAGGTGGATGAATTTAAATACCTGGGGTCAGGCATCCAAAGCAACAGACAGTGCATCCCCATCTTCAAGAGAAGTAAAAAAGAGAGTGCAATGAGGATGGACTGGGTGGAGACGGGTGTCAGGGTGATTTGTGACAGAAGGATAGCAGCCAGAGTGAAGATTTACAAGATCGTAGAGAGACCTGCTGTGTTGTATGGTTTGGAGACAATAGAACTGACAAAAAGACAGGAAGAAGTGGGAGAGCTGAAGATATTAAGATTTTTGTTGGTAGTGACAATGATGCACAGGATTAGAAATAAGTAAATCAGAGGGACAGCTCATATTGAGCACTTTGGAGTTTTAGAAGCAAGGCTGAGACAGTTTGGACATGTGCAGAGGAGTGATAGTGGCTATATTGGACAAAGGAAGTTGAAGATGGGGCTGCCAGGCACGTGGAGGAGAGGATTCATGGATGTAGTGATAGAGGACATGCAGAGGGTTGGTGTGACAGAAGAGGATGCTAGGGATAAAGATGAGATAGAGGTAGCCCTCGTGACCCCTGAAGGAAGCAGCTGAAAGATGTAGTGATTCCATCATTGTTACCATCCACTGTTCCTGCAGAACTTACCACTTATTCTTTGTTGTGCAGACAACAAAACAAAGCAACAAGAATATGTGACAAAGCAGAATGTATAGGTTATATCTGCTGGTTTAACTTTCAAAAGCCAGTTCACCTATTTACGTCATTGTAATCGCAATTACAATTGCAATGATTAATTTTATGTTAAGGATGGCTATATCTTATTTTTTAGAAAATGTAAACATATATAGCCAGGCTACTAATGTTTTGTACTGACCTACAGTGGGGCAAAAAAGTATTTAGTCAGCCACCGATTGTGCAAGTTCCCCCACTTAAAATGATGACAGAGGTCAGTAATTTGCATCAGAGGTACACTTCAACTGTGAGAGACAGAATGTGAAAAAAAAATCCATGAATCCACATGGTAGGATTTGTAAAGAATTTATTCGTAAATCAGGGTGGAAAATAAGTATTTGGTCAATAACAAAAATACAACTCAATACTTTGTAACATAACCTTTGTTGGCAATAACAGAGGTCAAACGTTTACTATAGGTCTTTACCAGGTTTGCACACACAGTAGCTGGTATTTTGGCCCATTCCTCCATGCAGATCTTCTCGAGAGCAGTGATGTTTTGGGGCTGTCGCCGAGCAACACGGACTTTCAACTCCCGCCACAGATTTTCTATGGGGTTGAGGTCTGGAGACTGGCTAGGCCACTCCAGGACTTTCAAATGCTTCTTACGGAGCCACTCCTTTGTTGCCCGGGCGGTGTGTTTTGGATCATTGTCATGTTGGAAGACCCAGCCTCGTTTCATCTTCAAAGTTCTCACTGATGGAAGGAGGTTTTGGCTCAAAATCTCACGATACATGGCCCCATTCATTCTGTCCTTAACACGGATCAGTCGTCCTGTCCCCTTGGCAGAAAAACAGCCCCATAGCATGATGTTTCCACCCCCATGCTTCACAGTAGGTATGGTGTTCTTGGGATGCAACTCAGTATTCTTCTTCCTCCAAACACGACGAGTTGAGTTTATACCAAAAAGTTCTACTTTGGTTTCATCTGACCACATGACATTCTCCCAATCCTCTGCTGTATGATCCATGTGCTCTCTGGCAAACTTCAGACGGGCCTGGACATGCACTGGCTTCAGCAGCGGAACACGTCTGGCACTGCGGGATTTGATTCCCTGCCGTTGTAGTGTGTTACTGATGGTGACCTTTGTTACTTTGGTCCCAGCTCTCTGCAGGTCATTCACCAGGTCCCCCCGTGTGGTTCTGGGATCTTTGCTCACCGTTCTCATGATCATTTTGACCCCACGGGATGAGATCTTGCGTGGAGCCCCAGATCGAGGGAGATTATCAGTGGTCTTGTATGTCTTCCATTTTCTGATGATTGCTCCCATAGTTGATTTTTTCACACCAAGCTGCTTGCCTATTGTAGATTCACTCTTCCCAGTCTGGTGCATGTCTACAATACTTTTCCTGGTGTCCTTCGAAAGCTCTTTGGTCTTGGCCATGGCGGAGTTTGGAGTCTGACTGTTTGAGGCTGTGGACAGGTGTCTTTTATACAGATGATGAGTTCAAACAGGTGCCATTCATACAGGTAACGAGTGGGGGACAGAAAAGCTTCTTACAGAAGACGTTACAGGTCTGTGAGAGCCAGAGATTTTCCTTGTTTGAGGTGACCAAATACTTATTTTCCACCCTGATTTACGAATAAATTCTTTACAAATCCTACCATGTGAATTCATGGATTTTTTTTTTCACATTCTGTCTCTCACAGTTGAAGTGTACCTCTGGTGCAAATTACTGACCTCTGTCATCATTTTAAGTGGGGGAACTTGCACAATCGGTGGCTGACTAAATACTTTTTTGCCCCACTGTATATATGACCAAAAAAATAAACAAATAAATAAATGAATAAAAATAGCTACACTCTGCATAACCCAGTTTTCACTGAAGACTTCATAGCCCCAAGTTGTACATTTGGCTCTTGGGATCTTCCTAAAGTCTCTGTACCAATATAAGGCCTGCACAACTTTCAAACAAGATGGATCGCTTTCCGCAAATAAATTAGCCTTATGTCTAATTTAAATGCTGCCACAGTTGTGCAAGCCAGTACTTCAAAGGCACATTCAGTTAGTAGATGTTATCTGCTTGGTTGGATGTAGTAAGCTGCTCTCATTGCATAGTGGGTATAGTAAATTTTGGGAATCAAAGTGTATTTCTTGCATATTCATTAGACCTAATTATGGTGTTTGTAAGATATAGCGCAGAAAAATCAAACTACTATAAAGGCCATAAAGGTGATAGAAAGTAAATTCTATCATCATTATGACACATTGTTCATAAAAGGTAGAATTGTGTTATGTGAATTTGTGCACTATATCTGACAAACTCTGAAATGCACATGAATCAGGGTACATTTTTACATGAATCAGCACCTTGCACTTTAATACCACTTTGACAAAAAAAGGTCTCCTGTTCAAACCTAAAAGCAGGGCTTTTAGACTTTGTTCAAGTCAAACCAGATTTGAAACAATTGTGTCAGAATAATTTAATATCCAACCTCTGATGCTCTGAAAGGTGAAAAGAGGTGCTGAAAACTAGTCTACATTTACCGGTGAGTCACAAACTCTTACAAATGTACAAGTATCAGTTTCGAATACTTGTGTAAAATGAATATGCAAAATGTTTCTTTAGATTGATACAGTACTGAACTGGTACTTTTTATTCCACTACACTGATCAAAAACTACATATTAGTGTTTCTCATCTACAAATTAAACATCTGTGGTTTCTGGACAGCTTTTAATAAATTTTATAGAAATGTTTGATTTATAGATCTGTGTTCATCTGATGTCTCAAAACCAAGTGTTTGGTGTTTACTTTAGATTTAGAAGTTGCACTTGACTGAATGCAACACAAATTAAAAACTACTTGAAGGTTATAAACCCTTCCAAACTTTTCCTTTTTACAAGGATAACAACTTTTACGGGTTCAGCCTTGGCTGAGTACAGATTTTGAATGCTTGGTGTATATTCTTTAAATAATTATTTATTTAAAGAGCAAATCATTTTTCACATTGGTTTCAGTTATGTAGTCAATATGTACACAAGTGGTTTAATCTAAAAGATGTTGGCTTTGTTTTCGCTCTCCAATGTTATCTCCCAAACAAAAATACTTCCTTCTAAATTGACTAAAAAAATGCATCAACTTCCTAGGGGGAAACTCTTATCAGCTTCATGGTTATCTGTTTGAAGGTCACTGAAATGAAGGGGGGAAAACATAGATAACTTTTGTTTAAGGTATCTTAGTAATTTGATACAAAAACCCATAGTGACCATGCAAGCACACTCTATTTTAGCAACTCATTTGATTTACAAATAGGCTGACTGCATGCTGTCTCTGTGGCAAACTGGCTTTTTTTCTCATTGCCTGGATCCCCAGTGGTGGAATGACTTTGGCACCACACTTTGAACAGCAAAGTCATTGTTTATATATCATCCGTACATGAATCCAACAGTGCCTGATAAAAACACTTCCCTCAATCACGTCTTGCTCTGCCAAATCATCATTGTCTGCCTTTAGGGCACCTGAGTTTGTCCTTGTTTTTTCAATATTGGGGAAAAAATATTCAAAGTAATGCCGAGAAAAAAAGGAATCAGCTCATGATGGAACACAAACAACCTTATAAGGCTGTTTCAAGAAAAAGGTTTCCATGAAGTTATTGAAGTCGCCAAACTAATCAGTGCACTTTCTGCATAATATTGGAGCCTCTTAGTGTTATTATTGTTATTTGTAAACAATTCCATTTTTTCATCCTTGTTGACAAAGCTACTTTTGAATTTAGTTATTTAAGCCTGTGGATAGATGGGTGTGGGTGGATTTTCAGTCTGTTTTTTATTTACCTGATAGGAAGTCTTCCTGCTTGCAAAATCAAGGTAGAGGACGGTCAAATAATGCATCTTAAATAACTGAAAGACCCAAACAGTGCTCACCAGAATTTTATTCATCTGTTTGTCTGTCTTACAACAAATACTGTTGTTAGACAGACAAACAGATGTCAGCCTACAACTGATTTGAATGAAATCCCACATGATCCAGCCGTTAGGTGTTTTTGCTGACTCTTGATTTTAAATGCACTGCGATGTCTCATTTAGTCCACATATTGCTGCTGTGAAGGAAACCGTGCGCAGATTCAAAATTACAGCCACTGATTAGCCCATAAGTGGACGCTGACCTTCCTTCTGACCTGTAGCACGAAGCTCATTTGATGCTTGATTGTGTAGCTTTGGCCGATTAGGTGAGGTTCAGATGACTTATTATGAGCGTCATTACGATAGAATTTGATTTGCAGGGCTTGGTGGTCATGTTTGAGCTGTGAGGATGTGTAAACAGTGTTCATGGTTCGTGGAGGGGTAAAATCTTGAAAGAGTCAAGGACTGTTCAATAATGTATATTGGAGTTATTTTTGAAGACATAGGGTTGAGTTGAAAAATACATTTTCTTTTGAAAGGGCTTATAAGAAAAATATTAACCTCCCCACCCCATCAGTATTTAATAAGAACAAATATATAATTTGACCTTTTGTGACCTCCATAAAGTGGTTTCTCATAAGCTTCTGACACCTTATCTGCTCATTCCTTGCATGCAGATGCTTTTAGGAACGGAGAGTGTAACAAACCTTAGTTTGTGTGAGCATCACATTCTTCTAAAAGGTGACCTATTGTGCATTTCCTTACTTTCTGTTATATACCGTGGATTGATTACGTTTCCAAAATGCCAAATAATGAGCCTTAAGGTAAGAGGGCTGCCCTAAAGCCCAGTATCAGATAAATAGGGATTATTCTGAACTCTAAATTGTGCAAAGCTACTCTAGTAGAACAAAAATATGGAGCTGGAAAATGAGCAAAAGCTACTAAATTATTAAAAGGGTTTTTTCAAATATACACTAGAAAAAGATAACCGCACATGGCAGTCGTAATAAAGGGATACACGGAATGTGGGACTAATAACACTTTATATTTTTGAAATTACAAAAATATATTTTGTGTGTGATTCAAACATTTTTCACTTATTGTAGGTATCCCAACAAATTTAAATATTTTTGTCATTTTGATTTAGCACAAATAGCTGTCGGCATGACAGCTTGCTTTTGCCTCTGCTGTTTCTCTGCATAAATCTAATGCGGCATTTGTATGGTGGGTTACATACATATTCATGGCTCTACAGTAAAGTAGCTCATTGAAGCATGCATCGATGGTGCTCATAGGGAATTTAAGACGCTGTCATTTTGTTATGGGCAGAACTGCAAGCTGCCACGTTGAGACCTACTTCACGTTTTTTGGTTGCTTTTTTTTCCTTCCTGCTGATGACACTGCCAACACTTCTAACAACTTAATGACAGCGTAATCTGCCAAAAACGCCTTTCAAAGGAATACTTAACACTGGCTGTACATGTCAAAGAAATTCTTTTGTTTCTGCTGCCTGGTGTTCAAATTACGAAGCTGACACTTTTTTAAAAATTTGAGTTTAATCTGATGCCTCTGACGTTGTAGCGCATTAGCATTGAAATGCTTTTCAGTACATACAAGACACAGAAGTGAGAAGAGCTGGTTTTCCAGGCTGATGCGTCCACTCTATAAATACCATTTTCTCCTTAAGTACCTCCCTATTTCCTCTGACTCTGTAAATATATAATTACCCTCTGGTAATGGCTTGGCCTGTATGGTATGTTGTTATACAAGCCTGTGGTTTTATCAACAAACAAAAGTCTGCTAATTTTCCTGTTTTTAAAAATCAGAATGTCATTTCTCATTTTAGCTGCAGGTATATGCAGTACATGGAGAGAAAAGGAGAACAACTCCCACCTCTTCCTCCTTGTGAAAGGAGAGAGCTGTAGGGAAAGCAGGGAGGAGGAATAAGGGAGAGGGGGAGGGTGAACACACCCAGACAGAGCCATGTCTGACATCCTCTCTCTCACCGAACGAAGGAAGGAGTGATACAAAGCCAGTTCGGCCAAGCAGAAGAGAAAAGAGGGGAAGGAGAGGGAGGGAGGGGACAGGAGAATGAATGCAAAAAGGGTGAAAAAGATGCACAAGAGCTGCATCAGTTCTTGTCCGTAAGGAACAAAAAACATTGTGTTCGTGAATGGGAGCTGGTGAGCTCCACCACAAGGCGAGTGCAATGAGAAACCAGGCAGATTTCAGTCACTGGTGCTGCTGAGCTCCAATCCTCTCTCTGTCTGTCTCTCCCTATCTCTCCCTGCCAGCAACGACTGAGCCTTGGTATGATTTAGGGGAAGGGTTTGGGGGCTTTTGATTAGGATTTTGAGCTTTATGTTTTAGGAATATGCTGTTGGAGAGGATTTAAACGTGCTGTTATTTCTGATTGAACACAGTGTGCGACGTGGAGACTCCTCTGCTTGCGGCTTTCAGGGCTGTTCCCCTCCCTGCTGCCTCTGGCTGTGTTTGGGCTATGGTCCTGACTGAGACGCAGGGCATCACCCAGATGTGGGGCGCGGACTGTATGGGAGGTTAAGCCTGTAAACACCAGCATGGGAGCCAAACAGATGAAATGGTAAGTGCTATTTTAATATGAACAGTACGGCAATTCAGGCTATTGCTATTGTTGACAATGCAGGGATGCATCAGTGGCAGATATATATATATATATGTATATGTAAGTCTACAATCACAACACTATAAAACAGATTTATCACTTCAACCGCATGTGAATCTCAGTCTTAGTCATGGAATTGCGTTTCATCCGAACAGCTTGATCTTGAAAGCCAAGCTGTGCAGGTTATTGTTCGGTGTTTACAGTGCAGTAGGTGTGGGTGTGTCCCTGTGTGTGTCTGTGTGAGCCGAGCTGCTATTGCCTAGCAACCTCTCTCTAACAGCTATTTCTGTGTATGCCGTGCCACGATTCAGATATAAGTTTAAATTGATTAGACTGATTTACATTATTCTTTACTTTAATCTGATAACTTTATCTTCTTTTTCACTTTGCACCATGTTTACAATGACCTGCTTTATTTAACTGGTCCTTTAAGGTCAGTGCTGAACACATCAGTCAAAAAGATTGATGATGACACAAACTGTCACTGATATGTTATAAAAGATGAATAAGCTGCACTTTACTGTTGTAGAAAAATGAGGTGAAAGTAGTTTGGATTATTTAATACACTGTCATCTATAATTTAGTAGTTCCCAAAACGGGTGTTTGGACTTGACCGCTGAACCACAGCATTTGAGGGTTTTTTAAAAGTGGTGAACGTGAAAAAAAGAAAGAAGATACAACAGCTTTTTTTCATCTGATAATTTTTGTGAAAGGTTTGGTTTTACAAGTTTTCTTTCTTTTAAAAAACTCAAAGAAACATATAGAGAAAATCTTTCTTTGATGGCTCGACTAAGTACTTGCACTGCCTAAAATCTATTAAAATGCTATCAACTAAATCTACTAATCCACGAAAGCTAATATGACAAGCAACAGTCGGATAAATATTGAGAAATAATAAGTTTTAGCAGTTTGTAGCAGCTATGAATACAAAGTAGCCAAAAAAAGTATAAATACTAAAGCAAAGTATCTAAAAATTGGAGTAAATGGAGGCCCACTCAGGCCACCACCACTGATCAAATTATGTTAATCTATTGCACAGAAGCTCATCTTTTGCAAATCCCAATGCTTAATCTTTGCTAAACCCATATGTTCCAAATCTATCGGATTGTACGTGTTCTCTTGTAGCGAGAGATCAGCAAAGAGCATTTACAATAAATGTGTTATTGAACTACTCTTAGAGACAATGATAGAGTGTTATTATCTGCAGTGACTAGATTAGTAGGAGGTGCTTCTTTGATCCCTTTTTGAAAAACACTTAAGGATAATTACAGCAGCTTCTGATAAGAGGCTTAGTTCATGTTTTTATGTGACCTACAGTAGTGCAGAGACTCTTTCCGGGAAGTTGGAAAGACGAAACTAATCATAACTTTCTCAGTATGGTTTGATATATAAAAAGAATAATACATTAAACCATGTTTAACCATTTTAGCATCCCAGTGGTGCTCTATTGAATTGAGATCCAACATTCCTCTAACCAATATATTTCCACCAGTCTGAACCATTTATACAAAGCGGGTTGGATCCATGCTTCCATGTTATTTATACCAAAGAGACCCTACCCATCTGAATGTCGGATGGGTAAGGAGAAATCTAGCAGAAGCAGAAATCGAGACTCATCAGACCATAAAACATTTTTTCAATCTTCTGTTGTCTAATTTTGGTAACCCTATGCAAAAAGCAGCCTCAGATTCCTGTTCTAACCTGAAAGAAGTGGCATTTAGTGTGGTGTTCTGCTTCAAGGTTTCACAAGTTGAGCATTCAAAGATGCTCTTCTGCATACTTTGGTTGTAACAGGAGTTACTGTTGCTTTCCTATCAGCTAAATTTCTGTGCTCGTTCTGTGTAAGTGCTTCTTATCTAACATTCTCACACATTTATACTCAGATGGATGCACTGTAGACCAATTTGGGGTTAGGACCTTGCCCAAGGATATTTGGCCTGCAGACTGGAGCATTAGTAGGCGACCTGCTCTACCTCCTGAGCTACAGACACCCCTATCAGCTTGAAACAGTCTGTCCATTCTCCTCTGACCTCTGGCAGAGGAGATGTCCAACAGGGCATTTTTGCCCAGAGAACTGCTGCTCACCTGATATTTGCACTTTTTTGGACCATTCTCTATAAACCCTAGAAATGTGTGGGAAAATCCCAGTTGATTGTCAGTTTCTGAGACAGTCAGACCAGCACATTTGGCACTAACAAACCACTTAAATCATCTTTTTTCTCACCTTCCTAATGCTCCTTATACAAGGCAGGACCTTGTATACATGCCTAATTTACTGAGCTGCTGCCATGTGGTTGGTTGATTATACATTTATATTATCAAGCAGCTGAACATGTATACCTAATAAAGCAGCTGTGGAATGTATGCCCTTATACATTTGGATTGTAACAACTCTGCTATTCACTGATTTCCAATCGAGCACAATCATCAAGACAAAATTTACATGTCTGGTGCATTTGTTCATGACTCTTTACCTGCAAGACATTTCTCTCAGCCCCATCATATGCAAATATTAGCATGCTAACTTGGATGCTGTAATGGTGAAATGCTTCACTAAGTCTGCTTAACATTAGATTCTTTGAGGTGTGTTTCTGATTCGATCAGTGGCTGATAAGCAGACGTTAACTATGATTAATCAAAGGAATATGTCCTTTAATCCTCAGAGTACTTTGCTGTGCTATTAGCTAGTGCTAACTATTACATAAGAAGAAAATCTTACCACCATACATATGAAGCAAATTCAGCAGGACATTCTTTGCTTTCTTTCCTTCATTCTCAGCTAGTTAGCCTGGGGAGCAGGGTGATGAGTAGTGATGCTTTTCTATGGCATGCTTGCACAGCGTTTAGATCTGTTCATGCAGTCGCAGGCTTGTCTTCACATGCAGACTCGGAGGGAAAAACACAGGGAAACTACCCTGTTAGGGACTGTGCATAATGCTATAGGTCACAGGTCATAGTAGCTGTATCCAATGTCCACAAACACAGGAGAGTGAAGATGACAGCTGGTCTGAACCTCAGGCTGCTGGAGATGCTCTCAAAAACACTATATTCATGAAACTGCAAGGAAACAAGCTGTTCAGAAACCATGCCAGCACTATGTTATGAAATTATGGCCGAAGGGGGAGCAAAATATGTAAAGAATTTCCTGTTAGAAAATGACAGGCTTGCAGGCATTCCTGCTCCTGCTGTGTATTTTTTGAATGAGTTGAAAATCTGTTCATTCAGTCTTTTCTTCTTTTTTTCCCCCTTTTGTAATAGTTCTGTTATCTACAAAATAATCTGTGAACCCGTGATGCAGACAATGCTGTTTGAAATATCATGCATCATGTTGGCATTATGAGTTCAAAAATGGATTTAGTTAAAATATCTATCCCAAACGGGATTAATTTACATTATTGTGCTCCTCTGGGAATTTTTAAAATTTCAAATCGCCATTTTATGTAGTTAGGTTTCTTTATTGCTGCTCATTTGGCAGCATACAAGCACATTCATTCCTGCCTGTGCCCACCATCTGTTTCAGTCTCAGCTCAGCCAGCCCAGCTCACTCCTCCAAAGAGGAGTATGTTATCACCCAGCTCACTGACACCCCTAAAGAAGAAACAGTCCATGATCACCCTGAGAACCAGGGGGAACCTCAGGATGACAAATCTGAGCTGACAGAGAAGAAATCTGTCACAGGTTGGTTGGCTGCACATCAACTCTTGTAGAGCCAGATATGATGCAGTGAAAAAAAAGGTGCCTTGCCTCATTTCCCCTGTCCCTCTGCCACTTTTAGAGGAGGTGGCTCTCTGTGGATTGTGTCCTTCCCTGGGGCACGATGGGCAGGAGGAAGAGAAGTCCTGGGAGGAGCAGCTGGATGCACACCAGGAGCAGCTGGAAAAGGAGATGCAAGAAGCGAGAAGGATGGTGTTCCGGTTACAGGTAATGCACTTCAAAACAAACTGCTGCTCTGGGCCAAGGGATATAAGCGACAGGGTCGCTGCCCTATTTGCAACAAATCCACAGAGTAAGGAGCAAGTAGTAAAAAAATAGATTCTGAGAAAGAAGGATGAAAGTTTGGTCAGGGCATGTAAATGTTTTCAGCTCAGTTTTTATCAGCAGGTAAACCCACCATACCTCTGTTTGCTGACTTTATTGTTTCTCTGTTTTGAGTCACTGAAACATTTTAAAAAGGAGGCTATTTATTATCTGTCCTTACAATAAAATCAGGGCACTGGGTTGTTAAATTAGAGCCATAGTGAAAAACAAAAATCACCATGTAGTTGGTCCTAATGCAACTAAACAGTCTGAAGAAACCTTAAAAATTGTTAGCATCCAGTGCTAGCTTAAAGTTTTTAAAAATGTTTGCATGTCTACAGCCGCTTTCTATGTAATCTTGTCTTATCAGATGCTCACAAGTAGTTAGATAATTAACTGACAAGCAGCTCCATGGTTAAGTGATGCCTGTTCTGTTGTTATTTTATGACAAACTGAGCAGAAAAAAGACTGGGAGTTGATTTAGAGCTTTTCACTGGAACTCTCAATGTGGGGTCCAAAAGATTAGCTAATAAAAGTGAAGGAGTCCATCATTAGGTTGTAAAACATGCAAAAACCAAATAAAACTATCAAAGAGATGACTAAATTCTAGCAGTGGCCAAACCAACAATCTGGTACATTCTTAAAATAAAAAGAAGGGATGCACATGGACTGCAGCACCAAACACTGAAGCAGCGGCTGAAGGTGGCTGCAGAAAGGGCCTGCAGGGCACCTCAAGGGATGAAACAAAGCACTTGGTGGTGTGCATGGGTTCTAAATTTCAGGGAGCCACTGACCGCAAACATTTTCTGTAATTTTTAAAATCAATGTGTATATTTAATACTATGTTAGTTTGTATAAAAATGGCTAACAAAAAAGGAATACTTTTGTTAAACACCATGCATTAAAGCTGAAAGTCTGCACTTTAATCACACCTTGGTTGTTTTCGAATCCAAAGCTAACTGTAGCTCAGTATGGGGTAGCTGGTTTGCTTTCACAAGGCACAGCAGATTGTGCATTTGAAATCGGGCTTCTGAAGGAGTTCAAAAGATCCAAACTCTTGTATTATTATGTGCACTGAAGAACTGAAGCAAGAATCTAATCTGAAAAGAAAACACTGTTATTTTCTGCAGCACATCAACATTATTTACTCACTAGATCCCCACAGATTCCTACTAAAGTATCGATGACAAAGGACTGCTAAAGAAAGGTCGTCATATCAACGTTTTATAATCTGCTTACACTCTGTTCATGAGGGAGTTCACATTGTAAACCAAGCGCAAGTAATGAAGACTGTATAACTGAAATCTCATCAGAGGATTGGAAATAAATACATGCCTCAATTTAGTTAATTATAGACATGTATTCTGGCATATTTAGTTAATTTGCAATTATACAGCACTTTCCAAGTTAAATTGCTAAATAAAATTGTACCAGAGTGTCACTAGCAGTCAGTAAGATTACAAGATTTTGGGAAGACTTAGAAATGACAAAAGAAATGACAAGATCCAAATGCTACATGCTAAAAATGGAAATATATTTTTAAATGAAGTAATTAAAAAGAAACCCAAACAGATAGACCAGATGTAACACACTAAGCATGATAAAGCCATCCACTAGAAAGAATAATATGTGTTTTGACAGATAAACAGACAAAGATGAAATTTTTTTTTACCTGATTTATACTTTGAGTCCATTCTGTTACTTCCGTTTATCCAATCGGGGTCGTAGAAGGGTCGGAGCCTATCCCAGTAGTCACAGGGTGAATAGCAGAGTGCACTGTGGATAAGTCACTGATCTATTATAATTTATATGAAATTATTAAAATTATGTTGCATGAAAAAATGTGAAAGGGGGCGCTTTTATAAGAAAATCATAAAATGAGACTTGTTAGGCTTATAATACATATAAAATATAAACTCACTTGCCACTTTATTAGGCATTAATACCTGGTAGTACTGGTTTTTAGATTCAGAACTGTCTTAATTCTTCATGGCACACATTCAACAAGGTGCTGGAAACATTCCTCAGAGATTTTGGTCCATATTGATGTGATACCATAACACAGTTGCTGCAGATTTGTCAATTGCACATACACAATTTAAATCTGGTCCACCGCATCACAAAGGTGCTTTATTGGAGTGAGATTTGGTGACTGTGGAGGTCATCTGAGTACAGTGAATACACTGTTATGTTCAAGAAACCAGTTTGGGATGATTTGAGCTCTGTGACGAGGCGCGTTATACAGCTGGGTGCAGCCATCAAAAATATCCCTCACACCAATACACCACCATCAGACATTGAGATCTTCTATTGTCTAATATTGGTGCTTCTGTGAATGATGAATTGATCTGCTTCAAGGTTCAACACACTGAGCATTTATAAATGCTCTTCTGCATACTTTTGTTGTAATACTAGCCTGACAGGCAACAACGACCATGCCACTTTCAAAGTCAATAAAAGGACCTTTCTCTTCCAATTCTGATGCTTGATTTGAATTTCAGAAGGTTGTGAAAAGCATTGAGTCTTTGCCATGTTACAACATACCTTCCATGTGCAAGATCCTTACAGTATAATGGGTCTTATTCAGACATCAATACATTCAATTCAATTCAATTTCATTTATATAGCGCCAAATCACAACAGCAGTCGCCTCAAGGAGCGTTACATTGTAAGATAAAGACCCTACAATAATACAAAGAAAACAGAGAAAACCCAGCATGAGATAACCCCCTATAAGCAAGCCCTTTGGCAACAGTGGAAAGCAAAAACTCCTTTTCAACTGGAAGAAACCTCTGTCAAAATCAGGCTCAGGGCGGGGCAGACTGCTGCAAGCGTTTGGGGGTGAGGTAAGGGAAACAGAACAAAGACACGGTGTGGAAGAGAGCCACAGATTATTAGAATAATTAAGAATAAAAATATGAAAGACAAAGCTAATCCTACAAAATTTGCTAATCTTTGCCAGCTTCATTAATTTGTGCAAATAAATAAGTTTGGCACATGGTATTTAATTGGTATGTTTGGGGTCATTTATAGTATTCAGCTACAAATATCGGTGCAGCGACAGCACGTCCACATACTGTTCATAAATTAAAAATAGATGTTTTGGTGACTTTTACAGTAATAGCCTTTATGTTTTCAGTTTTAGAGTCTCTATATTACATTACAGTCTGTATATTTACACAGACTTGTCAGTGTAATTTCAATTTGATTTGGTTCAGTTCACTGACTTTATTAGCAAAAACGGAGGCATTTACAACCACAGAAACCTGGTTTCTCTATCATGCGTCGCAACTATCATTGCTTGCAAGTTTTCTTCAGATTTGTATGTGTTTTGGTTTTTAGGCTCTGCTGCTCCATGGCTCCCTCCCTGAGGAAGACCAGGATGGATCCGTGAGCTTTGGAGATAACCGGGCTAACACCGAGCAGCAGCTGGTACAGTGCCCTCTCTCTGCTAACTTGAGAAAACAAACAACAGTTGCTCGCCACCGAGCTTGAAGTGTCCGTGTCAGCCCTTCTGTTCTGATGATGTTTGTAGCCATTACTCGTCTCACGAGTGGCCACTATAGAGCACAAATGAATCTCTCTGATCTGCCAGCGCACTGTCATGGAGGCCCAATGCCTCCTCATACGTTCTGACATTTTTCCATTCTCTAATTACCCCGCTCGTACCCTCTCCCTTTGAAGGTTCTCATCCGCAGTCGTCTGGACCAAAGCATGGAGGAAGCCCTTGATCTCAAGGTACAGTAAGTAAATGTAATTAGGTTTAACATAGATGAGCTGTCCTAGGGGCAGAGTCCTTTTCTCTAATGTTTTTGTTGTTCCTTTGTGTGGCTCTTAGAGGGAACTTCTGAGGCACAAACAGGAGACACGTCACATTCAGGCCATCAAGGTAAACCTCTTACTCTAGTTTTGGGATTTATATGTGAAGTAAAATGGATTAAAGGATTATATTTAACCTTTTTGACTATTGCGCCCTCCCAAACTGATGATTCTGTAAGTTTTATCACATACATTATACATTTATCATTTCTTTACAAAGATCAAAAGAAGTTTAGAGCTGGGTGGATCCTGTCGATGAGGCAGGTGGATGCAGTTCATCAGTATTCAGGTCTTTTCTGGACAATTCTTTGATCGCCCTCTTGCTTCTCATTAGGATGCTCTGCAGCAGCGCTTGGCAGTGCAGGAGGATGCTGTGCTGCAGCTAAAGCAGGAACTACTGAGGTGCAACATGGCCAAAGATCAGCTGGAGGGGGAAAATGTGAGACAAGTGATGATTTCCCTTTGACACGATGAAATATTCGACCTCTTTGACTCGTGGCTGCAGGTTTAAGTGAGAGAACTATAGCACTCATATATCACCTTGATATAACTGTTTGCAGGCAGAGCTCAAACGCAAGCTGAGTGAAAGGAACAAATTACTTAGCGAATATGAGGTATTGTCTTTTATTATATACACGTCAGTGCGTTCTTTTAGCCATAGAGATGCAAATAAAGCCTCGTGCCATCCATCTCTCTTGTCACAATAGCAGCAGCTCGGGAGGAAGGACAGAATACTGCAGCAGCAGCAGCAAAAGCTTGATGAAGCTCAGCACAAGGCACATGAAGTCAGCCTGGGACGGGTATGCAGCATGACAGGTTTCACATATACGTGCTAAATAACATATGTTTGAATGCAGGACTCATATATAACACCAACGTTTGTTTGTTTTTTTTATCGCGCATCGGTCTGTGATTACATTGTACTTGTCGCAAGATAGCCCATATATTTCTTCTTACGAGAAACATTACTCAATAAGACCAAAAACTATAAATATATTAAGGCACCATGATGCTTGAAGAAAACATTACATTTCCCACTACACCTCAGCGGTGTGGTCTTTATAAATTGTTACTCAGATCAGAGTAAATGGTGCATTTGTTGGAGACTATTTTCAGTGGCAGATTAATACATATTTCTTGCACCGGTGAGTATCCCTTGCAGCAGGATGCTGTATGTGAAATCGACTCAAAATAGATTCCTGTGCACGGTGTTCATCATGATAGGAAAAAAACATGTCACCCACTACGTTGTGATGTTTTTTTTATAGTTTTTGGACAAAAGTGAAGCTCTTATTTAGATGAATAAGCTTTCTGGCTGTTTTTTTAGCTACACAGGCCGTGTTTGCTCTTTGTATTGCAGTTTGAGCACATTTTGTAAATATTATCACACTTTTCATTCAGAACACTTTTCACCTTGGTCTATACTGTCTCTGTCTCTGATAGGCGTTCAGGAGCGAGGGCAGCGGGTACAGTAACTCAGTCGCTTCGACATCTCCTCCAGTGTTCCAGCACAGCGCACCAGTATGCACTCTTTAATTTTCTCATTAACCAATAATGTCTGTAAATGTCCACAGTTCAAAATGATTTCGAATTTTTTTCCAATTCTTTTTAAGTATCAGAGGACTGTTTTTCACAGGGTGAAGAGCTGCAGGTCGTCAGGGAAGCACTTCGCAGTTTGAGGGACAGTTTTTCCGGCCATGACCCCCAACATCACACCCTGGACACTCTGGAGCAGGGCGTGGCCACTCTCATGGACAGACTGCACTCTCTGGACACCCAGCGAAGACAGGACAGAGGGGTACACACTCTCGCTCTCACAACTCAAAGAGGAAATTTTAAAATGTAGTAGCTCGTCTGTCACTTGCCAAATGATGACTCAGCAACTGATAACATCCGACTGTTTGCTATGAGTAATTGGTTCTTCTTCTAGGAGGAATTCAAATCGCCAGGACGCAGAGCCAACTCGACAGACCGTGACTCCTGGCCGCCGAGCTCGAGTGAGACAAACAAAATGCTCGTTTTTGTTTAGGATTTGTCATCCCCCGCAACATCTCTACTGGCTGTTAAATCAAATTGTGCCATTCAATTACACTGTGCTGCAAAGAGAGGGCATGACTGAGTGTGAGGCTAGAACCCTTTCAGACTTTGGTTGTGGAAAAACAATGTTTGCTGGGTTTTTTTCCAGAAATGGCGCACTCACACAGCAGCCCAGGACTGGATACTGCCGTCTCCACTAAAGTGCTCTACTTCACAGATCGCTCGCTCACTCCATTTCTGATTAACATCCCAAAAAGGTGAGTATATAAACACTTTATGGTGGCTTGATACAGTGCTGTGTGTTGCTTCACTGGAGCGTTCTTTATTTTTTAAGCAAATTGTTAGTTGGGTTTTGGTTGACCATAGCCGCATATGGATGCCTGGGCTGGTTTATCCAAAGCATAACGTTTGTGTGGATATATGTGTGCTTCCAGGCTGGGAGAGGTGACACTGCGAGACTTCAAGGCAGCTGTAGACAGACAAGGCAGTTTCAGATACCACTTCAAGGCCCTTGACCCAGAGTTTGGCACAGTGAAAGAGGAGGTAGGCGTGGGAGTAAAATTACAGCCCCTTATTTCTCTTCACATTGGGCTTCAGCTGGCAAATATAAAACGGCAGTTATAGAGTAAGATATGCTAATAATAGCTGTGCCTACTGTGCACTTCAAAACACCATGGGGAGACTTATTTCCATCCCAAAGAATTGGATAACCTCAAGTATTCATTTTTACTTTCAATCCAAACCTTTTATAGTATAGATATGGGTCTCTCAGATATGTAAACACTGGATGCTGGCTTTTCAGGTGTTTCAGGATGGAGCCGTTGTCCCTGGCTGGGAGGGGAAGATTGTTGCGTGGGTTGAGGAGGATCACGGGGAGCGGAGATAGCGCCAAAAAACTAGAGATCGTCACTACAAACCTCAGCTGTTCCCACTGGACCAGGAAGCTACTGAAAATACTTCTGATGCCATAAGAAAGAATAGTGTTACGACACAAAACTGGGACCAATGGAGCTAACACCATTAAGGTACAAAACAAAACCATGTTTTAAAAGCGAATGTTTCATATGAAGAATCTAAACATTTGGATACAATGTTTTTTTCGTTTACGGACCGCATGTCGCACATTGTTTGCAGCTCATAAATAAGTTTGTGGGACTACCACGTAATGGTCAGTAAAGTCATACTTGAATAATAAAATAATGTTAGCTTTATATGAAAAAACAAGCTACGCTGTGCTTTAAAACGCTGTAATCAGTGCATAGTATGCAAACCTCAAAAAAAGAAAGTGTTTACTGACATTTTCCACGTGTTCCAGATTGCCAAACACTGATGTTGTTGTTCTGCATCAATTTTGATGTTTTAATAAACATAAATTATTGCATGGTTCGTTTTGTTGTCAATTATTCCCCCCTGCATACGGTAATGACACCAGCTCGTAGCCATTAAACACCTCCACTCACGCGCCCACACATTAATAAACAAAATCCACAGATTGTCATTAAAGTCAATTAATTTTTTTTTGGGGGGGGGGGGGGGGGGGTTAGAATTAAATTTGCTGCTGAGCCTCAGCCCACACAGCACAAAGGGACACTGTTACATATTTGTTTCACAAACATGTTGCTCTTGGAAATGGATCAATTTAGCTGTTTATTGTTAGTTAACTTGAATTCTGAGGCAGAATACGAGTCCCTCCACAGCACAATGTGCTCTCAGTGCTTTTTTCCCTTTTTTTTAATTTGTACATTGCACAACAGGAGTTTTGTTGTTTTTGTTTGAGGCATTTTCAATGCCAGTGTTTAGCTAGCTTAACAAACACTGCACATTTGTTTCTTAATTAAGGAAAATGATCACAAGACATTCACTTTCAATGTAAGTCTTCGTTTCTTCTTATTAAAGATGGCAGACGCGGTGTCTTCGTTTACAGTTTTTGGGAAGTCCACAAGCAAATAGTAAAGATCCTCCACCTCCAGTAAGACGTCATCCTGCAGAGAAAAATACATCCAGTGTGCTACTAAGGCTCGCTACAGGTCGATTATGTATTTCTTATGACATCCAGCTACACACTGACACACACTGGATTCTAAAGTGCTTCGTTATAACTGTTCAAGGGAGTGTGTAACCACTAACCTTGGACATGCTCAGCTGGCATTCTGACATGGAACAAACCATTGGCAGCTCCACCGTCAGTTCCACGCTGTCAGGAACTCCTGCTGCATCGGTCTTCACCTCGAGTCGATACTCTGGCTTCTGAGGCTCTACAGAAGCGGCTGAGATGACATGGATCAAATCCTTCTTTATTTTCTCTGCAGGCCTAAAGATAATTTGAGGAGCAGAGTCCTCTTGGTTTTCTGATCGTAGGGAGGAGATGTGCTGCAGGAGGGCAGCTGGTGTCTGACCGGCTGTAAAAAAAAAAAAAAAGGACTATGGATTATCAGGAAAATTGTTTTAGGAGGTGAAAGGAGAGTGGGTAAAGCGCATGGGTTCAACATAAAGTGCTTATCAAAGCTTGTCAGGGTTGACAGTCTTATTGCATTACCTGTGTTGGGTTGTTTGGGGGCACTGGACAACTTCTGAAATCCAAGCCGGCAGTGCAACTCATCTGGGCTACTATTTGGGCTACTGTTGACAACTCTGTACTGCTGTGATAACGTCATCCCAAGCTGCTTCTGGGCAAAGCTCAGGGCCAGCATATAGACCTGGTTAATCTCTGCTTTGTTCTCCCTACTTTCCTGCAGCAACACAGGATTTAATGCCACATCCAGCACAGTATACCAGCCTGTAAAGGAAAAAGTATGACTTTCTTGCTTGTGTCATGTAATACAAATGGCAGGTCTGCAGCTTGACACACACCTTGATCTTCATTTGTGCCTGTTTCCAGTTTTCCAGTGTACACTGGTAAAGGCCTGCTGGGATCCTGAGGCGCAGGCACACGTTTCCAGCCGCATATGTTGATGTACAGCAGGCCTTTCTTTGGTTTCTGTCACAGAAACACAGTGCTGTCAAAAGGATCTGTCAAAACAAATTCAATTTCAAAGTTCTAAGTGGATAAAAGTCTAGCATCTTTGCAGAGTGAAGAAAAAGCCTGTGTTTCTCGTGCAGCCTGTGTATTTTAGGATATATAAAGCAAGCACAGCTTACAGCTCCTCAGCAGAAATATTTTTAGGTTATTACTTTACTCTTGGTTGGATAAAAACAAGAAATTTGATGACAAAGCTTTCACAGTTTGTAATGGACTACACTAATTAATAGGACTAGAAGTTATAATCCCTATCAGTATAACACAGACCTGAGTGGGTTGGAGAAGTCCTCTAGATGGGGTGTTTGCTGCTGACCATGTGGGTATGTATCTGTCAGTGCGACACATCATCAGCTTTGTACCCCAGCTTCATAGTGCATTTCCGTAATTTCTCACAAGATTCCCTCAGCCAAAGCAAACCCACCACAGGGTGATCAGACCTGGGTGTATTTCACATGGCACCCACCAGTAATTTGGCAGGCCACACGGTCTCCTTCTGCTTCAGCCAGCCCCTGTGACTACTTTCTTTTGACAAGAGTGGCAAGCTTTTTGATTAACTTGTACTAGGCTTCCCTTCCTAATGCCTACTTCCTTCGTCAGTCTTACTGTGGAGCTGGCTGCAAAGCCCCTACAGGCCACTTACACTGAATGGACTTCCACTTTCCAGCCTTGGTCCTCTTCCTCAGCTTGCTCATGCTTTTTTCTTGTCATATGCCTTATTGATTGCATCCTCCCAAGGGACGATCAGTTCTACAGTGAAGACAGACTGGCAGGAACTGGACCAGAGAACCAGAGCTGGGTCCAGGTTGATTTCAAGTGTAAAGGTATTTCAGAAAGACGGGGTTGACATGCTATTTCTCACCTTCCCAGATGAAGGTTGTTTGTTGCAGAAAGGTGGCTTTAACTTCTAATGAGCTGCAGTTAGTCTATACTCTCCTGACTAATAGCTACCGACAAGTTAGTTGGTTATGTCACCAAGTATATCCTCCATGTGTTAGACTGCTTTTGCAGCCCACCAGGATGTGTTTGAGGGTTGCAAACAAGTAACAGACTGCTGGAGTGAGCAGTACATCATATGTGGGCTGTTTTGTTTTCATATTCCATAGCTCACTACATTTGATTGTTCTTCCTTTTTATTCCTTCCCGCATCATTCAGCGGCCTTGCTGAAGTTAGGGGACTGCTGTTGCACATCTAGTTGATTCCTGGCAGTCCCCCTCCTCCATCAGATGTCTGCATTACTTGGGTGAGCCTTTTGCAGAGTAGGTGCTGTTCCCAATCCAAATTCTCCTGTAATGTAATTTCTTGTACCAATGACAGGACCTGGGACACTGAATCTTTTTTTTTTTTTTGATGATGGGTACTGAGCTGTATCCTACCTACCTACATTTTCTGATATGACAGTTAACTTTCCCTAATTTATGTTTGAATTTAGAGTATTAATTTATGATTGGAGGAATAAAGGTGGGCTTCCTTTCTAGCTGAACCAAAGAATGTGATGAGCAACACCTGTATGGACCACAGTATGGACTGGGGCCTACACAGGAAGGAGCCTTCACGAATGAAACTCACCAGTATTTCAGTGCAGAGGCAGGAGTCCAGCTCGGGCGGCGCTCTGAATTCAGCTCCTTCCTTTATCTGTTTCTCTATAAGCGTACGGTAGGCTGCAGGGTCATTTTCAGAGAGATCATCCAGCATGGACCACAGTTTGCTCATCTGCTGCAAAACATCCTCTGTACTGCCAGTGGAGCACATGTTAAGGTAACTGTCGTACTTTTATTACCTAGCTAACTCTAGCTAGTTGGCAGAAAAAGTTTGTGCGTCAGAAAACCAGCCGGTCAGCAGTGTTATAGAGGAGCATGTGTTATAGAAACACCTTAAATAGCCGACAAATATGGAGCAGTATCACACAAATATTAATTTAAAAAAAAAAACCCTCAACTAATTACGTTCTGTAGCTCATTAGTTGTAATCGCTAACACTAGTTAGGCCAATGTTGTCAGTTGCCATAGAAACATAACACTGTTGCCACCAGGCGGTGAGATGCGGAACTGCGGCTCAGAAACCACACATGACAATAAGAAGCATAATTTATTTTCAATACATGAAAAACATAACGTAAAAATGCATGTTGATGTTTTCAGTCTGTCTTTATGTGTACATTATATAACTGACATGTAAAATAAAAAGTATCATGTATAACTGTAGTTTTCTAACGTTTCCACCAGTTTCATCAGAAGCTTCCTTCTTTTTGTTGTATTTCATGAGCCCTCCTCAGTAATTCTGCAAAAAAAAAGGAAAGAATTAATATTAGAAATCACTGTTCTGTTTTACAGTTTCCATCTCAATCCGGCTGAAAATACAAAAAGAAAGAAATTCAAATAGCGGCATGGATGAATCTAATTAGCGCTTTCTGCAGTGTAGTGATATAAGAATTTATTGTAACATTTTAGATAAGTAAAAGTATTATCCCTGTAAAAAAAGAAAAAATTCCATGATATGTAAATATCCTCAGTTCAAAGAGCTGTTACTAGCAGGGTACTTCTACAAAAACAAATGACCTATTTCACAGGCTTGCTTTGATGCATTTCTTTCTACATAATGTTTTAAAACTGGCAAAAGTGGAGCTAACTTTTTAATATATAATATATTAGGGGTGCAACAATACACAAAATTCACGGTTCGGTTTGATACTTTGGTGTCACGGTTTGATATTTTTTCGATACAAAAAAATGTTCATGCCTTTTTAATTTGTCATTTATTAAATTTTCACGGCACATTCCGCCCCACATCTCTGTGCGTTCATCATTTGTTTGAAGCCAGCTCACCTCCTGCAACTACTTTTCCGAGAATACGTGCTTCTTTTGCGGTTCGAACTCCTTCTGACATTTCTTTGGAGGTGGAGGAACATCACAGTAATTGCTTAAAGGAGCTTGCTTCTTCGACATCTTTAAGAGTTCTAAACAAATGTCTGTCCTCCTCCTGAAAATCTTATGTATGCAAACGCGTTGCAACTTCTTATCTTGTGCCCGTTTTTTATTTTGACAGCGAATACGCACCTGCGGACCACTTATGTGCAGCCCTGGTTATTTTGCTTGTCATATTGCAGCCACAGAAATTCTTTTGTCCATGAAACCATAAAGCTGCACTTTCTTTTTGCCTCATAGTCTGATTTATCATAACTTTTCCGTTTTGTGGTAAGCTTTTCTTTGGCTGTCACTTCTTCACCCTGACCTGTCTTATTTGGCTCAGCAGAACTAAAATATTGTGGCGAGCTCAGACAAGGAGGAGACGGAGGTATCGTTTGGTCTTGCTTCCCGTGAGCTAGCCAGGGAGCACAGCCGTTTATTGACATCTGCAGAAGAACACTGCCGCTAGCTAACTGCTCAGCGCGGCAACAGCACAGCAACAACAACAACACACAGGGCGCCCTCTGACCCCGGAAGGACACACCGTCGCAGCGAGAGGGCGTCACCCGTCACTATGGCAACATAAACAAAACACAACTGTACAAACAGAACCCCGAACAGCCCTGACCCGCTACATAGCCCCCACCCAAGGGGTCAGTCGTCCCCGACGACCCCATTACACCACACAAAGTCCTGCAAATGTCCAGGTGCCTTCTTTTGGCGCACCGGCCGGTCACGACCGGCGGGGGAAAAGTCACTCGGGTCAGAACATGGGGTGCCACCATCATCCCACTTCTGACACCAATGTGGCGAGCTCAGACAAGGAGGAGACGGAGGTATCGTTTGGTCTTGCTTCCCGTGAGCTAGCCAGGGAGCACAGCCGTTTATTGACATCTGCAGAAGAACACTGCCGCTAGCTAACTGCTCAGCGCGGCAACAGCACAGCAACAACAACAACACACAGGGCGCCCTCTGACCCCGGAAGGACACACCGTCGCAGCGAGAGGGCGTCACCCGTCACTATGGCAACATAAACAAAACATAACTGTACAAACAGAACCCCGAACAGCCATGACCCACTACAATATATATCCTGCTGCTTTTACACACGCACTCACATAACGCTCAGCGATTCTCTGCGCGATCAACCTCTCACATGTTTAAGCTTGCTGCTGGAGATTTCACTTGTCATGTTTGCATAGTAAGCTAACGATTGATAAGACAATGTCAGAGGAATTGGTGCACAAATTATCATCACTCACCAATCAGTGCTGTCGCTCTCTATACATAGTTTGCGCAATTGCAAAGTGAAAGCAAAAAACAAGCGCAAATTCAAATGCGATTTCAATATGTCACATATTGGCAGTGGCTCACCGATGCCAATGACATAATTACCCAGCTACATTTCCGAAAGAATGCAAAAGCATTGACATATTTTTCCTTCCTATGATAGCCCGAGACGGGCAGGGCAGATAGATTTTGGTAGCACAACTGGAAAAATCGCTAGCCCCAGGACATTAGGCAGGCGATTTTGCGAGCCCTGTATCTTATTGAGGAATCACTCATCTTTGGAAAAGAGTTTATTACAGAGAAATGGCTCTTTCCAAAATAAAAGCTATACTATACGCTTCTTCTGGGCTATATTCTCAGCAGCATATTAAACATATCAGGTCCCCATAAGGAGAATCATGTGCTAACGGCTGTCTAAATGACTCGGGTAAAGTTTGTAGCATGCGTGCTTGTTGTTTTTGTCTGCTTCCACTTGTCTTTGCACTAGGATGATGTTGGTGTAAATGTGCAGTCATATTTGTTGTGTTCCCACTAGTGCTGTCAGCGTAAATCTCGTTGAAATGACATTAACGCCACAACACGGCAAATCTCCGTTAACGAGCTACTGGCCCACATGGGGCTGGACGGCCAACAACAGCGCTAACACACTAGCTCCCACCCATGTAATTGAACATTGCATGGTACATCCAACATACTGTTTTACTTTAGTCCATGACGCGCTTACCTTCAGGGTCATACGTCACATCTGGCCAGATCTGAATGAGGGTGGGGGAGGTTCAAATTGCCATGTTGCAAGGAGAGCTTAACTTCTGTCTCGCTAGCTTGCCCTGCGCTCAGTGAATCTGCGTTCGACTACTCCGCCTAGGCTGCACTGTCGAGCGCAGATCCACTGAGCGCTCAACACAGACAGCATAGTCAGAAGGAAAGTTGATAAAATAAATCAAAGCACTGTATCGAACACACACACACACACACACACACACACATATATATATATATATATATATATATATATATATATATATATATATATCCATCCATCCATCCATCCATTCGCTTCCGCTTATCCTTTTCAGGGTCGCGGGGGGCGCTGGAGCCTATCCCAGCTGTCATAGGGCGAAAGGCGGGGTATATATATATATATTCTTTTGAGATCAATAAAGAAGTATCGAATGATACTAAACCTCTGTGCTGTCCTGTAAATAGTTAGTTATTCTCCACTGTAGAATTTAAAAATGCTGTTTACCTCTATCATCTCGTAGATCCAGCCCAAGAATTTGGCCACTTTGGTGTAAACTCCAGGATGATTGGGCTCAGCACAGCCTGTTCCCCAGCTGACGACTCCCACCAGCCTCCATACACTGTCATCCTGGCAAACCAGAGGGCCCCCACTGTCCCCCTGGAGAGGTAGACCCAAACACTGTTCACTGCATCTACTCATAAAAGAGAAGCTAAATCTAGTGGTCAAAACAAGCCTCTGACCTGACATGCGTCCACTTTTCCTTCTGTGTAGCCGGCACATAGCATCCGTGCTGTGATCTCTCCATTGTACATGCAGGAGCTGTTGCATTTCTTTGTGCTTATTATTGGGACTGGAGCCTCTTTCAGGGTGTCGGGTGAATGAACTACGGGTGAAAGTTTCAATTTAGGACTGCTCCACTAATACACTTGGCTCACTCTGTCACCATCTGAGTATGGATTAGATTTGTAGCAGAGATGCATTTGTTTAAGAGCAGAGCAGTGTAGTAACATCTTACCCCCGTCGGGTTGTGTGTATCCCCATCCAGAAATCCAGCATTGTGTTCCTCCTGGAAGGTCATAGTCGTACTGAGGCAGGCAGATGGGCCTGATTGTGTCTAGTCAAAAGGAGGAATTTTGCCTCTTAATACATTTAAATAGTTACAAGAGACATTAAGTTGTACTGCGAATATGGTTGGATTCATAAGTCATGTTAAGGAGTGTTATAAAACCACCCTTCACTGAGACGTGTTTTACCACGTTTAGACTTCAGTGTTTATCACAAGAAAGCTGTTTTCTCTTTAGTCTCTACGCTCATATCAAATCACAGCTGAAAAACAAGGAAGCTTTTATGATAGAGAAGCCAACTGTGGTCCTGTATACAACATAAAGAAAGTTGTCTCCCACTGAGATCAGAGCAAACAAAAAGGTAGCAGCCATACAAACTCACAGAATAACTTAAATATAACCGAATCTACATAAAATGCATCGTGTACAAAAATAGCCCTGCGTCTCTCTCATTGGATTCTATATGATGGCCTGATTTTTTTGTTTTTGTTTGTTTTTTTTACACTGTACAGTATTTGCATATTTATGTATTCTGTCCTTTGGAAGCTACATCTGTAATTCGGTTCATTTTTATTTATGTCAATTCAAAACAAGTCATTTCAAGGCTCCTTATGTTGTAAGGTAAAGAAGAAACAAAATGACAAAGACAGACCTAAAGATCCCTCAGGATGTCTCAAAACATCTGGAGGCAGTGCTTTAATTGTTGCTGAGACCATAAGCTTATGTCTGAACAGCTGATTCTGTGAGATGTTAAAGATATTGGGATGCTTTTCATTTGAAGTGTATATCACTAGCAATACCACTTATATTGTTTATGATAAATTGTTATTAGCATATAAAAAGGTAAACTGAAGCCAAAGTACTTTTTTTTTTTGTGTGTGTGTGTGTGTGGTTTTTTTTTGTTTGTTTGTTTTTAAAGAGTGCTGCGATGAGACTGACCTGAGAAATTGAACGGGGTCCGCAGCTTCATCAGTGCTATGTCGCTGTCGTGGGTCCTGTGGTTGTAGTTCTTGTTGTAGATGATCTTCTCCACCGCGTATCCTGCATGCTGAGCTGTTTTAGCAGAGCTGCGAGTCACAATGCCAGCATAGACCACCCAGCTGGATATCTGAGGTAGCCTGTAGCTGACATTTGGGAAAAGAAAAGAGAGTAAATCCTGATACTGCTACACCGGTACAGCTGTTAATGACTGATTTTTATCCTTCATCGTGGCTCCAACCTCTGACCTTTAGTACTTGTCAGGTCAGCAGTCTTACTTGTGTACACAGTGGGCAGCTGTGACTACCCATTGACTGGTGATGATGGAGCCTCCGCAGGTGTGACGGTTGCTGTAGTAAAGGCTGACCTGCCAGGGCCACCTGCCCAGCGTGGCCTCCACGCCCCCGATTATCCTGGGTAGCTTTGCTCGTGTGCCACACTCTAGAGATCCATTCATCAAAATGAAACGGAATTGGGTTGGTCAGAAAGAGCAGCAGCAGACGCCATCATTCATCCTGCTCCCATATAAAGCTTTTGTACAAAAACACTACTGGCCTTTGTGCGAGGCGCAAACTCAAATTAAAAGTTAAGTTTAATTTGCTCACCAAAACACTGCAAAGCGATAACCTTCCCTGTGATACAACTCCTCCTAAATGAAAATAAATTGGGTAACTAATGATGCATAATTAATGTATTAGCGGACGCAATTTTCCCTGCACCATTATGAGTGTGATGTCCTCTGACAGATTGCCTTACCTGAACTGCCACATATTTTCCAGGCTGCTCTTTTGTTCTGAGGTAATTTGTATGAAGCCGTCAGTGTAGTTTGGCCCGATATCAGTAAGGTTCACTCCTTTATGCTTGGTCAGTCTGGTAAGGGAACATTTGAAAAATGGGTGGGAGTGAGTATTGCGATAATTTAGTCTCATGAGGTGTGAAGCAAGATTGTAAATGAGGTATTAATAGATCATAAATAAGGCGAGCCTTCAACCTAAAATTAAACCAAGTTAGAGAATGGGCTCTCAGCTTTTTTAAATGGTGCTATAAAGAAGCAGCATGTGATCCTCGCAGACTGCGGAAAAGCATCACCTCAGATAACCCAGCTGTCTGCAGACCAGTGTTCCCAGCGAAGAGTTCCACCTCTCATAGCACACTGGAAGCCAGGTGGGCAGCTTCCCCAGCTGGATCTCCAGGAGGGAGTTCTCGGGACTGATTCTGTAAAACACTGAACCTGATTGATTGAAAATCCCTCCAGAGACAAGCTCTCAGTCAACGTTTATGATCAAGCCCCTTCTATGAGTGGGAAATGATTAGGGAAAACACAAGTATCTATGCTAATGTAGTCAGTAGAAACAGATTATTATGTGTGATGTTTTCATGTCGGTCAATGGGCATCTCTCAGGAGTGAAGAGAAGACAACAAGTAGCAGCTGCTGAATTTTAATTTTTGTTTCTATTCAATTAAGAAACACTTCAGAGGTGACCCATGACCTGATATAATGAAGCACATACAATAAGCTAAGCAGCCACACATTAACGTGCTGCATTATAATTCATAAAACAGTGAAAGAAACGCTACCACGAGGGAGTACACACAGACCTTTCCGCGAGTCAGATACGGAAATATCCTCCGTCACATTGCAGAAGGATGTCTCCTTTGTGTCCCCGAGCCCCACTGGACTTTGGGAGGACGATGGCCTCAGCAAAAGTTTGACTAAAAGTGGATTAAAAGAGATAATCTTTTAATCAGGCTGCAAAATGGGCAGCAAAACATTGTTGATTTTTCCTAATATTACCAGATTATCTGAATGAGAACCCAAAACAGACCAGCGTCTGGGACAGCATTAAAATGTCATTAAATATTGTTCATTTCTATCTGCAAATCCAGCTAATTAGAAAACAGCTAATTTAAAAAAAATGATTCATTTTTTCAAAATGCATTTTCTCTATCTTAACTTGAATGTTGTCGCATGTTTCCATCAAATTTGAGAGACTTCAATGCAGTGAATAAAAAATCTAAATTGGGGCAGCTGAGCCCAACATTGCCCTGATTTTTAGCTGGTGATTATAGTAAGGCTCCAAAAACACAAACCATTTAATGAATTATCAATTTTTCATGTTGTCCATTAAAATTGTTTGACATTTTAAAAAAAGTATCAGTTTACTTACACCAGAAGTCTGAATCAGGGAAATATCATTTCAATGCAATGATTTGCCAAACAATAAAAATGTGTGTTTAACTACTAGCTATACAAAGACATATGAAAAGTTTATTATTTCTTAAAACATATTCTCACTTGATTTTAAAAGTTCTGATGAGAGCAACAAAACCCTGGAAAGGTTGTGTAAGACTAGATGAGAAAAAAAAACTTGAGAGGAAGATCTCACAGCTGATTAGTTTAATGAGTAACATGATTGGGGATAAAAGAGCATTCCAGAGAGGCTGACTCTTTCAGAAGAAGAGAGACGGGTTCACAACTCTGTGGGCAAATAGTTCAACAACTTCAGTGTAATGATTCTCAGTCTAAAACTGCAAAGGACTTAAGGAATGAGGTATCTACTGCACATAATATCATTAAAAGATTCAGAGAAGCTAAATAAATGTATGGAAAAGGGTTAAACAAAAACAATCTTGAGTTGCTTGAACTGCATTAAAAGCGGGTTAAAATAAAAATCAGTGAATGGACTCAGTAACACTCGGGTATCTGCAAGTACAAGCTAAAAGATGAAGAAATGCCTCACGATTCTCTGGGCCCGAGCTCATTTGAGATGGACTGAGGCAAATTCTGTGGAAAACTCTTTTGTAGTCTGACTAATTAAAAATCTGAGATTGTTTCTAAAAACCATTTTCCTCTGAGCTAAGGAGGAGAGGGACCAATGCACATCAATGCACAGCTAAAATGCCAGCATCTGTAATGGTATGGGGATCCATTAGTGGACATGACGTGCGTGAAAGGCACCGTTATTGCTGCATGCAGAGAAGAGGTTTTAGAGTAGCATATGCTGTCATGCAGCATAACAATGCAACAATGTGGTTTTCAGGTCAGATTTATGGGTGTTTCAGCAAGACAATGCCAACCCACATTGTACACATATTATAACCTCATGGTTCTGTGATATGAGTGCAGACATGTCAGCCAATTAAATCACTTAGGAAAAGCATTTAGGTACCGGGACTAAAGCTATTGGTCTCCTTGGTGTTGTTAACACAAAAAAAAAATGATGCAGCCTTCTGAAACATGCTGGCACGTACTAATTTAAACTGCAGCATTCCAACTAATGATGTCTCCGGGAAGTTTTCAAAACTTTGACAAGCAGCTCCTGCTGTATATGTATCAAGAAAATAATTGAACCTTTAAATGCTAATATTCAATAAGCTCTGTCTAAATTTACATTGACCTTAAGATTCACAGGCGTTTAAGTATCTCAAACTGGGCCGTTTGCGCATTCATTTCCACTTCCTGTTTCTTACTGAGCTCATTTAGAGATTCTTTCACAGACACAATGACTCACCTAGAAACCAGACACCTACAACCAATCCTCCGAGAAGTCCGACTGCGCACACCGCTGCCAGCAGCCTCACCAGCCTGTGAGCTAAAGCAACAGTTAATACTGGAGTTAATGCTTGTTGAGCTCCGATGGGAGCCGAGAGAAACTGTTAAATGTCAGCCATTAGATATTGCACACAGATGCACAGCACAGAGACAGTTAGATTTATTAAACACTAAATCTACAGGCTAGGCTTTCACAAGAAAGCGCTGCTGTACATCTTGGCACTGCATTGCAGATGTTGTGCAACAGTACAAAGTCTCATTATTCCATTTAAAGCAACGTGTTAGTGTTGTTGTTTTTTTCTTTTTTGCACAAATGGAGCAAGATTGTTATTGAAGTCTGATGTCTGATGCCCATCGGGCGGTGCACTGCTGGAGCTTACCTTGAGTAGTAGACTGAAATCCTTTTAACCAGCCTTGCACTCCTTTGGCCCCTGCAACTCCCGCTGTTTTCTCAGAGTGAAAGGGATGACTGACAGCCACTGGGTTTTCAATCACTGATAATGTGTCTCCATCAAGACTCTGCAAGAACCCCAGTGGACATGTCAGACCTCAACTTCCATTCTATTCTTGTTTCATAAAGTTTTGCTAAGTTTGCTTACTCAGGACAAAAACTGTGTTCTGACCATTCGCTCATCAGCAAGAGTCTGCCTGTCACGCTCTGTCAGGTTTAATTAAGAGGACAGGTGTTTTTTTTTAACACCGACCGGTCCAGATGTATGGAGTCAGATTTGTACAGGTGTGTGTCACCTTTCTTCCTGGGTGATTAAAGTATAATGAGCTCGTTCAAGTTATTTTTCTATGCATTGGACTACACTTAATAATATGAGGCTGTGTTTTCGGTTTGTATTTTAGGAGATTTTCTTTTATTACTTTGATGTCTGAGCGTCTGTTTGTGATTGTGAAAGTAGCATCTGCTTCTAAAAGCAACATATTGAGAGCACTGCAGTAATTATAATAAAGCTCTCCATAAATGTGAGATGCAGACTTGGAATTATACAATTACAGCACGCAGTCAGTCTAAATAAATCCCATACCATCTGCTGTCATGTAACACTGTGGTGTTTGACGCAAGCTAAACATGTGATTTTGGATATGTAGTTTTTGTAGTCCAGGACTGGGGGCGGTTTCAGAAATATAGATTTAGGTAAACCTGTGCTGTGCAAAGAAGCGTTGTCTATTTTAAGCATGACTGTGGCACAGTGAATTCTGGTTAAATTAAAACTTTTATCGAGCAACGATCAGCTCCGTTTACCCCGGCAGAAAATGTTTGGATCAAACAGACGTTTTACCACTGATGCCCCTGATTGATACCGTTGGGCTTATGTTTACCTGGGGCTAAGGTGTCATTTCAGTTAGACTAATCTATGAGTAACCAAGACTGGTTTCAGAAAGTATCTTTGTGAGAAATTTCACACGGCATTAGGTCAACAGACACATTATTTCGAAAGAGAGGAAGCATTAGAAGGGGACAAACTGCTGTTTGAGTAGTTTGAAGAGAAGGGTCTAGGTGTAAGGAGGAGGTAACAGTTATGTTGTTGTCAGGCATGCATACATTAGACGTACGTTAGGAAAGGTGTAGTGAATGTCGAGTTCCCCTTTTCTTACCATGTTTTCCTTGCATACGGTCCTGAAGAAGAGTCAGCAGTGTCCGTGCTCATCTGTAGGCCTGCGCTCGTGGTGCAAAGGTCTGTCCCGCTCGCAGTCGATGCACCATTTGCCATTTAACAGAATGCAACTCTGGATTTTCCCTTCACAAAGAGACAATGAGGTCAGCAGCGGTGGCACAGAATGAAGCTGTTGTTTGTCCGGGGGAGGTGGGGGTCGTGGGGCCTGTGGAAGCAAGCTGAAACGGGCCTTTGTAGGAGGGGAGCATCTCCAGCGAGATGCGAGGTAACACTTTTCACCTGTGCCAAAAGATTGTCTATTTTCACCCGAGACACGTTATTACCTGGCAGTTTGTAGGTTCTGAGAAAAGGTCATTATTGGAGATTGTTGAAAAGTCTCACATCACGTCAATCCGCATGATTTGAAATCCAAAGCTATCATCTCAGCACTCAAGAACAAAATGAAGTCTGTTCTGTCTGCCTGCTGACAGATTAGACTTTCTCTTCTCTCTTCACTTTTTAACTGACACGCCGTCAATTTTTTTTCCTTGTTTTTCTGTATTTTGAACATCTTCTTTGTGTTATTAGGTGATTATAAGTGACCCCAATGACTCGTTTATTCCAAAAATAGATGAAATAATTAACAGCGGAGATGAAGAAGATGTGAACTGTTTGAAGAGGGTGATAAAATATCTCGAACTCTCTCGGAGAGGAGCTCAGAGTCCGCCATTAATTCATTTCCTGAAGAGACATTAAATTCCTATTCCGAGGATACGGTGAATTAGACTTGTGTAGCTAAAAGAGCATTTGATACAGGATTACTTATTTCTGTCATATTGATGGTATGGGATTAGAGTCCAGGTGAAGCGAACGACTGCCAGGAAGAAAATTCCTCCTCGTCTGACTGTCAGGGCCAAATCCAAAAGATGACCCACATCTACTCGGCTCATCTAACAGGTGTCATATGGAATTATTTGGAAATCAAACACAAAGAAATGAGCATAGCGGCAGCACCGTAAATTGCATGTAATGGAACCGCGGCTGAAATTCATATTGGTAGGGCTGTGAGGTTAATAATATTTGATGATATTAGCGTTGAGCTGAATTGTTCTATTGCAGACTCAAACAAGAGCGAGGAGAGCGTAGCTGCTGTTTGGTCATTTTCACAGGGATTTCATGTCTCCCTCTTCTGGTGAAATTTGTTTTCTCAGACAGCCGAGTAAACAGTGATTTATATAGCTGCCATTCACTTGTGAGAAACTGTTTGCGAAGATGAATGAAGCCATTTTCAGTCAGGGATATGCACCTGCATTTGTTTATGTGTTTTGTTTTCTTGCATGCATCCTCCTTTTTGTTTTTTTTGCTTCTTCTGGTGCTACAATATGCAGTCTATGAATTAGCTACAGTACGAAAATGGCTTCTGCTTTCATATTTTGCAGAAATTTTCCACGTGTTTTATGGTTTTCTTTATACTGTCTTCTAACCTAATATAACAATATAACATATCATTTAATAGAAGTTTTCCATTGTTCTGTTTTTCCATGTTTGAAAGTAATAGACACATAGAGTTTATTTAATCCCAAAGTGGGGAAATTCACTTGTTACAGGAGCTCAAGGGATGGGAAGAAAAGTGAATTAGAGCGATACTGGAAAAATAAAAATAGAAAGAAAAAAATAGATAAGTAAGAAAGATGAGTGTACAAAAAAGCCAGAATACTATGCTGTGTGCATATGGTTACTATATACACCCAGGTAATTATTGTTATTAGTATTATTTGTATATGTACATAAGGTGCAGTGGGAGTGATAATGATACACATGTATTTTAGCTAGTATTTATTCTGTGTGGATATTTTTACAGTCTGGCTGCTGTCGGGATGAAGGACCTGCGATAGCGCTCTGTCCTGCACCATGACTGTGACAGTCTGCTGCTGAAGGAGCTGCTCAGGTCTCATGCAGGGGCTGAGAAGTGTTGCCCATAATGGACTTCAGCTTGGCTAACATCCTCCTCTCACCCACCTACTCTAAGTTATAATAATAATAATAATAATAATAATAATTTAAAGAACAAGGAAAATGGTCTGGAAATACCTGTACCACTGCTTCCTTGTTTCTTTACTTGTGTGGATCCTGTTAAGAGCACAAAGAGCAAACTGTCAGATTCCAGTTGAGGTGTTGTTTGTAGCTCTGTGTTCTGTTTTTGCTGGTTGTGTCTAATGTATCAGTAGTTGTTAAGAAGGATAAAGCGTTGCCGTTAACTTTGATAATGGCGAAGTCGTTAAGAACATTTGTGAAGCGAACATGCGATCTGATCTGATGCTTGACAGAAATGTTTCAAACCAACCTCCTAATATGCTGAGGGATCATTTTCTTTATCCAGAATCCATTGTTCTGTCACCAGACGCATGCTTTGCCATCAGGATATATTAAGTGGATTTGTAGTTTGTTTGTTTTTTAAGGACTTTATTCCATTTTTTAAATTCTTTTCTTTTAACTGTGAGGTTTTGCTGTTACAGTTGCTTCTGTTATCTCAAATCTCAAAAGATTCTTCTTCTTCTGGCTGCTCCTGTTTTCTGCCTGAATACTACCTTATCCCTTTCATCCTCTTTGTCACACCAACCTGTCCTTCTTCACTTCATCCATGAATCCCATCTTCCTTTTGCATCCATATTTAACATCCTTTACCCAGTATATCCACTATCCCTCCTCTGTTCCTGTCCAAACCATCTCAACCTTTCCTCTAACCTTGTGTTTTTTTTAAACTGCTCCCTCTGATACACTCATTTCTAACCCTGCCCACACTCTCATCAAAAACCCTCTGATCTTCAGCTCTGCCACCTGTCGTCTTGTTAGCACCATTGTCTCCAAACCATACATCTTAGCAGGTCTCGCTACCATCTTGGAAACCTGCCCTTTCACTCTTCTGTCACAAATCACCCCTGACACTCATCTCCACCCACTCCACCCTGCCAGCACTCTCTTCTTCACCTCTCTTATGCGGTTTCTGTTACTTCGGATGGACCTTCACTCCCTCTGCTCGTTCCATCTTTGCCTTTCCACCTACTCCCTCTCATTCACACACATGTATTCTGCCTTGTTTCTACTTACTTTCGTTCTTATTCTCATCGGTGCATACCTCCACCTCTTCGGGCTCTCTTCCACCTGTTCTCTACTCTCACTATAGGTCGCAGTGTCATCTCCAAATGTCATAGTCCACAGAGGCGTCTGCCTGACCTCATCTGTCAACCTGTCCATCACCACTACAAACAAGAAGGGACTCAGAGACGCTCGCTCATGTAATCCCACCACCACCTGGGACTCATCTGTCACTCCAACTGGATTGTCCCAATGTCCCGCACCAACTTCAAATACTGATTTCCACAGTAGTACCACACTTCCTCTCTTGACACCTCATCATATGTTTTTTCTTGATCCACAAAGACAAAATGCAATTCCAAGTTTATCTATTTTTGTTAAACTTTTGCAACAGTTAGTCAAGGCATGATAATAAATGGGACACACGCCTCTGATAAACATCTTTTATTATAAAAATATGATCTCAATCACCAAAAGTTAAAGCTTCAAAGTGATATGAAGCTGAATCGACTTTCCTTTTTAAAACTATTTAAAAAATAATGATAATAACAATAATAATAAACACCATAATGGTTGGATTAATGTCTCAGTTGTCATATAAACAGCTCGAACACCACAAAACTAGATCGATAACGGATCATGACGACCTGGGTAGAACCTGGCTCATGCATCTCTCCATCAGGAATTTAAATTTATTAAGACCCCCTCACCCCCACCAATGTGCCCACAACAATAACAGTAGTCCCAGTGTTGACCACATTCATTCATTTATTCATGTATCACAGTGTGAGGCTCCACTGTGAGGACTCTGGCTGCTGCCCAGTTTGGAGCTGCATCTATCTCTCTGCTCTGCTCTGAAGGGGTGGGGGTTGTCTTTCTGCTCGGTGCACTGAGATTTGATCAGCCCCGCTCTTATCTCAGCCATTAGTATGTGTGCCTCTGTCCAATGTCCAGACCTTGAACATCAGATGCGGTCCCTCGGTCCCCACTCGGAAATCCCACAGTAGGTTCTAACTGAGCAGAAGAGAGGGATTGGTTTTTTTGTTTTGTTTTTTTTCTTTCAAGGTTTAGGCAGCTTTTGTCTCAACTGCTTTTTACCCCCCCCCCCCCCCCCCCAAAAGTCCAGCCTACCAAGGCATTTAGAAACAAACTGTTTATGTGGGCTGTCAAGAGTGTTGTGCCAATAATGCTTTTGGCTGTGACCCCTCTGCAGAGACAGACATTAAAGGCTGGAGTGCACACAGATCCAGCAAGGGAAGTGTGGAGCTTGTTAAGGACACAATCCAAAATGCAGCAGTGTGTGTGTGTGTGTGTGTGTGTGTGTGTGTGTGTGTGTGTGTGTGTGTGTGTGTGTGTGTGTGTGTGCGTGTGTGTGTGCGTGCATTAAATACACCTCCACAGATCTGTCAGGCACTTCTTGATTAACACCACCTGCCACATTTCCAATGTGTACCTTTGTGTTTTGTTCTTAAAGTAAGACTTATTTAAAGGAGCAGAGATAAATGAGAAAATTTATATCACTCTATCTGTCAGATAAATGGGAGGCTAAAAATAGGAGACAGTGAGATTGGCTCCACATAAAGACTGGAAACGACGGCGAGAAATTGTAAACCTGGCTTTCTTTCCAAAATCTTCCTCCGTGCATTACAAAAATAGCATGTTTTATCTTTAAAACTTTTGGAAGCAGTATATAAAGCTTTTATAGATGCGGTAATAATCTGGGGAGAAGGTGACAAATTGGTCCAAGTCTCCTTCAACTGGATTAAAATCTGGTGACTGAGAATAGCTTAGCAGATCATTTACATGGTTTCATGCTCACGTTGAAATTGATAGAAATTTTCATAATAGGATAAAGGTGATCACGCAGAGCAGTGTTGTACTGATTTGGGGTCAGGTTTTTCCTGGGTATCTTAAACATAATTAAGAATCTTGCTATGAGGATGAAATAAAGAAAGACAGAACATGAATCATTGATTGTGTAGAATACTTGGATCTTTACAACATTTTTCATCTACAGTATGCAGAAATGTGTAGCATCGAGGCAGAATGAGAAGAAGGCAAAGAGGAGAAAATTGGGCTATCTGGTAAAATATGCACATTAATTCAGATTTCTCCAATTTTGTAAAAAAAGAAAAAAAGGAGACAGGTTTTCTCATAAGCCTGGAGCTTCATGCAGTTATTCAGCCAGCATTTGAGATGATGGAGCAGTCTTTTTCCACTTGAACAGCAAAGTAGGGTGGAGGAAGCCTCAGCAAAACATGGCAGTCGCAGGGGTAGGATCAGTAAATGTGCCACATGCATCTGAGAGGGCCTAAAAAACACGGGCCAAAAATCCTCCTCCTGCAGACAGGTCCAAAGCATCGGGCTCTGCGGGGGCATCGGATGAATATATTCAGAAATTACTGAACTGAACCTTAACTCTGCTAAAGCATGCCTGTTGGCTCCGTGCGTCTGCAGTGTCACAGCACAATCACATGTTGCCACTGTAAGCCGCACAGGTAATGAGGCAGCACGAGGTGAGGGCAGGGTTTTGAATCCCCAGTGGCCACACACACACTTACTCTTACTGTCAGCTTTTCGCTCCCTCTGTGCTTCGATAATTGTACTGCTCTACTGGCTGCCAGTAAGCTCTGCCTTCTGCGGAGCAGTAAATCCTCTGAGCTCTGAGCCGTTCCCGCAGCCAAAGCTAGACGTGAACTGTAGTAACACACTGCCCTCTTGTGATAGAGTTGAAGACCTCCATTTAGGATCCACTAAGGATAAGCTTGCAGTTAAATCAACGTAAAAGCTGGATTAATTCTTGTGTAAAGTAATATCCGTATGCAAAGTGATAATAAATGCAGGAAGATTACTTTCTCAGTCCGATTCCTTGGCCTTTCCTGTATATTAAATATATAGGAAGTCACAGCAGGAATGCCACACGCTCCTTTATAAAGCTCCGGTGTCTGTGGCTTTTATAGTTAAATTTCAGATTTGAGGTTTTGTTGTGCAACATATTGTAATTACAGGACAATGCATTTATGACAGGTCTAAGCGTGAGTATGGCCTCATCATGGTATGCAGCATGCAGTCTGTATTGAAAGTGGCAGGATGAATAAATAGCTGTCATGTATGTGTTTGTATCTTGTCTTGTAGAGGCTAATGATAGTGAGAGTGGGTAAAAGCAGAGATGCTCCTCACCAGATGGCGGGTAATGCGGTTTGCTTTAGCTGCCCACCACGCTCACTCTAATTAAACAGAGGAGATTACATTAACACTGCTCCCACTCAATCTGCTCCTCCACTGAGCGTGGCCTCGGACTGACGACGGAGGTGGAGGGGTTAGGGAGGTGATTGTCATTTTTTTTCTTTTTTTTCCGAGGCAAACTTGTGCATTTGCTTTTGAAGCTAAATTATTTTCCAGGAAATTAAAGTTAGATAAGGTTAGAAAGACCAGATCCACAGAGGGAAAAAATAAGAACATCCACCTGTTACCCATGAGCAAGGCAGTCAGACCACCCCATCTGCTCTTCTGAAATGAAAAACAAAACTACTAACCACTGAATGAATCATAAAGCATATTATAAACATAATACATACATATTTAATAATTGGAATAAAATCATTTTGTCGCTAAATATTTAAATCCAGTCAGTACCTGAATTAATAAAAGAAGAAGTACTAAGAAAATTACACATGGTCGTCAGTTTGATTTACTAATTGAGGTTGTTTGATCGCCCATTGGTGGCTGAACTTTCTGATAATGCACCTGGCTGGCTCTCAACCTTTCAATTTATCAAAAACATGTATTCCAGTATTTTAATAGTACCACTTTAATGTGCATTTTCACACTGAGTCGTTCATAAGTAACTGGACATCCACCTGAAAGTCTAAAAGTTTCTCGTGCTGTTGTTTCTGCATTAATTCATGAACAACAGAGTTTGCATGTGGCACAGAGCTGATTGATGCGGAGCTGTCTGTCAGTTAGGAGCGGTGAACCAAATGACAACGTAAATCAAGCAATTTACCTGAGGTATCTCAAAGGTAGCTGGTTTTCCAGCAGCTGGTTTCAGTCAATAAAGCAGGAGTAAGCAGGAAAACTAGGAATTGATAAGTGAGCTGGTAGATGGAGGATAACGAGACTTGAGGATGTTTTAAAGAAAAAAGAAAAAAAGAAGGAGCCAACACCATCAGAAAAAAACTGTCTCATCCCAACGACGAAACACCCAGCACAAGCTAAACAGCTTATTATGTGCCGTGCAGTGAGGAATCCTCGGACTTATACATAGGACAAACTAAACAGTTACTCCACAAAAACGTGGGACAGCATAGATGATTGTGCAACAGTCGGCTGTACACCTGGACCTAAAGGACAAAAGACATCTTTGGAAGATGGCAATTCAAATTTGGACCAAGAGGACCGATGATTTGACAGACTAAAGAAGAAGGCCATCTATGTCCACTGCGAATAACCATTATTTAACAGAGGTGATGGCTTATGACAGCGGTCCCCAACCTTTTTTGCGCAACGGACCGGTTTATGCCCGACAATATTTACATGGACCGGCCTTTAAGGTGTCGCGGATAAATACAACAAAATAAAACTAGTACTGGTACCGAAAAAAAGAAGATTTATTCATAACACACATGAAAAGACCAAGGAAAACAGAGTAAACGATAAAAACGATAACAAAATAACGCTGAAAACCGATAAAAACCCTGAAAACTATACATTTCACACCTGAGCCTCAACTCTCGCAGCCCGGTACCAAACGACTCACGGACCGGTACCGGTCCGAGGCCCGGGGGTTGGGGACCGCTGGCTTATGATACCTAAAGTACACTGTTGAGTTCCCTTTCCAGGCGCTTCAACCTCCAATAACACCTTGCCTCAGGTGACCTCAATAGGTCACATGGTGGATGTGGAAAAGTCACAGTAGTTTCAGCGCTGTTTATTCCTCTTGTGCATTTCTGTTTTTTGAATGTATCAGTCAGAGAATCACAATCATCATCTCAATATAAGAAATAATACCATCAATGCAAGGACTTACAAATGTCAGCAAATACCTGGAGGTAGACTGAGGAAACTAGTCGAATGGATGTGAGGGAATGTTGAAAGAAGTGGAAAATCTATAGGGACAAATAGTCTTAGCCCTGGAAAAAACACTTACCACAACAAAAAATGAGGATCCAGGAGGGAGGGAAAGTATTTTTCTATTATCTGGCACCACTTGTGAAACATCAGGACATGACAGCACGGTAATTAAGACGTAATGGATCACAATCGAGCATAAATGTGGACAACAATGTGAGCCCTTTATGTAGGTTACATCGTAGACCCTACAAAGGCTCCCTGCAGAATTGTAAATCGGGTATCAGCCCAATAGATTTTTTTTTCCCCACACCTTAGCTCATATGACGACTCACATGTGGACCGTCACTTGGGGTTAAATACCTTGGCCTCGCCACAATTTGTAAAACACAAAAAACCTTTGGGATGAGATGTGAAACGTTTTTACAAACCTAAAGATGTTTTGTTACCTTCTTTAGTTCATTTTCAATGATTAACAGATCACTTAAAGACCCTAACCTCAGAGCATTCACAACAAGATGCAAACCATTGGTACGCCTGAAAAACAGAAGAACTAGATGGAGTTGGCAAAAACACACAAAGAAACCAGCACAGACCTGGAAAATCATCAACCCCTGTCAGAATGATGGAAAGTGAAAAGTTTAGAGGGAAAAAATGGCAACAGCTCATGACAAAAAAAAAAGTCATCTATCAAACGCTGTATGTTTGCTATTGCTTGGGCATGTATGGGTAGTAGTGGAACTGCCACACTGGCATTTATTGATGTGTTCACTGCTGATGCAAGCAAAAGATAAAAGGTCTTTACAGGATAGTCCTGAGTACTCGAGCACAGTCAAAGGTACCACAACTCATTAAACAACATTTCAGCAATCAAAAAAGTCTTCAAGGTCAAGAGGTCAACCCAAGTCAGCAACTTGATCTCAGTCCGATTTAGCTGTATTCTCCTTTATTCCACTAAAGGCAGAAAGACCCAACAGTTAGCACGAGATGAAAATAGAAACCCTGGAAGAGCATCACCAGTTAGTTGCAAATGCAACTATCACACTACATAAAACACAATATCTAGATCTCCTGCCATAAAAGATAAAGGTCGAAACGGTCTGAAAGTTGTTTCTTGTTGCCAGTCCATGAAAGGGCTACCACAAAGAGAGACACAATAATTCACTCACCCTCACTACCGATTTGGAATCATCATTATCCTAACATGCATGTCTTTGGCCTGAGGAAACAGGCACAGGAAGAATATGCAAAGTTCTCTGGAAAAGGCCTCTGGCTAACCACTGCACTACCGTTCAATTTGCTATCCCACACAGTTCTTTTTACAGAGGACTGTCTGCAGTCCTGTGAAAAACTTGCTTGCAGAACCACCTTTAGCAGCAATAACTTGAAGGAATCGTTTTCTGTATGACTTTATCATTTTCTCACGTTGCCGTGGATGACTTTTGAGCCACTCTTCTTACAGCCTTGCTTCAGCTCATTGAAGTTTGCAGCCAAAGCGCTTCAATCATGCTGAAGTTTGAACTTTGGCTGGGAAATTGCAACACCTTGATTCTTTTCTTTTTCATTGTGTTGTTGTGCGACTCATTTGGGACAAGCTTTAGCCGTTGGACAGACGGCTTCATATTTGACTCTAGAATATTTTGGTAATATTTGGTAATTCCTATGAAACTATTGAGAGTGCTGTTAGTTATTGTCAGGACTTCAGAGTCACAAGAAGACTGTCCTTTTCACATGATCGATATAAACTCCAATTAAAGCTTGAACATGGTACCTTCAAACTGAATGCACTGACAATCAGAGCCCAAGAAAAAGAACAAGATAGTTAGCCCAAATACTTATAAACTGGTCTGTATGTCTACAATAAGTAAGCAGTTAAGTTAAAGAGAGTTGCTACTATTTAGCTTAAATTAAGATTGAGATATCCATCAGATGAAATTCTTTCACCAGAAAAACAAACCAAAGAAACACTGTATAACATGTATCTTTATTTCATCCGTTCAGCTGTTAATATCGCACCTCCCTTAACCCCAAACCTCCGTTTAAGGACCATGTAGGTGGTCTTAAACCTTTGTTTGGGAATCACTGCATTCATGCAACTTTACACTATAAAGGACCATCTTTATTTGGTCTGAACAAACGAAGATTATATGAAGCCGTTTTAAAATAAGTTCTTCTATAACATTAGTAATATACATACACATCCTAAGGTTTCCTCTAGTCAGTGGGAAGTAATGAACACCGCAACGTACTGTAGCTTATATGAAACTTAAAATATCCCTGAGTGAGCTGAAAAAACGCAGAGCACTAGAGAATAAGAGTGTTGTGATTATTATAGAGTGGAACAGTAAACACTGCAACCTGGAATTTAGCTGACCGGATTGAAGTCATATAGCTTTAAAATAGATTACACAATAAAACATTCACAGCCTACTCAGAGGGAACTTTATGAGAAACTGAGGAACATTGGCACGGTAACCTGTTAAGCCCCAAACCATCAGGCGAGCAGAAAACAAAACAAAACAGAGAATCGTACAGTAAATTCTGCCACTACCTTTAATTATGAGGTTGAATTTTCACTGTGCTGTGCAGACCTGATATATGGACTTCTTTCACATCTGGGATGAAACACAGGCCAGCTGTGGCTCTGGCAGAGCGCCATTGGAGGTCACCACAGGGCCTGGAGTGACTCCAGCTGTTTGCAAGTAGCCCAGATGATATATAAACTCTATAAACAGCTTGAGACTGTGAAAGTTTGTGGCAGGAGCCAATAAACCGTTAAGAGGGATCAGCAGCATTGTCTCAGTGTAGATGGTAGCCCGGGCTCTGTAACTGTGCTGAAAACTGTTCAGAGGGTTGAATTAGGACATCAGAGACTGGAGAGAGAGAGAGAGGAGAGACCATGCTGCAGTAATTCCCAAGGGACATGTGAGAGTACTTGAAAATTAAAGCTCAGGTGATCTGTAGCATTTTAACACCACTAGCTGCATGTGATGTAACATGAAACCGATTAGCAAAAATAATAAACAAACATTTGAAATGTTAAATGAATAAAATGGTTAGCTGTGGGTATGCTTAAATGGTCTTTACTTTACATTTTCATAAAACTCATGAAACTGGTTGTTTCTAGGATTACAATGCCCCAGCTGATATGACCCAAACCTGACTCACTTGAACACCTTGTGAGATATTTTTTGCCAGACAGCACTCCCTAGTACTGTGCACAGAAAACTAGGTAAAGGAACATATTTTGCACTGATGCTGTTTCATCCCGGGACGCACGGCAGTGTAGTGATTAGCCTCGTTGCCTGTGAGGGTAAATGGTCGTCTGTCCAGGGTGTACCCTGCTTCTCGCCCTACCTCAGCTGGGCTCCAATGCTCCCACGACCCTAAACTGGCTAAGCAGAAGTGTTTGCATGAAGAAAGATCCCCCTTGCAGAAAACCAGAAATTTAGCATGCACTTAAGACTTTCTGACAGCGTGTAACAGCCCAACAGCTTATGACCTCTGTTTATTCCTTTAATTTGTCACCCATGTTTAAGCCAAACCAAACCAACCAAAAGTTTGTTCCAACCAAAAGTTGTAGTCAAATAAATGTATTAGGTCGTGTCTGTTCATGAGCCACATGCTGCCCCGCTGGGCCAGAATATTACAATTGCTGCACAAGATTGAGCTGAAAAGTAAAGAAGTAAAATTTCACTCTGTAAACGTCCACATTCACAAGTTTTTCCACATTTTGTCAGGTTTTTCTTACATTACGGAGAAGCACTACTGCTGTGCTTAAAACATATGCATCAACAAAGCATGAAATGAACAATTTGATCCTTTGTGTGTGTGTGTGTGTGTGTGTAATGCCATCCTTTCTGCTACAAAATACTGGAATCTGCAATAAAAACCTAAACTAAACTTAAATAAAGTAGTCCATCAGTTACCAGTGTAGACACTGCTTCTTAACTTCAAAGCAAACAATTCTGTTAATGTGTAAAATGAATTCAGATCACCCCCCTCTTTTTCTTCTATTTTTTTATTTTTTTATTTTGTAAAGAGCAAATAGGCTGGGAACCGCTGCCAGTCACACTTTACGAGCGCACACAGACGGCAGAAACAACAGGCAAATGAGACGTGATGCATAAAATAGTAAACTGTTTTATTCTTTTTTTAACCATGCCACTGAACACTGACGCATACAGAGTTGTGCCTGAATCCACACGGAGAAAACACTTTCACACACTGTGTTACAAAGCTGTAATGAAGAGGGATTTTACTGCACACATGGCAAGAAGAACAACCCTGATTGGATACCAGGTCGAGCTTTGATCTGGCCCTGAGGTAGACAGACATTGACATAATCTAAACAATGCTAATCACATCCTTCTAGGACACATCAAATAAAAGACAGCTGTATTATCACAACATAGAAAGATCAAAGAAAAAAAAATCCTTTTCAAACAAAAGTGCTCTATTTCTTTTGGTCCACCGAGGAAAATCCATTTATAGTGCATGTTCATGTAGAATAGATACAGTGAATGTGTTTTCATGGCACTGAGTGTTGTTGGCTACTTAAGAAGGCATTGGTAATGCCCACAGATGCCAAGATTTGCTATACACACTGTTTTCATCCAAAGATGTCAGTCCATTGTCACTTTGAAGGGAACAATTTGAGACAAGCGTGTACTTTTTTTTACATCAAAAATTGCTTGGAACTTGCATCAGAGTATCAGCCACTATCACAGTATGTTGCTTCCAGTTGCAATGTTCAGACAAAGTGGATCTACATGGCAGTCTATCTTTAATTGAGTAACAATAAACAAACACCCAGAAACAACTACCAATAGCACAGACCCATGTACTCAAGCACATCAATGCTCTACTTATAAAAGAGGCACAAGGGAGGGATCTTAATCAAATCAGAGACTTATAAAACACACACATTAAGATGTTTTCTTTTTTTTCTCAAATCATACCAAATGTAAACAGATAGCAAATTACTGTAATACAAAAATACAACATGTTTAAATCTATAAGGCCCGTGTTAGGCTCACATAAGGGAATAACATACCATGACAGATTTTACATTACAGCTACACTACAACTGACAATAACCTGCTCATAGTAATTCAGTGTCAGAATTTTCTTTTTGTGTTTTGTTTAAAAAAACAAACAAACAAAAAACTACTTTTCATGTTTTCTTCAGTTTTCTCCAAGAAAATTCTGATTCTGTGATTTTTATAAGACATCTATATATAGTTTAAGGGACAGTTCACAACAAAAAATCAGATTTTTTGGCTGTTAGTGCCACTCGTTTGTTTAGTTTTAGCGCGAGCCGCCCAGTTTGAGAAGACAGCGCTGCTTGGAGATGTCGTCCTTCTCTTGAAATTCATCAAAGTAAATAGAAATCATTATCTCAATATGCAAATAAAAAAAATCAACCAAAACACAAAAAGCTCAGTTTTTTCATATATCAACTATTCCACACGGCAGTTGTATCAGACGGCATCACAAAAGGCTCGTGCTTGTGGCTGAGCTGTAATGTTAGCTACCTGCAGGCTTCTTTTGGTTAGCGATTACAGAAACTACAGAGTAAATAGTCCCTACATGAAATTGCTCACAACAGAGTTTTGGGGTTTTGTTTCTTTTAAAGTAACCGGGTCAGTCTCTGTACCATTTGATTCCATCATAATCAAGAGAAGACAAGCATCTCTATAAAAACTGGGCGACTTGCACCAGATGAATAAAGCACTACAGACCAGAGGAAAACCTACCTACATTTGATTTTTGGATAAACTGTTCCTTAAAGGATTTTTTTTTAATAAAAAAAAACTACACAGAAAGCCGTGTTGAGGCATTTTTTACACACTTTTTGACCATGTAATTTATGATGAATTCTAAAAAAAAACCCCAAACAAACTGAAAACGGCTGATGGATGAATAATTTGCAGTGGATTTAAAACAGTGAAAAGCGAGGAGAGGTAGAGCTCGCTCTACTAGAAATCATCCCAAGAGAGACGGACCGTCTGATGAAAACCAGCGCATATTTGGTAACAAATAAACAACGTATAAATAGCACAACCTTATTACAAGAGAAACTCAAATTGTGAGCCAGCTACCCCACCCACCTGAAACAATAACACCCACTGCAAGAAAGACAAGGCAATTAAAGAGATCAAGCTTATGAGGTCAAAACGTGGCAGCCATTCAAGTAAAACATGCAGAAAATAAACAACTCAAATAAAAATCCAACAGCAGGAGAAAAAACAAAAAAACCCAAAGCAGTCACAGGAAATTAGGAGAGAAAATGTTGCAAAGTTCAGCCAATCAAGCCTTCGTGGAATTATTTCAACATCTACTGCAAATCATAGACGATAACTCGGGTTGTCTGATGGTTTAGCAATCAGTCAAAATGCTCCTGCTACACATACAGGTCAGCAGTCACAGCCATTGTGGCATTGATTTTAACCACAGTGGATCCATTAGAGATACAGTGATTATCAAAACTTGTGTGCGAGGGAGACGGTGTGTGTCTATGTTTGTGCACGTCAGGGCTAAAACGGTTAAGTCATCAGGAAACTGTCAAAAATGTGATAATCGATTAATCCTGCAATATTTATTGGACTTTTTTGGGCAAATATCTTTAAAGAATTCAGCTTGTCAACAAAATGTGACTTCTTCTGCCCTTTTTTTTCCCTTTTAGAGTAAAAATAACCTGACTGATGATGAACATTGGTTGCAGCCCTGACGTGTACGCCCATCTGTTTTCGTGCTTGCACGTCTAATTGTCGGGAAAAAACAAGTAAAACCAACTCAGTATCTCTTTGAGCGACATCTCTCCGTAATACACTTCCCAGTTCACCCAACAAGAATTCAGACTCTTTCAAAAACCCTTACAGAAACATTTCAAACCAGCAACACAGGTTTTCATCCAACAGTGACCGTGTGCGTGTGAGTGTGTGTGCCAGTCAGACTGTGCTTGGAGTCCAAGTCCTGCTCAGACGTAACAGACATACAGGTAAGTCTTTTCTATCCTCCAATCCGCCGGCACCTCCTCGGGTTTGTGGCCCTTCATGTGCTTCTGCATGGCAGCCAGGCTGGGGCAGAAGTCCTGGCAGATGGTGCACTGGTACGGAGACGCTCCGTTGTGAGTGCGCAGGTGCTTGATCATAGCCGAGTAGTCTCTTGACCGTTGGTGACAGAGTTTACACTCAAATGGCTTCTCACCTGAAAAATTCAACAATACGGCATTAACCTTGTAGACCTGCAGCCAGATGAGACGGGACTCGCCTCCTAGTTTAAGCCGCTGCACTTTCAGAGGTGTGTTTGTATGTCGGTGCTCTAGGGTTAGACCTGAATTTGATATTAACATTTCAAACCCTGAGCCATGAAATAATACTGGCAATATCTTTCTTTTTTTTAATGAATTCGTTATTAAACCTTCTGATAATTTTTTTTAAAAGAAATTAAATATTAATTTGCATATATTAGTTTTAATTTGTATCATATTTGCTACATCTGGTATTTTTTGTAATTTGTTGCTTAAAAATGGGTGAAGGAAAAAAACTTACTGATAATCTAGTACTCAAAACTCTCAAAACTCACGTATTAAATATGATACAATTGGCTTTAAAGGTTTTAAAATGAGTCTGTCAGCATCCAAAAGAAATTTCCTCCCTGTCTTAAAAGAGGGACGTGATTAATTTATGTGATTAATATAAAATCACGTAAAAATAAAAAGCCTCACTATGGCCATTCCTTAAAGTACAAGATAACTAATGATTAAACTTATTTCCTTCCTAAAAAAAAAAAAAGTTGAAATTTTGACAGAGCACACTGTTAGCTGTAGAAGAAATGCTGTGTTTTATTTATTTCTGTCTTTTTCTAAGGCCAAAACCTTAAATGCATTAGTCTAAATCAATACGTTCCTGCCCTTTCTATGGCAGGCATTCCCACTGAAGAGTCTTTAAAGTGATTTTCCAGCATAAAGATAGCAGGGCACTGTAGATTTTAGTAAGCGTGACTCATAAAGGAGTAAAATTCTGCTTTTGTGGGGGACGATTTATACACATTGAATTATACAAACGGCAGCAGCAGCATTGTAAATGTGCCATTAAATGAAAATGTTGGCCGTGGTCACTGTAATACCAAGTGCAACACTGCGGTGTATCCATGTCTAATAAGAGAGTTTTGGTGTGCCGATAATACAGGCGATTGTTGGACTTTTCCCTGGATCCACCTGAAGGACTTTTTTCGAGCGCGCGCTCTTACCTGTGTGTACGCGGTAATGTGTCTCTAGCTGGTGTTTCAGGCTGAACCTCTTCCCGCAGCCGTTGCACTCGTAAGGCTTCTCTCCCGTGTGGATGCGTTTATGGCCCCTCAGCGTGCCGTCATCTCTGAAACAGCTCCCGCAGAATTCACACTCAAACGGGTGATCGCCTGAAAGCACAATCGTGTCACAGCAGCAGCAGCAGCCGCAACACCAACACAGCCCATTATCGTGAGAAGCATTAAAGGCTAACTTTATCCTTGGCTCGACACGGCACGCCGCATATGTAGCTGCATAGGTCAAATAGTCACAGAGGCCTTTCCGCACGTGCATAGCAAACATGGGAAATGATGTTCTTTCAGACGTTGCTAATGTTATGACATGAGGACACTCCTCTTGGCTGTCGGCTAATAGCTAATAAAAGTCCTCCAGGCATGTGCTGCTCTGTTCTCTATACTGTAGTTAATCTATTTCTCTCCTAGGCTGAGGGTTTGACTCATCTCCAATGACCTATGTGCCTCATTATCTCAGTGTCCACAGCAACAGCCAAGTCAGAGGATACATTGCTCTCCTCATTACAGGCCGATTCTCCCCAATCCCCCACCCCACTGTGGAGCAGATGACATTTACAAAATGTTACTTCCAAGCAGAATGGCATACAAACAAGATACGCTGCCATGGTCAAAACTCCCTTCACTTCTGTCTCTTCACATCAATTATGTATTTCTCCTGTCTAGACATCAAGCCGTCCTGACAGCTGGGAGTGTTATTTAAGGTAAAAGAAGAAAGGGGGACATCTTTTCAGTAAATATCTCTCCGTCTCCTGCGGCACTAAGACTCACCCTTGGTAGAACACACAGACAAGTCATTTCCATTTGCTTTTCCTTCAATATTTATTTGGGTTTCCTCTATCATTTTGGGTGAACCGCACTAGAACTGACAGCCGTGAATTGCAGAGGCCCGAAGGCTGTCTAAGAACCCAAAATATAAACAGGATGAAATTGCCCAAAATATGCACCGGCCATAACGGTACAGTGCTGTCATCGCCGAGGTGAGTCATCTTATAGAGAAGGAAGGAGGGTGGGAGAGGATGCATGCAAATTGACTAAAACCTTAAAGCCAATAACCCCAGGAAATTAACCCATATACCAAAATAAATACAGCTGTCTCTCGTCTCCTCCTTAACGTATGCATGTGCCTGACACCGACATGTTCGCGTTTTATGACTGCAGCTGACACTGTGAATAATGAGGATGGTACAAATGATCCGTCTCTTACCCGTGTGTGAGCGCAAGTGCCTTTTGAGGGTAGTGTGGCTTGGAAAGGGGCGCTCGCAGTGGCTACAGATGTAGCTGTGCATGCCTGCATGGGCCTCCATGTGCTGCTGCAGGGCCTTCTGGGTCTGGAAGCGCTTTGCACACAGCAGACAGAACACCGCCATGTCAGTCCCTGGAGAACGCGCAAGACACAGACGCACAGTTATTTCAGTACCATACACAGACAGGGCCTTAAGTGGGGAAACTGGGTCACTTCAACTTTGTGTGAGTCCTCTGAGGGAAAAGCTTCTTTCAAAGAGCAAGTGCCTCTACCTAAACTAACTCCCCTAAAAGCCCAGAGGCACTTTCAGCTGTGAGTCTTTATACGTTCTATTTTAAACCATGAAAGTCATTGTTTTCTTTAAGAATTTCCCACACAATGCAGAGCATGCCAATCACACAATCAATGGCTCCTTCCTGGTGTGTTAGATGTGTAATTATTCTCTTCATTCCCCATCAGGAGTCAGCTACAGCCTGTGAAGTCCTCTGTCTCTGTGCTCAAAGAGCAGCTGATAGTAGCTCCACCCTAAATGATGCCTACACTATGCGCTCTGTGCAGAATGTTAAGTAGTGATATCAAGCCATTAAAGGCAGGACTGCAGGAAAAAACACAATCCAGTTTAATCCTGTGTGTGACCTGGCATCTCTTTGGGGCTGCTTTCCTGTTGCACAGAGTGTGGAGAGGAATACAGATAGGGAGTCGCTGGCAGGCTAGTTTAAGTCAAAATGGCTATGTGAAGAAGATCCATTGGCTGTCATACAGTCAACATTTGATCTACAGGATGTGTACGCCAGCACGCTCCACTGTGACATTCACACTGATGCAAAATTCATATGTGCACCGGTGAGGGACTGGTTAATCAGTGGCATCGGACATAATGTGCATGTCCTGGAGAGTGAGGCTTTAATGTGAGATTATGAGGTCCTTATTTCTCTGTCTGCACAGGTTGCAGATCATTTACAATGCTAGCAGGTCCCATTGCTCCTGACTCAGATTCAATCAGACATCTCCAGCGGAGGATCATTAGTAAACAGAGGACTGTGCCAGCACTTCATTGGAATTCAAGTGGGGTTGCTGTGTCGCATTTAAAATGCAGTCTGATGAGGTCCACTAAATCAAATCATTTGTTACTGTTATTGAAGTGCCTTGAGGCAACTGGCAATTAAATTGGAATTAACGCAGGGAAAGGGATACAGCACACTCATACTAAGAGGGAAGAGTGTCAGACACTTGCTTTAGGTTCAATCAAGTTAAAGACAAGCCTGTTCAAAGGAGAAAGAAAAAGAAACAAATCAAGCATATTCACATTTTTTCAGGGATAAATCAAAAACGTTGGCTGAGTATTGTTTGCTCATCCGCGCATCACAGTTTGCTCAAACAATGAAAGACACTTTAACATTTCATGGATGACTGCAGTTTAGCTTAAAGAAAGAAAGCCTCAGCTTCCTGTTTTGTTTTGTTTTTTCTCTCAAATCTTCTGAAATTTCACCCCAAAACAAAACTTAATAAAAGCGATCGTTCATAATCATTAACGGGAATAAGACGGGATGAAATGCATTCCCCGATCTTAAACGTCCTGCCGGGAGCCGGTCTGATGGAATGAGCTGCACCTGTTCAGAGGCTTTAGCCTGTGCTCTTTTCCACAAAGGGCACACAATGAGGTTCAGGCCCTCATTGACCAAGCCCATTAGTCATAGGCTCCTCATGCAACTCGTACAATCCCTGTCTTTATGTTGTCGCCTAATGACCAAGGCCCTTTCTCACACATGGATCACAATATTTTAGTTGTAGACAAAAGACCCTCCAGTCTCAATGCCCCTGCGCCCTCCCCACTCCCCTTATTCGCTGACCATACAGGAAATCCTTTCACTGGCTAACCAGCTTCACTTTCTTTCTGAGTCATACCTAACGAATGCTGCTTTTGCTCTACGCTGTGTAACAGTGTAGTCTGGATAATGATCTATCGAAAATGGTTAAAAACACTTAAGAAGCAGAAAATGCAGTCTCTGAATGACCCCGAGATGTGAAGCCTTCCTCCACTTTAACCAGCTAGCAGTAAATTCTTTCAACCAGCAGGGGGAGCGCTTTCTGTTCCAATGTGTCCACGTTACTGTAGCTGCAGGCAGAGCAGAGCCCTCAACCAACTGAGCAGCATATTATCCACCTTGTAGATACTTCAAAGCTACTTTAATTATCCTCCCTCTACTCTCTCGTTATTAACCGTCATATATTTTAAACGCCTGTTTCGGTGCAGCTTGCATATTTTCCTTTTTTTTCCTCCCCTGTCTGCTCTAGAAGTTTTACATCCTAGTTTCTCTGTGGAGGTAAACCGTGACTCCCCGACACACTCGCAGACACTCACAGATGTACATCCTGATCTTTCTGTCACTGACAATGCTGAAACTTGAGAAAAGGAATATGACAACTCTTCTGTCACAAGAATCTCAACCCTTGATCTCGGGATGACACGCAGTGACAACAGCTCAGCAGTCGTTTTCGGTTTTATTCTGCGCAAGCGACGCTGAAAATAAAAATACCAAATAATGTCTTGAAGTGTAAACAAAAACCTTTGGAGGCGAGGAAGTGTTTGTATGCGTTAGCGGTGGCATTTCGCCTCACTGCGCTCTGTTAACTTTTGAAACGAAAAAGGTTTTGCGGTCGTGGAGTTTTCCAGTAAGCTTTGGTAATAAATGCTGGGGAGATTCTTTATGAGAGAATAAGCCCTAAAGTTGGCCGTCACTGCCCCCTGCTTTCTCACCCTTAACCAGACAATGGGTTTGGACTTTAGGCTTTAAGGCACAGGATGACCCCCTGACCTATGGCCCTCAATAGGCTAAAGACCACGTAATCAATAGCATTTCTCAAAGGCTGGAGCGTTGACTGAGCATTGTGTTTAGTGGGCGGGAGCTTTAACAGTGGGAATAATGATTTACTTTTAAGCAATTCTGCTACGAGGCAGAAAATCTAAACGTTATGCGACTAAGCTGCTCATCTAATGCACAATTAGGTTAGTAATTGAGGACAGTTTGGGGTTGTTATGCGATTTCAGCATATCTCCATGAAGCCGATGTGTATGCTCGTGTGATTTAACATAGTCTGCCTTCATGCATCTGCCACTTATTCAGTCCAACTGAGGTGGGAGCCAGCCAGGCTCTCACGCTGCCTAAGAAACAAAACCATGTGTCTAGGCAACCAGATAGGATCATGGTCCTTGTTGGGGTGAAGTGTTCAAGCTAATCCCTTCATTCACAAATAAGCGCAGCCTGTTTCTTTTCAAGCAGCAAACAAAAGTTTTCCCACCCTGAGATTCTGGGAGTAAACCCACGGCAAATTGGACAAGAGATTGTATCAGTGATGACCGCAAAGCTGTATAATTTCTTCTGTGTTAATCTTAACTTCAGTGTCCTGAGCCTACAGATTACACTGGTCGAACCGTGAAAAATGTCCTTTCTGTGTTTGCTGAAATATGCCGTAGACTTCATTTTAACAGCATCGGTCACAAATAACTGGCATTGTTTTAATAGACGCTTTCAGAATTCGATCCATTAAGGCATTTGTTTCGGCAAATTGTGAATGACGGCCGAGTCAGAGCTGAACAAATCACCTGCTGCTATCAAAACAACAGCGGCTTTCACAGTTTACAATATTAACACCAATGCTGTTCGCGACTACTAGTATGCAGCACTTTCAGCTACGTCCTCGGGCCCTGCTCGCCGTCTGCCGGCACACTGCTATCACCCTGTTAAACATACACAGCCAGGCGGGCTACGTGCTATGTGCTGGACCTCACATGACCCCGTGCGTTCAGGCTACTGTACGTGTTCATGCGGACAGCTCCATGCAGAGCAACAGTACAGTACCTTAAACAACCCCGGGCCCTCATCAGTAGACTGCTAATCTACCCGAGTGAGGAACAACCGACTCAATAATTAATGCAACATGAGATACGTTGCTCGTGTTTAACCACCATTCCACGGACCGGTTCATTGAGGCCACACACTGATTCATTCGCCTCTGTTCCTAGAACATTTGCTATATTTTCTATAGCTACTGTATTTCACTTTACATGAAATGGCAGGGCAGCTCGGGGCGTGTTTGTGTGTGTGTGTGTGGTAACAGTCAGGGAAAATAAATACGGGGGGGGCGGTCATAATGGCCAAACAGAGCGCAGTTCAGTTCAGTTTAAGGCTTATGCGAATTACAACTGAGTATTAACAGGAGGGTGCAGTATGATGACGGACACGCAATTAGGCGAGCTAAAAGGTCTGCATTAAGAGGGATGCATTAGAAAGCCTGGGCTGTATCTGAACAGACTACAGGACTGTTTAATTAGGGTTTGGACAGAAGGTAATATTATTCACTTGATGAAGCAGCCTGTAATATGTGGAAACAGTGCAGCTGCTGTGAGTACACAAAGACAGCACTCTTATGGCCTTTTTTCTGTAGGCAAGGCAAGGTGGCAAAATGGTCAGCCAGCACAGTTTGAAGCACATACAGTCGATTTCTGTGCATGGTGGAGATAAGCTATGAGTCTTGGGTTTTCCAAAATGGAAAGCTAGGTGCCCCAGAGCCCTTACTTGCCATGATGAAACAAACCCCTTTGTTGTGAGAGCAATTCGGAGACAGATCCATTCTTTTATTTTGGGCACTGACAAGTAGGTCAGAGGAGACTATGACAGTGCTGTGGTGAGGAGTAAACAGCAGCACATGATGTTGTTTTCCTCCGTGTCCTGGCATCCAACACCAGCAGCAATCCTCCTGCCCTCAGGAAGTCCTCACATACCCCCTACCCCCTTCCCTTCTCACAGTTCAACCCACCCCTAACCCTCTCCACCAAACCCCCTGCTCTCTTTGATCTCTAACTTCAGCAACACAGAGCCATTAACCTCTGACATATAAAAGTGGCTAAAGACTTTCACTGTAAACTAGTCTTGCGGCCAAATCAGCCAAATTGCCACAGAGTAAGGTCTCCCAAGAGCAGAATTATTTCCCCTCTGGAGAAGAGGTGGACGGCAGTGCTGCAGCTGCTGAGGTCTGACAAGTGTTAATCTGCTAAGGGGAAACTCATTTGGCTAACTGGTTATGCCACATGGCAAATTAAAGCAGAAGCTGCACGCTCGGCACTGTGTCTCTATCTTTTTTTGTTTTGTTTTGGTGGGTTTTTTTTAGAAGAACAAGAAATAAAAACCAGGTGATTTGGAAAATGCGAGTCTCTGCAGTGATTTGGAAAATTTCCTTGCATAACCTCGGCACAACTGATTGAATTACCTGTAGCTCATGACGAATGCCACAATAAGAGTCAGTAAAAAGGGTCATGCGTCACAGCGGACCAAGCTGAGATCATGACAAAATAAGAGAGTAATGCCCTCCTGCACCCTGCTCTGGATACAGTGCCAAGCTGAAACCGAGCTCTGGATGTTTACAACTCAGGGAGATGAGGGTAGAAACTTCTGGGCATCGTTAACACCCCTCCATGTCCACATCCATTAACTATTCATACTGTGTGTGCCACCTGGAGTTACAGTTACGTGCCAGTGCTCCTGAGAGGGTTATCACCTTTCTCTGACAGTAGCAGAAAAGGTGTGGATTCGGACACTGTCAGGGATACATGTATGTGCCATCTGACAACAAAACTGTTGGGCAATAAACTCGAATTTAGGCAGATGGAAAAAATGATGCATTCATTACAGACAACCGATAAACCTTTTAGAAATGTCTAAATCAAACAGAAAAATACCAACTTACTAAGAAAAGTACTGCACTTAGACAACATCTGGTTTATCTCTCGCTTGATTTTTAGTGCATTTTATTTAATCAGTTGGACACTTGTGTTGTTTGTCATTTTTATCTCCTCCTTTTTCCTTTTTTCCCCCCTCTGTGAGGCACTTTCTAACGTTGATAACGACTTCAGCTCCCCGGGCATGTTTTTCCAAACTACGAGAGTCCAGATTGCAAATCACCATCCAGGTTTGTGCAGCCAGTCATCCAGAAATATAACTATTTAAAAAAATACTTTGACTCATCTTGGTGCCAAATGTTAATGCCAGACACTTGCTGAACAAGAAGAGTATGTAATGCAAACATTTTGCCTGGTTTGAGATCACTGAAAAATCACAAAAAGGTGTCTGGCCTGCTGTTGAGTGTGTGGGCGTGAGGTAAATAATTTCACAGCCGCTGTCATGAGGGAGGTGAGGATAGTATGTCTGTGAAACTGTAATGCTGGTGCTGTAAAGCTACTGCTGTGGCAAAGTGGCATGCAGTGGGCCTGGATGCCAGGAGATATTAGTGGGTGATATGTGAGAGGGCCTCCCACCTCCCTGTTGATAAATTATGGAGCATCATGACAGGAACAGTTTAACCCAGCCAGCATGACAAGCCAGTTTAGACCATGATCACGAGTCCCGTAGTCACGGCTTACTCAACAGCTCAGTGCATGCTGTCCAGGTTAAACATTGTGTGTGTGTGCGTGCGTGCACGTTGAGAAAGCATGCACACATGTTTGTAAAGTACCTGTGTGTGTTTGCCTGTGGGCTTCCAGAGCGTCCTCTGAGGAGAATGTCGCTCCGCACTGATCACACACGAGCGCCTCTGCAGGAGCTGTAGACAAAATCAAATTCAAAAGAGTGTGTTTTGATCAGACCTGAACACAAACATGTGTTTGTAATTGCAGCTTAAGTCAGTTAATTTCACATTTAAAGAGGACTGTGGAGAAAAGCAACGAGAGGGGGGGGACAAAGAGATGCTGTTTGAAAAGTCAGCAAAGAGCCTTGTTTGTCACACACTTGTGCTTTTCAGGTGTTAACACAAGGAAGCAAATGTGCAGAGTACAATGGAGCAGTGGAAAGCGCCGTAAAAACACAACTGGGGACAAACAAAAGCACCAGACAGGGTGCAATGGTCCTTCTTCTCGAAAAAAGAAAAAGGAAAAAAAAGAGCAGAGCTGAAGAGTTTTATTTACCGTGCCCTGTTATCAGTCTCTGAACAGTGAGCAGACTGTATGCCTGAGAGGCCACAGAAGGACTGGGTGTTCTCTCTACAGCAGACGCTTCCCGCCTGCGGCACATCCCTTTATCAAAAAAAACACTTCAGAGTCAACACCCCGAATCCCACTGCATACACTGTAACTACAGTTCCCAGTTCACCTTTGGAATGCCCTTGTCTGTTCTGATGAAGACATGAGAGAGACAAGTATGCACGCTGCCAGCAGAAACGTTCAATCCTTGTTCTGCACTCACCTCACACCTGCACAGACAGACAAATAAGACAGATATGCACATACGCATACGCACACGCGCACACGCTCGCTCTTTCTCTTTCTCTCACACACAGCTGTTTGGATGTGGGTTGGCTCTCACAGAGATGTAAATCGGTTGCAGATCCATACTGGCCCAGGGCTCATTCACTGATCTATTTTCTGCTCAGCTGGCTTTAAATGAAGTTAAAATGACTCATTAAAACACCCACAAGCTTTGGGAACTCTGAGCGCTACAGCCTAAATGTGGTCCTCTTTCAACTCTTACGATGCCACTATACAGAGACACTCTGCCACTGTTCCCAGTGCTGCACACAAATACCAAAAAAAAAAAGAACCAACAAAAAAAAGAGAGAGAGCCCCAATCTGTTCATTTCTAAAAACAACAATTTTTGAAAACAAACTGTTACTGTTTTGGAATAGTGCGTTTTGTTACACGGCGTAAAAATAAAACTTGCTTGAGAGTAGTGTTGTTTAGTAGTAACACTAAAGCAGAATTTGCGATCCTGATGTTGTGTGACGCTGTCCAGTGTGGTGTGTTGTGTTGTGTGAGATTGTGTGATAAGGGAAGAAGAGAACATAGTGCATTGTCTTGTGCAGTCAAAGGCACGGAGTGTGCTCTCATCCATAAACCATCAAACTGTCTCCAGACGCGGCTGCAATCGTCCTCCATCAAAACACTTTGTCTGGCATACCAAAATAAGAGCCAGCATCGAGCTGAATACCAAATCAGCCCATTAGAGCAGTGGAGCACTCGCTCCTTAGCAACCAGCGGGATCTAAGGCTGCTATACCGAAATACACAGTGACAAAGAAATGAGATCCACATCTCTCTCTCTCTTTTTTTTTTCTGTAGTATTATAGGTTGACACATTGGGATGGGGAGAGTTTATGCAAAAAATTCAAATTAGGTTAAAGGTGCTGCTGTTACGGATGTCGCTGCGAATTGAAAATCAAAGCGCGTTGTGGTGGTCGGGGTAATGCAAGACAATATGTGTGTTTAGGGTTATCCAGAGGGTATAAAAGAGGAGGAACAGAAAAAGGGAGGGGGATCAGGTGAAGTTTAAAGAAGCAGATTCTTTCTCTCATCCGTCAGCAGGATGTCATTCCAAAACAATCCTCATAGAGAAGGCGGAGAGGACAGGGACTTTGCCTTGTCTGTACACATAATCCAACTGAGGTTTCTGTTTTAGTTTCATTTTTAGTCCCTGATCTCTACCCCCCCCCCCCCCCCCCAAACTACCCGCCCCTCCTCTCTCTCTATTTTGGATAAAGTAGCTGGGAGAGCAGTCAGGTCTGATTAAGTCTGCATTTGGGTACAGTGTGTTCCTGGACACACATCTGCGAGCGAGCCATCACACACGCTTCGGAACACTGGCAGAACACCCAGGCCTGCCGGCAGCTGATGATGTCATCACTCAGAAGGGGCAGAGCTGGCGAGCTGCCAGAGTCTCCGAAAAAACACAGAAACGATTCAAACTGAGAGAGACTAGAGAGGGAGACGGAGAGAAGAGAGGGAGGGAGACGCGCATAGACCTAAGCATGGAAAAGAAAGCATGATCCAAGTATTCGGAGCAGCACTAACCGGCATGGGTAGGGGTGGAGGGGGGGTCGTAGCATGAACAGGTGCATTTGAAAAGCTGCACTACTGTATCAAGAGGGTTGATCAGCTCTGAATGCTCTGAGATGAGAGTGTGAGAGTTACTAAGTACCTGTGTGAGACAGCATGTGCATCCTGAGCCGCATGCTGTCCTGGAAGTGTTTGCCACAGTATTCACAGCCATTGCCCTTCTCCTCATTATGGAGCCTCCTGTGGAAAGACAAACACTAATGTGAGCGTGTTAACGGATTCAAGAAACGGAGCGAGACTGCACTTTTGATAAAGCAAAAAAGCCGCAGATTCGAGACACTTTTATTAAGGTCTCCCAAACCTAGAAGCATCATTGTAACAAGAGGAGCATGTTTTAATTCCGGCAAGAATCCCTCGCTGAATGCGGCATCATTAGCGTAAGAGGCCCTTGGAGTTGTGAATCACAACGCATGAACGCTAAAAGAACACAGACAATAGGATATCTGGCTAATTTCAGAGCGCAAACATACGCGTGCCTCCACCCGCCAGCACTGCAAGACACTGGGCACACACGCAAACCCACTCAGACTAGCGCGCGCACACACACAGACAGCACATGCACGCAAACTCGCATCCCGACATAATATGCACACGCATACACTCCTCCTGTAACTGCAATGAAAAGGAGAAAAGAAGATGATTCGCTGAAGCTCCGCCGGCAGCAAAACCTATCATATCATATCACACACATCCAAGCATGCAAGGCATCTGTACTGTTATCCTTGGATCACCCCGCCAACAGCAGAGCAAATGGCCTAAAAAATCTGTGGTTAAACACACACTGTGGTCATAATAAATGAGACTTAAGATGTCATTTAATTTAGATGAAATCAACATTAACGCCGTCGGGAACAAAAAGGAATCCTTTTAGAGCTGCAGGCCCAGTTTCAAATTTGACCAGCTTCTGTTCATACTAGATTCTTATACTATACTAGATTAGGTTTTATTTAGGACATCCTGGTGGTCAAGCAGTCGGCGATATATGCAGTTATGTTACAGTCTTTGATTTTTGGCAGATGCTTGCTAATATTTGTTAATATGCTTAAAAAAAGATGTTTGAGGTAGTTTAGAAATAGTGTCCAATACGATTGCTTACAGCGAGGTCTGCAGCACATGTTGCAGAGTAGCATCAGTGGTTTTCATATTAAATAGAGAGAAGTACATTACTAGAAAAATATTTTCCTATTCAATATAACTGGCATTCTGCATTTATAATAAGAAGCATAATATTACTATTAAGTTCCAATCGCATTTGAAACTAACTTAAACTAACTTCACTCACCGTGCATCAATATGTAGCTGACATTTTTGTCATTTAGTTGCATAGATGACCCCTTAATTACAGAGGTGGGTAATTAATTTTCCCAAGGGGCCACACGAGAATCTCTTTAAAAGCTTATTGGCGTGGCCTTCCACAGCAGTCCCATTTTTCTGTGTGGCTCCTGCACGTCTGCATATGCCAATCATCAGCGTTCTGCATTCCCACTGGTCGTCACTTTAATCACTCGCTTCAAAGCTGAACTCGCTTTAGCTTGGCACCCGCCCACTTCGCATCACTATTAGCTTTTTCAGCTGTCACTGCTACGAGTCACCGACTGGTCTCTTCCTTTGTTTGACACTGTTTGAAATACTTGGAAGACCAAAAATATTTGATTTTGTGACTTTTTAGTTTATTCGTTGTTATGTTTTAAATCATACCATATATGGTTAAATGTCAATATCAGCTTCTGCCCTAAAAGAATAATTAACTGTTGGGCTCCAAATGCAATGAACGGGGTGGACTTTGTGTCCTGCTGGTCTGGGAGTGGGGACGGGGGTTAAAGGCACTGACCGTGTAATCATAATGTTTTAAAGTCGGAGTCCAGCTGCGAACAACTGTTGCGTTTGATTTTGAATTCATTCCACGTCTTCCTGCCCTCATTTCACTGTCATTGAAACAAAACCGATAAATTATTTGAAGTTAATTAATTTTGGAATATTGAAAAGAGGAGCTGTCCTCAAACATGCAAAACAGGCTTTTAATTTGATTTTAGCGGCTGTTTAGTAACCTTGAAAAGTTAGTGGAACACTGAACTGTTCATTTTATAATTTCAGCCTCAAGGCTGCTGATTTTTTTTTTTAAATGGTATATATTTCCCAATTTCTTATTTTAATCATTCAAACCAAATGGATTTCTTTTTCTGAAGTGTTTCATACTAAAACTGTGCCAGGAGATGCCTCCTGAACAACACCAGAAAATGTCAATCTGCAGGCCAGGTGTATGCTCAGTGACCTGGTTACAGACCTACAGCAACTTCATTACATCCTCAAGCAGTGCCACCACCGCAGCTCCTTGAACCTGCGGACATGAGCCTGTCTCCGTGAGTAAGCTGTGCGCATCACTAAATATCCCACAGGATGCATTGTTTCAACAGAGTTCTGGAGTGAGGCTGAAATGTCAGCCACAGGCATGAACAGGGAAACACTGCGATCCTAATCATGGGTTAGCTGCACATTAGGACTGCAAACTGTCTTGTTTCTACCGACTGATGATGAGTCAAACGCTGACGAGCTCGCACAATTGGAAACATCTGCAATCAAGTTAATGAGAGCTGTCATCGATCTGGTTAATTTTTTGTGTACAATGACAAAAGGACAAGCTAATAAGTAGGGTAAAAATAAACAAGAACAATAAAAAAACAACAACAACAAAACAACAGAGCCGAGTCGTGAAGCAGAAGTTATCCATCATGTTGCTGAAGCGTCCAGCCCGGCCCCTGCTGAGAGGATCCTGTCTGCTGATGCAAAGGAATGCATATCAAATAGCCTGGGAGACAGACTGTTGTGTGAAGCGCACTTCTGCACAGATAATCAAACAGAATTTAGAAAATGAGGCTTTGTAAATGACAGCATTTTGCGACACCAAGGCCTCTTTATATCAAACCCCTCACAGAGACTCGATTCAAAAGTTGCCGACACGTCTCACTGTTAAGACACGAGCGCAGGTGTCCCTGAGAATAAATGAACAAATTCTCAGATGCTGTTTCAAGCTTTTGACTCGCATTATATTCACTGAGAGAGGGGGAAAATCTCGAAGACGTAGAAAAGGTTAAATTTAAGAGACACGTGTCTAGCATAATCATTCATTATCACAATAAGCACAGATCCACCTGCACGCCCGTCTCCTCCATCTTTTATTAAAGGTAACGCACAACTGTCAGTGAAAATGTTGAGCCGCAGGAGAGTGTAGCAGTGTTTCTTCAGCACAAAATACAACAAAATATTTTGTGATTATTAGCTATTGAGCCTGGCGTTTTTAAAGTATATTATTTCATTTTGCATTAGTTAAAACAAGCCAGATTAAAAATAAACAGCACAAATTAGTGTTAATGGTTGTTTTGTGCATGTTACCTGTGCTGCTCCGCAGCCTGCCGGCTGTGCAGCTGGAGCCCACATTCGCCACAACACTGCTGGCCTTGAGCTGGGGCCTCGTGCCTCATCCCTGCTGCAAACTGGCCAAGCCTGCTCAGGAGCTCCCTGTGCAGCAACCCTTGGTGCAGCAGTCCACTGTAGGTTCTCGGGTCTAGTGGCACACCCAGGGTTGGGGCCACAGAAACAGACACTGGCATGCCCTCCCCTGTGTGGTTGGATGGCACAGAGTATATGGAAGCCAGGTGTTTCTCAGAGATCCCGGGAAAACAGTCAAGAGTGTTTCCTGCCATTTGTCCTCCATCCTCGGGGCCTGTGTGCAGCTCTCGAGCACTGGTGATGACGCTACCTCTCAGGGGCGTCCCCGGGCCTTCGTCTCTAGGCTGGTCTGAGATGCAGCTTCCCTCCCCTGCACTGGAGGATCTGCCCTCATAGCTGTTGGCATCATCCACCTGCATGCGCTCTAATTTTATACTTCTGGGAGGTTCGTGGGATGAATCCTGGGCTATCTCTACACCGCTATGCTGAGCCTTCTGGGAGTTCTCCATGTCTACCACTGTGTCCTGCTTGGGGCTCGATTCAGGAGCTGCCTCAGGCTCTGGGCCAGGAGAGCTCCTCTCAGTCATGTGGTACAGTGCCAGGTGGTGTAGAGCTGTGGGACTGGTGTGGTTGGGTCCATCCTGTATGGAATGCTTCTTGGACATCAGCATTTGCCTCCAGTGCCTGGCCCGGCCATGGTCACTGTGATCTCCGGAGCTGTGATTCCTGACCGCCACTTCCTCACTCTCCTCTGCCTGGATGGTCTCCAGCACCTTCAGGCACTGCTCCTCCAGGTACTCGATCTCCAGAATCTCAGCAGCATACAGCAAGTCGTCCAAGTCCTCAGCTGTGGCCTGGAGCGAGGCGGTGTAGGCGTACTCTAGGATCTGCTGGAAAGTCTTGGGGGACAGGAAGTCCAGGGCGTAGCGCAGGCTGCTGCGGTGGAACAAGATCTCGAACATTTTGCTAGTGCAGGCCAGGACGGTGCGGTGCGCTGGAAACTCTTGGCCATCCACTGTGATAATGACATCACACAGGGTGCCGGTCAGACGCATCTGATTAGCCCGCTGCAGGAGCGTGCTGGAGTGAGTGGGATTGTGGAGTTGAAGAACACCCATGTTTGTCAGACCCCTATCCACTCGGACCTTTGCTGAGCCCACGCATGAGGTGTGGCTGTCCTGCCTGCTTTGCTTTCAGTTCGCTGTAGGTCTGCGTTTTGGGGTGGAGGAATGAAGATGGAAGACTGTTAGAGCCCATTTCACGTACAGTATGATGCAAAAGGCAGATGATTATACTCCAGGGAACACACCAGTCAAAAGCAACTTAAAATGATATTAATGAATATTATATAAAGTGAAAAGCAAACCCTCGACCCCCCTATGTGATTTCTTTAATTATTTTATTTGATGCACCCTACATGCATTTAAAAAATACCAAAGGGAGACAACAGGTCGATGAGCGCAAAGCAACAGTTTCCACTGCAGGTGATTAGTCTGAGGTTTCACTGAGAGCGGTCACGTCGCTGTAATAACGTCTGCATACTGAGAGGTGACGATTCAATTTATCAAGCTCCTCACACATTCATCCATTCCTTCAACAGGTAGGCCTGCTATTAACAAAGCCCTTCAAGGGCTGATTAGTTCATTTAGGCGGCGCACGTTCATGATTAGATGTGTTACAATTAAGCGCTCTGCTTAAAAAAAAAGAAAGAAAGAAAGAAAAGAAAAAGAAAAACCTGAGTAAGTTACCAAACTGGCAAAGCACGCAAATAAAGCGCAATCCGCGCATGCATGGATTTTTTCTATACATCCAAACGGCTGAATGAGTGTCTGAATAATCCCTGTTTGATGTTTTGTGTAGTCGGACCACTCATCACCTCGAGTGATGCTGACGGGCTGCATCCTCAACTAACCGCAACATCAGAGCGCATCAGGTGCAGACGCACAAATCCACCTGATTATCCAAACACATTGCGACAAATTAAGCCTCCCTGCGCGCTTTTCATTTAAGGGGACGCGACGGGTTCGAAAATAAAAGACCCAATTTGTCTAAAATAGTCCAGAGTGCATCACAGTGGCGTGAACAGTGTGCGATACAGTCTGAGCTCATTCAAGTTTGGAAAATCCTAAAGCAGTGCGCGGACTAAACTTAAGTGGATTTCCACATGGTTGCTGCGAATCGAAATTATATCAAGGAGCCGCAAAGCTGACATTATTGTTCAGTGTTAATAATTAAGATGAGGAGGTCTCAAAAGTAGTTCATCGGAGCTGAATCACCTGACAGAAATCAACAGTGGAAAGAATAAAGAGTGGCGGCTGTCAGAGCTGTTCTTACCTCCGTCTCCTAATGTCCTCCGCTGATTATCCAGGCAGTATCATGCTTACACATTTCACAGTACCCGCTCCAAACTCAGTCCTGCTCCAAGTAAGCAAATCATCACCCAGCCACGACAGTCAAACCAGCAGGGGAAAGCGAGACTGCCGAGGAGAATTTTCAAAATAAAACGACGGCCTGAGCGATGTGATTAATAACTGTTGATCCAACTGACTGTTATTATCAGGTTATAATTACAAACGTAGTGACTGTGTGGCGTTAATACATAGTTTCCAACATGCTGTAACTAACTCAAGAACTAAATTGTTTCCAGAACCAACACTATGATCACAATAAGAGGGGCAAAGTGATCGAAATGCGTGCAGAAAGCACTTAGTGTGAGTCACAATCGTTATAACGATACTACAGTATTCACGTCTTTGTAGATCGTTGCAAAATGACACTCCTGGAAAAACGGCACTACATGAAGGAAATTATAAAGTTTAGTTAGATTTGATTATTCACAAATATTCTGTGCATTTTATTCACCTAAATACTGACACACACATCAACATATTTTGATCAGTATTAAATGATGTAGCCTATTTTACACAAATTACTGGGTTTAACTCTAAGCCTTCACGTGGAAACAAAGGTAGACAGAGAGTAATGGTTACACTTGTGTATTTTATGTAGATAATGCAAATATTTTGGAACAGACGTAGAGAATATCATTTTGTATTTGAAGACAAAGAAAGAATGCGATTCTTATGAGGCTTTGCTTCTTTTTCATTTTTGCCAGCTACAAGGTTACCCAGCTTGTAAACCGGTGTACTTTAGTTTTTAGTATTTCAGTAAATGAAGTGAAAAACTGGCCTGCAAATATGCTCTTGTGTTTAGGCCACTGAATCCGTTGCATCCTGGTGATTTAGTGCTTTAAGATATGCAACATGTTTCCCCAGCGCTCCTAATTTGCATCTGACTGAGGAGTTTTGATTAAGTAATCCTTTACCATCCTTTTGTGCTTTTCCTGTGCATCTCTCTCTTTCAAAGGTAAAATATGAGACAACGATAGATGGGGGTAAAAAAAAATCCATCCAATGCCTATTTAACTGTGTATGATTTTACCTTGGAAGTCTCAGAAATATCTACACTCCTATACATTTGAGCTGGAAATGCCATTCTATTTACGGCCCTGCATACCTCCTAAATTCCATATATTAACATATGATTTTATTCACCTGGACCAGCTGCAACTTTTAAATGGTCCTGCTGGTGGCTTATACAAATGCAGATGACGTAGATTACAGGTTAAATGAACTGAATTTTTATTGGCCAGCGGGACTGGGAATAATGTAAGTATGAAAGTATGTCAGCTTGTGGCATGAATAAAGAAATGGGTTACTTCAGACACGGTGAGAAGTAAACGGTGTGTCTTTGTCGTACGCACAGCTTGATTAAAATAAGTTTGACAGCAGGTTGAGGTTTGGTCTCTCTAAAGGGCGCTCAACGTGATTTCCGTAACCCTGCATGAATATAATGAAATCTTTCTATAGAAAATAAATAAAAATCACTTTTGCACTGAGTACTTGCAGTTTTACTTTGAAGATCCCACCGTCTAACTTCCTGTCTCCACAAGGCTGCTAGTTGCTGACTTTACCGGCTGCAAATCATCGCCGGGCCGACGTCACGGCTCGGTGTGATCGCCCTCTGCTCCTCGGCTCTCCATCAAGGCTGCGGTCAGAAACATCTACAGCGTTTCAGAACTAGTGACAGGCTACAGGCGGAGGACTAGTTTGTTTGCCTGAAATAAGAAGCACACTCTGATTAATTCAGTGCGTTTACGCATCAGCCTGGTTCGTGCGCACAGGGCACACCGGGGAGGCGGAGGGGGGATGAAACTGCCTAAGAGGGGACAGTGGGTCGGTGTGGCTCCTGAAACTGGATGCCATACCGGGTCACTGTGGTTGTTGACACTCTGACACAACACTGGTTCATGTCACATCAGAGGTACTGAGGGGAGCCGAAAATATCAAGCCCTCACTGGTACATAGTTTTGTCCAACACTCCAGACTGGAAGTACTAACTTTATTCCTGTACAAGCGTGCGTTACGTAACACATGTTTACTTGTTCCCCCATCTATCCGAAGCATTAGCCCGAGGGACTTCCAGCGCTAACATAACCTGTTTGCACTGTAACCTTTCTAAATCGTCCTGTGTTTCTATGACATGGCGAAACCAAGAGGGGTTCCGAAAAGTGGGTGCTTTCTGCCATCTACTGTTAGAAATCTGTCACTGCACGTTCCGGATTCAAGTTGTGCTGGAAAAATAAGAACGGAAAAGTGAATAAAAGTAATGACAAAATGGGACAGGACGAAATTAGATTTGGAAACCATTTTATTTTGTAAATGGGTTAGCACTCAGACTGTACACAACAGATATTTTCTGAGTTTGACCCAATAAAACCAAAAGGAGCATCCAGAGGCGAGAGAGCAAAGTGGTCTGGTGACAGCACTGGAGTACAAGGAGAGTAAAGATCTTCTTTTATTCCTGCTTTAAAACTGTATCTGATTTTTGTGATGGTACAAAAAAAAGTATGATCATCTGTCTTAGGTGGACCACCTTGCTTCCTGCCAATGGTATCGTCAAGCAGTCGCTCTTGGTGAGTGATTTTTGTACAAAAAGACAAAAACTTAAAAAAAAAAAGAATTTCAGAGATCACATTACAGAACACTTGAATAACAACTGGGGGAAAAAATAAAAAATAAAAGCAATGTGTATAATTATTCCAGAGCAAGCCCCAAAGGTAACACTCATTAAATCAATATGAGCACTATTTGCCCCCATACAAACACGGGCATGTCTATCTGCCTTGTAGTTATACGTTATGATGTACTGACTGAATTCATGCCGAGGCTTGAAACGCCTTCCTTCACTACAGCTGGCGATAATATGGTGCTGTGACCAGAGACGGACAGTTTCATACACTACACGTGTTATAATGACCACATTAGTCCATTTATCGTACTTTTTCTTCTAATAACACATCAAATAAAAAGAATAGGCTAAATTTCTCACAACGAAGCTATGCAGATTATCATAGAAACTGATGACAAGACAATCTATTGACACACAGGCACAGTGCACAAGCTTGCAGGCAGGAACAGAAAAGAAATCTTTGTAGTTTTTAAATAGTACAAAAAATGCTTTTTTAAATTTCCTTTTTTAAATGTTTTTTTTTTTTTTTTTTGCTTCAAATGCACAACTCAAAACTATGAAGCCAGACCTTTGATCTGCGTAAATGGGAGGAAGAACTACAGCTCTCATAGTCGTCCCCCAAACAAACAAATTTAGCTCGAGATCACAAGACATTCGCTTGATCCACAGTTCTTCAACCAGCGGCTGAGAATCAGCAGCTGTGCTGCCTCCTGTTTGTTTGTTTGTTTGTTTTTTTGGTCTGTGACTGTTAGCGTTCAAGGAGTCGCCTTTTTGTTTTTCTCTAAATCAAATACATTTTATTAATGAATATTTTAACTACCAATCTGGTAAGGCAGTGACAGACTGAATAAATTTGATCCAGAAATGGTGTAAATCTGATCAAATCATGCACATCATGTACTTGTGGGATTCTCTCAGCCTCTTTCCCCCCTGCAGCTGGCTGTGGGTTAATCCTGGATTTCATATAACCATAAAAAATGGCTATAATCCAAAGGCCGAACTCGAGTGTATGTTTAATCAATGCCAGCATATATCTGCGCGTGATTAAACATCCCCGTAGCAGACGAAGTGAAACAGTAAACCTTGTAAACAAAACTTCACAACCAATTGCAGGTCAGACATGCAGAACAAGCTATTTAATGAGACTAGGCCACAAAAGAAGTCAAACTTAAAAAAATGCTGAAAAAAACATTTACATTTGAACATTAGAACATGAAAATAAGAAAAATAATTTCTATAGTCAGTTGTTTTTTTACCTTTACATTTCTCATAAGAATCCAATACTTTTGCGCAATTGCAGTCCAAACTATAAGCACAATAGAAAGTAGAGTCTAATTTTTTTTATATATATATATATATATATGCATGTATAAGTGATCTGTATAATTAGAGATTGTTCTTAATCTTCCTGACTGGTTAAATAAAATAATAATAAAAAAATAAAATAAATCTCTTATGACCTACAGATAAACTCCTTGGGTGTAGTAAACATTTCATGAATGAGAGCAGAAATGAAAGCACAGTCAAAGTGCGCTCTAACCAATCGACACGCGTGTTGTTTTGAGAGTGGAGATAAGGGCACTGGAAACCAAAAACTCCTGCAGTGTTTCTTGCTCGATGCTGCTGCTGCAAAATGTTTTGGATAGGGCTGGGATGTCCCCGGCCCATCATGCTTTGCTCTCGGCTGTATTTGTCTGTATGACACTGTTGTGTTCTGCAGAGATCAGGGTGTTTGGTAAGCCTCCCTCCTCAAGTTTGCCCTTCTCATCAGAAAAAATCTTCCTGCAATGGGAAAGAGACAAAGTTCAAAATTAGAAATCGGGACGTCTCACGCAAGACAACAGAAAATATCTGAACAAACAACACTTTGTTTGAACAGTTTAAACCATTTATTCTCAATGACATCTTCACCCAATATGTAAGAAGACACTGTATTTAGATATCTTCTTACATACCTCTTCACCACCTTGACAACAGTCAGATAAAATAAACAGATAATGGCATACCCATACACCGCGTCCTGTAACGACTAGCATGCCTAAACTGAAACAGCAAATATTAGCTATTAATTGCTTTAGTTCTACTACAGAGAGACAATGGTAGGACGAGAAATTAGCCCTGGGCTTGTGGTATGTGATGTCCATTTTCATCTTTAAAGCAATTAGCACAGTTTCTAATTGCTCAGAGCACAGAAACACCACAGTTAGAAGCTGTAGAATTAGTGAGAACTAAACATTGTGGTGATTAACAAAGGTCCATTGCAGACATGTAACACTGCTGTTAAAGTGATGGCTTTTACTTAACTGCTTATTGTGACTTTATTCAGACATGAGAGCAACGCTCAGGTACTCGAGTAGTTGAACAGTAGAGATGGAAAGTCGTGTTTTTTTTGTTCTCCTGACAGACATAATCAGTGACTGATTTTACAACGTATAAGTTGGATTTAAGCGTTTCTTTTTTCTGCAACTTAATACAATTGCTGTTGAACAATAATGACTTTACTGGCTGTTATTTTGCAAATTAAAGCTGATTTTATTTTCAGCGATTGCAAAAAATTGTGGGATGTGGGGCATGAGCTTTCTTCACTTCTGAAGGGAAGCATGCCAGAAGAAGTTTTAAGAACCACGGAGACATCAATAAGACGGCACGAATGAAAGCACACTGAGAAAGACAGAAGATCTGTTTACAGCATTTTTAAGGCTGCATCACTCCATTCACTCGTATTTATTTTCTTGATTATTTATTCCTCCTGTAAAAGGTCAAAGTTTCCTAACGCTCAAGGTTATTTCATCACTTCCTAAATTCTTCAAAACCTAAAAAATATTCAGTTTACTATAAATTTGATTTTAACTATTATGTTGATACATGAAGACTCACCTCAACAGCTCAACACTGGCTTAACCAGTTGGGTTCTTTTTACAGGAATCGTATGAGGCTCGGTTAGGGACGTCGTGTTGTCATGGTAACTAACAGTGTGCAAAACTAGTTCAACAGATGTTTAAGAGCTGTGGCCCTCGCTAGTTGGCTCCAGCAATACTAACTCACTGAACTAATTATTTATATTTGGATAATTTACAATGCCAGTTAACTGTTGTGTCCAGAATGGTATGTAGTTGGGCATAAGACACCCTGCAGACCAGTGATCTAGACAGTGAATGACTGTATGTAAGCCGTGTCAGAGTAAACTGGGTAAAACCCACTTGATCACCACAAGTGGTGTGTAGACATTCACCCACAATGTGAGAAAACTGCCGGTGCTAGCTCCACCTCCCTGAGCAAACTAGCATGACGTGTGCAATCAAAGATGTAACACAATGGCTTTTCAGTGACATTTAAGATAAAATCTACTCACTGAAGAATTTGAATAATGGTTTGAAATGACTTAAACATACGCAGTATTTCATGTGCACAGCGTTTAACCTCATTTATTAGTTTTCTGACCTGTTCGTGAGAATGATTTTATTGTCTCTGTTTAAGTCACTCACCAGGAACACACCTAGACTTATGAATGGCATGTCAAATTTCCATATTTATGTAACGAGCTTCTTGTCTTGAAAGGGATTTAACTACGTTTGTGGTGAATGTTGCAAAGATAGAGACCCCACAATGGAGAACGGTCACAAACAAAACAAAAGCATCGTATCACTTCTCTATCCACAACATTGTACTAATAACTATCTTATTATCATTACCACAATTTACCATTACAATATTTTATATATTGTGTGGTCAATGGCAAGATGCGGTGGTGAATGAATGGGTATACAAGTTACACACACACGCACTCACGCACACACACACACTCACACACACAGATAAACCTCTAGAGGGAGCCGTACTCATCGTTGACAGGAGGAGCAGTCTTGGCCAGAGTCTCTGATGGCTGTAGAACTGGGCCTGAGGGGGGGTCTGCTTCGTCTCCATTGGGTAGAGAGGGGGCAGCTGGTGGGCTGTCTAAGCTAATGAGATCTGCGGGGGGCATGGAGGGTCTTTCTGTCCCGTTTATCATCTCTAAGTCTAAATCTGCATTTTTGGGCTCCATGTCAGGGGTCAGTAAGTCATATGTGTCTGACGCTGATATAAGAAGGTTGTTCGATGGCAACGCCTCAAGATTCACAGGGACAGGATTGGAAGGAATAGGAGTAACAGGTAAAGGTGAGGGAATGCCTGAAACTAGAGAACCAGGGTTTACAGCATCCAGGTCTTCAGAAACACCGTGGATCACTGCAGGTGAACTAGTAGTAGCAACTCTGGCAGTGGGCGTGGTACTGTCAACAGTTTGATCAACAGTTTTGTCTTTGTTAAAGGCAGTAAGGCTACGCCCACTGGAATCTGGGGCTGTAGGTTTTGAATCTGGGTCTGGTGCAGGGGCAGTAGTTGCTAGACATGAGGCAGTTTGTACTGGTGGCTCTGGATTTAAGGCTACAGTGTTTGGCTGTGTGGGAGGTTTAGTGACTGGTGGGCTTGGAGCAGGTTTCCTGTTGTCTAAAGTGGGAGAGGAAGATACAGGAGAGACAGCCAGAGGAGAAACAGGGGGGCTACTTTTAGCATTCAGAGCAGCAAGTTTAGGAGAGTGTCTACGCTTCGGTGGTATTGGCGTCCCAGATTTTTGAGGTTTGATCTGTTCGGGGGTGCAAGGAGGAGTGTTTAATTTCTCCTGTTCTTCTGGGGCATCTCTTCCTCTCTGTTCTATTAGCGGGGCCATTTTAGCTTCAACAGCAGCTGTGGAGACGAGGGGGGGCGGCGGGGCCGTGTTCGATTCTGGAGTCGGGGCCGGAGCCAGGACAGGGGTGGGTGAGGGTTCGTTGGCTGGGGTGGACAGGCTACAAGTGAGGGTAGTGGTTTCACTAGAGGGGCTGTCCTGAGCGGGATCAATTGTTGCAGTGGCTGTGTCAGAGTTGGTGGCTACGGAGGAGAGGGTGTCCAGTGCCAGAGCAGCAGTGTAAGCCGCCTTCCTGAGAGAGCAGGGAGAGAACAGAGACACACAGACTAGACACCAGGGTGACTGTGACAAGAGGAGGGGTGGCCTGCACGAGAGCATGCAGAGGGATTAGTTGGCTTTAGAAATTCACACAAACATAGACAAAGCAACTAAAAGAAACACAAAATACAGCAACTTTTAAGCCTAGTGAGAAAAAGAAAGAAGAAGAAAAAGAGGGCATCATGCTGTGAGTGGACATCAAAGGATACATCCCATACACACACCAACATGGAGTACACTGACTAGGAAAACTACTGTAGTAAAAAAAGGCACCAGCCTTCCTGCAGGAAACTACAGCACCACAAAGAACCACCTATTAGGGTTAAACAGTACCAGTGGCAATCTCATACTGCATAATCTACTTTTTTCCAGACTGCTGATATGAGATGGCTTGCTGAAATTGTCAAATGGCTTCATGAGTTGACCACACTCTAGAGGACTAAAGCCTTTGTGTTTATTTGACTGGTATTGCTTCAACCTTCATACAATGAGACAGAAAAAATCTCCAAAGGCTGGAGAAGAAACACAAAATACAGCAATCCCTCTGGTTAGGGAATAAAAACAGAAAAGCAACACAGTCCAATGGACTCCACTCAAGAATGACCTCAACTTTTTCAATAATGTAAAGCGTCAAATTATATCCTGTTGAATAAATTCATTATTCTTTAAAGTGGAGTGCAGTGTACAACAGCTCAGAGCGGTAAAAAGGCCGTTTGCCGTGTGTCAGCGTTTACTTACTCTGGCTCTGTGAGAGGTGTGGTTTCATTCGGCTCTACGGGTCCTGCTGCGTTATGATTGGCTGAGCACTCATCCTCTGTTCTGACTTCCACTATTGGCTCTTTGGACTCATCTTTCCTGTAAGACACAGACAGTCTTGCTAAGCTGTTGTTTTTGGCCAAGCAGGCAGTAAGAAAGGATGATTCAAAAGCAGCAGACGGCCCACAGTGATCATCTATTTTCAAGCTTACAAAGTAACGTCAAGTCATCCATCTGGCTGTGCTTTCGTGGAACCGCACTCATGAAATGTAACAATCCAATACGTAATGCAACATCTTACTCAGAATGATTCAAAACGACTGCCGTTTTGTATACATGAAAGCATCCATTCAGTGCTGCGCTTGAATCAAACATCCTCATCTGTTTCATTGAAGGAAAATTTCATCTTACCTATGGGGCCATTTTATTGATTCATGTATTCTTGCTGTACTTCAGATACTGCCTGGTTAGACATTGTTTATTACCTATGCTGGTTGATTCAGCCACCATGAAGGCCATGAAAATCTCTCGCTTTGAAAGGCATCTTCACAACTCTGCTGCATTCAAGGCTCGGACCAAGGCCAGAAGCAAGTTCAGAGACAAGAGGGTGGACGTGGGAGAGTTTTAATAATTTCTTTTGACTCTAATTCATGTTTATTTTGCTCAAGAGGCAATCTCAGTTATTGTTTAATTACACAAGCTTCCCTTGATATATCTAGATATAGCAGCCCAAAAATAAAATAAAACCTTCAGCTAAAATTCTAAGTAATCTTCAGAGTTCATTCCTGAAAGGCCTTCTGGGAAATGTGGGAAGGCCAGTTATTCTAAGCTGAGGTCGGCTTATTTAAAACGCAAACAAAAGGTAAATTGGAAGATAAATAAAACCCTCAAACACATCACATTTCTACAAAGAATCTTCTTAATTTTGTCTTTCTTATTACCCACAGACCTGCTTACAACAAAACTGAAAATTCTTTTCTATCTGGGATTTTGTAAGTTAGGTACAATATGTAACCACATCAGTCATTTCTATCCACCACTTGCTCTTCCTGTTATACAGACTTTAAATAGTGACTGTGGCGTACATCACCAGCTGCTTGTATCTTCTCCCTGCATGATTCCCTGCATTTTTACCTGAAGTAATGAAACAAGTTTGTTGTGTGTACCTTAACCATTTTGCAAAGTGCTTTGCTGGAGGATGTTGAAGTAGCGCATTTTGAGCTAAATGTTTATTCGAGGCAGAGGTGGCTTTGGCTGTCTGACATGACTTGGTTTGTCTTTTTGTTGAGCATACTAGGGAACATAAGCATGCGTTGCTATAGCAATGGCATTATGATATGATCTGACACAGCCCTAATAATCACTTTATAAAGCTGATATGGTGAGAGTGCTTGTGTCAGGTTGTCTGACTGTTACATCCAATATTAACTCTGCGTTTAGCCGTTTTATTCTGCACCAACTCCTGATGTGTCTTTATCTCCTCTATGCTCACCCATAGACATTACAGAAAATCTGGACACAGTCACCCTGAAACCACCCTTTTGTAAAAGAAGTAACAAAACCTTAAAGTAAAACTGTTGACTGAGGTCACAAAGAATAAGAGCCAAAAGTTTTCCCATTTGCCTCTACAAAGACTTTTTAGTAACAGATCACTTATCCTCAGGCTACTGGAAATAACGCAGATTTAAAGCACTTGAATCAATGTTGGCTTTGCTTTTAAAAACCAAAAGCTACATTAGTCTTTTATATACAGTCTACCTTTTCGACTAGCTAGTTGCTCAGTCCTGTTGTTGTTTGGTGCAAAGTTGTATATAACCATCTCACATTACACATGTAAGAGATCCAATCATCTGATCCAATCTTAAAATGAAGATATGCATACGCTGAGTTGAAACAATCTCTCTGGTTCCACATTTTTAACTTTGAACATAAATTAGACATCATATGTGTGCCATCAAATACATCAGTTTAAAAGACCCAGACAACATGTATGTAAATATACAGTCTGATACTCACATGAAGGCTGCCTTGCCCTCCTCTAAGTTGTGCCCTTTGGTCCCTGTGCCTGACTTGCCGCAGAGACACATGATGAGGCCACATTTGTTAACAAAGTAACAGGTGACATCCACAGCCAGGAGCAGGAGTATAAATACTACAACGAGGATTCCTGCCCAGAGCATGATGCCCATGGAGAGCGGAGACTCTTCACTTAAATCTGCCACACAAGAGATGAGAAAAGGAGGGCGCTGAACTAACGTAGCAGGACACACTTTTACAGAAACCATGAACAACTAAATAAAGTGCTGACGTGTTACTGTAACCACAAATACTTCCATAAAACAGAAACAACTCACCTGCTATGAACACTGATAGGTTCTAGATGGCTCAGCACAACTTTAGATGCTGTGTGTCGTTTGTATCGACTGTGCTGTCAGACTTTAATTATTTATATGACTTCATTTCTAATTATGAGGCATACTGAAGATTTGATATGCATGAAGCTGTGCATAAAAAAACGAAAAGTATAAATATATATTCAACCCATTTATTTGGTAGTAGAAAGAAGAGCAAACCAAAGCATACAGTGTGCTGCTAGTTACCCAGACATGTGGAATAATCTGTGCACAGAAAATGAATGTCAGGCTTTTCCCAGATTTAAAAGCAGTGATGTATTGTCACTGTTTGGGTAATATCAACTTTGATTTAGCAGAAATTACTCTAAAATATACATTTAACTCTGCAGGTAATTAACATGTAAACAAGATCTATACATCTGAGTAAAGCATCCCAATTACGTACGTATAAAAATGACTATTGCTGATGACACTTGCGAAACATTACATGCTGGAGGAATATCTGGACATTTATCTTAGTAGTCCGCATAAAAATAAGTTGTTGTTTGATCATTCTTTAAGTGGCTTGTCAGTCTGTGCCAATATAAACAATTGTTTCCCCATTTTATGACCTTAATTGTGTAAACGTTAATATTACAAACCTTTACATTATGCAGAATTTTGTGAGCTATTAAACAATATAATACAGTGCTTATGTAAACACACAGGTCCAGCAGTCAGCCTTCACTCTGTTCTAATGCTACTTGAAAAAAATCTACTATTGTTCATCACTGTAAACTGGCACTCTTCTCTGTCTCTCTTGTCTAGTGCTGATGACTAGCAGTGCTAATGCTGAGCAGTATGAAACTGTGGGAGGTGGAGGATTTCCACTGCCTTTGGTTCAACATGTCTGTCTGGTCTGTTCTGAAACAACACAGCACTCTTTTCCTCACCCATAACAGAGACACATCTGTCATGGACAAAGTCTGTTGTAAGTGAGTGAAAGTGTCCAGAAAGACAGCCAGAGAGAAGGCAAGCTCTCCTCTACAGTAATGGTGTGAATTTCCTCACGAAAACTATGAGAGCAGGAGAACAGTGATGAGGGACATGATGAGTGATACCAAAGTGTATGTTACAGATGAGCAGCCCTGAGTGGCTGTGGGTGGGGACAGCACAACCCAGACCACACCAAAATGCACACAGGTCGGGACGAAAATGTTCACGTGGTCCACCACACCAATGTCCAGGACCAGGCAAGAGAGCAGGAACATTGAGAGAGAAAGAGGGGATAAAGAGAGAAGGGGGAAAGATAATAAAGGAAGAGGGGGAGAAATGAAACGGAACAAAGAGGGGGAGAAAAAGAGAAGGGCGGGGAAAACAGAGGAAGAGAGAAAGTGAAAATGTGTCAGGTCTGAAAACCAAAAGTGGAAAAAAAAAGACGAAGAAACTGATTTCTTGTATTGAAAAAGGGGAAAAAACAGCAACACATCAAAGCAAAAGCACAGCACAAAAGAGGAAAACTACACCATGTCGACTAGATGGTGACTCAGTGGTGGGTGAGTGGAAAATGCTTTAGTTTGGAGAATGAATTAGGAAAAAAGTGAGAGGAAACATAATGGCCTGCTGTGATGTTTCAGTGAGGTACTCAAGTGTGTCTATCACCCAAAGAGAATTTGACAGGCTGTGTAGGTTTCGGCACGGTTAGTAAAGAACCTTCAGCTGCAGTTAAGAATTCAACATACGTGTTAATCAGCGGTTACTGAGGGTCATTTTAAAAGCTCCAACCAGACAGAGACAAACTATCCACATTAACGGTAAACAAAGCTACAGACATTCAGAGGAGATCATTTTATCCTCTGTGTGAGTGTGTGTGCCAGATCTGCAAGCACAAACTCAAGCTCATTTAGTGAGGGCTGTCAAAACTTTAAAGTGAGAAAATTCAGCCGGAAAATCATTTTTGGCTCACCGCCGTCCACGAAATCTATTTATTTTTTCTATAGATTTATTTAGTTGTCATTCACCCGTCAGCGCTCCAGATTTAAAAATAGAACAAGCTGCTCTGGTTTTCAGGTTTGAGTTTGGCTCCTCAGGTTTCTGGCTGTTTAGTTCCACATTAGTGTGAGTGACCGGGGGCAGGTACGCTACCTGGGATGGCCTCTGGCTCTGACGAAGTCCTGAAGGACATGGTTGCTGGCTGAGACTTGCCCTTCTGATTCTCTGCCACCACATAGATGTTGTACTCTGTGTCCCACTCTAACCCACTGAGAACTATGTGATCACTGACACTGGGCAGCCGGATTTCTGGTTTCCACTCTGAAGACTGCACCTAAGGAGACACAGATAAATACAGTGCATGCATTCAGGGTTGAAACTTTATTTGGTCTTGTGAAGGTGAAATTTTTAAGCATGTTTTCAAATTGCTCCAAAAACACCTGTAAGAGCTCGGAGCAATCAAAATTTGTGTCTGTTTGGCCAAAACATAATTCATTCATTATGAGAATATGAGAAGTTTTTCTATTTTCTGTCAACAAACCAGGTATTAAATAACAATTTCAGCCCTAACAACAGCTTGAAAATCACAGAATTAAATTTTTTTTGCAGTGCTTTTGAAACTACAAGGATTTGGTAGAATCATTATTACCGCTGCAACTAAATTACTGCTTTCACTGACGATTAAGTACTCGATCAAGAGTTACTGATCAAATTTTTGGCATATAAAATAGCGTAAAACGCACATGCCATTCTAAAACCCACAAAAAAAGCAATCTTAAGACTATGTAAAGCAGTAAATGTTCAGAGAATATTTCATCGTTTTACTTAAATGATTAAATCAGTTATCAAAGCAGGTGCCTTAGTTGAGAAGGAGCAATTGCTCTTTAATCCCCATACTCACTGGTTTATAACGGATAAGATAATGTAAGATGGGAGAGCCGCCATCATCCTGCTTGATCCAGCTCACTCTGAGGGAGTTGCCTTTACGTTGAAGTGCTCCTTCAAGTTTAGGAGGATTAGGATTCCCTACAGGGACACAGGAGCAAGATGGAGGTCATTTAATGGCTCATTTCAAGAGGTGCAGCGAGCTAGAGGGTTATTTCTTTGAAAGAGGCAGCTCTGTCAGTCCACTTTTCCATTTTGAAATAAAGGAAAAAGAAAACTTTCAGTCCAAAGTTTGATCTTGGATGCTCTCCTTATTGTTGACCTTTTAGGTCACTTAACCTCCCTTAAACGCTCTCCTAAGGGTGGCTTGTGTTACTAATTAGTGAATGACACACAGCCGCATGCTTATCTGTTTCATCAGAGTTGCTGTGTGTTGCTGCTGTTGCTGAGTGACATCAATTGGCAGATGGACATCGCACCAGGCTTCAGGCTAAAGAGTTATTTATCATTAACTAAGAATACGTATATAAGATTGCCAAGTTCCAGCACAATAACAGGGTTTGTCTTTAATTGTTGTATAGTTGTACCTACTGGCATGGAAATCGCACAGAATTATACTAACATATGTCTTGTCTGTCTTAAACCTGTAATCATTTATCTATTAAACACTGATTACATAACAAACACCAATTAAGTCTAATATAAATGTAGTCAACATAATTTAAATTTATTCAAATTAATTTTTCTGACATCTTTTTGTGTCCATTGCTGACAGGGTGGAGGTCCTGGGGGGCAGTTGAAACTCTCTTTCCAGATAGATTAAAAAATTAAAATGTTCTGCATCAAATGAAACCACTGAATTTATGCATTAGCATCACATAAAGGCTACCTGATATGTAATTGAAAACTGGACGTCCTTTGTTTGTTTTACAACCTAAACTATTGAGTTCTGCCACAGTACACATATATCATTTTTCCAATTGCTTAAAATAGAACTACAGACTGATTTCAGTGACCTAAAAATATTCTAGTGTTTCATCCAGGGTTACTAAGTGGAGCCGAATCATCAGCTATGAGCTGATGGAGAAGTAAACAATTAATCCTGTATTTCTGGTAACTAACAGTCTAAATACATTTCAGGAATGGTTTGTATTCATAAGTGTCTGTCACAAGTTTCCAAAGTATAAGGTAAAGTCAAATATCTTGTCTAAACTCTAAATTTCAGTTTACTGTCAGAAATCTCAGAAAACATTCAAATTTGATGAGCTGGAACACTGAACGTGGCTGCTGATTTGTTTTGTCTCAGATATTTGATTAATCAACAAATTATTGAAGCTCTAAAGGTTAATGCACTTACAAACAGGTAACAAGAAAGATGTGCACAGTGGTTAACATTCAGGATTAGATAAAGTCTAAGCTGTTTAAGCCTCAGGTTAAATAAGATTAAGAAAATATAGAAAATATATACCAGCAAGCCTGCTGCAAGGATGAGTATTTTGTGGGATGGCTGGAAGATACTGACTATGTTTATTACACTTGATTTATAGCAACACATCCTATAAGTAAGAATGGTAACATCCCTCAGGTGACAGGCTATCAATACTATGTAAGTGAAGCTAACAGTAAACACTGCTGACTGTTATTTAAACAATAAATACATTCTCGTTCTCTACGTTTACATTTATCTTGCTCAGGCAAATGTCTAGATGACTGATTAATGTGTTACACGACCGCAGAAGCAAACTATGTGCTGTTTTATCTGCTGAATTCTTTAGTTCAAGTTAGGAATCGTCAGTCAGGAATCTGCAACAGAAAGTTACCTTCTGCAGAGTGGAGGGAATCATCAGCAACATGCAAGCCAAATAACAGTCGCAGAGACATAAAATGACACATGTGAGTGGTTGAAAGAGGAGGAAGAGCATGAAAGGCATAACAGACAACAAAACACAGGTACAGGTTGAGGATAGAAAACTGAAGTGACCCAAAGACAAACCAATACTGATAAATAATAAATCACAGCTCCACATGCTGACAAACTGCACAGGGATTCCTCTGTTTGGATTCTAAATGAGAAAAGTGCAGAAGACATCTAGCAGCTTTATGCTCTCGACAATTTGCAGCTAACTGATTAATCACTGCTGATGGGCCTAATCCGAGTGTAAACATTCCCAAACTACACCAAACAGCTGAAGCCAGAGAGAAAATGTGCAGCTTTTGAAATGCAGAGATTTGGCTCGGATTCCTCATACTTGCATTAAGCCAATTAATTCACATGCTGCACATCAAAATTATATTAATACTAATGGGATAAATCAGCTGTAAACTCATGGGATGCAAGTAAAATTAAAAACCTAATCGGTCTATGTTACAGACGGAGGAGTTTGCATTGATGGCCATGACATTATAGGTCACAGTTTCTCGAAAACGATACACCTTTTGAAATACTTAAGCGGGATTACAAACACTGCTAATCAGTAGGGGTGATGGGTTATCCTGTTGGGTAAGAAACAGCTACAGCAGTAAAAACTAATCTTCTATTATCCCCACTACAGAACAAACCTGTGTCTTCAGTGAAAAAATGAAAAATGCCGTCTAGGGACATAAAAGAGAAGAAAGGCAATCAGAATCACTTGTCTGCACAAATGACCACCTGAATCTCTAATAACACTTCACTGAAGAAATCAGGAAGACACATTTCTGTCAGATGGCTCCAGAAAGGAAGAAAAACAAATCATTTTAGGAAATGATTGCCACATTTAAAGTAGGGAGACAGAGCCAGCCTCCATGAAAATGAAAGGCCACTTTACGGTCTAAAAAGGTAGCTTGAAGTGATGTTCTTCTGACAGTATTTTATGTAAATATTTCAGCAAACCTCTATCGCATTTGATATTTCAGCAAACCTATATGACATTTGTTCAGTTTTATCAATTACTATGACTAAATGTTAATGATCTGGCCTTTAATTATGATCTTAGTTCTAAAAAAAAAAAGAGAGAAGGGGTTTAAGTCCAACTTTCGCCTTTGCCATTCAATAACAACATAATTCAATAGCAATATATATACACAACTATAAAGCTATCTTTTTAATGTTTTTAATTAATGCATTTTAAATGAATCACTTACTGTTGTAAGTGTGGCCTGATGAATACAACAGACAGAAGAGCAAATGGATAAAAAAAATCAATGATTAAGAATGATAAAATAGAAGGAGAGATGATCAGTACACAGACAATATATAAATCATACCAGCACTCCCTCAAAAAACATCTATTGCCAAACAACAGAGGGCGCTAAAAACTAACTAATGTGTTGAGGTTTCACTGCATGCTGGCTTCTACAGAAGGATGAAATCACACTTCAGGGTGACATGAATAATGACATGATGGGCTTGAAACATGGCTTTAAAACAGGATATCTGAAGCAACTGTGCAGATGGCTCTAAATGATACCTATGTGATGAAATCAGTATTTAATTCCATATGTAAAAACAAGCAATCTGGCTTTAAAGATTTGGTTATGGCAGAAGTATTTCATGAACTAGAAAAATCAAATAAAAGCAAGAAGGTCAGAGAGCTGCTTCGTAGAGACGGAAAAGCGGTTTTAAAAAGACATACATGGAATGAAAGGAGACAGGTGAAAGCTTTTGTGGCATCATCCAAACAGTCTTAGGACCAACTCTTCAGCGAGTTTTTATAGAGAGACTGAAGGTAATATGTTTGTGGAGACAAGAGGTCAGAGAGGTATACTAAAAGCATTACAGCATGCTGTAAACTGTAACATGTGCCACTTACGAACAGGCTCCGTCTTCAAGAACGCAGCGTTGCAGCTTTCACCTTCACCCTTGCCGTTGACGGCTGACAACTTCACTTCGTAGCTCGTGTCTGGCTTCAGGCCTGTGACTGTTACCTCACCGATGGAGCCTGTTACAACAGCAGAACACCATGATCATTTTGGTGAGCACTAAAACAAACAGATCTCCTGTTCCAACAATATATGCATAATTCGTTGCTGCCCAAGCAAACACCGATTAGCTCAATTCGCATTTCATTCCAACAATGTTTGAAAAACTGATGAATATATTTAGAGTTGGTCTAAAACTAGACAAACAGTGACAGCTGTTTTATATGTTGCACTGTCATCTTAAATGTAATGATCCCTTTTGGGATGATGATTGCTTTTGATCAAGCTTTTTATATAAATTATATTGCTTTTATGTACACTTCCGTGTTCAATTCCTTTCTAAAGGGGTGACTTGTAGGTTAAAACAAAAAAACTAAATTCATACCTATTTCTTAGAAATAATCATTAACTTTTGTATTTTACTTTGTAGGAGACATTTAGGGGAAACAAACACCAGAGGAAAGGAGTCATTGTTACCACTGCTCTTAAAACTCTGTCCGACCACACTGTACAGGGCAGAGATGTGCACTGTGTAGTCTTTGCTATGGCTGTACTGTGAGTTGGTCAGTTTTCCTAGTCTGACCTTAATTTCATGATTTCACCATTTTGAATTATCATGTTTCTACAGGAAACACGAAAGACTTTCCTGCCTTCACTGTGCAGGACCCACTGCTGTATCTGTAACAAAAAACAAGGCTGTAAGTGCAGACATGAGGGTGTTCCAGACGATATAATTGAGTTTCACGTGAGACATCTAAACCAGGACTGCGTGAGACTGACAGCTGGTGCTTTTTCTTCAGTTTTGCTGGCAGTGGTCAGCATAAAGCTAGACAAAGTGTGAACTACAAGTCATCTATTCTAATGTTTGCTGACTTTCTCATACCTAAATTTAATAGATTTGGCTGATAGCAGTTGATTCTTGTGCATCAGTTTGTGCTATGGCACTAATATGCCAGCCCAATCTAGTACAACACAGTCAGAAATGGACTCTTTTATCCTGATCTGTGATATCAAAATAATAATGAGGCCATATAAGGCTGTTGTTTTTATTTAAATAAATATTTTCAACGTCTTACAGTATGTGTCCAAACAACTGTAGGGATCCAAATTTATTTTGTCATACATGACCTAGTTTGGCTGCTCTCCCTTTTGTGACTTCATGACCAAGCCATGTTTCTGTGTCGAGGGTATCAACAACTCTAAATTACGTTTTAGTGCATATATGGACATATTTGTCAAAACGAAAAGAAATCACGTTCACACAGCCTTTTAATCGCTTTGGTTATAAAACAAAAAGCTGCTGAATGCAAACCTTCCTTCCTTTAATACAGGTCATCTTTACTGATATGATTTAACAAAATGTGAAAAATCTAATTAACATTTTTAACATTAATATGTATTTCTATCTATTTGAATTGTACTTGGATATTTAAAAAAAAAATGTAGTTAGACATTAAAGAACAAACAAACATCACAATCATGTTTCTGTGTTATTACCATCTTGGACTTCATAGACTTTCTGCACCCAGCTGCCTCTGCCACGCATCCTCCACTGAGCTCTATATTTGAGGACAGGAACGCCTCCAGTGGATTCAGGCTCCTGAAACTGGATCAGTGCTGTGGTGGAGAATGGCCTCACCTCCACGATGGATGGAGTTGACGGAACCTCTGTGAGGGGGAAAAAAATCAGTGCAGTTACAATAAAAACTTTAAGATTGCAGCACACCAGCATTGTCAGACTCCATTGCTATATCAGAGTAACAGAATGAGCCCACGGCTCCTAATGACCCCACAGTGCATCTAAAAACCGCTTCATCTTCGTAAGAAATCTGTGATTTATCGTGACAGTAAGTCTGGTTCTCTTCTACTGAATTCTGTACACTACTGACATCGTTTCAGAAAATAAAAGGCAGGAAAAAACATTTAAAAGCTCCTTATGACCAACAGATTCAAGAACAAACCATTCCCAAGTCAGCCCTAAAGATGATAACTCCAGAAAGAAAACCACTAAAAAAACCAGTAAGTGCCTGGTTGGATGTTTGAAAAGACCAAAAGTTCTGAGAGACTGTTGAGTTTGATAAAACTTTAAATTGGAAAAGGAGATTTCATAGATTCAAAGACCTTGCAGTGAGTTAAGCAAAGCTTAATCTTTAAATTTAAAGTGAATATTAAAACTGAAGAATATGCAAAAGCTAGTTCAAAGACTTCTGTAATTGTACTTTGATTAAAGTTTAGAAAATAAAAAAGGATCCATCCTGTGATGTACACAATGATTAGACAATTAGTTCTTCATTTACAGTCTGCCTTTGTTAAAAAAGGTTTACTTTGTTTCAGCCAGCAATGAAAGGCTTATTTAAGAGAAAATTACATTATTTAAAAGTATTTAACCTACTGTGATTGTCCACATCTGAATAATGGTGGCTGTTCTGAACTCACAAACTCTAGTGTGAGTAGTTTTGTATTGCATCACTTTGATCTTCTAAATTAAAAGGCACACTGTAATTACTGTGGTTGCCCATGTTCGGCTCTGAGTGAACAATGTAGTGTTTTCAATTAATTCACTTCTGATTGTGGCTTAAGAGTGGCATTATCTCTCTGCTCTCTGTTCCATTTGCCTAATGGTACATTTGTCTGGGAAGTCTATGGTGTAGGTCCATGTTACAATAAAATGCTATACCTTAATATAAAAAAGTCTTTTACTTTATACTGCAAACAGTGCAATGTTAGTGGTGAGAGGTTGAGGTAAAGTTTAGTTGTAGAATAACCAGAGGGAACATTACATTATCATGTAGGTTACACATTCTTTTCATCTTAATCAATTTATCAGCCATCGATACAAACACTGATCTGTGTAATCTCACGTCATGGTGGATGTTTTGGTCTAATGCGATTTGATCATGGATAACAAAAAAAATAAATAAAATCTGTTCCCGAAGCCTTAAAAAACCTGAAACAAAAACTACTATGTGATCTAATGAAATTTACCTACTCATCATTTTTAAGCTGTTACTGAATCACGATCACATATAAGGCTGCTTGTTTTTTGTTTTCAAATTTTAATTATGCTGAAAATCTTGGCACAAACACTATAAATGCAAAGTAAGAATGGATTTTGAATCACAGCATTGCCACTGACCAGCCTGAATGAGCAGGAACTCCTTGGACTCTGTGCCCATCTCATTTGAAGCAGTGCAGTTATAGCTTCCAAAGTCATTTTCAGACTCGGGGGTTATCTGGAGGGGGGGGGGGAATAAAGCAGTAAATATACGAAGGGCAGTGTACCAAAACAGATGAACTAACTTGTGTGTCAAACACTGAAGGTGACCTTTTTGTTTGTCCATTAGAGTAGCCTATTTTTATTTGTTGCTGTGAGCTCTCCTGCTGCTGAATTATTCATGAGATTTTTTTTTCCCAACAATGAAGCTGAAAGAAAACCCTACACTTCAAGTCTGTGCTCATGAAATCTTGATGACACATGGGGTTCAGAGTGTGTGTTTGTGCACACTGTGTGTATATGTACATTCATTAGAGAGATAGAAAGAGGGATTAAGTCATGGTGTGACACGGGTGTTCGTACCTGCAGGAAGCTGGCTGAGGGAGTCCTGAAGATCTTAATGTTGGTGGTGTTTGAGTTGGGGAGCTGCAACCCGTCTCTCAGCCACACAATAGAGACATCACTGGGATGAGCTTTGACCTCACAGCTGATATTGGCAGGATTCCCCTCCCAGGTATACACTGCCACAGTACCATTTATCTTAGGAGTATCTAGGAAATAAAAACGGATACAACCTGTCAATCCATTTCAGGTGTTATTTAACAGTTCAGTTATAAATAGTCATAGTGACTTGCAGTGCTATTTTTTTTAATGACTAGTGCATGAGTGTACTCATTTTGTAGGGCTAAACACTTGTATAAAGACAGAGGGAAACACTTACAGCGGACCTCCATATATGCTGTTTGATAATCCTCTCCGATGACGCTGTGTGCTGTGCAGAGGTACTGACCAGCATCTGTATACTTGACATACTTCAGGGTGAGGGAGGACACACGAGCGTGACTCCTCACCACTACGTTTCCATCCGGGCTCTAAATGGAAGTTAAAAATGGCTTTGTTTAGTAAAAGAAATTAGTTAGATCAGTTCTTATAAATAGATATTATGCACATTTACATAAAGAATACAATTATGCAGAAACACGTGACCTTGAAAAAAAGTATTTAAAGTCCACTTTTACAGAAAAGAACAGAAACTGAAAGAATGAAACAAGCACAGACTGTTCTGTAAAGCTGCAGAGACATAAGGGCCCAGTTGACAGTGCAGAGGAGCTTTTCAATAATTGATGTCAGAAGGCATTAGAAACCATCTAGGGCTTTTCACACACAGGGCTTACTTGTGAAATATGCTGATGCATTACCTTACGTGTGGCGCTTGCACTTTTACACTAAAGACACTGGATTTAGCGTCAATCCACAACATTTTATTTCTTTAAGTTAATTACTTAAAAATAAAATGTTGTGGTGTTGTGGACTGTATTAGGTTGAGGAACTCTCTGAACCTACATCCAGCTCCAGTGTCAGTGAGGAAGAGGAAGCACACGCCAAGTCACAAAGCATCTGAAGCCACTCAAATAATAACAGACAGCTGGCTAATGAGATGTGTAAATGCACTTCCCTCTCTAAACCTGGTTTCATTAACTTGATATGCGGTGTTACAGCATCCTGACATGAGTAGCTTCCCAACAGGGTCAACAACTTTGTGTTGTTGTGGTTGTTGTTGCCATGTGACACTTAACTGCAGAGTGTAAAGTTTCAGACAGGCTGAATTTCCCCTTTCAACGATACATTTTCCTGTTATGTTATTACAATATTTCGAACAAACTCTGGACATTATTGTCTTGTGACAGATGTTTTTACTGAACATATCTGTAATATCTAGCATAATTAAGCATTATTCACAAACTCTGTGGATTTGGGGCTTTAGCACAAAGCTCTTACACAGTAAGATGCAGCATTTTTGTGAATTATTCCTTTAACAAGGTGCTGCAGGGCTGAATATTTGAGCTTCCCTTTTGGTTGCTTTCATGGCTTTGATCCAAGCTACAGGCAAAACAATAGCCGAATGCTTTTACACATATTGAATTAGGGCCCAGCCTGGGCAGCCATGTAAGAGAAACCCTTGTTAGTTTGTATTCAATTTCAATAGACAAAGCATGTCTGGGGCATTCATTATGCATAGCGGGTAGCAGGACCAGGGAGACACTTACATAACACGCTACCCTTGTATTGTGACCCCGTGCAGGAAGCATTCTCACTCGACCCCTGTGGTTCTGTTTCTGAGTCCTGCGTCTGTGCAACATGCCACACTATGCACAGCTATGTGTCATAGTAAGTGAGTTGACTCCAATATGGAAACCTTTTTTGTGTCATTATTTTATGATAAAGTATGAGCAGTTTCTCCAGAGCTACAGCCTCTCGTTTCCTATATGAAATCCATCATGATTATTGTTATTTAGCAAAGAAAATGTATGCCTTCACGCAACTTAATATTGTGATTCATGCATTTTTTATAACAATATATTTTCAGTATAAATTCATAGTGCACCGGAGTTGCTGTCTACTGGAAACATCCGTGCTGAATTTTGTGCTCCTTGCGTAAAAAGGCATAAAACCATTTCGCACGTCTATGAGAAAATGAAGACTTTCGCGTGTGCGCTCCTGTAATAAAACCAAGCTGACAGCAGAGCTCTCCCACAGATTCTTCTGCTGTACCAACAGAAGAGACACAGAGGGAGCATCAGGGCATAAAAGTGAGATTGCATTGAAGACATGTTAAACTCGTGTCTCACCAAATATTAAACAGCCCACAGTACAAAATCACCTTCCCTTCTGAGGCTTGTCAAATGAACACTAAGCTTCCTACGCCTTTGCAACAAACATGGCTCCTCACCCTCACCCCCCCACCCCCCCACCCCCACTGTGCAATTCATAATGGGATGTCTTTGAGAGATGTGCACTTATCAATTCAGAGCACAGGTGAACTTTTAAAACAATATAATTATGTGAAGTGAGTGAAAATGTGAAGTGAGTAATTTCCATTAATGTAAACCGTTCCATTTGTGACCTGAAACCACAAATATGCTGCACAGATATGAGTGCCCACATTTAACTAAAATACTCCTCTTATATATATTAAAAAAGGGAGGCATAACTCTTTTTAAGTAATGCATGTGTTCAGCAGTGGAACTTGCTGAGATCATCAGTCTTTTAAAAAAAATGGAAAACGCAAGCAACTAGGATACGCTGTTTGAGCTTTTTGGGGTTGCCTAATTTAAATATAATCAGCAGATCATTAATGTAAATGTTCAGAACGATTCATTTTGCTCAGATTTTCAAGATAAAAGTGTTCCATTTCACAAATTCAACAGCTTAGTATTGCAGATGCACAAAAATCCAAGTGCATCCATGTGTAAATCATAGTTATACACAAACTGAGCAATTACTGTCAGCATGTGCCTGATGAGAAAGGCTCTTCCTCCCCTCCTGTGGTGAGGTGGGTGAGATTTTTTATTCCACACTTTCTGCAGGTGCTATTAATGAATGCGTATCAGCTGACAATCGTAATGAAAAAAATACCAACAGCTGTCACGACCGAATAATTAAGGCCGACTGTTAGAAACACCCCTCCTTAAACCTATTAGCAGAAGGAGTAAAAGGAAAAGACCAATTCTCTTGATGTCCAGTGCTTCCTGCAATGTAAAAATAAAACAGCGTGGCTATTTAGGGAACCGAATGGTCTAAGAATACACATTCATATCTTGTTAAATAGTACTGAAGTAAAAATAGAAATGGCAACCCTAATATCTGATCTTGCTCCTAAAACAGAGATGGGCTGATCAACAAGGCACTGCTTTGTGTGAGCGATCACTTCTCTTCAAGAGTCTGGATCCATTCTTTTTGTCACCATTTTTCTCGTATGTAAAACACATTCTATAGGGAAGTGCTGTATATTGGAGAAAAGCTTATGTGGGCAGCTCTTTCACTTACTGCCAATTTTCGCTTTCTTTCAGAAACAGTCGCTTGTTCTCATACTCTGTTGCTGCACAAAGGCAGCTTTTATTTCCTCCTACATACATATTTAGCCATGTTTAAATTAAACTACTGTATACACTAATGTCAAAAGTATACTCTGAAGTTATAATTAAGATTTAGCGGTGGACAGGATGTGTGGGTGGGGGGACAGAGAGATCTGAGGAACAAAATCTATTTCTGCAGAAGACAAGTTGATCACATGGTATAACTGTAACTGTCATGCGTGTAATAAAATGCTTTTGCTGATGTCCAGACATGACAGGTAAAAGGTCAGGAGAAAGACAAGAAAAAAAGACTGAAATAGGCTGCGATTTGTTAAGAAATCTAAGGAACACGGCGAGCAAAGAAACACAGACTTGCACTGTCCTGTTTTGCTACTGCTTCTCAGAGCTTATGCTCTCCCCAACCTTATTTGATCAAGAATGTTGATCTGCATCCATCCAGAATTGGACTAGATTCCCCTGACATGAAAGATGGATGGGTGTAAGAAAAAGTCATGCATTTAGAATACCTTGTGTTGCTCAGGCCGAGTCCATGATGCCTGTAGAAGACAGAGAGACGAAAAAACAAAAAGGCAGAGCAATTCTTAGAAAGCAATCCTCACCCTGTCAAAGCTGGGATGTTGCACACTGCATCCCAGTTAAATGACCAGTTTATTTTTTTATGCATCTAAAGTACCTGAGCTGAATGTCTGAATTTACTAAATTAAGAGTCTGCAGACATAACGAGATGTATGCTTTAGATGTTCTCTCAAGGGAAGCCTATTTTAGGAGGACAGGAGTTTCGTTTGAAAGGGAAATTTTGTGGGAATGTTTACAGTCTGTGCCTGCCTGTACGTGAAGTAAGTCTTTTGGCATCATGATAGCACAAATGCTTTGTGATAATAAGGTTATTGGTTCATCAGGAAGAGGTGAGTCTGGTACGCTGTAACAACAGAGTAATGTCTCCTTGGGTAATAGAGGAATTATCGCCTCACAATCCATTTCTGAAGGCTGAAGCAATAATGTGAGCCCAAAAGAATGGAATTTACTCTTTATCTATGAATATAAAAAAGCCCTCCCAAGATCGAGAAGCAAGTTAGTACCCTAGTCAATCAAGCCCTCTAACAACACTTGCTTGATATCTCAATAAGCAATGAAGGAGGTTCAAATAAGCAATTTGCTACAGCTCATCCTCCACACCATGTGAGACCTGGAAATAAATCTCAGCCTACAGGTGGCCTTTTTAAGTCATTTTGAAAGTCCAATGTTCTGCTCATTGTTACTTACACTATGAAGTTCTGTCTTTTCCTCCTTTGTCACTGATATGCTTTGATTGTACTCAAAAATAGCCTTAAAACAGCCAGGAAATGTGATTTGCATGATGAATACTGAACTTTCTAAGCTATAAGAAATATAATGGCTTTCTCCTTGTTAGATGTGGACTTTTAAAATATTCCGTTTTTTTGTGTTATAAGAATGGATCCACTGAAGCTGTACTAACTGACCAAAACAATACTACATTTAAATATTCAGAATACTGTTTTTTAGCTATTCCGGCATAATAGCAAATATATGCACATACATTTTAGAAAATGACCACGTTACAGTCTAATACAGGAAGAAGAAAAAAATCACCTTTCTCTAGATAAACAAGTGATTATCATCGACATGTTGGTCAGTAACACATCGAATGAAATAAAGAATTAATTTTACACCAAAGCACATAAAACGTCACACCTAAGTAACATGGCAGACATCATGCCACATTAAATCACAAGAGACTGCAAAGCCCAACTTTACAAAACAGAAAGCTTTTTTGGACGGCATGCTGTGTGGATTTTATGATGCTGAGGAAAATGTTAAGCATGACAATGAGATGTGATGGCCTACGCAGTGAAACAATTTTGAAGCTTAACAAGGAAAATGAGAAACAGCAATTTCATCAGGCGCAAATGCAAGAAAAGTCAAATAAATGAAAGCAAATGGTGGTATCACTGTAGGGCAAACAAAGTGACTCAAACCATCAATGTTCACATCTAAAAATCACCCCTATATTGTCCCCTCACAATCACTGCAAAAGGACATATGGTGTGGTTGAATTCATCTTGTTTTATAATGGTTAAGTAGTTATATCACTGATGAATGTTAATCCTCCTCAGCGGTGAAAAATAAAGCCAATACCGAAGGTAGAAAGAGGAGGCAATAAAATTCTTATTAGAAGAGTCATGTCCGAAGCTTACTGCATGAATATAAATTCAGCCCTTTCTTAAGAGCAGTTTAACTCCCCTACTGGCACAATAAAATACACTGTGCACCCCACATCATTACAAGGAGCAGTTGGCTGCAAATCAGTACTGAGAAAGAGCAGTAGCCCAATTAAAACATAACCTAACAGTGTGGAACATAACCACCTCATTCACATCCTCGTCTGCGGCGCTGCCTCTGCAGTAAGTGAGCTGACAAGTATTGCTGTCATATCTGTGACAGGTGTTTGTTTAAGACAAAAGGACAATGAACAGCGGCGGATGCATGCGTGCACAACAGAAGACGCCGTAACAGAATCACTTCTCCGAGCAAACGCGAAGAACAATATGGTGATGGCTCCCTTGGGACTTATCATTTTTCCAGCCTATTGTTCCTCCCTTCCATGGAGAATTAGCCCCGCTCTTTGTTCTGACATGAATTGGATGTCAGTTCAAAGAGGATAAAAAAGCAGACATACTAACACAAACACATAAATATAAAGAACTGCTTCATTTACTGAGTGAACCCCGGATGAAAAGTCATGATTATGCATATTCTCAGTTTAGTTTCCTTCCTTGTCATTAAATGCTGAGCCTCAGAACCTTTGCAGTACATCACAGAAAATGGACAAGCATTTTAGTTAGTGAAGACATTCTTGCATCACATCACTACTGAGCCAGCCAGCATGCTGTAAATGAGTAGCCTTTTGTGTTTGGAGAAAACAGTGCTCTCTTTGCATTAGCATGCAACACTTGAAGTACGCCTGTTTCAGATGCTCTGCCTGCACTGCTGACACAAAACATTAAATAACAAAGCATCTCATTGTTTTGGTTTTTAATTTAACACCATTTTTTTTTTTTAGCTTTTAATGTTGGAAACCTCTATTTGAGACTACAAATTTTAGACAGAGAAGGTCTTTTAATACAGATTTATCTCCTTACAAAAAAGAGACACACTTGAAACACTATAAAATGCTGATACCCAATCAATTACAAACTTGAATGTGCTTTTAGGTTTTATAATTACTCATATTTCCCTGCAACTTCCTTCTGTGTAGTCCAGGATATTTTCCAATAAATGCTGCTTGAAAGTCTGCATGGAGCACAACATTTAATATGTATTCAAATAAGCAAAATATTCATTATGTAGATAATGTACAAAGCATGGATAAATAGTCCATTTACATTTTCAGTTATTAAACCGACACACTTATCTACAGCGACTTGAGCGAATGCATTCAAAGGGCTGAAGGAAACAAATACCAAATGTAAAATTGATGAAAGTTTTCAAATAAATATATAAACACTTAACTTTAATAGCTGTATAAACAAAAACAAAACCATCCCCTGATGAGCTCCAATTTGAATTTGAAGCACAACTAAGCGGGAATACACCCACAAGACTTTTTGAACATACTCCTTTTATTCTGTCTTTTTCATGTACAATACTACAGTTCTCTATTGTGCGATACAGTAATCTTCCTCAATCCTCACATTGTGTTCCCCCTTACTCGCGCGCGGTTAACGAACAATGCTTTTGTGTGCCAACACTTTAGACTTTGAGTAGGGAGTTGTTCAGAATGAATTAGTCTCTCTTTACGTTAACCTTTAAAACCCAAGACCACAGTAGACTGGGAACAAATTCAAACAAAGCCAGACAAAGATTGTGAGAACACAATGAATAGCTGATCTAGCTCAAAATGCTTCAGCCTTCACATAGACCACCTTGGTTTCGTAGGGCATGCAGGTCATGTAATAGACACATCCATTTAATAAGATCCATGTTGTCACAGTGATCCAGATGTGGCAGTTAGCAGGCAAAAATGCCACACGAATAAACATGGACATGGTTTTTTATGTTTTCAGAAATGTCGGCTTTGCAAAGATTCTCTAACAATCCGATACCTCAGGGTAAGACACTGTTTTGGAAGGTGGCATTCAACATAAACACAAGCCTCATCTGTTTAATCTGCATCTTTAATAACCCTGTAAGACATGCTTTTTAAGGGTTTTCAGTGTACTCAAACTTTAAAGAAAACAATAAACATGTAGAAATGTCTTCCCATAATTGGTTTCTGAGGCTGTTTTTATTTCTTCAAAATAAGTATCTTTTTCTTATTACAATCAATCTGAGCATTGAACTATGAACAGTTATAGCTCCACTCAGATGAAAAGTAGTAAACTGAAGCACTATCTAATTGTTTAGCTGTGTTGTGTATTGTCATTGTCATACTGTGAAGCAAAGGTGATCAGAAGCCTTATTTGTATAAACTAAACTGCATTCGTTTTGCATAAAAATCTGATATGAGTAATGATTTTAAAAAAGAAAGAAAAAAAGAAATGAAATCAGCAGATAAACTAGGGAGCCGAGGAGCTGAAAACACATTAGAATAAACTGCTAATTAATTCTGTCCTTTCATCACCACCACAGATCTACATCTGTACCGGTTTTCTGACAAATACAAAAATCTCACATTATTAACAGAAAAATGCTTCCCTTTACATCCTTTTTCAATTCACCGTGTTCACCCCAAATGAATGTCATGTCATTTGTCACACTCATCCTAGATGAAATGCAGCTGTTGTGATGATTACAGATAGCGTGGCGGATGGACATCGGATGAACAAATAAAACAAGACAATTAAACAATTAGCAGCCGTTTCCCATTCATTGAAAGCCCACCATAGAAATGATTTCCCCTGCTCAGAATCACAACTACGAGGGAAAATCTAACCAGTATGCATCTACGTGATTCGGTAAGGCTGCTAATCATTTCTTTGAAGACGGCTGTGAACAGACACCACATATAAAAGCATACCATAGGCGGCACCCCAAAACACACTGCCACCATTGCGCAGCTGGCCATCACGACATGTGTCATGTCAACAACTACACAGTGCAAAATTTGTGGGTAATGCCTATTATAGCCCATTGTTTCCTATGTGTGTTGTTTATTTATTCTGCCCTGCACCTGTAGAGTCAATCTACACTGCTACAGTATAGCATGACTGTGGTCAAACTGTGGGATGTAAGCCTCAAGACCACAATACAAGCTGACCTGTCATTGACAAAAGTGGAAGCCGATGGAAATTTATTCTACAAAGCAAAATTTTGCTCAACACTGGGTAATAGGACAGAAGTAAGAATCGTTACTATGTGGTGCATTCATGTACGTCAATCTGTGTAGGTACAAAAAAAAAGGGGTGGGGGACCGTCATGATGTGCGTCATATGGTGGCAGTGTGTTTAGCACTTGTGAGTGAGGCTCCACTCAAAATATATTTTTAAATATCAAACAATCTGGTGGTTTGACAGGTGGCTATGAAATCTTCTACTTTCACAGTGAACAGCTGCTGCAGTCTGCTCAGTTGCAAGGGACTCCAAAAGTGACCTGTTTTTACTGTTGAAAACATGCCCATTAAATCTCTTCCTGCAGTTCTATGATTATTCTGTTTCAGTCATGTTTTACCTTTGCTGCAGGGTGCAAATGTTTGATACCCAAAAGATAGACTTTAGGTGGAGCACTTTTACCCTCAAACTTTGAAGTGACACTGACATAAGTGTTAGACAATCTACAATCTGATGGCGATGACAGACAGACTGAACCGGGCTTGAATCCAAGCAACCTCATGCTGTGATTGAAAGTGTGAAATGATCAGGAAAAAGCGACACAGAAATGGCATTTCCCTTTTATTATCTTATTAACCAAATTTTCAACTGATCTCGTGAGATAAGCTCTGCGCACTTGCTATCCCGAGAACAGTTGAGGTTTTCAGGCAATATTTGGAAAGCATGCGGCAGTCAAATCAATTTCATGAACTCTGATGAGATCATTCCTTGGGGTTTTTCAAGAGGCAGCTGGGAAATTTTCAATAAAAAGGGATGATTTGATTTCAGTGGGAGTTTTTGTCATATCTGGAGGCAAATTTTACAACACTACTCCACTACATTTCTGTGCCACGTGGATTTTTCCTACCTGATAGATCCTGTTTAGATGTGCCTGTAGGAAAAAAAATGTAGCGCATGTAATGGACTGGCTCAAGAATTTCTCTATGAGCTAGAAGCATTAGGCTCAAGCATTTTCCTCCTCATTACCTCCCAACTGTAGCAACACACCAAGGCCTTGGAGAGTCAGGCCAGGTGGGACATAGATGTATGAGAATACAAATCAAGTATTCACTGCTTTTGATGGTTTGCACATGGAGTAATGCAGAAGACCCCAGAGAACAAACTGGAGTATCAGGATGTAATGGAGGGTAAGAAGCTGGCTCTTGACCAGTGCAGAGCCAAAACAAATTTAAAAGATGGCAGCAGAGTATAGACAAATAACAATTTCATATAAATCAAAATAACTTTTCAATCACTGGCATGAGAAGAATAATGGAAATAGTGATTGAAAGTGCTAAACAAACACTTGAACGTTCAAGTGCTCGTTCAAGCAAATACAATAGAAAACGGGCAAAGTTTAATTATCGTGACTTTTCTGGGAATGTTATAATTAGGTTTCTGTTGCTGATTTTCGTGGCATTTGAGAAATCTCAAGTCAAATCTGAATCTACTCCATATTACTGACTGACTATAATTGAGCTAATTACAGGAGATCCACTGGGCCATCTCAAAGGAACTGCTAATTTAGGGTAAATAATTAGCAGTGCATAAACCTTGTTGGGGGCATTCTGCAATGAAACTGCAAGCTGAGTCCCCCACCTGCAAGTAATCAATATACCACTTCAGTTTAGGTTAAAGATATTCAATTCCTCTCCTCGAGACACCGGTGTCCTGCAGGTTTGTGTTGCTCCCTTGTGGGTACGACCTAAGTGTGTCCCAATTTCACATCACCCACAATAAGGTATAGTAAAAGAACAATGTACTTTTTCCATTTTGTACACAGAGGAACAGATGCATTAAAAGATAAAGATAAAATTGCAAACTGTAAAGGAAATAGGTGTCTTCGGGCATTATCGTTTTTCTTATTCGTTTTATTCATCGCTAATTTTTTGTTATGTCATTTTCTCTTAATAACATAGGAAAAACTTAAAAAAAAATAGGGGTTAGAATATATTTATAGTATGCAACTGGGACACAGACTATATCAAACTACTTTGCACCAGGTGCAGTTCATTAACTCCAGAAGGAAAAATGCATACAGGCACTCACGGACCAGGATCGAGTGCCTAGGATACATAAGTATCTTGCTACTACTGTTCACTCGCCTCCCTGTAATCATTTTACCTGCTCTCCTTCTGTGAAGACATGACCTCCGTAGCTCCAGGTAATGGTGGGAGTTGGGTCCCCCGACGCCTCGCAAGTCAGGGTTACCTGTTCTTCCATCTCGGTAGCAGTCTGGTTTATGATGTATGTGATGTTAGGTTTGACTGTAAAACAAAAACCCAACGTCATCACACCTGCTCCATATAACAAGGCAGCCAGGTGTTACAGCCGCACGAGTATTATAAGCACAAGAGAAACTCTAGATTTGAAATGAGTTCAAAGAGGGGATGAGGATCAGTAGTTGACAGGTAAGGGGGATTTTTATGGCAGTAAACCTGTATTTAAGCTTTCCCAGTCCCAGCAGCAGTTACGCTGTGATAACCATGTGTGCCTCCAAACGTAATTTGTGTAATAACTTATTTAGCCTATCTCAAAGGAGCCGGCTTTCATTTTTGTTTACATTGGAGACAACTGTCAAGTTACACTACACTCGAGTTAACCTGAAAGCGCAGCGGGGTGCTGCAACGGTGACATGAGCCGAGCAAACGGAAGTGCTGTTTACGAATCAGTTGAGCATTACTTCGTGCTCCCATCTTTTCTATTCCGCTCCAAAAAGGATGAATGCATGGATTATGCAATATGCTGAAAAAGCGCAGCCCCAGACAGGATCGTAAATATAATTTGTAACCTGCCGCCTAAGAAAACAACTGCGACTTGGTTTTAACTGCTATGATCTCAACTGATAATTATTAAATGAACAAAGAAGCAGCGTTTAAGAACTTGTACTTACAGCCACGACTGTCAAAAGGCAGTCAGCACGATTCAGATCATAGCTTTTTAAATAGACTGCATGAGCTATTTAAAGCCTGATCCATTCCAATACTTTATCATAAAAACATTAGGTACATGGGTTTTACATTCAGAAATGTTAAGGAGCTATTTGCTAGGCTAATATCATTCTATGTATTCCAATTTCCAAAGGCTCGTAAAACTGATTTTCTAAGATTCTTAGTTTAAGCTTTTATGTCACATAAAAGCATACCCTAAAGTTAGACTGGTTTTGGTAATTTAGTATAGGTACACTTCAGTTTTATATTAAACAGCTGATATAAAAAGGAGCCCAAGAAGGGTGTTGTTTTCGGGTGGAGAACATGGGTGAAAGGACAGGCTTGGGGCTCTGGTGGAATCAGTGCATAAGTAGCCATGACCAATATCTGCCTGAAGACTAATGTTGAGAGTAGTTAGTAAATTGGATTGGGTAGCTTGCCCTCTATTGCTTGTATTTCACCCTTGCACCTGTTCTGGCACACGTATTAGTGTTCATCTGTGGATTTACAGCTTTACAAATAACATGTCTAGCATTTTAAAAGGACGGCTGATGCCAGGTGGATGAAAGAGAGACAGAGGCCAGCTTTTATAGGCTGTAAGACCCAGATTAGTTGTATTAGCTGATGACCCAGCCCCCAACCTCCCAAGGCTAGCGCAGTGGTTGAATAGTTAAAATAATTAATTTATATGCAATTGCTTTTTCTAAGGTTGACAAAAGATACGATAGAGAATTTAAGATGAAACTACACTATCTCTAAAGATATAAACCAAAGAATGTCAGGTCAAAGTCAGCCTCATTGTCAAAAACCATATGTACAGATCATACACAGGAATTTGAAACTGCAGTGCTCCCACGCCTCTTAATGTTACACTAAAACAACATAAAAGATAAAAAGATGTATTGTTGCATCAACTTTTAATTTTTACCTTTATTAGCATTGCTGCATACTTTAAATAAAATTGACGAATGAGAATCCTAAGAGCTGGGAATACAGAAATTCCCAAAAGGAGGTTGTAAATTTACCTGTGCACACGTTTTTTAAAGAACTGAAAGAAATCTTTATACATGTTAGCAAGAAATGAATGAGATGGAAATCACAGTGCGATGATCTGTGCCATTTGTCAAGCAGGTTGTTTTTTGTGAACACTCAGTGTTTCAACATGATCTCATTTCTTTTCACTAAGGATGGTCTACTGTATCTTCAGCTAAGCACTGAAGCATCTGTCCTTAGTATATAGAGAACCTGACTAGTCCTCCTTGTGGCTAACACAATGCTTCCAGGGATCTACTCTAGAAGCCAGGTTTGGAAAAAACTGAGCCTGTTAACGAAGAGATGAGGGAAACGTTGGCTTTTCTGTTCTAGAAAAGAAAAAATCGACTGTGACCCAGTAACAGACACCATGAATCTAACCTGCTCACTGACAAGTTTTCTTCCACAAACTTTGAGATTCCCTCTGATTTCTCCCTCCCACTACATCTGAACTAGCTGACTGACACTTAATCTCATTTCCTCATTCAGTCACTTTTAAAGAGCATACCAGAACAGACTGCAGCTCTGCAGTCTTTTCTTAGTATTTAGGGCATTTATCTTTTTACAAATATTTAAATCCCAGTTCATCAGTTCATTATTTTCTGTGTGTAAAATGCACAGATTTATAATCGGTGATTTATTATCAGCTTAGAATAAAATCTATGGTTACATCTTTCAAACTCTGTGACTCTGTGGACATTAAGGCAGCTGTCAGGTTGTCAGTCAATTCCCCTGCACTAAAACATTTACTGTATGTTACTGCAGCAATCATACTTTAAATAAACCGTATTTGTATAAAGCTTTAGACACATAATATACTGATCATTCATCAATCATTTGTCACAGTGTAATCTATCTCACTGATGAAAAGATGTCTGTCATAGAGATGATGTGAATATTTGAGTGAAAATGAGCCTGAAATGACTTTAACACTGAACTAAATGCAGTTTAAAGGAACATTTTAAAGGCTACTGACATACTGATTGTATTCTGATTACAATTCATGCTGAAATATGTTGACATGTTGAAATGCAGTCATTAAATTCTGTCAAGAAATATACTGAAGGGTACAAAGTCTGAACATAACTGACAAATTTATCACTAAAAGCACACTTAGTGTGTCTAACTAATATCCGATCCACAAGAAAACAAATTCTTATATGTTTGATTCATATGTTTGTCGTCAATTTCTGCCACCTGCTTTTGTCCCCGTCAGGTTACGGCTGAATAATTAGATTTACTAGATAATTAATTTCTGATGTAAATACTGGGTTGGATTCCAGCTTCATCTAATAAAAAATCAAGTTATTTAAGTTCAAGGTAATTAAAATGACTTTTTTTTTTTTGTCCCGCACCTGTTTTTCTGTTTTTGTTGTTTTAAGATGAATGGCACGGTCTACATTGAAACACATTCATAATTCTTGGTCCAGTGGATTAAAATGGAGGCTCTGCTCTTTGTTTACCCATTGTAAATGGTAAATCTTGGTATTGGAGCATCACTGACGATGGCTTACTAAAATATACTCACAACTGATCCAGACACATTACTAAATACAATGTTTTGATGGATCATCCAGGTGAGGAAGACTGTTTACCTGGACGTTCTCCCACTGAAAACGCTACGTCCAGATGAACAAATCAACTTTCTGGGGTTACTACATACAACTTCCTCCAAGAAAGATCCTGTGCCACCACAGAAAACGCAGGATTGTAGCTTTTGCTAAACGGAAGTAAAGAAACCAGAGCTTTGTGGAAATATTTCACAAAATAATGTCTTAAATGATGGCAACATACAACAGTCATTTACTAACTCTAAAGAATCGAGCTATTGCCACTTCTCTTGATTTGAAAACTAAACTCCCTCGGCTAGTTCACTGATAAGGTACCAAAAGACTGGCACTGATACTATAATTGGGCTTTAAATTATGGTCACTTTGAAGTGACAAGAAAACCTAGTGGGCAAAAACAAAGGGGGAAAAAAGGAGTTTAGAGATTTCAGCTGAGCTCATCCCACTTGGCTTGCTCTCTAAATCCTTAGGCTCCATCCCAACATGAAACAATCACAACCCACACCGACACACCGTATTTTGAATGCCTAAGAAAACAGACACAAAACCGTACTATTGTTCTTCTCCCACCTACATACACATATACCTCATTCCCACACACTTGGAGCATTTTATAATTCCACTTTCGTTCATGTAAATACACAAAACAATCTGTCTTACCAAACACTTTCAGACTGAGTTCCTTTTCAGTTTCTCCAGCCTTGTTCTTGGCAATGCAGGTGTACTCTCCTTCATCCAGTTTGGTAACATCCATTATCGTCATTTCTGAGCCATCTTCATTAAAGCTGTACTTCTCTCCTGCCTCAAGGTTCACTTCGTTCCTGTAGAAAAGGCGAGTGTTAAACCCTGTATCCATTTATCCACACAAATTTAAGCACTCTTCTTCAGCTGCAACATTTTCAGAGATTTACTTTTACCAGGATTTCAAATTTCATCATCCTTCCATCTAAAGAAAATCTAGTTATGTACATCTATAGACAGACCAATAGTAGTTTCATGATCACCAAATTACAAAGTGAAATTCCAATGTTAAAAAAGCATAATATTGTTTGGCATTCTTTGGCACTCCTTTTGACATTTGTTGTTTACATTCAATTCTACAAAAACATCTCATTTATTTTTATTCCAGCCTCGTAGAGTATAAATTATTAAAAAAAGGCCAACTTTTGGCTCTTGAATTGTCTGCTCTTTGTGACCCTGGATCTAAGTTTTGTGCCGAGTTAACAGATGAACAGGAACAGTTTAACAAAGCAGAAGCCTATCAATGGCTCTGAATGGAGCCATTGATAGGCACAGAATAATGTGGCTATTGTTGTCATGCTAGTCTTCATGTTTCACTGTTTACATGCTCCTTTGATATCCTGTGATTAAGTATCCTACTGCAATGAATAAATCAGTTAGTAGAGTATCCCAAATAACCTAGAGTGCCCTGCATGCACATAATAGTTACTTTGACCTGTAGGCTGGTCTGAGGTAGTGCACAGAGCCAGTAGCATTCCTGTCACATTACTGTATAGATATTTTCATGGAGACTGGGTTTGACTATTCAGATAACTGCATGCTAAAGTCTTTAGACAAGTACTGGATGGGAAACTCAATCCAATAAAGCATTATCATATAGCTTTTCTCTGAAAGCAAGGCACCCAGCAGCCTATATTTAGTGGGCTATTCGAACTACAGGTTAGTGATAGGGGAAGGGTTGAAAAGTGTGCAGTTGCCACTTCTAACACATTATACAAATTATACTGGAAATTAGTCATTTTTTGTTAAAAAAGATCAATGGAAAAAAATATGTTCACTTATTTTCAAGATGATACAAGCTGATATTTGGTCAGTACACATACAAACTATGCAGCTCATTATTTTTGATTAGCCCTGCCTCATTAGTCTGTTGCTGCCAGCTTTTATCTCTCCTGACGCCACGTGTAAGTCATTTGTGGTGTTTACAACAATTGCCTTTACAGAGCCGACACCCGCGATTTTAACGAAATGGTTCTATGAATTGAAATGTTGGTCTGGCAGTTGGTTATTCCCGCATTCACTGCAGTTCAGACAGAAATATGTATTTGATTGCTGTTAAAAATGTACTTTTGTTCAGAATGAAATGCGTCAATAATTATTAAAAGAATTACCATAGATTTTTTTTTTTTTTACATGCACGTATGTAACCCCCCAGAATTAACCGTAATAACTTGCTACATGTAAAACTGATGACACTTCCATAATTATCAACTTTGCTTTTTGTTTAATGTTTATTAGCTGATGTTAGCACAGCATCCAAGGGTGTCGATGTGGACATTTGTCAGCATTTAGCTCAAAAATCTGATGTAGCTGCTTATGCTATTAGGTAAGTTCGGCAGTTATATAAAATTAAACTCGATTAACTGATTTGTTTAAACTTTAACAGGGTTTAAATTAACTAACTAACTAACTTAAGAAAATAAGTGATCTTTACAAGTCATCCTACACTTGCCTGCCACTTTGTTAGGTACATCTGTTCAACTGTTCATTAGTACAACTATCCAAATAGTCAATCACTTGGCTCCAGCGCACTACATTTAAGCATACAGACTTTAACTAGATGAGCTGCTGCAGCTTAAACTGAACTCAGAATGGTGAAGAAAGGTGATTTAAGTGACTCCAAATGTGGCACGGTTGTTGGTATTAACCAGGCTGGTGTGACTATTTCAGAAACTGCTGATCTGGGATTTTCCCCCTCAACCAACTCTAGGGTTTACAAACAATGAAAATATCCAGTGAGTGGGAGTTCGTTGGGCGAAAGTGCCTTGTTGACGCCAGAGAAGAATGGTCGGACTGCTTCAAGCTGACAGAAAGGTAAGAGTAATCCAATTAAAAAGACAGAGGCAATAAATGCAGCAAGTGATGAGCCACAGCAGCAGAAGGCCGCACCGGGTGTCACTCCGGCCAGCTAAGAACAGGACACTAGAATAGAAGATTGCCAAAATGTTGACTGGTCTGATGAGCCTTATTTATTGCTTCAGCATTAAGATGGTAGAGCCACAAATTGATGTAAACAACACAAAACATGAATCCTTCCTGAAATGTTTAGGCTGATGGTGATGATCTAATAGATGTGGGTAATATTTACTTGGCTGCTTAGTACCAGATGAGTATTATTTAAAAACCTCAAACTACCTGAATAGCTGACAATGTCCATCCCTTTATGACCACAGTGTACCCAACCTCTAATGTCTGCTTCCTACAGAATAACACCATGTCACAAAGCTCTGATCATCTCAAACTGTTGTTGTTGGGTTTTTTGAAAATGACAATGAGTTCACTGTGCCAAAATTTCCTCTAGAATTTAATTCAACAGAACACCTTTAGGATGTGATGGAATGAGAGATTCACATCATAAATGTACAGCTGACACAATTTGCAGCAACTGTGTGACCCCATCATGTCAGTATGGACCAAAACTGAGCTCTGAAGGCAAAAAGTGATCTACGAGTATAAATCACATCAATGTACAAAGATGCAAATGCCAAAAAACAACAATGATAATAACAAAAAGGTATTTACTGTACTTGGAGCATATGCAACCGAAGATATTTTATTATTAGGTTTACCTTGTCCAGGTCACCATGGGTTCAGGATAACCATCAACAGCACAAGTCAGGATAGCCGGCTGCAAAACGTCTGCTGTAGCATTTACCTCTGACTGCCATATCCTGATTGACGGGAGCACTAAGGTACAAAGGGAAAAATAAAATAGGCAGACACATATGCAGAATATAGTATAGCTCTAGATATAAAGAGTGCAAGTGCAAGAGAGAGCAAGTGAGAGGAAAACCAGAAACAGAAGCAGCGACAAATTCAAAATACTTATTTTAGACACACTCATTTGCTAGGCTCAGAAGTTACAGGAAACAGACTTCATTAGCATGAAACATCTTTGATACACGGTTGCTCTGGGCAACTGTTTCCACATTGATGTTGAGCCTGGTCGCCTCTAAGGATCTACAGCTTATTTAAGCATCACGGGACACCTGCCACACACAAAATATTCAGACAAGAACAAAAAGGAAGAGGAAAAAGCGTGAGGGGACGAGAGGGTCGCTAACCATTCACAACGACCTTGATGACACGCAGATCAATCTCGCCGCGCGCCATCAGGCGACCCTCGCAGGTATACAAGCCCTCATCCGTCTTCTTTATGCCACGGATTTGAAGGTGATTGTTGTTCAGTACTTTAAACCGAACTGGAAGGAAGCAAAAGATAATACATCTTCAGGTATGCATATTTGGCAAGTTAATAACAGCAGTAAATGCTACATGATAAACAGCTGTTAGCAAAGAAGTGAGTAAGGCATCAAAAAAGAAAACTATCTGAATCAACTCAGCTATAAAGACTTTGTTTAACTTAAACATTTTAACACTAACATCTTAGTCACTGAAATGTTTGGTGACAAAAACTGGAATGTCATTTTATTGCTCATTTGATATTACCTTAACTATCAAATTTGAGGCCATATATCCAACAATCATTTTACGAGCTCCAGAAAAACAGAAGAGAATCTAAGCAAAGCCCACATGAACTCCTTCAGTCTGGGATAAAATGTGAACCGAATAAATGTAGTCACATAATAATCAAAAATACTATTGCAACCCACACATAAGCGCATGTTATTATTTTTCAGTGAGCAATAACACTGCCGTACACATTATTATACTGCTCAGTGTCAAGGGTGAATAACAGAGAGTCAATTGTATTTTCAAATTCAAAATCAAATTAATTTTTCCCTTTCAAAGCACAGGGTGAATCCCGGAGAAGAATGGCAACAAAAGCAGTGGATGACTCATTTTATGACTCAAACACCAGGATCTGTATATGCACATATATATATATATATATATATATATATATATATAAAATATTTCGTTGGCTGTGTGTTTTTATTTATGTAGTGCATTTTTACTACAGTTTCCATTTTGCCTTATAATCTGTTTTTGTTTTATTTTGGCTGTTAACATAAGTGCAACACTACAATATCACCGAGTTACATCTTGATAATGTTGCGGACATCTCACATTTTGATTCACCAAACTGCAGCCATCAACATAATCTCGTGGCTAACAAACAAAATAAACAATAAAAAAGCAAGCTATAACATCCTGAGAAGTAATGGTCAGTATGGCTGAAATCATCTTATTCCCTCCTCATTAATTCTGAAATTTGTTCACCTTGTTGTTCTGTGTTATAATCAACTGAAAACAAACTGAAATATAAATTCTGCATTGTTCATAAACTTACCATCTTTTTCCATCTGTATTTTCGCTCCTTTATATTTCCAGAGGACAGTGGGTGGAGGTGAACTAACAACATCACAAACAATGTTGGCATTGTCTCCTTCAGTAAACTCTTGGGGTGAGGGTGCGTTTTGAAAGGTGATTTTTTCTGGAATAAAAAAAGAAAAGCACTATATTCACTCAGTGACATAACGAGGTTCATTAAAGCTTTCACTCTCTATGATTGCCCTGCTATGGCACTATGTTTTAGTAAAACACTATCTTTAAAAGTAGTGCTGTCTATGCTAATAAATCACAACTGAAAATGATCAAACTGAAGGAATGCTTAACATTTTTTACCAAAAATCTCATTCATTTTATTATCACCCTAAACAAGCTCCCCTGGCTCAAGTTACCAGAACTGAAGCAATATCTAGCCAAGCCATTTCTAAAATTGACTGGTTAATGGAATTTGCTGGAAGCTTTTTAGAAAGAAGCAGAACTGCTACCTGACAGACTTCAGCAGGACACAAGTGACAGAATTGGATTCCGAACTGGAAAGCTATAGAGCTATCTCATCAAGGCTTAACATATGAAGCCATTTAGCTGTAATGCGCAGCTCATTTCTTGAAATGGCCGGTAAAAGTTTAAATGTAAAGTCTGCTCCTGTTAAACTGGCCGTCTGCATGGGGCAAAAGCAGTTATAGGTTATCTCTTATATGGCTTGCAAGCTGTAGCACTGAACTAACTATGCAAACTGCTGCTGGTACTGTACAAATGTTCATTCACAGGAAGTTGTGATGTTTTGTACACTTCTGTGCACAACATTGTGCATTGCTGTTAATATGGGTGACCACTTCTAATAACATCCTGAAACAGGCCCTGAAATAACAGAAAAGTTCTGTTTGGAAAATAATTTCATCTCTGACGGACAATTGCTGATGCTTGGCATTCATGGAAAATAAAATCCATTACTCACAAGAACTGCACAACAGACAGGATCATTAAGCAGCCTTCTAATGGTCTTCCGACCGTTTATTGAACTGATGAAAAATCCATCCTCACTTGAAAAGAAAGAATAATGTGTTGCCCTTGAGCAGTCAATAAAATACTATGAGTTCAATGAGCAGGATTCTTTTTCTTCTGTGTTCACACCACTCAGTAATTTGGAGTGTGTACCGTATACTGTGGGGTGGGGCGGTGGGGGGAAACTTACGGAAGATCTTCACTTTGACTGTCGACTCCGCTTGCTGGTCTCCATTGGTAGCGACACACTTGTATGTCCCAGCACTTTCCGTCCCGGCTTTATACAGCGTGAGGGTGGAAGATGACTCATCGTTACGGGTTACTGTTGTGTCTTGTCTGTTCGGCTCTATCCTGTCCCCGCTTGGTCCAAACCAGTCTATGTGCTTGGCAACGCCTACAACTAAGACAACAGACAGAACAGAGCAGTACATAAGAAACAGGTATCTATAGGGTAACACATTTCAAATCAGAGAAGTCAGCCACTGCCCACAGACTGTACATTGTAGGTGGTTCATGCTCCTGCAAGGAATGAAGCGTGTGGTTTATGCATTTTAGCTGTGTCTAGTAACTAAGACATCAGAAAATGTTATATGTTTTCAAGGTTTGATGCTAAACAAACAAACCAAAAACAAAAGGACACTTAATCTCATCATTCATTGATGACTGATTGATGAATGTATGATACACATTCAAGTAACCGGAAAACCACTTAACATAAAATATGAAGGGGGGTGTAGTTGTCCACTTTAATCCTGCAGAAGAGGAAGTGTGGCTGATCAAGCAATACTGTGTATTCGAACCACAAACATCCATGCATATTTATCCATACACCTAACACATGGATAAATATGAACTGATTCCAACAGAAACACAGACCTCTGCTATGTTGTGTCTAGTTTAACCACTTTAAACTCATTTTTTGCAAAACAGTCTAAAAAGTGGGTGAACTGTTAAGGTGCAGTTTATTAAAAAAGTTTAAAATATATATAACTTGGAACATTTTGATAAACTTACCTTCACACACAAAGAATTTGGACTCTCCAAGACTAATCTCACCGTGGGTTGGTGTGATCTGTACTTCCAATGAAACTGCAGCAGAAAAACAAACATACAATACAAAATTAGAATCAACCCACTAAGTGAAGCGCTGATTAAGAATGCTTAACAATGTTTCAACACTGAGATGGAACAATTATTAAAACAGGAAACAGGCTAATTAGATGCGCAAATGTCTGCATATCAATGTGTTCCATCTATATGCAAAGGCAAAAGCAATCACCTGCAGGCAATCAGAAATACGACTGTGGGGTTCTTTAAAAATATATTTTAAGGTCTTCGATTTGCTCATGTTAAGAGCAGCACTTGAGTGTATATCTTACTTCCTCCAGAACCGAGAGTGTACCTTCAATAGCACTTTTAATTTCTACTGGAAAGGATCCAAAGAGCCAGCATCTATCTACACTTTACTGCACTTTAAGGAATATGCTTCAGTTTTCTGCCACATAAACCTGATATTATCTTTGTACATTCGTCCATATTTTTTTTACCGAAACTTAAAATGCAGTACAAACAATAAAATCAATCAACATGCACATTCAGAAAACAACAACAATGCCAATTTTGGCCCTAGCAGACATGTCACCAAAAATATGGACATTTCCTATGCCTCTGTTTCCTACAGTCCTCCTGTCCTATCAAGAGAAATAACATCAACACAGCAATGCAAATATTCCGCTAAAATTCAGCAGCTGGAACCAGTGCTGTGCTCCCAGTGTACCTTGAGACGAATTATTTTTAAAAGACTATTTAATTTTTAGAAATGACATCGTCTGGCAAGATGAATGTAATGCCTCTCAGTGATAGCCTGCACTTCATCAAAGATTGTCAGATAATACAAATCTCTTTTTCATCCAAAGAGAATGATGCCTTGAAACATTTTGTACTTAATTAGAACAAAGTGTGACTTGCTTCCTGCAGAACCTCCCAAGGGGGCACTCAGGGTTCCAGTGGATGATTAAGAATGGTGTCGAGATTGACCTGAAGTCCCACTCTATATCATGCATGAGCAATACTGTGTGGCTGTGTACCAAACTAAAGGTCAAGGCAAGAAGGTCTCCATAGGGACATCGATTGACACGGGAAAATAGCACAGTTAGTTACTAATGTAAGTTAATGTCTGGAGCTGGCAGAATTATTTCTATATTGTCAACTTGTGGAGCAAACAGGTAATAACTGATTTTATTTTAGTCAATTTGTTTCAAGTCTTCCCACAAAAGCGACACATCCCATCAAATGTGAAGTACAGTTCAAGGTTAAACAGTTAAAGGTTAAAGAGATTAAACAAAACCCAACAATATTGTTGTATTATGTTCAATTTTCTCACGTTCAAATGTGATATTCACCAAACGGCCGTTGTATCTGCAACAGAATTCTGTTTGAGGCACCAAATACAGAAGGAAGAACTCCTTAAATATTACAGACATGTAGCTTATCAGATGCACCTACATATACATATGTAGGTGCATACAAGTGTCTATTATCTACATACACATATATACATATACATACACACACATATACATACATATGTAGGTGCATACAAGTGTCTATTATCTACATACACATATACAGTGGGGCAAAAAAGTATTTAGTCAGCCACCGATTGTGCAAGTTCCCCCACTTAAAATGATGACAGAGGTCAGTAATGTGCACCAGAGGTACACTTCAACTGTGAGAGACAGAATGTGAAAAAAAAATCCATGAATTCACATGGTAGGATTTGTAAAGAATTTATTCGTAAATTAGGGTGGAAAATAAGTATTTGGTCACCTCAAACAAGGAAAATCTCTGGCTCTCACAGACCTGTAACGTCTTCTGTAAGAAGCTTTTCTGTCCCCCACTCGTTACCTGTATGAATGGCACCTGTTTGAACTCATCATCTGTATAAAAGACACCTGTCCACAGCCTCAAACAGTCAGACTCCAAACTCCGCCATGGCCAAGACCAAAGAGCTTTTGAAGGACACCAGGAAAAGTATTGTAGACCTGCACCAGACTGGGAAGAGTGAATCTACAATAGGCAAGCAGCTTGGTGTGAAAAAATCAAATCAAATCAAATCACTTTTATTGTCACATCACATGTGCAGGCACACTGGCACAGCACATGCGAGTGAAATTCTTGTGTGCGAGCCCCACAAGCAACAGAGATGTGCAAACACAACAACACAAACGAGCAAAATACAAGAATGGCCAACCTGAAACTAATAAATATATGTACAATATATAATAGTGTATGCATTTCTGGATGTGTATACTAAATATTTTCCTACGTGTGTGTGTGTGTGTGTGTGTGTGTGTGGTGTGTGTGTGTATGCACATTTTTACAAATTAAATAGTTAAAAAATAAATAAATAAATAATAATAATAATAATAATAATAATAATAATAATAATAAAATATATAAAATAAATATACAGAGTTGAATATGTGCAAAACAAGTGGCATTTATATACAGTGTGGAGTGCATAATGTTAAAGTTCCAGTAGTGAAGCTGAGGTGTCTATGACGTGTTCAGCAGTCTGATGGCCTGATGGAAAAAGCTGTCTCTCAGTCTGCTGGTACGGGACCGGATGCTGCAGAACCTCCTTCCTGATGGAAGTAGTCTGAACAGTTTATGGCTGGGGTGACTGGAGTCCTTGATGATCCTCCCCGCTTTCCTCAGGCACCGCTTCCTGTAGATGTCTTGGAGGGAGGGAAGCTCACCTCCAATTATCCGTTCAGAGCACCGCACTACTCGCTGGAGAGCTTTGCGGTTGTAGGCGGTGCTGTTGCCATACCAGGTGGTGATGCATCCAGTGAGGATGCTCTCAATGGCACAGTGATAGAAGGTCCTGAGGATGCGGGGGCTCATGCCGAATCTTTTCAGTCTCCTGAGAAAGAAGAGGCGCTGCTGCGCCTTCTTCACTGTTTTGTTTGTGTGTACTGACCACGTAAGATCCTCAGCCAGATGTACTCCAAGGAACCGGAAGCTGCTCACTCTCTCCACAGCAGCGCCGTTGATGGTGATGGGGGTGTGTACTTCTCTGCACCTCCGGAAGTCCACTATCAACTCCTTTGTCTTTGCGACGTTGAGGGTGAGATGGTTGTCTTGACACCAGTGGGTCAGGGCGCTGACCTCCTCCCTGTAAGCTGTCTCATCACCGTTGGTGATAAGACCCACCACTGTAGTGTCGTCCGCAAACTTCACAATGATGTTGGAGCTGTTAGTGGCTGTGCAGTCGTAGGTGTAGAGTGAGTACAGGAGAGGGCTCAGTACACACCCCTGTGGAGCACCAGTGTTCAGTGTGATGGGGGATGAGGTGATGCTGCCCAGTCTGACCACCTGGCGTCTGTCAGACAGGAAGCTAAGGATCCAGCTGCAGAGGGATCTGCTCAGTCCTAGATCCTGCAGTTTCCTGTCCAGCTTCGAGGGAACGATGGTATTGAATGCTGAGCTGTAATCTACAAACAGCATCCTCACATACGTGTCTCTCTTCTCCAGGTGTGACAGGGCAGTGTGTAGTGTCAGGGCTATGGCATCATCAGTGGACCTGTTGTGGCGGTATGCAAACTGTAGAGGGTCCAGTGAGTCGGGTAGTGCAGAGCAGATGAAGTCCCTGACCAGCTTCTCGAAGCATTTGCTTACGATGGGGGTCAGGGCTACAGGTCGCCAGTCGTTCAATGAGGAGATGGTGGAGGATTTGGGTACAGGGACGATGGTGGCCATTTTGAAGCAGGCTGGGACTACAGACAGAGAGAGGGAAAGGTTGAAGATGTGCGTGAACACTCCAGCCAGCTGAGCCGCGCATGACCTGAGGACGCGGCCGGGAATCCCGTCCGGACCAGTAGCTTTGCGTGCGTTCACCTTCCTGAAGCACTTCCGCACATCCTCCTCAGACACAGTGTGCGCACTGACGTCATCCGCGGTGCGCACACTGTCCGGTCTCATGGTGTTCGCTGTGTCGAATCTAGCGTAGAATACGTTTAGATCCTCACACAGAGAGGCCGTGGTCTGCGGTGTGCTGGTTTTCCCTCTAAAGTCTGTGATCGTGTTTAGTCCCTGCCACATACTCCGAGGGTTGTCAAACTGTTGCTCCACCCTGTCCCTGTACTCACGTTTGGCTGCTTTGATCGTCTTCCGGAGTTGGTAATGTGCGTGTTTGTAGTCCGATGTGTTCGCGGAGGCAAAGGCGGTGTTCCGTGCCGCGCGAACATCTCCGTTAATCCAGGGTTTTTGATTTGGGAAGGATTTGACTGTTCTGGATGGGACGACATCTTCCACGCATTTCCTGATAAATCCACAGACTGAGTCTGTGTATTCATCAATGTCTCTGGCGGCCACGTGAAACATTTCCCAGTCCGCGTGATCAAAACAGTCCCGCAGCGCAGACTCCGATTGGTCCGTCCAACAGTGCACCGCCCTCCGGGTTGGAGCTTCCTGTTTCAGCTTCTGCCTGTAGGCGGGCAGGAGCAGGATGGAGCAGTGATCTGATTGGCCGAATGGGGCGCGGGGGAGGGCTTTGTACGCATCCCGGAAAGAGGTGTAGCAGTGGTCGAGTAGCCTATCTCCACGAGTGTTAAAGTGGATGTGTTGGTGGAGTTTGGGTGAGACTTTCTTCAGGTTTCCCTTATTAAAGTCTCCGGCTGTGATAAACGCTGCCTCTGGGTGTGCGGTTTCCTCGCTGCTGATCGCGCTGTACAGTTCCCTGAGTGCTCGGTCAGTGTCGGCTTGTGGGGGAATGTAAACAGCCGTAATAATCACTGCTGTAAATTCCCTCGGTAGCCAGAATGGCCGGCACTTAATCATCAGGTACTCCAGGTCCGGTGAGCAGAAGGATTTGACCGGGTGCACGTTCGCATAATCACACCAGCTGTTGTTGATCATGAAACACACACCACCGCCTCTGCTTTTCCCAGTAAGATCCTGTGACCTGTCCGCGCGATGCACGGAGAACCCCGGCAGTTGTATTGCGGAGTCCGGTACTTTGTCCGATAGCCAGGTTTCTGTGAGGCATATCACGCAGCAGTCCCGCATCTCTCGCTGGAATGAGATCCGTGCCCGAAGCTCGCACAGCTTGTTCTCCAGAGACTGCACATTAGCCAGTAATAAACTGGGTAACGGTGGTCTGTAAGTGCGCCGTCTCAGTCGAACCAGAACGCCAGATCTTCTCCCTCTGCGTCGGCGTTTGCGGCCTCCAGGGCCAGAGAACAAAGGCGTCTCAGGTGAGATGAATGGGGGGTCTGCAAACGGAGCGTCCGTGTTGCAAAACTTGAACTCCGGAAAGTTATTAGAAAGACCGTCTTTTATGTCCAGTAAGGTTTGTCGGTCGTACACAAGGAGACAAGTGCTGCTCGTGAAAAAATAAAGGAAAAGTAAAATTAAACACAGAAGAAAGCCGTTGCTTGGGGGAGCTCGCGACGAGGCTGCCATACTCGGCGCCATCTTGAAGCAATAACTGTGGGAGCAATCATCAGAAAATGGAAGACATACAAGACCACTGATAATCTCCCTCGATCTGGGGCTCCACGCAAGATCTCATCCCGTGGGGTCAAAATGATCATGAGAACGGTGAGCAAAGATCTCAGAACCACAC